>NC_135232.1:614921454-615554454 GCF_051348905.1 Ranitomeya variabilis
CCCTATTAAAAGGACGTTTAGGTTTGGACTGAGGTAAAGGTACATTCCCAGCCGGTAGCATTTGAAATTATTTGATCCACTTTGGACCCAAAAAAAGTCTAGAGCCTTGAAAGGCAAGGTCAGTGAGACTATTTTGAGGGTGGATCTGCGTTCCACCCTTTCAAACTAGAGAATGCGGCGTAAAGCAGTGATATTGCAGTTATCCCTGGTGGAACAACTGGCCGCGTCCAAGGAGGCGGTCAGAAGATATTTACCGGCATGGGACAAATATGCCATCTCATCCGAAGGAGCTGCCGCTAGGATATCTTTGTCGAAGCATCCTTCCCCGGGCAGACATGGACTCTGCCACCAGGCGGAGGCAAAAATGGGGCAGAGGAAGGCGCCAGCCACTTCATAGGCTGATTTAGCCAAGGACTCAATCTGCTTATCCATAGCGTCCTTAAGAGATGCACCGTCCGGCAGAGACAAGACTGTATTGGAAGACAGGCGAGAAATCGGCGGGTCTACATTAGGGAATTCTGACCATCTACCAAAAATGTCTGCACTAAAGGGATAAAGAATGTCTAGCTGCTTTCTTCCCAGGAAATGCTATTCAGGATATTCCCAGTATTAAGCCACAAATTCCCTGTGATTGGGGAAAAAAAAAAAAAGGGAAGGACGTTTTGCTTGTTTGAAGGAAACGGAGTGCTCATGAGCATGTGCCTCGTCCTCCTTTAGGTTAAGAGTTTGGGTAATTGCCAAGATAAGGCTATTGACCATATCCTTTGAGACTTTGTCCGCATCAGACTCAGACTGGGAATCCGCATCCGACCCAAAAGCTGCCTCTGAGGAAAGGGCATGGGGAGAGAGAAGGGCATCCTTCTGTCATGATGTGACTGAAGCGGTGGGACTCAACCCCACAAATGGTCAGTCAATGGACAGCACAAACACACCAGGGAACACCAGGGAAATTATAATGGTGGGCCCTGTCGATAGGGAACGGGGGGACTGGACACCTCCTGCACTCACCTGAGGATGTGCCCTGATCTTACCATCGTCCCCTATAAGGGTTCTTTCACCCCGTCGCCGAGCTGGATACCTAATCCCTTCACTTGCCCTGCTCTTATACCTAAGTAGGGAACTGGTAGTTGAGAGCACTGGTCCCACCGCTGCACTAATACTACAAAAGGTAAGGTAAGAGACACCAAAAAGGACAGAGTAAAAAATGCAACACTTGGCTCCCTCTGATGAAAAGGACCGCAGAACAGAGTAAGGCACCAGAAAAGCGAACTCAGCAGAAGCACCACTGCTCCCATAAAGCTCCTCACTCAGGCTTGGTCACTGAAGATTGCTCTAACCCCGACACTAAGCTGATGCATCAGGTGACCTCTTGAAGGATGGTGGGAGTGGTCACCACCCGCATCAGCTGACCCAGCAGCAATGAAATTACACCAGCTGGCAACCGGGGCAAAAACTGCATTAACCCCTGATAGTCTGAAAGGAAAAAAAGTTTTAAATCGGAGAGGCCAGATCTGCCACAGATCGAAAAATGGATCGGGACACCTTCCTTTGCTTCATATCCAATCAGTCCCTGCGAAGGTCGTGGTCAGGTGCGTGCAAATCACTGAGAGGCGTTTGGAGCATTGGTGGCAGCAGACAAATGTGGAAGACGCTCCAGGACCTGGACCAGGGCCTGAGATATTTTTGTCAGGCCAGAGACTGACTTTGACATGGCAACAGCCCACTCTGAATCACAGTAGGCTTAGAGGGGCAACGAGAAGCCTCTGCAGGGTTGGGCATAAGTCGAACCTTGGTAATACTGCTGAGAGGGCTTCGTAGGGGGAAGGGCAGAGCCTACCAGATGTCAGCTACAGTAGCAGAGGACGGAGATTAGCTGTGTCCCAGTGTCAGATATCCACCGATAGATCTGATGCCGAATGCGCAGGAAATGAGTACCGGGCCCTTCTTCAGATAAAGGCAGTGTCTCAGACAAGACTTATGGCACAAGATCCGAAATAGCATCGGCTGCGCTGATCACAGCAAGCACGATGAAGTCCGGTGGGTGTGACTGTAATGCCGGCCGGTGAAATAGAAAGTATCCCTCTGATTGGCTGACACGTCGGGGAGCGGGAACAGGGAGGAAGATCTGTCGGCCAGCCAGAAACAAAGCGCCACTCCGATTGGTGAATCGACGGGGGCGAGTACCGGCAGGGAAAGGGAGCTCCATGATAGGAGAAAAAAAAGCATGCCAAGGAGACGCGCGCAAAGCTGGGGGCATGGCCATGTCAGAGCAGTAGAATCTGACCCAGCGAGACCTTCTATTGGACTAAAAGAGCTAGCATATCAAAAGAACGCTGGAGAGGGGCCGGGGAAGCCAGAGAGGAGGCACGGCCAGAAGAGAAAGGGGGTTGTCCCCAGGGTCTGGGACCAGCCAGGGAGAAATGGCTGCAGCTGTGCAGGAAAAACTGCACTAAAGCCGCCCTGTCCCCGTTTGAGGGTGTGTGTCCACGGTCAGTAAACGCTGCTTGTTTGACGCTGCGCAGAGCTGCAGCGTCAAACACGCAGCGTCCAGATGTTCCAGCATAGTGGAGGGGATTTTATGAAATCCCGTGTCCACTATGCGTGGAAACACGCATCAGACTTCCCTGCGACTCCGGACATGCTGCGCGTCTTTTCAGATCGCAGCATGTCCGTGCTACCTGTAGCAAGTAATATCAGAGGGCGCTATGCGAGGGTGCGATGATCCCGGATGTGTACAGTTAAGGCTACGTTCACATTTGCGGTCTGCGCCGCAGCGTCGGGCGCCGCAGCGTCGCCGCATGCGTCATGCGCCCCTATATTTAACATAGGGGCGCATGGACATGCGTCGCACTTGCGTTTTGCGCCGCATGCGTCCCTGCGGCGCCCGCGTCCGGGCGCAGAGGACGCAGCAAGTTGCATTTTTGCTGCGTCCAAAATCAATGAAAAAAAGGACGCATGCGGCGCAAAACGCAGCGTTGTGCATGCGTTTTGCTGCGTTTTTGTTTGCGTTGCGGCGCCGACGCTGCGGCGCACAACGCAAATGTGAACGTAGCCTAACACATCCGGCATCATCGCGTCCCAGAAAGGGGGCGGGGCTTAGCGCCGAGTGGCTTCGCTGCTCCGGCGATACGGCCGGCCATCCTGACCGTGGACACATACCCTAATCATGGGACGGAAACGCTGTCCGTACCTGCAGTGCACCACTGCAAGGAGGAAACATGCATATCTGCAGGTGGGTCCACGATTCCTCTTCACTTCACTGATGAGGATGCCTTCAGGAGCCATCAAATGGATGAGGGTCCTGGTATGATAAATACTCCTTCCCGCACCATCTCCAGATGGTGCAGAAGACGGCGTCAACCCCTTATAACAGAGGTGGGGAACATCCGGCCTGTGGGCCGTATACGGCCCGCGATATCATCTGGTGCCGCCCCGCAGCCACTTTTTCAATGTAGATTCATGTAGAATAGTGGCCGGCAGAGGGTGGGCTGCACAGTGGGGCATGGTCCGTGCCATTGTCTGCGCTGTGGTGTAGGAGAGGAGGACCGACTGTCCAGGGGGAGCAGAGCACTGCCCGGGAATTATCGCTTAGCATTAGCCGGTAAGATGAGGGAGTCTGCCCGCTCTGCAGCTAGTGTCAGTGGGGGGCATCCAGGGTGACACATGCAGATGGCATAATTGATGAATATGATTGGTGTCATGTTATGTGCAGTGGGCAATGAGGATGGCACATGCTTCTTACATAAGGAGAGTTGGCTATTCAGGGGGGCACAAGCATCCACCCCCCACCATGCCACATATATGTACGCAACCCTCAGTGCCCACCTCGTGTGACATACTGCATAATGAGGGGGTGGGGGCATGAGATGTCAGATGGGCACTGAGGTTGTCAAACAATGCCAGTGGTTAAATATTGATGTGTATCCTGCAATGAGGGGTGGCACCTGCAGCCATCTCTCACAATGTACATGCCACCCTAAATGCCCACCTCTTGTAAAGGTTACAATACAGAGGGGGTGGATTGCTTGAATCCTACAGTGAATGGGTACAGAGTGGCAAATACATCCACCTTTTATATCATATAATGAGGGTTGGATATAGTGCCATGTAACATGAGAAGGGTACTGTATGGCACCTACATTTTTCATGAATAGAGTGTGCGTGTGCCGCCTTTATACCCATCTCATGTAACCTATCACCACATCCACCTCTTATGTGATGTTACACGAGATGGTCCTTGAGGGGCGGCGCACATATTAAAGGGCATTGTGGAAGGGACAAACATGCTTATAGATGTGAGCAGTTCTTTTCAAAACTTTCTATAGCAAAGTGTCGACTTCACTCAAGACTGACTGATGCAAACTTAGAAAACCAGTTGCGAATAGCAACATCATCAATAAAGCTCAACATCGCACGCCTCACCAAAGGAGAGGCTATTCCAGCCATCATATTATCCAGCCAAGAGAAAATGATATAAAATATAACTTTTAATCCTATATTTTTTAAAAAAGAACTACCCAAAGAAAAAAAGTTTGATAAAGTGCACATTAAAATCTCACTTATCGGCTATAATGTCCATCCGGACCAAAGTAACATAGGGATGTAAACCTCTTTTATACATAAGGTCCCTATACAAGTTATACAATTTAACCAATTCTGATTAGATTAGATGCCCAATCATAAATTTATAGACCGTGGATTTATCTATCCCGACATCATACACGATGTTCTTATTAAAGGGATTCAAACACAGTCTCTATGATCGGTGCCTGCACGGCTGATGGGTGAGATCTTTCCTTTTTATCTCTACTTGTTCTTCTCTATGGTGAATAACATATGCAACCAAGCCAATTAGTCCACATAGAGACTGTGTTTGAATCCCTTTAATAAGAACATCGTGTATGATGTCGGGATAGATAAATCCACGGTCTATAAATTTATGATTGGGCATCTAATCTAATCAGAATTGGTTAAATTGTATAACTTGTATAGGGACCTTATGTATAAAAGAGGTTTACATCCCTATGTTACTTTGGTCCGGATGGACATTATAGCCGATAAGTGAGATTTTAATGTGCACTTTATCAAACTTTTTTTCTTTGGGTAGTTCTTTTTTAAAAAATATAGGATTAAAAGTTATATTTTATATCATTTTCTCTTGGCTGGATAATATCTATAGGAGAGAGAAACTGGGCTTTGACTCAATTTTGCTGGTTATTATTCCAGCCATCACACTAGGTTGGAGTTACTTAAATATTTGAATAAATATAGTTGACTAATGTTTATTTAACCCCTTAACGACCGCCGATACGCCTTTTAACGGCGGCCGCTAAGGGTACTTAATCCACAGCGCCGTTAATTAACGGCGCTGTGGAAAAAGTGAATAGCGCCCCCCAGAGTCGGATTTTCTCTGGGGTCTCGGTTGCCGAGGGTAGCCGAGACCCCAGAGAACATGATTCGGGGGGTTTTTACCGACCCCCGAGTTGCGATCGCCGGTAATTAACCGTTTACCGGCGGTCGCAACAAAAAAAAAAAAAAAAACGCGATTTGCCGTTTAATTTCTCTGTCCTCCGATGTGATCGCACATCGGAGGACAGAGAAATGTGGTCCCCGATGGCCCCCAATACTTACCTACCTCCCCCGGTGCTCCTCGTGTCTCCCCATGGGCGCCGCCATCTTTTTTCCGGGAAAAAATGGCGGGCGCACGCGCAGTGCGCCCGCCGCCCGGCACCCGGATGTTCTTTGGGGTCTCGGCTGCCGGGGGTAGCCGAGACCCCAAAGAACATGATCGGGGTCGGTTTGCACCGACCCCTGCTTTGCGATCGCCGGTAATTAACAGTTTACCGGCGACCGCAAAAAAAAAAAAAAAAAAGCGATCAGTTATTTCTCTGTCCTCTGATGTGATCGCACATCAGAGGACAGAGAAATAGGGGGATTCGGGGACCCTATCATACTCACCCGGGGTCCCTGGGTCCTCTTCTGTCTTCTCCTGCCAGCCGGCTTTTTCATCATGGCGGGCGCATGCGCAGTGCGCCCGCCATCTGCTGCCATCTGCCGGCCGGCAGGAGAAGACAAGTTGGGGCTAGAGTTAGGGTTAGAGTTAGGGTTAGAGTTAGGGTTAGAGTTAGAGTTAGGGTTAGAGTTAGGGTTAGAGTTAGGGTTAGAGTTAGGGTTAGAGTTAGGGTTAGAGTTAGGGTTAGAGTTAGGGTTAGAGTTAGGGTTAGAGTTAGGGTTAGAGTTAGGGTTAGAGTTAGGGTTAGAGTTAGGGTTAGAGTTAGGGTTAGAGTTAGGGTTAGAGTTAGGGTTAGAGTTAGGGTTAGAGTTAGGGTTAGAGTTAGGGTTAGTTAGGGTTAGAGTTAGGGTTAGAGTTAGGGTTAGAGTTAGGGTTAGAGTTAGGGTTAGAGTTAGGGTTAGAGTTAGGGTTAGAGTTAGGGTTGGGGCTAAATTTAGGGTTAGGGCTAGGGTTAGGCTACTTTCACACTAGCGTTTTTTGGCTTCCGTCGCAATGCGTCGTTAAAGAAAAAACGCATCCTGCAAAAGTGCTGGCAGGATGCGTTTTTTCTCCATTGGCTTGCATTAGCGACGCATTGCCACATGTCGCATCCGTCGTGCGACGGATGCGTCGTGCTTCGGCGGACCGTCGACACAAAAAAAACTACATGTAACTTTTTTGTGCGACGTGTCCGCTATTTCCGACCGCGCATGCGTGGCCGGAACTCCACCCCCGCCTCCCCGCACCTCACAATGGGGCAGCGGATGCGTTGAAAAAACAGCATCCGCTGCACCCGTTGTGTGGCGCTTACAACGCTAGCGTCGGTACGTCGGCCCGACACACTGCGATGGGCCGAGTACGACGCTAGTGTGAAAGTAGCCTTAGGCTTCTTTCACACTTGCGTCGGTACGGGGCGGTCGCAATGCGTCGGCCCGATGTACCGACGCACGTTGTGAAAATTGTGCACAACGTGGGCAGCGGATGCAGTTTTTCAACGCATCCGCTGCCCAGTCTATGTCCTGGGGAGGAGGGGGCAGAGTTACGGCCACGCATCCGCGGAAATGGCGGACGCAACGTACAAAAAAAAGGTTACATTGAACTTTTTTTGTGACGACGGGGGCTAAAGTTATGGTTAGGGTTGGGGCTAAAGTTAGGGTTGGGGCTAAAGTTAGGGTTAGAGTTGGGATTAGGGTTAGGATTAGGGTTGGGATTAGTGTTACGTTTGGGATTAGGGTTGGGATTAGGGTTAGGGTTGGGATTAGGGTTAGGGGTGTGTTGGATTTAGGGTTTTGATTAGGGTTATGGTTAGGGTTGAGATTAGGGCTGTTTTGGGGTTAGGGTTGTGATTATCGTTAGGGTTGTGATTAGGATTATGGATCGGGTTGAGATTAGGGTTAGGGCTGTGTTGGGGTTAGGGTTGGAGTTAGAATTGGGGGGTTTCCACTGTTTAGGTACATCAGGGGGTCTCCAAACACGACAGCCAATTTTGCGCTAAAAAAGTCAAATGGTACTCCCTCCCTTCTGAGCTCTGCCGTGCGCCCAAACAGTGGTTTACCCCCACATATGGGGCATCAGCGTACTCGGGATAAATTGGACAACAACTTTTGGGGTCCAATTTCTCCTGTTACCCTTGTGAAAATAAAAACTTGGAGGCTAAAAATCATTTTTGTTGGAAAAAAATATATTTTTTTATTTTCACTACTCTGCATTATAAATTTCTGTGAAGCACTTGAGCTTTCAAAGTTCTCACCACATATCTAGATAAGTTCCTTAGGGGGTCTAGTTTCCAAAATTTGGTCACTTGTGGGGGTTTCTACTGTTTAGGTACATTAGGGGTCTGCAAAGGCAACATAACGCCCGCAGACAATTCTATCAAAGTCTGCATTCCAAAATGGCACTCCTTCCCTTCCGAGCTCTGCCGTGCGCCCAAACAGTGGTTTACCCCCACATATGGGGTACCAGCATACTCAGGACAAATTGGACAACAACTTTTGGGGTCCAATTTCTCTTGTTACCCTTGTGAAAATAAAAACTTGGGGGCTAAAAAATCTTTATTGTTAAAATATATATTTTTTATTTTCACGACTCTGCATTATAAACTTCTGTGATGCACTTGGGCATTCAAAGTTCTCACTACACATCTAGATAAGTTCCATGGGGGGTCTAGTTTCCAAAATGGGGTCACTTTTGGGGGGTTTCTGCTGTTTAGGCACATCAGGGGCTCTCCAAATGCGACATGGCGTCCGATCTCAATTCCAGTCAATTTTGCATTGAAAAGTCAAATGGCGCTCCTTTGCTTCCGAGCTCAGCCATGCGCCCAAACAGTGGTTTACCCCCACATATGGGGTGTCGGCGTACTCAAGACAAATTGTACAACAGCTTCTGGGGTCCATTTTCTCCTGTTACCCTTGGTAAAATAAAAATTTGGAGGCAAAAACAGGATTTTTGGTTGCTTACCGTAAAATCTGTTTCTCGGAGCCTTCATTGGGGGACACAGGAACCATGGGTGTATGCTGCTGCCACTAGGAGGCTGACACTATGCAAATAAAAAAGTTAGCTCCTCCTCTGCAGTGTATACCCCACCGACAGGAAGTAGGATATTCAGTTAGTGAGAAAGCAGTAGGAGAAGCAACGGAAGAATAATATAATAGCAATAATAATCTTTATTTATATAGCGCCAACAAAATTTAAGCAGCGCTTTACAGTTTAACAGTTTAAAACACTCAGAGCGTTCAAAGAACGCAAACGATAACAGTATAACACAATAAACAGAGCTGTTCAACTTGGGAGGGAGCTGTGTCCCCCAATGAAGGCTCCGAGAAACAGATTTTACGGTAAGCAACCAAAAATCCTGTTTTCTCTATCGCCTCTCATTGGGGGACACAGGAACCATGGGACGTCCCAAAGCAGTCCCTGGGGTGGGAACAGCAGAAAAACTCCATTCAGGTCGGAGGAATCACCACTGCCGTCTGCAAGATCCTTCCGCCTAGGCTGGCAACTGCTGAAGCACAGGTATGGAGCTTATAACCTTTGGCAACACCAGGTTGCCGCATAACGAAGATGTAGGGCGGATGCCCCATGGTGTACCGCCCAGGAGGCGCCCACTGCCCGGGGCAGAGTGAGTCTTAACACCAGGAGGAGTCACTCTGTTCTTGACCCGGTGAGCCTCCAGAAAGGCAGGTCTGATCCAGAGAAGAATCGTAACCTTGAAGGCCGGCAGGATTCTTGGCGTACCGTCTGGAATGACAGAAGGACAGTCCGTCTTCCTAAAGAAGGCGGGCCTAGACAAATAGATCCTCACCGCCCTGACCAGGTCTAGCCTGTTCAGCGAACGCCCCAGAGAATCAATCGGAGCAGGACAAAGGCGGAAAGGACGATCTTATTCAAGTAAAAGGAGGACACCACCCTGGGAAGAAAAGGCGACGAAGGCCGTAAAACTACCCTATCCTGGTGAATAACCAAGAAATGGGGCGACAGGAGAGAGCCACCAACTCCGAGACGCGTGGAGATGGCCACCAGAAACGCCACCTTGCAGGACAGGACAGTGAGGCTCATGGGGAGGCTCAAGGAGGGAACTCCACTGAGCCTCCAGACAAATTGAAGTCCCAGGGATCCACGGAGTGCGGTACGGGAGAGCCGCATGCGCCACTTGAAGAAAAGATCTTCGTACTGTGATAGCCAGTAGCTAAGGACTTCTGAAAGGGACTTCAGAAAGAGTGGAAAGGGTTGCTATCTGACCCTTCAGAGAACTAAGGGCAAGGCCAGCATCAAGTCCCACCTAGAGAAAACAGCCAAAATGGAAGGTTTCAACAGCAAAGCTGTTAACTTGAGCCACCAAGAACTCTGCGGCAGATGAACGATCTCAGCGAACCAGAACTTTCTGGGCCAATCTGGTGCGGTCAGAATGACCGGCACCCCCTCCGTATTGATATTCAACCGCCTGGGAAGAAAGGGAAGGGATGAACAGAAAGGGAAATACAAATTGCGACCCAGGAATGGTCAAAGTATCGGTATCCACAACAAGAGGATCGCGGACTTGGTGGAACCTTCCTAAGTAGCTGGATTGCCAGGAGATCCGTGTTCGGAGTTCCTCATCAAAGGCAAAAGACCTCCTGTGTCGATCGGTGGAGAGGACTCTTGCTCCGACCAACGCCCCCTTCAAAGACGGATGGCGAGAAAAACGCACCCCAGCCAGGAAGGCTGGTGACCGTCGTCACCACCTGCCTTGGGAGGACCGAACCTGGGGAATGAGAGGGGATGACAGCCACCAGTTGAGAGGCTATTGGAATCGGACGGAAAGTCGGATCGGAGGATCTAGAGACAGTACAGACGTGTCCCACTGAGGAAGGATGGTCTGCTGAAGAGGACTCAAGTGAAACAGCGCAAAAGAGAACGCTTACGGAGCTGTCACCATGCATCACAGGACCGTCATAGCTGAACGGAAGGAAGACAGCCGAGGGCCCTGCAGAGAGCGAACTCCGTATGGAGAATTGCCCGCTTCTCAAGAAGAAAAACCCCGGCGGAGTCGAACAACATGCCTAAGAGGACGAGACGCTGACTCGGAACAAGACAACACTTTGTTCTGTTGGCCAGCCACCAGAAACGGGACAGGGAGTCGAGGACGATGGTCAGACTCTCCTGGGCCTGAGAGAGGGGCAGAGGCTTGATGAGGATGACTTCAAGGTATGGAATGAGCACTAGGCCCCTGATCCTCAAGGAAAATCAGGACATGGAGCAAGGCATTTTGGATATCCATGGAGCACAGGAATTCCTGTGGGTCCATGGAAGCCAGGACTGAACAGAGGAACTTCATCCTGAAATGCCGCAGGCGGAACCCTCTGTTCACTAACTTCAGAGACAGAGTGGGTCAAACTGCACCGCTCTTCTACGGCACTACAAGCAGGTTTGAATAGAAACCTGTGAAGCATACCTGCCGTGGGACGGAAACAATAACCGTCCGAACAAAGAAGGAAGATAATGGACGCGAAGAAACCTGGGATCAGAGGAGGATTTTTAAAGGGCAGGATTCGAAGAAGCGATTCCGGGTCGCGAAGTGAACCCCATCTTGTATCCAGAGGATACCACCTCACTGATCTAAGCGTCCTCCATCGAAGCCAGTCCAAACATCCCTGAAAAAGGCAGGAGATGCCCGCCAAAACTGGAAGAAACGTTGAGCCATTAGCACGAGTTATGCCGAGGAAGATCTGCCAGGTCTAGACTTGGTGGACTAACCATGGGAGTTGCGGGAATGCCGGGAAGGAGTAGGCTTAAAGGAAGCCTTTTTTCTAGCCAAATGAGATCGCAGTCTGTGTTAGCTAGAGGAAACTTCCGACGCCGCAAAACAGCGAAAGGACAAAGGGAACTCGTGCCTCCCGTGGCGTCATTAATAATTTGTTCCAGCATGTGGCCAAAGAAACAGGCCCCTTGGAAGGGGAGGTTGGTAAGGGACTTCTTGAAGACAAGTCCGCCTGCTGTGTGTAGAGCCCAATATTCAGTCGGATGGCCACCATATTGCTGGACGCATGAGATGCACAAGCCGCGCATCTAGGGAGGCAGATACCAAATATTTCCCTGCACAGGAAATCTGGTCCGACAGGTCAGCTAGCTCCCCCGGAGGAGCTGCAGCCGGGGTGCTCTTACAAGGCTGTTTGGTCCATCTATCTATGGACCTTGAGACCCAGGTAGAGGCAATGGCCGAAGCACAAAGTAGAAGCAGCCGTTTCAAAGGCTGATTTATCCAGCGATTCAATAATTGTATCCTTGGAACCCCTGCCAAGTTGTAGACAGACTGGGAACTGACGAGTCCAGAATTGCCCGCTTCCTGCCAAGGAATCAGTCCAGTTCGCAATGAGCTCAGGGGAAAAGGAATATAGGCTGCCGAGACGCTTCCCTGTCTGAAAGCATCTGGTATGGCTCGCATTACCCCTGGCAAGTACCGCCACAAATTCAGTGTGTGGGGCCAAGACCTTAACAATAAGGTTGTGTACCTGTAAGTGAAACTAAGTCTGAAACTTCCTCTGCAAACATGACCGAGGAAGCCCATCTCTCTCTCGAGAGGGAGGAGGATCAGAAAGAGGGATCCCACCGGTCCAGACTGGAGGGCAAGATGGAGCGGGAAATAAAGGTGTCAGACGTCCATGGGGCTGATGGTAGACGTCCTCGTCTCCTCCAACCGACAGGCTCTGGAGGGCGAGTGGGTGGGGAATGGAGCTGGGACCGAACTTCTAAGCACGCTTGTGTGCTAGGATCATGGTCCTGCTGTCGGATCTATGAGGATACGGGTGAGGACATGCCGAACTCATAGTCCATAATGTGAGATTACAGGTGTGACTGTTCACCCTGTATCCCTTGCTCTGTATCTCATGTGGCCTGGTTTGAACAAGTCTGGACGGAGAAAACCTGTGACCCACTAGCAACTGCGGCCAGGCACGGACACCAAGGACGTGACAACCTGGTAAAGTCGGCCCCAGACTGAGACAGAAGGAAAAGCCCACCCGGGGATAGGGGTCTCAGTCTCACGCGGGGTAAGGACTCCTGGACAGGGAGTCGCTGCAGCTGACAAGAGGAAGCAGGAGGACAGGGATGCTCTCCTTACAGGATTAGGCCTGGGAGCAGACCCACTAAATGTGCCCGAAGGTTAGGGGAACAGGAGAGGGGAGTAATATGCTGCACAGCAGAGCTACTCACAGTAATGGCAGAGTCCTGTAGACTGCTCCCGGCTGTAGTTGCGACCGGCATCATGGCACAGGTCCAGGGCACCAGCGATGAGAAGGATGCAGGGGACCCGCTGGAGCGTGTGCTGGGGAAAAAAGGGCCCGGCTGCAGTCTGGATGAACCGCAGATGGTGACCGCTGAAAAAGGGCTCCTGGAACGTGTGCCCTGCTGCAAAGTGACGCCAAGCAGCGGCGTAGAAGTCATGGGCCCGGGAGCACCAAGATGGCGCCTGTGGGCGGGGAGTAAAGAGATTGTCAGGCGGGAGAAAGCCCGCCTGATGAAAGCGGAAGTGGATGGAGCGCGGCACCGGAAGTAGGCCCGGGTAGAAGCCGGGGCCTAAATTTGAGGCCGGTGGCCACCGGAAAGGGCCGCAGCGGTGGGAGAAGCGCGGAACGCCGGGAAAAAACGGCGCGGCCGCCGCGACAAGACGCACAGTGCGGCCACAAAGGAAAGCGTCGCAGCTACCTGTAAGGCCGCCGCGCTGGGACAGAAACAGTGCGGCCGCAGGGGGAAGCGGTGCGGCTGCCTGCACAGCCGCCGCGCCGGGACAAACACAGTGCGGCCATGGGGGAAGGAGCAGCGCGGTCGCCTGCAAGGCCACTGCGCCAGAGAACAGTGCGGCCGGCGAAGGAGCACGGCCGCCACGCGAACGGAGCGACAACCCCCCATGTGTCCCCGGGGGCCAATACACAATTGGAAGTAACGGGAAAACGCTGACCAGGCCAAGGCAGCCTGGAAAAAAATCCCAAGGGACCCCTAAACGACCACCCCGGAACTGAAGAGGGACTTAAAGACACTTTGAGGGTAGTGGTATGAAGGGATACTCACCTAAAACATCCCACGCCGTCCTTACTAACCTCAATCCGGGGAAAATATCAGACGTCCAGGGAGCTGTAATGGACGTCCTCGTCTCCTCCAACCGACAGGCTCTGGTGGGCGAGTGGGTGGGGGACGGAGCCAGGACCGGACTTCTAAGCACGCTTGTGTGCTAGGCTCTTGGTCCTGGAGAGGGATCTATGAGGATACGGGGTGGCAGTACACGCCGTACTCATAGTCCGTATGTGGGATTACAGGTGTGACTGTTCACCCTGTATCCCTCCGGAAAATCTGAAAAGGAACGACGCACATTGAGGTAGATAAGGGTCTAATGAAAGACCCGTGTCCACCTCCTACTGACACTAAGCTAAACTGAATATCCTACTTCCTGTCGGTGGGGTATACACTGCAGAGGAGGAGCTAACTTTTTTATTTGCATAGTGTCAGCCTCCTAGTGGCAGCAGCATACACCCATGGTTCCTGTGTCCCCCAATGAGAGGCGATAGAGAAAAGATCATTTTTGTAGAAAAAATGCGATTTTTTTATTTTCACGGCTCTACGTTATAAACTTCTGTGAAGCACCTGGGGGTTTAAAGTGCTCACCACACATCTAGATAAGTTCCTTAAGGGGTCTAGTTTCCAAAATGGTGTCATATGTGGGGGGTCTCTACTGTTTAGGCACATCAGCGGCTCTCCAAACGTGACATGGCGTCCGATCTCAATTCCAGCCAATTCTACATTGAAAAAGTAAAACGACACTCCTTCTCTTCCAAGCTCTGCGGTGCGCCCAAACAGTGGTTTACCCCCATATATGGGGTATCGACGTACTCAGGAGAAATTGCACAACAACTTTTGTGGTCTAATTTCTCCTGTTACCCTTGTGAAAATAAGAATTTGTGGGCGAAAAAATCATTTTTGTGAAAACAAATGCGATTTTTTTATTTTCACGGCTCTACGTTATAAACTTCTGTGAAGCACTTGGGGGTTCAAAGTGCTCACCACACATCTAGATAAGTTCCTTGGGGGGTCTAGTTTCCAAAATGGTGTCACTTGTGGGGGGTTTCCACTGTTTAGGCACATTAGGGGCTCTCCAAACGCGACATGGCGTCCGATCTCAATTCCAGCCAATTCTGCATTGAAACAGTCAAACGGTGCTCCTTCACTTCCAAGCTCTGCGGTGCGCCCAAACAGTGGTTTACCTCCACATATGGGGTATCGGTGTACTCAGGAAAAATTGCACAACAAAATTTGTGGTTAAATTTCTGTTTTTACACTTGTGAAAATTAAAAAAAATGGTTCTGAAGTAAAATGTTTGCAAAAAAAAGTAAAATGTTCATTTTTTTCTTCCACATTGTTTTAGTTCCTGTGAAGTACGTAAAGGGTTAATAAACTTCTTGAATGTGGTTTTGAGCAGCTTGAGGGATGCAGTTTTTAGAATGGTGTCACACTTGGTTATTTTCTATCATATAGACCCCTCAAAATCACTTCAAAGGTGATGTGGTCCCTAAAAAAAACATGGTGTTGTAAAAATGAGAAATTGCTGGTCAACTTTTAACCCTTATAACTCCCTAACAAAAAAAAAAATTGTTTCCAAAATTGTGCTGATGTAAAGTAGACATGTGAGAAATGTTATTTATTAACTATTTTTTGTGACATATCTCTCTGATTTAAGGGCATAAAAATACAAGGTTTGAAAATTGCAAAATTTTAAAAATTTTCGCCATATTTCCATTTTTTTCATAAATAATCGCAAGTAATATCGAAGAAATGTTACCACTAACTTGAAGTACAACATGTCACGAAAAAACAATCTCAGAATCAGCGGGATCCGATAAAGCGTTCCAGAGTTATAACCTCATAAAGTGACACTGGTCAGAATTGTAAAAATTGGCTCGGTCATTAAGTACCAAATTGGCTCTGTCACTAAGGGGTTAAATTAATTTTATACGGCCCCCGAACGCCATTATAAAATTCCAAATGGAACTTGGCAGAAAAAAGTTCCACATCCCTGCCTTAGGGCTGTCCAACACGTCCAGATAATTCCGGTACCGGAATAAATCGGTACCGGAGTT
Organism: Ranitomeya variabilis; assembly: GCF_051348905.1. NCBI lineage: Eukaryota > Metazoa > Chordata > Amphibia > Anura > Dendrobatidae > Ranitomeya > Ranitomeya variabilis. The sequence goes on from NC_135232.1 coordinate 614,937,049, forward strand.
ATCCGTGTCCGTGTGCCTGTGAACTCACGTAGGCCATACGTGCGGCACACGTGTGCCGCCCGTATGGCGAGTGGGTACCACACGGAGCGTGTGGTACCCACGCGTGTGGTACCCTGCATCGTGCTGAAGCCGCGATTCATATGTTCCCTGCAGCAGCGTTTGCTGCAGAGAAAATATGAATAATAGTGTTTAAAATAAAGATCTATGTGTCCCCCGCCCCCCCAACCCCTGTGCGCCCCCCCACCCCCTGTGCGCCCCCCCGCTGTTCAGAAAATACTCACCCGCTCCCACGTTGGCTGTCGCGGCTTCCTGGTCTGGCCCCATCTTCTCCTGTATGCGGTCACATGGGGCCGATCATTTACAGTCATGAATAGGCGGCTCCACCTCCCATAGGGGCGGAGCCGACTATTCATGATTGTAAATGAGCGGCCCCACGTGACCGCATACAGTAGAAGGCGCAGGGCAGAGAGGAAGGAGTGACAGCCAACGTGGGTGCGGGTGAGTATTTTCTGAACAGCGGGGGGGCGCACAGGAGGTGGGGGACAGAGAGATCTTTATTTTAAACACTATTATTCATATTTTCTCTGCAGGGAACATATGAATCGCGGCTTCAGCACCAGTGGGTTGGGACAGCGCTTACTGTAGCGCTGTCCCCTGCACGGCACACGGACTGCAAACGGAGACCGTCCGTTTGTGGTCCGTGTTTTACACGGACCCATTGACTTTAATGGGTCCGTGTAATACGTGCGCTCCCACGAACACTGACATGTCTCCGTGTTTGGCACACGGAGACACGGTCCGCAAAAAAATCAATGACATCTGCACAGATACATTGATTTTTATGGGTCTACGTGTGTCAGTGGCTCCGGCACGTGAGGAAACTGTCACCTCACGTACCGGAGCCACTGACGTGTGAAACCGGCCTTATAAGGGGTAAGGCCACCACTGGTGATCACAGTCTTCCTCCCAGCCCTCTTCGAGGAGAGAGGTGAGGAGGGGAAAAGGCCAAGACCGGCCACCGGGAATCACCCTGAAGCACCCATAAAGGTGACAGGGGACTAGGTTCTGCCTGCGTGTCTGAGTGGGCGATGTGGGTGACACCACACTGCTCTCTCAGTCGCTTAAGTGTGAGAAATTACACCCTGTTACCTTAAGGAAGAAGAACCTGAAAGACAAAGAAAAGATTAATAAAAACACGCAAGATACCTGAAAAGGAAAAATGCAGATCTGGGAACAGATCCACGTAAGCCTCCTACAGACACTAAGCTTAAACTGAGGTACTTGGTGCCCGTCGGTGGGTGTATACTGCCGAGGAGCTATTTTCCTTTTTTTTGCCTACTGTCAGCCTCCTAGCGACAGCAGCATACACCCATTGTTACTATTGTCCCCCAATGAAGCGATAAAGAAAGTATGGGCGTCATCAATATGCTGTAAGCCGGCACTGTGAACTACACGTACCTACAGTGCCGACAAGTAGTATTCAACCCCCTGCAGATTTAGCAGGTTTAATAAGATGCAAATAAGTTAGAGCCTTCAAACTTCAAACAAGAGCAGGATTTATTAACAGATGCATAAATCTTACAAACCAAAAAGTTTTGTTGCTCAGTTAAATTTTTATAAATTTTAAACATAAAAGTGTGGGTCAATTATTATTCAACCACTAAGTTTAATATTTTGTGGAATAACCTTTGTTTGCAATTACAGCTAATAATCGTCTTTTATAAGACCTGATCAGGCCGGCACAGGTCTCTGGAGTTATCTTGGCCCACTCCTCCATGCAGATCTTCCCCAAGTTATCTAGGTTCTTTGGGTGTCTCATGTGGACTTTAATCTTGAGCTCCTTCCACAAGTTTTCAATTGGGTTAAGGTCAGGAGACTGACTAGGCCACTGCAACACCTTGATTTTTTGCCTCTTGAACCAGGCCTTGGTTTTCTTGGCTGTGTGCTTTGGGTCGTTGTCTTGTTGGAAGATGAAATGACGACCCATCTTAAGATCCTTGATGGAGGAGCAGAGGTTCTTGGCCAAAATCTCCAGGTAGGCCATGCTATCCATCTTCCCATGGATGCGGACCAGATGGCCAGGCCCCTTGGCTGAGAAACAGCCCCACAGCATGATGCTGCCACCACCATGCTTGACTGTAGGGATGGTATTCCTGGGATCGTATGCAGTGCCATCCAGTCTCCAAACGTCACGTGTGTGGTTGGCACCAAAGATCTCGATCTTGGTCTCATCAGACCAGAGAACCTTGAACCAGTCAGTCTCAGAGTCCTCCAAGTGATCATGAGCAAACTGTAGATGAGCCTTGACATGACGCTTTGAAAGTAAAGGTACCTTACGGGCTCGTCTGGAACAGAGACCATTGCGGTGGAGTACGTTACTTATGGTATTGACTGAAACCAATGTCCCCACTGCCATGAGATCTTCCCGGAGCTCCTTCCTTGTTGTCCTTGGGTTAGCCTTGACTTTTCGGACAAGCCTGGCCTCGGCACGGGAGGAAACTTTCAAAGGCTGTCCAGGCCGTGGAAGGCTAACAGTAGTTCCATAAGCCTTCCACTTCCGGATGATGCTCCCAACAGTGGAGACAGGTAGGCCCAACTCCTTGGAAAGGGTTTTGTACCCCTTGCCAGCCTTGTGACCCTCCACGATCTTGTCTCTGATGGCCTTGGAATGCTCCTTTGTCTTCCCCATGTTGACCATGTATGAGTGCTGTTCACAAGTTTGGGGAGGGTCTTAAATAGTCAGAAAAGGCTGGAAAAAGAGATAATTAATCCAAACATGTGAAGCTCATTGTTCTTTGTGCCTGAACTACTTCTTAATACTTTAGAGGAACCAAACAGAATTCTTGTGGGTTGAGGGGTTGAATAATAAATGACCCTCTGAAAAAACTTTTCCCAATTTAAAAAAAAAATAAACAAAGAAATAACATTCTTTTTTGCTGCAGTGCATTTCACACTTCCAGGCTGATCTACAGGCCAAATGTCACAATGCCAAGTTAATTCTAAATGTGTAAACCTGCTAAATCTGCAGGGGGTTGAATACTACTTGTAGGCACTGTATGTGACTAATGCCCTTTATCTGTGTGAATTTTTACTAGGCAGCCACCCTCTCCACGAATTGGTCGGTTTGTAAGTGTCTGCTTTCATCAGTGTCTGCTTTCATCAGTGTCTGCTTTCATCAGTATTTTGCACCTGTGCTGCTCTCTTTACTATGGGGGTCTGCTGCATCTTGCTAGTACATTTATAATCTGAAGTCGTGTTGGTATAGGGGTTTCTTTTTCTGGCAAGTTTTTTTAACTTATGTCCTTTGGTGAGCAGTTTTTTAAAGCCCAAATATAACAAAAGTTTCCAGAACAGAGTGTTTTGCCTTTTGTGGAAAGTGGCTGTGTTGGCAAACCCCTTCCTAAATGCCGCAGTGTCTGCAAGCTTCCACATGACATTGTTCTTTCCCAAGAGTGCTACTGCGGATAGACTGCTATGACAATATTAAATAAGCGGCTGGTAGTCCATTTTACATGGGGATGTGCTGCATGGGTTGGCCAAGTAGTAAAAACAATCCCTTAAAAAGGGAAAGTCAGGTTCTCTGATGCTTTTATGCTCACTGAAACAAAAAAGTTAATGGGAATAAAGGCCTTGCTGGAGTAGACCAAGGTCATTATCATACAGCAATTATCTTCAAATATATACAATTTTGCTAAAACAAAAACGTTACTTCCAAGCCTGAAAGAGAAACATAATTTTTTTTTTTAATGAGCACGGTTTATTAGTCAGGGGGCCAGAGTGCTTCCTGTTATGGAACCAAACGTGTGACGCAAGTATGCCCCAGACTGCATAGGTGACACAGAGAGATATGCCCAGTATACGGAATAAGAGGAATTTACAAACCGCTTGGCTATTCCTTTCTGACTGGATGTAGAAAGACAAATAAATGCCCCGTGTCAGCCGTGGAAATGATAAGTAGTGAAACTTTCACTTACCTCACATTCATTTTAGAAGATGAATATGTAGATGGTTTTGCACCAGACTTGTCCACCAGAATGCTCCTTTTGCCTGCAGATCTCGTATTCGCCGGCGTCTTTACTGAAAAGAGGAATCCAGTCTGAGGGACGGGACTCAGTAGAGAGAATCTAGTCTGCAAGGATTTCTAAGAGGGAAAAAAAAACAAAACACAGCATAATTTGAAAATTGGTTCTAAAGTAAAAGTAAAGACACCTCAAAATATATCGAACCTCTTCCATCCGTACAATTCACCCATAAAGATAGTAGTGATAACTCTCTGCCAATTTTTTTTCTCTGCATTTGAGCTGGAATTACAAAGCGGCATCCTACATCTGATGTGTGACTTAGCCTATATGTGAGCATTACAGAGAAAAGTAACATGGGGGTGTAGGCGATCCTAAATTCTTCACATCCCCCCCCCCCCCCCCAAGAGTCTTTTGTGGAAAGCCACACCTCAATTTCCAACATTACCTAGGGTCGAATTCGTACATCTTAAACTTAAATATGTTGTGGAGCCATGTTGCTTCTAGAGAGCACTAGGTAAATTTATAAATTAAGACAATCTACTATATAATTGTCTAAGGGTCACTTCCGTCTGTCTGTCGCGGTTATTAGTTCGCTGATTGGTCTCGCCAGCTGCCTGTCATGGCTGCCGCGACCAATCAGCGACACGCACAGTCTGGAAGAAAATGGCCGCTCCTTACTCCCCGCACTCACTGCCCGGCGCCCGCATACACCCCTCCGCTCACCGCTCACACAGGGTTAATGCTGGCGGTAACGGACCGCGTTATGCCGCGGGTAACGCACTCAGTTACCGCTGCTATTAACCCTGTGTGACCAAGTTTTTTACTATTGACGCAGCCTATGCAGCGCTAATAGTAAAAACATCTAATGTTAAAAATAATTTTAAAAATAAAAAATGATTATATACTCACCTACGCCGCCTTCCCCGCTCCTCGCGATGCAACCGGCACGTTCTGTTGGCACGGATATTCTGGCAGAAGAACCTGCCATGACGTCACTGTCATGTGACCGCGACGTCATCGCAAGTCCTACGCGCCTGCGCGGAAAGGACCTGCCGTGACGTCACGGTCATGTGACCGCGACGTCATCACAGGCTCCGCACGCCTGCGCGAGCAGGCTGGGACCGGAAGCTGTCGCCTGTACCTCGCACAGGCGACAGAACTACAAGTATGGTGAGTATGTTAGAACTACAAGGGGCCCTCGGATCGGAAGGGGAGTATGTTTATTTTTTAACCTGTGACATACGTGGCTGGGCAATATACTACGTCACTGGGCAATATACTACATGGCTGGGCAATATACTACGTGGCTCTGTGCTAAATACTACGTCACTGGCCAATATACTGCGTCACTGGGCAATATACTACATGGCTAGGCTATATACTACGTGGCTCTGTGCTGAATACTACTTCACTGGGCAATATACTGCGTCACTGGGCAATATACTGCGTCACTGGGCAATATACTAAGTCACTGGGCAATATACTACGTGGCTGGGCAATATACTACGTGGCTCTGTGCTGAATACTACGTCACTGGGCAATATACTACAACACTGGGCAATATACTAGCAATATACTACGTGGCTCTGTGCGGTATACTACGTCACTGGGCAATATACTACATCGCTGGGCAATATACTACATCACTGGGCAATATACTACATCACTGGGCAATATACTACGTCACTGGGTAATATACTACGTGGCTGACCAATATACTACATGGGCTGTGCTATATACTACGTGGACATGCATATTCTAGAATACCCGATGCGTTAGAATCGGGCCACCATCTAGTAACTTTATAAATGGACATGAAGGAGGAAAATTATCAAAACTGCAGTCAGACACCTTGTCAGAACTGGGTATGGACAGCTCAATTATCGGCTTTAAAAGTACAAACCGTCCCAAATGACAATTAACAAAAGTCTGGGATGGGCTGAAACGTGTGGATTTTCATTAACCCCTTTCCGACATCGGGCGTAAATGTATGCCGATGTCGGACTCCCCGTTTGCTGCAGGCTCTGACGCTGAACCAGCACCTTTCCGGACACATGTCAGCTGATCTACAGTGGGTACGGAAAGTATTCATACCCCTTTAAATTTTTCACTCTGTTTCATTGCAGCCATTTGGTAAATTCAAAAAAGTTTATTTTCTCAATGTACATTCTACACCCCATCTTGACTGAAAAAAAACAAAACAAGAACAAATGTAGTAATTTTTGCAAATTTATTAAAAAGGAAAAACACACGGTCATACGTATTCAGACCCTTTGCTCAGTATGGAGTAGAAGCACCCTTTTGAACTAGAACAGGATAGAGTCTTCTTGGGAATGATGCAATAAGTTTTTCACACCTGCATTTGGCATCCCCTGCCATTCTTCCTTGCAGATCCTCTCCAGTTCCATCAGGTTGGATGGTGAACATTGGTGGACAGCTATTTTCAGGTCTCTCCAGAGATGCTCAACTGGGTTTCGTGATTACATTAGGAAGTATATGAAGTACCTGAAGTCGAAATGCTGAAGTGATGTGCGGGATAAGGAGAAGACTGTGTACCAGCCCTGCGCAGTTTCGCTGTTTTGCCGTTTCGCTTTGTTTCACAAAGAAGCTGCACAGCGAAATGGCACTCGTCGGGTGCAGGGCTGGTACACAGTCTTCTCTCTATCCCGCACATTACTTCAGCATTTCAACTTCAGCTAAACTTCACGATCAGATTCTTTTCAAGGCTTATACTGTGCATTGCCTTTGAATTAGGAGTGCTATTGACGCCTAGTGGGCTTTTTGGAAATGGCAGCAAATGAGAATGTATTTATATTTCAGGTTATCTTTAACCCTTAGTGTTTTGGTGACTTATAGCACCCGTCACTATCCCATTTAGCAGGCTATTACTGATCAGATATTTAATTACCGTTTTGTTGCTATGTGACTACATTGGTGTTTAGTCTTTTCTGAAAAGGACGGCACAAATTTAATTAGATGATCATTAGACTTTATAGTCTTTATTGATATTTTTCCATTTAGCAGGTTCCTATATCTTTTCAGAGAACACTACCTCAAAGCCAGATGGTGTGTGCCATTCCTATTTGACTGTACCATTCCCTGGTGTTCATTTTAGAGGTTCTTTTTTCCATCTTTTCCCTATCTTTTTAAATATTATTTTAATTGTTGTTTCAATAAAAGGTTTTTTTATTTATATACTTCCTAGTCACTTACCTTTTTTGTCTTGGGTATATAATGTAATCGCTGATAAATTGAAGTGCTTTTGTTGCCTATTGAAATAGGATTATGGGATTAACCAATTGGGTTTAGGACAGGGCTCTGGCTGGGCCAGTCAAGAATGGTCACAGTTGTTCTGAAGCCACTCCTTTGTTATTTTAGCTGTGTGCTTAGGGTCATTGTCCGAGATCCAGAGCACAATGGAAGAGATTTTCATCCAGGATATCTCTGTACATGGCTGCATTCATGTTTCCTTCAATGACAACCAGTCGTCCTGTCCCTGCAGCTGAAAAACACCCCATAGCATGATGCTGCCATCACCATGTTTCACTGTTGGGAATGTATTGGGCAGGTGATGAGCAGTGCCTGGCTTTCTCCACACATACAGCTTAGAATTATCACCAAAAAGGTCCATCTTCGTCTCCTCAGACCAGAGAATCTTATTTCTCATAATCTGGGAGCCCTTCATGTGTTTTTTTTTAGCGAACTCTATGCGGGCTTTCATATATCTTTCACTGAGGAGAGGCTTTCGTTGGGCCACTCTGCCATAAAGGCCTGACTAGTGGAGGACTGCAGTGATAGTTGACTTTGTGGAACATTCTCCTATCTCCCTACCTCTGGAAGTCAGCCTCAGTGATCTTGGGGTTCTTTATATCCTCTCTCACCAAGGCTCTTCCTTCTCCCACAATTGCTTAGTTTGGCTGGACGGCCAGGTCTAGGAAGACTTCTGGTGGTCCCAGATTTCTTGCACTGAAGGATTATGGAGGCCACTGTGCTCTTAGGAACCACCTTGAGTACTGCAGAAATTCTGTTGTAACCTTGGCCAGATCTGTGCATTGCCACAATTCTGTCTCTGAGCTCTTTAGCCAGTTCCTTTGAACTCATGATTCTCATTTGATCTGACATGCACTGTGAGCTGTGAGGTCTTATATAGACAGGTGTGTGCCTTCCAAATCAAGTCCTATCAGTTTAATTAAACATAGCTGGACTCCAATGAAGGAGGATCACAAGGAAATGGACAGCATGTGACTTAAATAAGAGCGTCTGAGCAAAGGGTCTGAATACTTATGGCCATGTGATATTTCAGTTTTTATTTTTTATTAAATTTGCAAAAATTTCTACATTTCTGTTCTTTTTTCAGTCAAGATGGGGTGCAGAGTGTACATTAATGAGAAAAAAATGAACTTTTTTGAATTTATCAAATGGCTGCAATGAAACAAAGAGTGAAAAATTTAAAGGGGTATGAATACTTTCCGTACCCACTATATACAGCTGAAACGTGTCCGCAACAGCCGCATGTGTAATCAGGATCCACTCGCGACTTAACAGAAATTGACAGCATTTAACAAGTTTCCGACATTTAACTCATTCTTCCGGCAAGCGTGCCAGAAATCCTGCCCATCATTGACCCAGTCACGTGATCGCGGGTCACCAATGGGTTGGAATAACCACCAGAGGTCTACAGCAAACCTCTATGGTTGTCACTGTGAGATTGCTGTGGGCGCCGCCCAGTGGTCACAGCAAGTGAGCAATTCTGCTACACACAGGCCATCTGATCAATTCTCCCACATGTCAAAAGTAAAAAAATATATATAAATATACATATGTTTTTAAAAATATTTTTTTTTAAATAAAAAAGTTTAAATCACCCCTTTCAAAAAAAAAAAAAAAAAAGGAAACTCAAAACATACATAATTTTGTATCGCCGTGTTCAGAATCACCCAATCAAAAAAAAAAAAAAATTAACCCGATCGCCAAATGCCATAATGAGAAAAAAAGTCAAAATGCCAGGATTAGGTTTTTTCTTTGGTAGCCTCCTCATTGCATTAAAATGCAATAACGTAGCTTATATGATAGTGCCCTTTTTGTCGCCATTTGACACAATGGGACGTGCAAATGATTATCTAAACTAAAGCTATATGCATCCTATGTGGTCAACCCTTTACCTTAGTATTGCTGCCTGGCGTCTTCTGATTAGAGTTCTTTGTCAGCATCTGCAAAACAGAAGAAAAAGAATGCATACTTATACTCTGCATTCAAAGTCCATAGACATTCAGGGTATGTTTCCACGGTCAGGAAACGCTGCTTGTTTGACGCTGCGCAGAGCTGCAGCGTCAAATACGCAGCGTCCAGATGTTCCAGCATAGTGGAGGGGATTTTATGAAATCCCGTCTCCACTATGCGTGGAAACCCGCACGCGGCGGCCCTGCGACTCCGGACATGCGCATCTTTTCAGATCGCAGCATGTCCGTACACCTTGCGGGGACGCAGCGTCCCCACAAGGCATATCACAGGGCCCTATGGGACAGAGCGATCATCCCGGATGTGAAGAGTTAACACATCCGGCATGATCGCGTCCCAGAAAGGGGGCGGGGCTTAGCGCCGAGCGGCTTCGCCGCTGCGGCGATACCGCCGGCCATCCTGAACGTGGAGACATAGCCTAAGGGTATGTGTCCACGTTCAGGATTGCTTCAGGATTTGGTCAGGATTTTATGCAGGTAAAATCCTGACCAAATCTGCACCTGAGGTCACTGGCAGGTCACCTGCGTTGTCCTTGAGTTTTTTCTGCAATGTAAGGGTATGTGTCCACGTTCAGGCTTGCTTCAGGCTTTGGTCAGGATTTTATGCAAGTAAAATCCTGACCAAAACTGCACCTGAGGTCACTGGCAGGTCACCTGCGGTGTTCCTGCGTGTTTTGCTCATTGTAGCAACATGCTGCGTTTTGAAAAAACGCACCGCGCATGCGTTTTCGCGGCAAAAACGCATGCGTTTTTTAACGCATAGTGGAGTCGGGATTTCATGAAATCCCCTCCACTATGCTGTAACATCTGGACGCTGCGTTTTTGACGCTGCGGAAAAACGCAGCGTCAAAAACGCAGCGTTTCCTGAACGTGGACACATACCCTTAGGACGCATGTGAGTTTTCTCGGGTGTGCCGCATGCGTCTTTTACTGCATAGTGGAGACGGGATTTCATGAAATCCCCTCCACTATGCTGTAACATCTGGACGCTGCGTTTTTTATGCATGCTGCTCAATGCTGCGTCAAAAACTCAGCGTTTCCTGAACGTGGACACATACCCTTATATGGAGTCTGTCTGTTTCAAGTCGCTTCCTACAAGATTGAAGGTGTCAGACCCTGATGTTAGAGAGGAAAGGCCGGGCTCATCTTAGTTTTAATTCATCCCAAAGGTGTTAGATGAGGTTGAGGTGACTGTGCTCAGCGCACAAGGTCCATTCAGGGCTGTGGAGTCAGAGTCTGTGTCCATTTTGGTGGGACCGACTCCTGTTATATATAATACTTTGGGTACAGTAATATAGTGCAGGATGTGCTGTACATTTTTTCATAACAATTTGGGAACAACACTTCCTATAAAATGTCTGTTCTGTCCCTGATCTAAGGATCTCAGCTTTTAGATAAGATGAATCTGTGCTGCACTTTATGTACATGCTCAGTAGTGAGGCAGTGCTGTGGAGTCTGAGTCAGGGAAATTGAGGAGTCGGAAGTTTGGCTGAGGCTACTTTCACACTAGCGTCGTGCACTGCACGTCGCAATGCGTCGTTTTGCAGAAAAAACGCATCCTGCAAAAGTGCTTGCAGGATGCGTTTTTTCTCCATAGACTTTTATTAGCGACGCAGTGCGACGGTTGCGTCGGACCGTCGCCACCAAGCAACGTTGCTTGTAACGTTTTTTGGTGCGTCGTCTGCAGCATTTCCGACCGCGCACGCGTGGCCGGAACTCCGCCCCCACCTCCCCGCACCTCACAATGGGGCAGCGGATGCGTTGGAAAACTGCATCCACTGCCCCCGTTGTGCGGCGCATTCACAGCTAGCGTCGGTGCGCCGCAACGTCGCATAGTGTGAAAGTAGCTGTACCGACTCCACAGCCCTGCAGTCATTAGCATACAAAAAGGGCCTTCCCCAAAACTAATCCCTCAAAGTTGGAAGCTACAAAATATCTTGTGCTGAAGTATTAAGATTTCCCTCCACTAGAACTAGTAGGCCAAATCCAGAAAAACAAACAGCATTATCGCTCCTCCACAAAACCGTACAGCTACCAAGGAGAGGAGAGAGAAACCCTGTTAGTGGCTCTGACAGAGCTTATGTCCGAACCCCAGCAATATGGGATTGGGGTATACCGACAGGGTGTAGATGGAGTCACAGTGTGCTCTGTCATACAACATTTTCAGCCGTCTACGCCTATTGCATGTAAGTATGGCAATTGTACCTACTTTTACATCCTGAATGGTGCTGCTTATTGCATCTAGACGCTTTTGCTTCCTCTCCAGATATTTGTCTATCGATTCCATCTTTTTGAAGTGGGCATCGTGCATCCTCTTGAAATCTAAACACGATTTACTATTAATGTCTTATCCTGTAAATCATGTCTTGCAAAGAAAACTTCTGGTGTTTGGATTTTGACTTACTGGGAGTTGAGGGCTTTGATCCGGCCTTAGATACAGCGTCTCTCTTTGGAACCTTAGTGCGACGTTTCTTACCAGAAGAGGGGTTCCTTTTACCTATAAGAATACAAGACAGTAGGTTCAGATACAATGTTTTCTTAATTACCTTTTGTAATTTTTTTGTTGTAAGCAAATTCAGAAATGCCTTTAAGTGCACCTACGGTTTCAACAAACTGGTTGAGCCCCTTCAACTTTACACAGCTTTCCTTGGTTTTCTTTGGTCAAGCAAAGACAAAAGGGGCTTAATAATTTTGCCTCTGTGATATAATGACTAGTGGTGATCTAAAAATCTCATAAAATAGGCCAAATAAATATGTAGTATCTCCCAAATTATCCTATCAAAGAAACTTTGATAGGATAATTTAGTGGTCATCTAAGCAGGCAAAAGCCCACTGATACGGCACTATGATCTGTAAGAAAATACAGGTACACTTTTAACAGGCTTTTCATTGTACAACATTACAGAATTTAAAATGGACTGATCCTAAATTAGGGCAACTGTTGCGCATTTTCAATCGAGATTTATGAGCAATAGTATCGCTACCAAACATTCACAGAATATCAAATCAAAGACATCAACACCCTTAACCCCTTCATGTCCATGCCTTTTTATGCTGGCTCGCAAGCTGAGCCCACATATTTCCCTGCACATGACAGATAACTTAGTAATCCATCATGTACCTCTGACACCCGCAGGTGGATGTGTGCGCAGCCCTCAACTGTTAACCAGTTAAATTGCGCTGTCAATCTCCGACAGCGTAATTTAACATGCACAGACAGGGGGGTGCATGTCATTCCACACTCACATCGGCGCGCTTGGGGGCACTGATATGACAGCCAGGGGACTGTTGAAGACCTCCATGCCCATCATTACAATCCTCCTGTGAAATCCAGCCCGTATAGCACAAGCGATTGGAGCTTCAAGTAAAGTAGTAGCAAGTACAGTAAAAAGTGAGAAAAAAAAACAAAACAAGAGTTTAAAAATATGAAAAACCCACACAAGTTCAAATCACAAACCTTTTGCCTTATTAAAAATAAACAATTAGGCTATGTGCTCACGTTGCAGAAATGCTGCGGAAATGCCCGTAGCATTTCCACAACTCCCCGTAGCATTTCCACAACTCCCTGCCACGGGTAAAACGCATGCGGAATTCGCATGCGTTTTCCCGCAAAACACAAGCGTTTTGAAGCATCGCTTGGAAAAGTGATTGACAGGTTGGTCACACTCGTCAAGCATAGTGTTTGCCTATGCAGCATCAATAGTAAAAGATAGAATGTTAAAAACAATTTAAAAAAAAAATATATATATGGCTATTCTCACCTTCCAATGGCCCTCGATCTCCTCAGCGGCACTCCCGCTACGTTCTGTTCCCAGGGATGCTTTGCGCTAAGGACCTTTGTGACGTCACGGTCGCGTGACCGCCACGTCATCTCAGGTGATTCGCGCAATGCATCCCTGGGAACGGAAGCCGCCACATGCAACAGAGCCGGGAGGACGCCGGGGGCCATCAGAAGGTAAGTATATCCCTATTTATTTTCTTTTTTTTTTTTTTTACAGGAATATGGTACCAAGGCCTGGAGGAGAGTCTCCTCTCCTCCAGACCCTGTGTACCATCCGCACATGAAGTGCTCACTTTAGGCATGGTGGGCATAGCCACATGCGTAAAGTGAGCATTTCAATACAATCCTATGGCGGCGGAATTGCCGCGATTCCGAAGAAATAATGAAGATGCTGCGGATTTTACCACTATGCGATTCCGCAGTGGGAAAATCTTCAGGAACTGTGGAATCCCATAGGATTGCATGGGAATGCGTTCTTTAAGCGTTTCCGCTGCTGCAACACACAAAAAACGCAACGTGGGCACACAGCCTTAAACTTAAAAAAAAAAAAAAAAAAAAAAAAAATTTGACAGCCACATTCACTAAAGTCCAATAAAAATACAAAATTAATTATTTGGATTGGTACATGGCGTGAAGATACAAAAAAAAAATTAAAAAAATTAAAAAAGAATAATGCTTTTTCGGCAGCCACAACAGTGCAATAAAAGGTGATCAAAACGTCATATCTATCCCAAAATGATATCAGTAGAAACTTCAGCTCAGGGAGCAAAAAAAAATAAGCCATCATGCAGCCCCATATCCCGAAAAATGAAAACATGATGGGTCTCGGAAAATGGTGACAAGCATAAAATTCTCCTTATAAATTTCTGATTTCTCCTATGCCTCATTGGGGGACACAGGACCATGGGTTTTATGCTGCTGCCACTAGGAGGACACTAAGTGATACAAAGAGAGATTAACTCCTCCTCTGCAGTATACACGCTCCTGCTGGCTCTAATTGAACCAGTTCTTGCTTAGTGTATGTAGGAGGCACTTGAGTCTGGTTTTCATCTCCCACATTTTTATTTTACTTTTTTAATTTTTTTCTATATATTTTTATTTTTTAATTAACGGAGTGAAGGGGCGACTGATCCTTTCAAAGTTCCAATATCCTCGAATCATCAACAGGCGAGAACGCGGAGGGTCGCCTCCCCGTACCCTCTCCTGCGACGACTGGAAGCCATGCCTGAGCTCACTTTAGGGGCGACGGTTCCTTCACGGTCCCAATCTCCCCACGTCAGCAACAGGCAAGCACAAAGTGTCGCCTCTATGTATCCTCTCCTGGAGCCAGGCCTATAGCCAGACAATCTGCTCTGTTCCACTGATATACAGAGGGCCCCCCACCATGGCATCCGTGCAGCCACCACTGCATCACTGCTGATTGAAAGAGGATGATGGGAGGGGCGAGTTCCACGACTAGCAACACCGCAGCTCCAGCTCTGCTACATCACTTCTGAGTATGACTGTGGCTGGCACCAACCGGACGCAGAGAGGGGTCTGCTGGTCCCTGGGGGGGGCGGTGTTACAGTGTCCAGCGGTATTTTTTTTTTTTTATAACGCTTTTCGGACTATTGGTTTGCGCCCCCGTCCATTTCCGACAGGCTTCATAAATTTAGTCCACGGCTTCTAGCCAGCCTAGGCCGTGTTTTGCATGGCTCCGCCCACTGCAGCCACCACCCACACTTCTGGCGCTTCTTGTCCTAAACCCTAAACGAGAGGCGCCCTTTCTCAGTGGCCATCTTCCTCCACTTCAGAGGGAATACTAGAGCCTGCTTACGGACAGCGGTGGCAAAAACAGAAGCGCTGGGAGGAGTGAGGACACAGACACCTTCCCTGGGGACACAAGAGCAGGACCTGGGTAAGCTGAATCCTCTGCAGCTGAGAGCTTAAACCCTTCTCTGTACATTCTCTCTATCCTTTCAAGGGTACACACTGTCTCAATCTAAGGCATCCAAAAAGGCTAACAAAACACATACAGTGTTTTTTGCCTCATGTACCACATGCAATACTGCCTTGCCCCGAGCTCACAGTACTCCCTTCTGCACGGCTTGTGACCCGGCATGCGCCCAGGAACCACCCGCCTCCGGTACCGACCTCAGTGAGCCTAGTCCCCCTGAGTAGGCTGCGTCTCTGTCATGGTCTATGGCTTCCCTGGCCAAGGCAATATACTCACCGGGACCCCTCCTTAAGTCAGGACATTAGTTTGCTCACTGCGGAGGTCCCTTGCAACGGTTGGGAACCGTCGACCGGCAGGGGTTATACTCTGTCAAAGGGTGCTCAAGTTTCTAGAAAAAGAACATGACACGTCCCCCGAGCATGCTCGTGCTTCGGCGTCTGAGTTCAGTTTCTTGCTCTCCCCTCTCCTGACGTTCACAGTAAACTTATTTTGGAATACGAGTCTGATGTGTCGTTAGTCCAGGATGTGCAGAACTATCAGGAGACAATTGGTTCTCTCATTGAGTCAGTTAACAAGACTGAGGTTGGACGAGGAATCTGTATCTCCTCCGGAACACGAAGTGTCTTAACCCCTTCCCGACATGCGCCGTACTAGTATGGCGCATGTCGGGTCCCCTGCTTTGATGTGGGCTCTGGCGCTGAGCCCACATCAAAGTCGCGACATGTCAGCTGTTTTGTACAGCTGACATGTGCGTGCAATAGCGGCGGGTGAAAAAGCAATTCACCCGCCGCTATTAACCTGCTAAATGACGCTGCCAAGCGCTGACAGCGGCATTTAACTACCGCTTCCGGCCGCGCGGCCGGAATTGAGCGCATCACATGATCGGGGGTCGGCGATGCATCAGGATGGTAACCATAGAGGTCCTTGAGACCTCTATGGTTACTGATGCCGGCCTGCTGTGAGCGCCCCCCTGTGGTCGGCGCTCATAACAAGCCTGCATTTCAGCTACATAGCAGCGATCTGATGATCGCTGCTATGTAGCAGAGCCGATCGAGTGGTGCCAGCTTCTAGCCTACCATGGAGGCTATTGAAGCATGGCAAAAGTAAAAAAAAAAAAAAAAAAAAAAGGTTTTTAAAAATATGAAAAAAAAAAAAATATATATATATAAAAGCTTAAATCTCCCCCCTTTCGCCTCATCCAAAATAAAAAAACAAAAAAAAAAAAAATCAAACCTACACATATTTGGTATCGTCGCGTTCAGAATCGCCTGATCTATCAAAAATAAAAAAGCATTAATCTGATCGCTAAACGGCGTATCGGGAAAAAAGATCGAAACACCAGAATTACGTTTTTTGGTCGCCGCGACATTGCATTAAAATGCAATAACGGGCGATCAAAAGAACGTATCTGCACAAAAGTGGTATCATTAAAGGGAACCTATCACCCCGTTTTTTAAAGATTAGATAAAAATAGTGTGAAATAGGGGCAGAGCTGGGCTTTACATTAGTGCCTTTTTGGTGCCTTTACACCCCCGTTAGGCTGCCGAAATACCTTTGTGAAGTGGCCGTTTTGTCCTGTCACTCAAGTTGGTCAGGTCGGATGGGCGTGGTCACAGCGCTGTTTCTCCCCCAGATCAGGCTCATCATTACGTTGGTGGCGTAGTGGTGTGCGCATGTCCAAAGAGAAGATCCACTGCCCAGGAGATTCAAAACAGCGCGGTCTACGCTATTCGCCGTTTACCGGTGGGCGCGGCCATCTTTCCTGTGGCCGCGCGTGCGCAGATGGAGCGCTCTGCTGCCCGGGGCTTCAGGAAAATGGCCGCGGGATTCCGTGCGTGCGCAGATGGAGATCGCGGCGGCCATTTTCCTGAAGCCCCGGGCAGCAGAGCGCTCCATCTGCGCACGCGCAGCCACAGGAAAGATGGCCGCGCCCACCGGTAAACGGCGAATAGCGTAGACCGCGCTGTTTTGAATCTCCTGGGCAGTGGATCTTCTCTCTTTGGACATGCGCACACCACTACGCCACCAACGTAATGATGAGCCTGATCTGGGGGAGAAACAGCGCTGTGACCACGCCCATCCGACCTGACCAACTTGAGTGACAGGACAAAACGGCCACTTCACAAAGGTATTTCGGCAGCCTAACGGGGGTGTAAAGGCACCAAAAAGGCACTAATGTAAAGCCCAGCTCTGCCCCTATTTCACACTATTTTTATCTAATCTTTAAAAAACGGGGTGATAGGTTCCCTTTAAAAATGTCAGCTTGGCACGCAAAAAATAAGCCCTCACCCGACCCCAGATCACGAAAAATGGAGACGCTTATGGGTATCGGAAAATGGCGCTTTTTTTTTTTTTTTTAAAGCAAAGTTTCACTTTTTTTCACCACTTAGATAAAAAATAACTTAGACATGTTAGGTGTCTATGAACTCGTAATGACCTGGAGAATCATAATGGTAGGTCAGTTTTAGCATTTAGTGAAGCTAGCAAAAAAGGCAATCAAAAAACAAGTGTGGGATTGCACTTTTTTTTGCAATTTCACCACACTTGCAATTTTTTTCCCGTTTTCTAGTACAAGACATGGTAAAACCAATGGTGTCGTTCAAAAGTACAACTCGTTCTGCAAAAAATAAGCCCACACATGACCATATTGACGGAAAAATTAAAAAAAAAAAAAAAAGTTATGGCTCTGGGAAGGAGGGGAGCAAAAAACGAAAACACAAAAACGAAAAAGGGCCATGGCGGGAAGGGGTTAAGAGGGCTAAACGTCCTCACAGGATGTTTGGCAATCATCCTAAGTTTCAGGACATTGTCCAGAGACATAGGGATCGACCAGATAAACGGTTCACAGGGCAGAAGCCTATTTAGTCAAGATATCCCTTTGTAGCCAATCCTTCCTTAACTCAGGAGCAATCTCCCTCTCCCCTGTATCGCGTCTTGCATCCAAAACGCTCCTATCCTTGTCTGATAGTTCCTCAGTCAAAAATCCCACTGACCGTCAAATTGACAACCTTGCTCGGGTAGTCTTTGATGCCTCTGGAGCAGCGCTCTTTCCATCCTTTTCCGTGAGCTGGGTGGCTAAGGCTATGGCCGCTTGGGCAGAGAATTTAACTGCAGCCATTCAGGATAGTGTTCCCCAGAGGCAGCAAGCCTCGCTAGTCAGTCTCAGGGATTTCATAGTAAGCACTCCTCTAGATGCGGCCAACTGTGGTGCACAGGCAGCAGCAAATGCCGTCTCCATCAGGATGGCGCTATGGCGCAGAGAATGGCGAGCAGATACTGCTTCCAAAAGATACTTAATCTCTCTGCCTTACCAGAGTGGTCGCTTATTTGGAGAAAAGCTGGACCAACTTATCTCCGACGATACCAGAGGAAAGAGTACAATTCCTTCCCAGCAAAGGCCCACTCGGCCGTTTCGGAGCCAACAACAGGTCCGGATCTGGCCTTTTCGCAGCAATACCAACTGGTCCTCTACAACCTTTTCTTCTGGATCAGGGCAGTTCCTGCATAGGGACAGAGGTTCCCAGGTCTCATATAGACCTAATCGTATCTGGAAGAGCAGGCCAAAACTGTCTGGATCCAAGGTAGTCAGATCCCATAGATCCTCTACATAATGACTCGTTACAACATCCGGTGGGCACCGACAAAGTAGGCGACCGCCTACTTTCGTTCTGCCAAGCCTGGCTCTCGGTCATTCTAGACGAGTGGGTCAGAGAGCAGGTGTCCTCCGGATACAAAATAGTTTTCTTCCCCCAACACGTTTTTTCATGTCTTCTCCTCCCAAAACAAAGGCAACAGCCTTTTTCAGAGCCTTAGATGCGCTCCGAAGGGATGGAGTCATTATTCCGGTCCCTCAAGACGAAAGTTTCAAGGGTTTTTACGCAAATCTATTTGTGGTTCCGAAGGACAGAACAGTGTGACCCATAGTGGAACTGAAACTGTTCTACAGGTTTGTCAGAGTGCGACGTTTCAGAATAGAGTCTGTCTCGTCTCGATGGAGAAAGGGGAGTTCCTAGCATCCATCATGCTTACCTTCACGTTCCGATTTTTCCTCCTCATCAAAAATTCCTACGCATCGTGGGGAACACTTCCAGATCGTAGCCTAGCCCTTCGGTCTCGCCACCGCCCCCAGAGTCTTCACCAAGGTCATGGCGGCTGTCATGGCCATACTTGACGCTCAGGGAGTGGTAGTGCTTCCACATCTAGATGATCTGCTGATCAAGGGATCGTCTTTTCGGGCCTGCGAGGAGTATCACGGTGGATACACTTTCTCGCCTGGGCTGGAAGATAAACTTAAAGAAGTCTTCTCCAGTACTAGCTCAGCAAGTTTCCTTCTTGGGAATGATCCTGGACACTTCCCACGGGTTGGTAATTCTCCCTCCAGAAAAGATCTTAGCCTTACAACAAGGAGCACGGATGCTCTCCCGCTCTTTCCCTCACTCCATACAATTCAGTATGGGGATTCTCGGCAAGATGGTGGCCGCAATAGAGGCGGTCCCCATTCGTACAGCTACACCTCCACCCTTTGCAACATGCGCTTCTGACAGCATGGGACAGGAATCTGTTCTCTCGATCGTCGGTTCTGTCTGTCTTAGCGGGTCAGGCAGACCCTCAGGTGGTGGACGCTGAAGTCTTCCCTGGAGCAAGGGAAGTCTTTTCTCCCAGTAAGCTGGCTGGTGGTCACCACCGACGCCAGTCTTCTTGGCTGGGGTGCAGTTTTCCGCCATCAAAAGGCACAGGGACATTGGTCCATTCGGGAATCGTGTCTCCCGATCAACATCCTGGAGACACGAGCAATCAAGTTAGCCCTTCTGCGTTTTCATCATCTCCTGGGAGGTCGTCCCATCAGGATCCAATCCTACAACGCCACGGCTGTGGCGTACATCAACCGTCAGGGGGGCACCCGCAGCAGGATGGCCATGCACGAAGTAGGTCACATTCTTTGCTGGGCCGAGAGGAACCGCTTAACTACCTCGGCATTTCACATCCCCGGGCGTAGAGAATTGGGTGGCAGATTTCCTCAGCCACCAGGGCCTCACCTCGGAGAGTGGTCACTTCATCCGGAGGTCTTTCAGCAGATTTGCCATCGCTGGGGAACTCCAGATGTGGATATGATGGCCTCAAGGCTAAACATCAAAGTTGCCGAGTTCATAGATCAGTCCCACGATCCAGTAGCCATCGGAGCTGACGCACTGGTCCTTCCGTAGCATCAATTTCGGCTTCCGTATGTATTTTCCCCGCTCTCCTTACTTCCGAGGGTCATCAAAATGATCAGAGCGGAGGGGGTACCAGTGATCCTGGTTGCGCCGGGCTTGCTACACGGAGCTAGTTCAACTCGTCACTGACGTTCCCAGGGTCCGATTTACCACTAGAACTCAGGGGCCCTGTGTTTAATGGCGTGGCCATTGAGTCCTGGGTTCTAGCTCAAGTAGAATTCTCTCAAGTGATCTTCACTATGATTAGTGCTAGGAAACCGCGTCTATACGCATTTATATTTTACAGGAGGTCCCTTTCGAACCGCTGCAGGATGTATCACTAACTTTCCTTTCTCGTAAAGTTGTTTTCCTAGTCGCGGTCACGTAAATCAGGCGAGTCTCGGAGTTGGCGACCCTGTCCTGCCGAGCTCCGTTCCTGATTTTCCATCAAGACAAGGTGGTTCTGAGAAAGTCCCCGTCCTTTCTGCCAAAAGTTGTCTCTTCTTTCCCATTCTTTCCCATTTTGGTTGAGTCGGTATAAAATGGACCAACTCCGACAATATATAATAAATTGGATGGAGTAGTTCAATGCAGTTTGTGGGCAATATTTTTTTCATAAGAATTTAGGAAAGTTATAAAATGTCCTATAAATGTCTGTCCTATAGCTGATCTAAGGTCTAGACTTATAGCTGAGATGAATTTGTGCTGCAGTTTATGTTCATGATAAGTAGTGAAGCTCTTTATCTACAGTTAAGGGGAAAAAAATCCTACATTTATCTCAGAATTTATGGAGTGAACAGGAAAGCAGGATCAAAGAAAGTAAGTACTTCCTAAAGCATATCTAAACTTTCAATAAACAGCATAAATCAATAATCCAGTTGTCTCTTTATGCTTGATGTTTCCTCTTAGCTCATGTTTGGAGAAATTCTGATGACTTATATACACTATACATAGAATATAAAAGGAAAAATGTTTTCTAACATCTCAATTTCGGAAATACAGCAACAGAATCGATGACGTACGTACGTGTGTGTGTGTGTGTGTGTGTGTGTGTGTGTGTGTGTGTGTGTGTGTGTGCGTGCGTGCGTGCGTGCGTGCGTGCGTGCGTGCGTGCGTGCGTGCGCGCGCGCGCGCGCTCTGGAATGTGATTCAGCACAAACATGCTCCCTCCCTCCTCCTCTCTTTATAGACTGTGAAGAAATATGATGTGAAGCATTTAGTGAGCTGTACCCTGCTGAGACAAACCTGGACATTGAAAGTTCAGAGCAAAGCTATTTAACAACACATTTTACAAACTTTATACTTATCTGTCCTATTTATATACGTGGATTGATTTATTTCTATCACAAATTATACAGTGCATGGTTCCCTATTCTTGCAAGAATTACAATATACTTTATATAGGACAAAATTTTGAGAGCGAATTTACATAATTACAAAAGGTCTAAGAAGCATCTTATGAAGCCTGCTGTATTTGAGCATTTCACAGTGACTCAAGATAATAAACATTTTGTGTGTCAGTGTAAAAGTGACCCAGATTAAAACAAATGCTGTGATGCCAAAAATTAGTGCATACTCAGGCAGTGGTAAAAATGCTCCTTCAAGAGCTTCCAATTAGTGATGAGCTAATATACTCGTTACTCGAGATTTCCCAAGCACGCTTGGGTGTCCTCAGAGTATTTTTTTTAGTGCTCGGAGATTTCGTTTTCATCACCGCAGCTGAATGATTTACATCTCTTAGCCAGCTTGATTTCATGTGGGGATTCCCTAGCAACCAGGAAACCCCCACATGCACTTATGCTAGCTAACAGATGTAAATCATTCAGCTGCGGCGATGAAAACAATCTCCGAGCACTAAAAAAAATACTCGGACACCCGAGCGTGCTCGAGTAACGAGTATATTCGCTCATCACTACTTCCAATCTAAAAAGACATTTACAATGCTGCCACCCAGAAGTTTACAAAGCTGTGACTGAAAAAGATCACAGCAGCACCAAGAAACCAGAGACCAGCACTTCCCGCCAGGCAAAGGAGGAGGAAAGAGCATCTGAAACGTTAGATACAAGATATTTTGTAAGTGACAAAGTTACTGTAACAATGACAGCAGATGTGTTTAAAAGACAGCTCATCGAGCTGGTGTTTTTTTTCTGGAAAGAGAAAGTATTAGAAAATTAGTGATTGAAGAAGCGGTTAACCAAAAGGAAGATCTTAAAAAGACTCAATAGACGCTTTGTATTTCTTAAAATGGAGGCTTGCACACGTCACAGAGTGAACCATTTTGCTATCAACGTTCGATATGTTTGTGACAACAAAAAAATTAGTACTAAGACACTGGCAGTAAAAGATACTAAAGCTCATCACTGCAGCCAGTTTCTCCAGACCTTAGTGGTTCTGCAAGATTATGAACTTAAAAAAAAACAAAAAAAAAAACACACAGGTTCTTGCTATTGTAACTGATAATGCTTCAAACATGACAAGTACACTTAAACTGATGAATGAGAATAATGAAGGTGAACAGCAGCTAGAAGAATATTTCACATTCAATATGTTGGAGATGGAAGGCCACAGTCCTGTTCCCTTAACAGAGGAACAAACAAATATTACTACAGAAGAACAGCAAAATAATTCTTGTTGGGGGGCGTGGCTATGTAGCTGTGGAGGAAAGACGTGCCTCGTGAGAGCTCCGGCCATCCTGATCTTATCCTGCCATTAAGACCCCTTATTTACCAGCGGTATCGGCTGGCATTGGCGCCAAGGGACCCCAGGAGTCGGGTAACCTCCCCGAACGGCTGCCGTGAGGACCCAGGACTCAAAAATCTGTGAGTGGTCTGGACGGACGGAGGGTACCTGTGCAGCGGCGGCCATCTTGGTGCGCGCTCCGGCGGGACAAGACGCAGCGCCGGCTTCTTTTGATACCCGGCTTCTCCTCTGCTGGACCCGGTGGGGCTGCGCTCTTCAGCGGTGAACGCTGTGCAGCATTGGCGTGAGGGGGCTGAGAGCTCCAGGACGGGCGGCGGTGACTGTGGGGGACAGCGGCCATTACCACTGCGCACGCCCCGACAGTGAGGGTATAGGCGCTCTTCATTACTCTGGCGGTGCTGCCCGGGAGGTGAGCGGATAGCCTGGGATAATACAAGGGCGGTGTGGTGTGTGCCCTGAAAGATTGGGCCCTGCGCCCCCCCTGCCAGGCAGATACCTCTCCTGCCGGCGCCATAACTTTGGAGGGATTAACCCCCTTTCCCTGCTGGGGGCAGGGGCTGCTGACAAATTAAGGAAATACGCCAGGGAGGACCCCCCTGATAATGTACGCGCTCTCAGGAATACTTCTACACCGGCCCAGCGTAGAAATCGCCTCTCCGATAGTAATGAGGAGGGAGAGCAAGAAGAACTGACCCTTAAGCAAGCATCTGAGCAATTAATGCAGGCTATATCCCTCGCCAGATCATCCCTTACTGAAAAGAGAGGACGTGCACACTGAAGTGGGTCGTCTGCGGCATGATATGCAGGCCATGAGAGGGCGTATTTCAGAGGTTGAAACACGAGTGTCCCATATAGCGGATACTATCACCCCTATGGAGACTACCCTGAAAAAAGCCGCTGGTTCTATAAACGCCTGGAAACAAAAAGCAGATGACCTGGAGAATAGACTACGCCGCAATAACATTCGAATTATTGGCCTGCCAGAACGCTCAGAGGGTCAGCAGCCTGAACAATTCCTGGAAGACTGGCTTAAAACCTCTCTGGGAAACGGATTCTCCTCAACATTCTCGGTGGAGAGGGCCCATAGGGTCCCAACGAGACCTCTCCCCCCTGGAGCTCCGCCTAGACCTCTTTTGGCACGCCTCCTCAACTGCAGGGACAGGGATGCTATTCTTCGCTTGGCGCGGCAGAAGGGTCCTATCAAATTCAGCAATGCTACCATATCGATTTTCCCGGACTTCTCCATGGAGCTCCAGAAACAGCGGGTGCGGTTTATGGAAATCAAGAAACAGCTTCGGGATAAAAATATTATTTACTCCATGCTTTATCCAGCTCAACTACGTATTGTCCACGACGGTTCCTCCTTATTCTTTACGGACCCGGCGGAGGTTGCCGAATGGTTACGGTCCTACAGGGTGTCCACTGTGAAAGACTCCTAATCGGCCCTTTCTGTCTAATGGCAACATGGAAAAAGGAGCTCTTCGTATGGGTGCTGAGCTTAATACCGGACGCTGGAATCAGTGAGGGTATCCCCTTTTCTATTTGATCGCAGGAGTGCAGGATTGTACTCCTCTACTGTTCAAGTTATGTTATGTTTGTTTTTGTTTGTATTAGTTTTGATTGTTCAATGTGTATGGTCGCCGCCAATACTATTTCTATGCCTTGTGTGGTGTCTCTGAACCTGACCCGAGTACTAATTCACATCTTCCTTTCTTTTAAGTATAAACAAGGGATCTGAGATCATATTTATGACCTGGAATATACGAGGTCTCAAAACCCCCCGGAAGAAAATCAAAGTATTCTCACAGATTAAACGGTATCGCCCGCATATTGTAGCACTAGTGGAAACGCATCTGACTAGAGATACAGCCCGATATACACAAAAACCGTGGGTGCAGTGGTCTCTCCACGCATTCCACACCAGCTACTCGAGAGGGGTCTCTTTGTTAATACATAGAGATGTTAGATGGGAGGCCAGGGAAGCACGACGGGATCCTGAAGGTCGCATTGTATTTGTGCATGCATTTGTTAACTCGCGAGAATATGTGATATTATGTATCTATAACCCCCACCCCGCTAGCACTTCGGTCCTTCGCATGGCATAGGGTTTCTCCTTAAATTATCCTGACGCTAGTGTTATTTGTATGGGAGATTTTAACCTAGTCATGGATGGTTCTCTGGACAGATTGAGACTAGATGACACGACGACTGGGGAGCTCCTGTCTCGGCCCCCCTCCCAGTTGGCGTTGTTTATGGGTGGTAGTGGATGGCTGGATTTATGGAGAGTGCGTCACCCTGAGACTAAAGGGTATACCTGCCACTCGTCCACCAGGCAATCTTTATCTCGCATAGACTATATATTCGGTTCTAGTAATTTGGCACTGTGGGTGGATAGTGTTGAACATGGCAATAGAGGGATTTCGGACCACAGTCCAGTTATCCTTAAACTTAAATATGGCCAATCATATAATAATATGTCCTGGAAGTTGAATCCTTTCTGGTTAAAATTAATTGACTCTAATGATAGAACGGTTGACCAGCTGAATTGTTTCACTTCAACTCATCCGGAACCCCAAAATCTTGGTCTGTTTTGGGATACCCTAAAAGCCTATTTAAGGGGGTGCTTGTCCTCCACAATTTCCTATATTAAAAGGACGACGGCGAGGGAAGATGATGAGATAGAGCAGCGGCTGAAAGACTTGGAGGCTGCCTATATAACTAGTCAAACTAGTGGTAACAGGGCTGAGTGGCTCGCCTCTCAAAAGGTTATATGCTCAACATGCAGATGCTAAGTCAAAACGCAAATTATTCTTTACCCGTCAATCCTACTTTGAACTAGGGAACCAGGCCAGTACATTCCTTGCCTTCTTAGTACACCAACATAATACCTCTAATACTATACTACAAATCCGCACACTTGACGGCTCGCTGGTATCTTCTACAGATAAGATACTTCAATGTTTTCATGATTACTATGAAGCACTGTATAGATCAGGTAGTGGTCTTGATGTTTTTGAGTGTTTGGATTATTTATCAGATATAGTGTTTCCTTTATTGAGTCCAACCCAGCGGGCCTTTATGGACGCTGAATTCACCCTGGAGGAAGTAGAACATGCTATGGCGGATATGGCCACTGGGAAAGCCCCTGGGCCTCATGGGTTCCCCATTGAGCTCTACAAGAAATATCGTGATCAACTGGCGCCACTCTTATTGAAGGTACTTTGGGAAATATGGGAGGGAGGATCTATGCCCGAAACATTTTATGATGCAAATATTGTTATGCTCAGGAAAGAGGGGAAGGATCCTTTGGAATGTGGATCGTATTGTCCTATATCGTTGGTAAATGTAGATTATAAAATCTTAAATAAAATTTTGGATACTAGACAGAACACAATCATATTAGACCTTATACACCCAGACCAGACTGGCTTTATGCCTGGAAAAAGCACCTCCATCAATATTAGACGGGTTCAGTCAGTGATTCAGTATAGCTCCCTAGAAACAGATAATAACTGGGCACTAGCATCGTTAGATACAGCCAAGGCTTTTGACTCTCTCGAGTGGCCCTTTCTATCTGCGTGTTTGAGGAAATACGGTTTTGGGGATACATTTTTGAGAGGGATAGATATACTATATATGAAGCCCAGGGCACGTATAGTTGTGAAGAATGCCATTTCTGAGCCCTTTTCCCTATATAGGGGAACTCGTCAGGGATGTCCTCTATCCCCGGCTCTCTTCGCCTTGGCAATAGAGGCTTTGGCAATACGCATAAGGACCTCCGATGACATTAATGGAATAAATATTGCGGATCGAGTGGATACCATTGGTCTTTATGCCGACTATATGGTGATATTTATGGACAAAGTAGAGGAAACGTTACCACAAGTGATAGTGACTATAGATAAATTCAGTAAATTCTCAGGTCTATATATAAACTGGGATAAATCTGCTTTGTTCCCTCTCTCACATACCCCGGCACCCTGCCTTGAAACTCTCTCGTCGCTACCCATTGTCTCCAGTTTCAAATATTTAGGTATCCACATGTCTAAACATAGCCAATTAGATCTACAACTTAATATCTATCCACTATTAGATTTGGTTAAAATTAAATTTGCAACCTGGAACAAACTCCCGCTCTCTGTTACCGGCCGTATTAACCTAATTAAAATGATATTGCTCCCTCAACTTAGCTACTGCCTTCAACATAGTGCCGTGCCCATACCCAAACACTTCTTTGCGAGTTTAAATTCCCTGGTTACATCCTTTATATGGGGGAAAACCAGACCTAAACTTAAATTATCTGCATTACAGAGGCCGAAGCAGGGGGGTGGGGCGGCTCTGCCGGACTTCTACTTATATTATCTCGCCGGTCAGGCTAAGGCGATAAATAAATGGATGCCTAATAATTCCCTGCCTAACTCGGAGAGCCATTTGTTCCATTCTGCCTGGGCTGATTGTCCACTGGGGTTTTTAGAACTAGAGAAAGTTAATCCTCCCCGTTTGCTGCCTTTACTCCGGCTGGCACGATTAATATGGAGGCAAATTAAAAAAGTCATTGGATTTGTAGATGTAGTAGTTGAAATGCCCCTGTGGAATAATAGTTACTTTCCGGGATTATTGAGCCATCCATCCACTGATTTTTGGATTTTGCTTGGTGTTCTCTCGGTGAGAGATGTATATAACCAGGGGATCTTCGTATCCTTTGAACAACTACAGAATACCCACAGTATTCCGAGATCTCAGTTCTTCCGTTATTTGCAGCTAAGATCAGCCTTTCAATCACACATGCGGAATATGGGTACAGATCGAGCTATTTCATCTTTACCTTTGATAGGTATTCTCAACTCACAGGGCCCTCAAGGACTTATTTCCTCCTTATATACTTATTTGTTGTCCATGGGAGTTAGGTCTACTATACATTCCATCAAAGGGAAGTGGGAGGGACTTCTTCCTGATGTATCGGGAGAAGAATGGGATGATATTTTGGAGTCCCCAACTAAAGTCTCTCCCTCAATTAATAATAAAATGACCCAGTTATATATTATTTATCAGTCTTATTTGACCCCGGTGCGACTTTTTAAAATGGGCTGCCTCCATTCGTCAGATTGCTTGAGGTGCCACTCAGGTGATGCAGATTTCATTCATATGATTTGGAAGTGCCCTGTTATTCTTCAGTATTGGAAGGAGGTGACGACATTATTAACATCCTTATTACTGATTCCTGTCCCGCTTGAACCACTGATCTGCTTGTTCGGGGTGTGGGATGCGGAAGCTTGGGATCATTATACCAGAATATTTCTACGAGAGGCACTTTTTATGGCACGGAAGGTGCTAGCATTACGATGGATGGGTGGTTCTTGCCCATCTCTCAGAGCCTGGGTCGATCTGGTGAATTCGATCATCCTGTATGAGCGTACACTATATCAAAATAGAGGATGTCCAGGTAAATTCGAGAAGGTCTGGGGTAGATGGAACTCCTCTTATAATACTTTATAATCCCCATTAACTTGACAACTATGTGAAAGTTGGACTCGTGGTTTGGTGGGCATCACATAAAGGGCGAAATCTGTATGGAACCTTCTTCTTGGCGGCGTACTATTAAAAGTTTATGTAGTTAAATGTTATATAATAAGTGATTTATAAGACGTCAGTGATTTAACATGCACAGTTTGTTACTTTTGCAATACTTTTAGATATGATGATGCATTGCACCCATCTGTATTCCATACTGTTATTGATAATGACAAATGCAAACATGTGTATTGTATAGTTTATTCTGGAATTAATAAACGAATTTAAAAAAAATAAATAATAATTCTTGTTGAAGCTACTTCATACCTCTTTCCTATTCATCAAATGCGCTGTGTTGTGCACACGCTGCAGCTGGCAATAAGAGATAGTCTGCAAGAGGGACATGCTGGAACTTTGATTAGCAAAGTGAAGAAATTGGCTATTGCTGCCAGAACCGCTAAAATGGATTCCATCTTGAAGAGATGTGCTGGAAAAGGGGCAATTGTGGATCAAGCCACTCAGTGGGGCAGCACCTATTTAATGATTGAGCGATTGCATGAGCTGAAACCCTTCCTTGTAGATATGGCCAACCGACAGGTAATACTACATGAAGGTCAATGGACACATGTGGCTGAATTGAAGGAATTGCATCATCACCCATTGACCGTGACTAAAAAGTTACAAGCTGAGGATTTAACCCCTGGCATTTTTATAAAGGAGTGGAAGAACTTTTGTTTTGCCTGTCCCAAAGAGGTTTAATTGCAGATGGCATTGCTGCTTCAATGAAACGGAGAGAGACACTGCTATTAGAAAAAACA
Source organism: Ranitomeya variabilis (assembly GCF_051348905.1). Taxonomy (NCBI): domain Eukaryota; kingdom Metazoa; phylum Chordata; class Amphibia; order Anura; family Dendrobatidae; genus Ranitomeya; species Ranitomeya variabilis. The sequence goes on from NC_135232.1 coordinate 614,966,246, forward strand.
ATTCTTCTGGCAGCTGTTTATGTGGACCCGAGTCATCGTATATTGCTGGATGATCAACAGCTTAAAGGAAAAGAAGAAGGTTTAATTGAGGTAGCAGTTAGGATGAGTGGGCTACAGGACGGCCAAGAGCATGAGGACTCGGGCCCTGCCAGTGCTGCTGCTGCCGTTCCTTCATCCTCATCAGATGAGTTTGATTTCGACAAATATTTGGACGACATGGAGCAGGCAAAGCGTTACTGCAGGGAAAAAGATTCCACTCCCATAGAAAAAAGACTGACCACTTTTCAGCAATTTTTGACTTGCTCTCAAAAGAAGTAGAAGAGCTCAATCGTTAATCAAAACTGACTGTGCACGAGGCAATTCCTTTATATAATTATATTCTGAAATTGTTAGAGAGGTTGCCCATGTGGTTAATGCTTTGCCACCAACCCAAGTTAGTGTAGAAGCATCTGATGGAGGCGATACTATTTCTCAGAACAAACTCATAGACTGCACAAATGCTATTCAGTACATTTTTGTTGGAAACTCTCCCCCCCCCCCCCACTTACTGCAGAGTGAATACATTGTAAATATGCAAAGTTTTTTTTGTTCTAAAGTTGTATTCCGATAAATATATTTTATATCTAAATGGCTTGATTATTGTATCATATAAAAAGATTAAAAGCCTGATGTTACCATTTTACTGCAGTAAATTTATCACTTAAGCATGAGCCATGTATGAGGGAGTTTGAGTCTGAGTCATGGACCCGGTGTCATGGGAATTGAAGAGTTAGAGGTTTGGCTTACCGACTCCACAGCCCTGCTTTCCATCTCAACGAGGATATTGTTTTGCCCCCATTCTGTCCGGCACCAGTACATCGTATCGAGAAGGCTTTTCACACTGTGGATCTGGTAAGAGCACTTAGGAGGTACGTCTCGTAGACTGCATCTTTCCGCAAATCAGATGCCCTATTCATGCTTCCGGAGGGGCATAGGAAGGGCCTAGCAGCTTCAAAGGCCACAATTGCCAAGTGGATTTGCTTGACTATTCAGGAGTCCTACTGTGTCAAGGGCGAACCTGTCCCAGCAGGGATTAAGGCACACTCCACTCGGTCAGTGGGTGCCTCTTGGGCCATTCAGCACCAGGCGTCATTAGAACAAGTCTGCAGAGCTGTGACCTGGTCCAGCTTGCATACTTTCACAAAACATTACAGTATTCATTCTCAGGCCTCTGCAGGTGCGGCCCTCGGCAAACGGATTCTGCAGTCGGCAGTACATCTGTAACTTGTTGGTACATGGGGTAATAGCAGTTATGTTGTTCCTCACCCATGGATTGCTTTAGGTCGTCCCATGGACCTGTGTCCCCCCAATGAGGCGTAGGAGAAATAGGGATTTTTGTGTACTCACAGTAAAATCCTTTTCTCCAAGCCAATCATTGGGGGACACAGCACCCACCTTGTTAGTCTAATGGCTTGTGTTTGTTTCTTAGTTTTGACATAGTTTATTCTTGTTAATTGTTATAAGCTCCTACTGCTTTGTTACTGAACTGGTTCAACTAGAGCCAGCAGGAGGGTGTATACTGCAGATGTGGAGTTAATCTTTCCATGTTCACTTAGTGTCCTCCTAGTGGCAGCAGCATAACACCCATGGTCCTGTGTCCCCCAAAGATTGGCTTGGAGAAAAGGATTTTACGGTGAGTACACAAAAATCCATATTTTTTTGCCATTTGTAAAACAATATAATCTTGTATGGTATCTGCATACTCGTACTGACCTGGAGAATCATACTGACCATTCAGTTTTAACATATAGTGATCATGGCAAATAGTAAAAAATAAATAAATCTGGAATTGCAGTTTATTGGCAATTTTAATGCACTTGGGATTTTTTTTTCTAGTGCATTACCTGCTAAAAATGAATGCCATTTAAAGTACAACTAGTCCTGCAAAAAAAACAAGCCCTTATATGGATATGTGGAATGAAAAATAAAAATATAGTTCTTACCGATAACGGTATTTCTCTGAGCCCATGACGGCACCACGGAGAGAGGGGATCCACCCACCAAGGACAGGAAACCTACAGATAAAAAGGCGGTACCTCTCTCCCGCATCAGTTGTTTACTAGAGAATGATGGGAGACTAAGGAATAGAGTCTTCATTTTAACATTACTTGAAAACTTAATTGAGATACCTCGTGACTATTTAGATAATTGGCATAGGGCCCTATATTAATGTGCACACCCATAAGTGAAGGGTGCCGTCATGGGCTCAGAGAAATACAGTTACAGGTAAGAACTATATTTTTCTCTGACGCCCATGACTGCACCAAGACGAGAATTGCAGAGATTGTACATTTAGGGAGGGACCACCGCTTCCAGGACCCTTTTACCGAAGGTAAGGTCCGAAGAGGAGATAAGGTCCAATCTATATAGCTTATAGAATGTAGATGGTGAAGACCAGGTAGCAGCTCTATATATCTGATCGATTGAGGCTCCCGCCTTCTCCGCCCATGAGGTTGCAACTGCTCTCGAGTGAGCCTTGACATTTCCCAGGACGGGTATCCCGCTTGATGAGTACGATAGGCTGATGGCATCTGTGATCCATCTTGCCAAAGTGCCTTTGTTGGCTATTTTCCCCTTCTGGGGACCCTGAAAGCACACAAAAAGAGAGCCGTCCTCCCTACTCTTTCTGGTGGCTTCTATGTAATGCATCAAGGATCTTCTAACATCCAATGTATGCAAGGATTCTTCTCCTTGTTTTTGGGGTTAGGACAAAATGAGGGAAGAAATATCTCTTGTGTCCTATGGAATCGGGATGCTACTTTTAGGAGATGCGCTGGGTCTGTTTTGAGAACGACCCCATCATCCAGGAATTGAGTGAAAACGGTAATTAGACCTACCGGTAATTGTATTTCCAGGAATCCATCCTGACAGCACCATTGGAGGAAGTACGTCTTACCCTCAGTGGGACAGGAACAACAAGTGGTTAAAAGGACCCTCCCCACTGCACCCACCAGTGATTTTCTAAGTACCACATCTGGATGGATGCAAAAAAAGAGTATATTAACAGTCATACACCAATGTTACATCACATTAGTCTATAATACAAACTTGCAGTGGAAGGGAACTAGTAGTGCTGTCAGTATGGATTCCTGGAAATACAATTACCGGTAGGTCTAATTACTGTTTTTCAGTTCACCACCTGACAGCACCATTGGAAAAATACCAAAGGATGTTAAACTAGGGTGGGACTACTGCATGTAATATGACCAAAGTAAAAAAGAAAAAATGGTCAGCACTCACCATTCCCGATGCTTAAAAAGTCTTTATTAGAACATGGACATGGACAGGGAGAGCATGGTGTCCAGGGATGACAGCTGTTTCGCGCTACATGCGCTTCCACAGATCCCGATCTGATCACGTAAGCAGGTCATATGCAGAGATATGGGCCAATGAATGAAGAGCCGGAAGTGCTGATCGTGAAGTTTTGAGCATCTGCGGCCCGCACAAAAGTCTCAAACTATGTGTTTAGAGACAAAGTTTGAGACTTTTGTGAGGGCCGCAGATATGCCTGTGAAGGGCCGCATGCGTCCCTCGGGACGCGTGTTTGACATGCCTGCTCTAGCTGACTTCCGCAGTGTTGGGGAGAGGAGCCGATTACCAGGAAGTCGTCGAGGTACGGCACTATTAGGGGGTCTTGGTCCCTCAGGTGAGCCATCACCTCTGCAACCAGTTTGGTGAAGATTCGTGGAGCTATGGCTAGTCCGAAGGGGAGGGCCGAGAATTGAAAATGGCATATCACCCCCCTGATTTGAACTGCTATCCTGAGGAATTTTTGGTAATCTTTGTGGATAGGGACGTGGTAATAAGCGTCCTTTAGGTCCACGACTGCCATAAAACAAAGAGGAAACAGTATTTTTATTGATGTTTTTATTGTTTCCATTTTGAACGACTGGACATTCAAATATATATGTAGTTAGGCTTTTCAAATTTATAATTGTCCTGTAGGACCCATCCGGCTTTTTCCTCCGGAACAGGGGGGGGGATTAGTATCCTTTCCCTCTTTCTTGGGGGGGGGGGGGGGGGGGTACTTCCAGGAGAACTCTCTTGCTTACTAGCCCCATCATTTCTTGTTCTAAAGCCATTTGTTCTTCTCCCGATGACCTTCAGGGATGTCATCATGAAGGAGGGATGAGGAAGTTTGCGAAATCCCAATTTTAGGCCCGACTTTATTATGTTCAAAATCCATGGACTGTTGGTAATTTTCTCCCAGGCCGAGAGAAAGAGGGACAGTTTTCCTCCCGCCTGGGGCAAACATTCATTGTGTGGTCTTTTTGTTGTCAGTGGGATTCTTATTGAACATAAATCCCTTGGTTTTGTTTTTCTTATCTTCCCACCTGTCTTGATTTTTACCCGGCTTCCTTCGGAAAAACCTCTTGCTACAAAAGGGCCTCCTGTATGAGGGAAAAGCGAGGGAGGGGAATGATTTCTTTTTATCCCCTGCTTTTTCTAAGATGTCGTCTAAAGTGGGTCTGAATATGAATTCTCCTTCACAGGGGATGGTACATAACTTAGACTTTGTTTGGAGATCCCCTGGCCAACACTTTAGCCAAAGGGCTTGCTTTGCTGCATTAGAAAATACCACTGACCTCCCAGATAGTCTGATTGAATCAGTGGAAGCATCCGCTAAGAAAGAGGCAGCCCCTCACAATACTGGCAAGGTGTTTAGGATTGAGTCCCGAGATGACCCGTTTTTAAGTTGGATTTCTAGTTGGTCTAACCAGATCATTAGGGAATGGGATGTGCATGCAACTGTGACCGCCAGTTTTAGCCAGGGTGGATAAAAATCAATGTTTTTTTAAAAAAATCAAAAAAATCGGATTTTTTTTATTTAAATCGGATTTTTTTGATTTAAATCGGATTTTTTTCAATAAACTGCTTTTTGAGGAAAATATTTTACCATCCAAAGGTTCTTCCATCATGAGATAAAGCTGAGTTGTTTAACTCAGTAGAATAAAGGCTGTATATGTGTAACATTCACAATGCCATGCTCTTCCAGAGGTTTCTGTAGGATGCTGACTATCCAACAAGTTTGGGCATGTCAACTGAATGGAAAAAGAAACTAAACCAAAAGTGAAACCAAGCTAGAAGTGTGGAATTAAAGGGGCAGTATGAACAAAATGTGGAGGCTATTAATAGTTTATACAATTAAGACATGCTGCTTTTAAACACCTACCTATTGCCATATAGTAAAACAAAAAAGATTTTTACTTACTTTGGGGTCCCCCCTCACCCTGGCGTTAGATCGTTGCCCCTAGTTTCGTCCGTGTAACTATGGGCGCACATGCGCACTGCTCTCACTTCTCATTTTAATCGTGATTTATATTAAAAAAAACCTTTTGATTTAAATCAGTGATTTAAATCATGATTAAAATCATGATTTAAATCGATCCGATTTAAATAGAAAAAAATCTTTTGATTTAAATCGTGATTTAAATCGGCGTGATTTAAATCAATCCACCCTGGTTTTAGCCCTCCCCCAGCTGCCTCCCATGAACTTTTGAGAAAAGCATCGGCCTTTTTGTCCATGGGATCTTTCAAGATCCCCATGTCCTTCGAATGGAAGGGCATATTTTTTAGATGCCTTAGCGATGGCAACATCCAGCTTAGGGGCTTTTTCCCAGGAGCAAGGTTGGTCATCAAACAAGCATTTCCTTTTTGGCGTAAGTAGCACCTTTCCTATAGGTTTTTTCCACTCCTTTTTAATTAATGCTAGGATTTTCTCGTTAAGAGGAAAGACCCTTTTTTCGGTCGAGACCCCCAAACATTATGTTCTGTACCGATCTTTTTGGGTGAGGGTCTATTAGACCCATAGTGTTCCTAACTGCCTTAACAAGACTGTCAGTCTCCTCCAGAGGGAAACAACTATGACCTCCAGAGGAAGATTAAGATGAGGAGGAGGAATTAAGACGTATCCGAATCCACATCTTCTCCTGAATCGCTGGACTCAGGAGTCGGGGATCTGTGCCTGGTCTTCCTTCGCTTTTTCTCCCCCCTCTAAGGGATCTAAAATTATCTTCCACCTGGTCTCTGATCAGGTTTTTAAGGTCTGCTGCGAACCTGGGAAGCCCTTCAGACACTGTCTGTTGTATGCATATACTGCAAAGTCTCTTCTCCCATGTAGATGGAAGATCCTCTCTACAGAGAGGGCATATCTTATGCTTAGCTTTGCCTGTGCTTTTCTTCCCCAGTTGGGGATGATCCGTGTCTGTCATCAGTTTATCCCTTGTGCCGGACGCTGTACTGGTCTCCTTGCTATGCAGCGATCCTGAGCGTCCTTTACCGGTAGCATCCTGGTGTCTTTTCTGGGGTCGTCGCTTCTGCTGCTGTGGCGGTGGAGATGACCTGGATAGGGGAGATGCCTGCTCTAGGTCGCTCATGGCAGGCGAACACTGGTCAACTTCCATTAGAAGCGTTTGCACACAGGTGTGCTTCCTGTTAAATAGCGGTGGTTTCTGTGCCCTTTTGCATGCGCGGTGAATCTCCCTACGCAAAATCGCGTTCTTTGATCTCGCACATGTGCGGTGAACCGCCTCGCGTGACAATCGCGTTTTCTTAACCCGCGAATGCGCGGTGAATCGACTTGCGCAAAATTCGCGTCTTCTATTCCTGCGCGTGCGAAACGCGAAATCTCGTTCTGATCTCACGCATGCGCAGACAGACGATGCTGCACCCAAGATGGCGCCGCGCATTTGTGCTGGATCCCGGAACCCCCCGGGAGCTTCAGCCGGCAGACTGACGCTTGGGGGAGGCAGTGTGCTGGCCCCCATCCACAGAGGGACCCCCCTTGGATACTGCTGCTGCTCTTACCTAGAGAGGTGGCCGCGATTCCTCCTTGACACCTCTCCTTGCGCACCCTAGAGGCCCACTAGACCCAGTGGGGCACTTCGGGTCACCACACCAGCTGAGGCAGGGGGACCACCACTGCCTGAGTCGGACTGATTGGCCCCAGAATCCCACGAAGACGTCATCTTCTGTAGGTGAGTCTGTAGGTCTCCCATCAAGGACAGGAAACCAACTGATGCGGGAGAGAGGTACCGCCTTATTATCTGTAGGTTTCCTGTCCTTGGTGGGCGGATCCCCTCTCTCCGTGGTGCCGTCATGGGTGTCAGAGAAAAAAAATAGTTATAGCTCTTGAAAGAAGGGAAGGAAAAAAAAATGAAAACATAGAAAGTCGCAAAATCATAAGCGGGTGTAGAAGGAGCCTTCTGTTGCCTTGTGCTGCAGCTCTGTGCTACGGAAGTAAATGGAAGTGAGATGGAATACAAAGCACAGCTGCTGGCAGAGCGTATAGCACGGTGCTAAGCAAGTAACGAATGACGTGAACCACTCATAAGAGTGCAGTGGCCACCTAAACTAAATTGACCAGCTTGGGTATCAGAAATTAAGTTACCAATCTGATATTACTAGTTTATCCTAAGGTAAAAGACTTACAGTGCCCCTAAAAAGAACATCTCCTCAATCAGGTGCCGGAGGCTTATATTACTCGCCTATAGCACAGTAATAAGAATGGTACTCTTATGCAGCATATTTAGCCTATAGATAAAAAGACCAAGACATAACAGGAATGTTATTTTATAGCTACATACTTCGTCTCCTTGTAGTGATCTTAGCAGTGTCTTCTTTAGTCTCACGAGTCTCAGCTTCTTCGCTCTGTTGGCCAGGCAGCATGCTTGTAGAAACAGGAATAGAAGTTTCCTCCGTATCATTCTCAGCGCCTTCTCCCTAGAGAGGAGTAAAGATTAGCCAGTGGAAGAACTTTTTTTTACTAGAAAAACACAAGATTTTTAGCCTTAAAGCAATAGTAGGCAGTGTCAGGTCTTTGTACTTTATGTGGCTAGGAGTTGCTTTTATTACTCTGTACCAGAGCAGTTTATTATGCACAAAGCCTCTGCAGGTCTGCTAAAACACACACACACACACGAAGACAAGGTACGGTATATCTCTTGATAGCAAGATGGCAGTAACAATTTGGTGGCTAGTCCAGGATTACCACGCAGTGACTCCAGAGTATTACATAATGCTAATTGAAGTCACTGGCACAGAGCCATCCTCAGTAGAGGTGACCATAGGAGAACACAAACTACTGAAGACAGGAGACAGCTGGCACTCCAGCAGACAGAAAGCCAACAATTGCTGATAAAGGAGGAAGAAATCGTTGAACAAAATACTCGAAAGGTGTCACTAACTCTACATGCTGCGAGTCAACAGATTTCTATAGGTTATAAACGAACCCTAAACTTCCAATTAAAAGGAGCTTCTGCAGCGCCCCAGAGTCCTGGTCGTTGCAGTACTGATGCTCCGCCGCTAAGGGGGGCTATGGTACGTCTGATGGCACTGAAGGAGTTCACCTGACCAGGTATCACAGACACCAATACACTTCACAGTCTGGCCTCCAGGGGGAGCTAAGGGTGCTATGTATTAGGCCACTCCTCACAATCTGGTAAAACTGGGTGTTAGAGAGGAAGTTAGTGAGAAGCTGACTGGGTTGGAACCAGGCAACATCCTGTGGCAGAGGGTGTTGCAGGGGAAGATTCAGGGGGGTCCCTGTCAGGGGTGGGATCCTGACAGAGGCCTAGCGAACAGAGAGAACGTTACGGGACCGCGCCTGCACTTCATCGCGGCGGTACCCCAAGAAAGGACAAGAAGCGAGGTTTATTGTGCTGAGTGAGAAACGAGATCGACGCAACAAGGAGAAACACCAATAGGAGTCGTGCTGTAAGACGAGGCAACATCCCACTGAGGCGAAAGAACTACTACTGAGGCAAAGTATTGAGCTCCAGGCCTTACTTCAAACCTACGGCAGGACAGTCAGTTATAGGCGGGCTGTCTCACTCAAATCACCTAAGAAGACATAGGGGGCAACAACTGGAGAGGGGCGACACTAGGGTCCCGGAGAGCTCCGAGCCTACCCGTCATACGGGTGCGTCCTAGCCATATCATCTGGGGCACGAAGCAGAACATCATAATCGAGTTGTGAGGGAACTTCAGAAACAGACACAACAGTTGTGGGGACTATCCCGTAAGCACAGCCGGGGAGGACCACAACACACAAGCGCTAGAAGGTAGGCACAGATTTCCACCTGCAAAGGGAACTCTGGAGGTGCCATCGGACCGGCCGGACTCCCACAGCCCGGTTAACCGTATTCCGGACTGAGGATCCTGAGGCCTTCAGTAAAGAGGTAAAGAGACTGCAACCTGGTGTCCTCGTTATTTACTGCGACCTGCACCGCACCACTACATCATCACCACCCACACCTTTCATTGGGCGCCCCTCAGCAGGGTCACGGACCGGGTCTAGCCACCGTGACAACCCCTGGACCGAGACTCAGAGGCCCGTTACCGGGTACCCCTCGACCCTGCGGCCGTGGGGGCGCTACACTTCCATTACATACACAGATTACCTGTTCCTGAAACTGCTGCAGATCAGTAAAAAGAAAAGCGTTCCAGCAGCTCCTTCTTTCTCCAAGGTTGCAAGGATAGGCCATCAATATTAAAAGTAATGGAAAACCTTTAAGTACAAACAATCTAATGCCCACAGCACTGGCTTAGCATCATGAACCAGATGATCATCTACCCCAGAAATTTAACGCTTAGGCTATGTGCACATGTCAGGATTTCCTGAACAAAACTGTACATTTTCAGCAAGAAATCCGTACGCTTTTTTTTTTTTGGCGGATTTTTCCCAGAGGTTCCCAATGCAATAATATAGTGGGAAATCCACAAAATTAATGAACATGCTGCGTTTTTTTTACCACGATGAGTTTTTTTTCGCGGAAAAAAATGCAACATATGCACAAAAAATGCAGAATGCATTATAAATGATGGTATGCATATGTATGCGTTTTTTTCGCGAAAAATCCGGAATGTCTGCACACAGCCTTACAATGTAGACTTAGTGGCTTGCTTCAATCTCCAGATGTACTTTTTTTTTTTCCTGGGTAGAGCTTGCCTTTAATAAGTTTTTAGAAATATAAATATAAATATATATATATATATATATATATATATATATATATATATATATATATATATATATATATATATATATATATATATATATATATATATATATATATATATATATATATATATATTATATATAAGGCACACATTTTTCTTGTGAAAATGGGGGTGCATCTTATAGTGTGGATATACCTTAATGGTACCGTTGCTGCTGATATTTTGTGAAAGGCCAGAGCCTTCCGCAGTTCCATGGTGTCCTGTGCGGTGAACTCCGGGAAAATTGCTGCCGGGGGGTGGCGCATGGGCAGATGAAGATCTCAGCAACAAAATCTCAGGAGATCTCATCTCCCGAGATGTCCATCTGCGCCACCCATTTTCCCGGAGTCCACCACACAAGGAAAAAATGGAACTGCGGAGGGCTCTGGCCTTTCACAAAATGTCGGCAGGGCCCCCGCAGCACCGGAGACCCGCAGGGGCGTGCCGCACATTGGAACACCCCCTCAACCCAGCCTGCAGCATCACCCCACTCCTGCCTCCTCCAGCAGCCACCACCCCCAGCAAGCAATAAAACGCATGGATTATAGGAAGCACCACTTTATAAAAAAAAAAAAAAAAAATCCTATTTTTCTCCTCAAAATTTGGAGTGTGTCTTATAATCCGCGGCATCTTATTATCCGAAAAATACGGTATATCTATTTTTTGGTATTCAAAAGACATAACCTCATAGTACTCAGTACCTGAATCTGTTTTATTTCATTTTTCATCTCTGGACTGGAATAAGCTTTGATTTTCTTTTTACGCTCACCACGTCTGTTAGTAACATAGCATATAGAGACCTGCTCGGTGTCATCTAGGCTGCCTTGTGTGTCATCGGTTAGGGTTGAGTTACCATCCGAATCCTAGAAATCAGAACATAAACATAGTGTCATCTTGCATGTGGTCTATGACAAGATAGAAGAGCAAACGGTCAGCCATGTTTTCTTATCAGACAGCATAATGGGGAAAAGGGGGTGAAGAGGAAGAAACATGACCAGGAAAGTACTTAATGTATCAATATTGAGTTGCAGTACAATAAGGGCCCCAGGCCAAAAAATCATTGCAAAAACCTGTTTGATAAGAAAATAAATAAGGAAACTATAACTGATCTTTGTACATTATAAGCCTGTCTTCTACTTTAGGTTTATTTGTTTTTTTAATAGCTGTGCCTGGTTTTGCAGCTCAAATAAATTTGACTGAACTAAACTACAAAATGTAGGATGAGTGGATGTGTTTTGTCAAAATCTCATCCACTTTCCTGTGACCATAACAGACTGCAAACTTTTCTCCTGCAAGTTAGGATGGAAAATCCAAAGCCCAATCACTTTATATGTGAACACAACCTATGATTAAAAAGTAATTAAGGCCAGTCTCACACGTCCAGATATTTCCGGTACCGGAAGAAACGGTCCCAGAGCTATCCTTGTCAGTGTGTCCACGTAGGCCATCTGTGTGTCCACGTAGGCCATCTGTTTGTCCACGTAGGCCATCTGTGTGTCCACGTAGGCCATCTGTGTGTCCACGTAGGCCATCTGTGTGTCCACGTAGGCCATCTGTGTGTCCACGTAGGCCATCTGTGTGTCCACGTAGGCCATCTGTGTGTCCACGTAGGCCATCTGTGTGTCCGTGTTTATCGCCCCTGTACTGTTCATGTATTGAAACAATTTGTTTCAATTTTAACCCTATGACTTCAAAAAAAGCACACGGACAGCACACGCACCCATTGACTTTAACCCCTATCTGACATTAGACGTACTATCCCGTCGAGGTGGTATGGGCCCGTTTGACCACCGACTGTATAGTACGTCTAACACGATCAGCCGCGCTCACGGGGGGAGTGCGGCCGATCGCGGCTGGGTGTCAGCTGACATCTGGCACTATGTGCCAGGAGCGGTCACGGACCGCTCCTGGCACATTAAACCCCGGAACACTGCGATCAAACATGATCGCAGCATTCTGGCGGCATAGAGCAGCATCGAGCAGGGAGGGGGCTCCCTGCGTGCTTCCCTGAGACCATCGGAGCAACGCGATTTGATCGCGTTGCTCCGAGCGTCTCCTCCGTCCTCCTCCCTGCAGGCCCCAGACCCAAAACGGCCGCGGGGCTCCTTCCGGGTCCTGCAGGGAGGTGGCTTGCAAGCGCCTGCTCAGATCAGGCGCCGGCAAGCCTGCAGCACTGCCTGTCAGATCGCCGATATGACACAGTGCATTGCAAAGTGTCACATCAGCGATCTGACACTAACATGATGTCCCACACTGGGACAAAGTAAAAAAAAATAAATAAATAAAATCCTAAATAAATTAAAAAAATATATTGTTCCAATAAATACATTTCATTATGTAAATAAAAAAATAAAAAAAATAAAAGTACACATTTATTATCGCCGCGTCCTTAACAACCCGACCTATAAAACTGTCCCACTAGTTAACCCCTTCAGTGAACACAGTAAAAAAAAAAAAAAAACTAGGCAAAAAACAATGCTTTATCATCATACAGCCGAACAAAAAGTGGAATATCACGCGATCAAAAAGACGGATATAAATAAACATTGTACCGCCGAAAACGTCATCTTTTCCCGCAAAAAAACAAGCCGTCATCAGCAAAAAAATAAAAGTTATAGCCCTCAGAAAAAAAAGCGATGAAAAAGTTTTTTTTTTTTTTTTTTTTACAAAAAATAGTTTTTATTGTATAAAAGCGCCAAACACACAAAAAAACGATATGAGGTACCGCTGTAATTGTATTGACCCGAAGAATAAAACTGCTTTATCAATTTTACCAAACGCGGAACGGTATAAACGCCCCCCCCAAGAAATTCCCGAATTGCTGTTTTTTGTTCATTCTGCCTAACAAAAATCGGAATAAAAAGCGATAAATGTCATGTGCCCGAAAATACCACCAATAAAACGTCAACTCGTCCCGCAAAAAAACAAGACTCACATGACTGTGGACCAAAATATGGAAAAATTATAGCTCTTGGAATGTGGTAGCGCAAAAAATATTTTTTGCAATAAAAAGCGACTTTTAGTGTGTGTCAGCTGCCAATCATAAAAATCCGACATACAGTTGTGGCCAAAAGTATTGACACCCCTGCAATTCTGTCAGATAATACTCAGTTTCTTCCTGAAAATGATTGCAGTCACAAATTCTTTGGTATTATTATCTTCATTTAATTTGTCTTAAATGAAAAAACACAAAAGAGAATGAAGCTAAACATTGATCATTTCACACAAAAATCCAAAAACGGGCCAGACAAAAGTATTGGCACCCTCAGCCTAATACTTGGTTGCACAACCTTTAGCCAAAATAACTGCGACCAACCACTTCCGGTAACCATCAATGAGTTTCTTACAATGCTCTGCTGGAATTTTAGACCATTCTTATTTGGCAAACTGCTCCAGGTCCCTGATATTTGAAGGGTGCCTTCTCCAAACTGCCATTTTTAGATCTCTCCACAGGTGTTCTATGGGATCCAGGTCTGGACTCATTGCTGGCCACCTTAGAAGCCTCCAGTGCTTTCTCTCAAACCATTTTCTAGTGCTTTTTGAAGTGTTGTTTGGGTCATTATCCTGCTGGAAGACCCTCGACCTCTGAGGGAGACCCAGCTTTCTCACACTGGGCCCTACATTATGCTGCAAAATTTGTTGGTAGTCTTCAGACTTCATAATGCCATGCACACGGTCAAGCAGTCCAGTGCCAGAGGCAGCAAAGCAACCCCAAAACATCAGGGAACCTCCGCCATGTTTGACTGAAGGGACAGTGTTCTTTTCTTTGAATGCCTCTTTTTTTCTCCTGTAAACTATGTTGATGCCTTTGTCCAAAAAGCTGTACTCTGTCTCATCTGACCAGAGAACATTCTTCCAAAACATTTTAGGCTTTTTCAGGTAAGTTTTGGCAAACTCCAGCCTGGCTTTTTTATGTCTCGGGGTAATAATAATAATAATTTTTATTTATATAGCGACAACATATTCCGCAGCGCTTTACAACTTATAGAGGGGACTTGTACAGACAATAGACATTACAGCATAACAGAAATCACAGTTCAAAATAGATACCAGGAGGAATGAGGGCCCTGCTCGCAAGCTTACAAACTATGAGGAAAAGGGGAGACACGAGAGGTGGATGGTAACAATTGCTTTAGTTATTTGGACCAGCCATAGTGTAAGGCTCAGGTGTTCATGTAAAGCTGCATGAACCAGTTAACAGCCTAAGTATGTAGCAGTACAGACACAGAGGGCTATTAACTGCATAAAGTGTATGAGAACACGATGCAAGGAACCTGATTATGTGTTTTGGTTTTTTTTTCTATTTTTAATAGGCCACACAGGGATAGTTAGGTTAATGCGTTGAGGCGGTAGGCCAGTCTGAACAAATGCGTTTTTAGGGCACGCTTAAAACTGTGGGGATTGGGGATTAATCGTATTAACCTAGGTAGTGCATTCCAAAGAATCGGCGCAGCACGTGTAAAGTCTTGGAGACGGGAGTGGGAGGTTCTGATTATTGAGGATGCTAACCTGAGGTCATTAGCGGAGCGGAGGGCACGGGTAGGGTGGTAGACTGAGACCAGAGAGGAGATGTAGGGTGGTGCTGAGCCATGGAGTGCTTTGTGGATGAGGGTAGTAGTTGTGTACTGGATTCTGGAGCGGATGGGTAGCCAGTGTAATGACTGGCACAAGGTAGAGGCATCGGTGTAACGGTTGGCGAGGAATATGATCCTGGCAGCAGCATTCAGGACAGATTGGAGCGGGGAGAGTTTGGTAAGAGGGAGGCCGATTAGTAGAGAGTTACAATAGTCCAGACGGGAATGAATAAGAGAAACAGTAAGAGTTTTTGCAGAGTCGAAAGTAAGAAAAGGGCGAATTCTAGAAATGTTTTTGAGATGCAGATAAGAAGAGCGAGCCAGTGATCGGATGTGGGGGGTGAATGAAAGCTCGGAATCAAGGATGACCCCAAGGCAGCGGGCATGTTGCTTTGGAGTAATGATTGAACCGCACACGGAGATGGCAATGTCAGGCAAAGGTAGGTTAGTAGAGGGAGAGAACACGAGGAGTTCAGTTTTTGACAGGTTCAGTTTCAGATAGAGGGAGGACATGATGTTAAAGACAGCGGTAAGACAATCACTGGTGTTTTCTAAGAAGGTTGGAGTGAAAGCAGGAGAAGAGGTGTATAATTGGGTGTCATCAGCATAGAGATGGTACTGGAAACCAAATCTACTGATTGTTTGTCCAATAGGGGCAGTATACAAAGAGAAGAGGAGGGGGCCTAGGACTGATCCTTGAGGAACCCCAACAGTAAGGGGAAGGTGAGAGGAGGAGGAACCAGCAAAACATACAGTGAAGGATCGGTCAGAGAGATAGGAGGAGAACCAAGAGAGAACGGTGTCCTTGATGCCAATGGAGCGGAGCATAGAGAGGAGGAGCTGATGATCCACAGTGTCGAATGCTGCGGAAAGATCCAATAGAATTAGCATGGAGTAGTGACCATTAGATTTAGCTGTTAGTAGGTCATTAGAGACTTTAGTGAGGGCAGTTTCAGTAGAGTGTAAAGAGCGGAAGCCAGATTGAAGAGGGTCGAGAAAAGAGTTATCTGAGAGATAGCGGGTAAGACGGGAGTGGACCAGGCGTTCCAGGAGTTTAGAGATGAAGGGAAGATTAGAGACAGGTCTATAATTAGCGGCACAGTTTTGGTCGAGGGAGGGTTTTTTAAGTAATGGATGTATGATGGCATGCTTAAATGAGGAGGGAAAAATACCGGAAGTGAGGGAAAGATTGAATATTTTTGTTAGGCGAGAGGTGACAGCCGGGGAAAGGGACTGGAGGAGATGTGACGGAATGGGGTCACTGGTGCAAGTGGTCGGGCGAGAAGATGCAAGGAGCCTGCTTACTTCTTCTTCCGTAACTGGTTCAAAGTCAGAGAGTGAACTAGATGCAGTGGGGGAGGGAGGACAGTGCATGGTATGAAGAGATTGGGAGATGATTTCCTGTCGAATGTGGTCAATTTTTTCTTTGAAGTAATTGGCCAGATCGTCAGCGCGGAGCTCTGTGGTTGGGGCCTGCTCTCTTGGGTTGAGTAGGGACTGGAAGGTGTCGAAGAGACGTTTAGGGTTATTGGACAGTGAGGTGATGAGGGTGTTGAAATAGGTTTGTTTGGAGAGGTGAAGGGCAGAGTTGTATGTTTTTAGCATGAACTTATAATGGAT
The DNA here is from genome assembly GCF_051348905.1 of Ranitomeya variabilis. Lineage (NCBI taxonomy): Eukaryota > Metazoa > Chordata > Amphibia > Anura > Dendrobatidae > Ranitomeya > Ranitomeya variabilis. Next base: position 614,982,478 of record NC_135232.1, read on the forward strand.
GAAATCTTCGGGTAGATTAGATTTTCTCCACAGACGTTCGGCGCACCTGGAGCATCGCTGCAGGAAGCGTGTTTGCAGCGTGTGCCACGGTTGTCGCCATCTGTGTCGAGTTGCTCTATGTATAGGAGGTGCAGCTTCATCCAGGGCACTTTGCAGGGTTTCATTGTAATGTTTCAGAGCAGAATCAGGACATGAGATGGAGGAGATTGGGGCCAATGAGGAATGCAAGTTCTTCATAAGTTTCTGGGTGTTAATGGCCTGTATGTTTCTATAAGTGTGGAAAGTGGGGGTGACCTGAGCGGGATGGCAGTTCTTGATAGAGAATGAAAGAAGGTTGTGGTCAGAGAGCGGGAGAGGGGTGTTTGTGAAATCATCCACTGAGCAGAGTCGGGAGAAGACCAAGTCAAGGGAGTTTCCATCTAAGTGGGGTCTTCCTGAGTCTCCTACCATACAGTCCCTTTTCATTCAGACGCCGACGGATAGTACGGGTTGACACTGTTGTACCCTCGGACTGCAGGGCAGCTTGAACTTGTTTGGATGTTAGTCGAGGTTCTTTATCCAACATCCGCACAATCTTGCGTTGAAATCTCTTGTCAATTTTTCTTTTCCGTCCACATCTAGGGAGGTTAGCCACAGTGCCATGAGCTTTAAACTTCTTGATGACACTGAACACGGTAGACACAGGAACATTCAGGTCTTTGGAGATGGACTTGTAGCCTTGAGATTACTCATGCTACCTCACAATTTGGTTTCTCAAGTCCTCAGACAGTTCTTTGGTCTTCTTTCTTTTCTTCATGCTCAATGTGGTACACACAAGGACACAGGACAAAGGTTGAGTCAACTTTAATCCATGTCAACTGGCTGCAAGTGTGATTTAGTTATTGCCAACACCTGTTAGGTGCCACAGGTAAGTTACAGGTGCTGTTAATTACACAAATTAGAGAAGCATCACATGATTTTTCGAACACTGCCAATACTTTGGTCCACCCCCTTTATGTTTGGTGAGGAATTATATCCAATTTGGCTTTAGAACAATCCTTTTTGTGTTTTCTCATTTAAGGCTACTTTCACACTAGCGTTAACTGCATTCCGTCACAATGCGTCGTTTTGCCAAAAAAACGCATCCTGCAAAAGTGTTTGCAGGATGCGTTTTTTCACCATTGATTAACAATAAGCGACGCATTGTGACGGATTGCCACACGTCGCACCCGTCGTGCGAAGGATGCGTCGTGCAGTGGCGGATCGTCGGGAACAAAAAACGTTGCTTGCAACGTTTTTTGCTCCGTCGTAAACGTCTTTTCCGACCGCGCATGCGCGGCCGGAACTTCGCCCCGACCTCCCCGCACCTCACAATGGGGCAGCGGATGCGCTGGAAAAATGCATCCGCTGCCCCCGTTGTGCGGCGGAGACAACGCTAGCGTCGGGAACGTCGGCCCGACGCACAGCGACGGGCCGAGCCCGACGCTAGTGTGAAAGTAGCCTAAGACAAATTAAATGAAGATAATAATACCAAATAATTTGTGTTTGCAATCATTTTCAGGAAGAAACTGAGTATTATCTGACAGAATTGCTGGGGTGTCAATACTTTTGGTCACAACTGTAAAAACCTGCTATAAATACTAAATCAACCCCCCCTCCCCATTATCACCGCCTTAGTTAGGGAAAAATAATAACAAAAAAATGTATTTATTTCCATTTTCCCACTATGGTTAGGGTTGGGGCTAAAGTTAGGGTTTGGATTACGTTTACGGTTGGGTTAGGAGTATGTCAGGGTTAGGGGTATGGTTAGGGGTGTGTTCGGGTTAGGGTTGGAGTTAGAATTGGGAGGTTTCCACTGTTTAGGCACACCTCAATCCATACAATTCTGCGTTGAAAAAGTAAAACGGTGCTCCTTCCCTTCCAACAGTGGTTTACCCCCACATATGGGGTGTCGGCGTACTCAGGACAAATTGTACAACAACTTTTGGGGTCCAATTTCTCCTGTTACCCTTGGTAAAATAAAACAAAATTGGATCAGAAGTACGGTAAATTTTTTGTGAAAAAAAGTTAAATATTCATTTTTTTAACATTCCAAATATTCCTTAGAAACATCTGAAGGGTTAATAAGCTTCTTGAATGTGGTTTTGAGCACCTTGCGTGGTGCAGTATTTAGAATGGTTCACACTTGGGTATTTTCTATCATACAGACCCCTCAAAGTGACTTCAAATGTGATGCGGTCCCTTAAAAAAAAGAAAAAAAAATGGTGTTGTACAAATGAGAAATTGCTGGTCAACTTTTAACCCTTAACTCCCTAACAAAAAAAAAAAAATAAATTGGCTCCAAAATTGTGCTGATGTAAAGTAGACATGTGGGAAATGTTACTTATTAATTATTTTGTGTGACATATCTCTGTGATTTAAGGGCATGAAAATTCAAAGTTGGAAAATTGTGAAATGTTCAAAATTTTCGCCAAATTTCCATTTTTTCACCAATAAACTCAAGTAATGTCACGGAAATTGTTACCACTAACATGAAGTACAATATGTCACGAGAAAACAGTGTCAGAATCACTGGGATCCGTTGAAGTATTCCTGAGTTATAAACTCAAAGTGACAGTGGTCAGAATTGTAAAAATTGGCCTTGTCATTAACATGCAAACCACCCTTGGAGGTAAAGGGGTTATTAATGGGTCTGTGTGATCCGTGCGCTCCCACGAACACTGACATGTCTCCGTGTTTTGCACACGGTCCGTGAAAACACGCTGACATCTGCAGAGACACATTTATTTTAATGTGTCTAGGTGTTTCAGTGTCTCCGGTACGTGAGGAAACTGGTCACCACAAGTACCGGAGCCACTGACGCGTGAAACCGGTCTAACACAGTAGAGCCCAGCAGAGAACAGACTGACTTTACTTTTCAATGGAAGAAAACATATATTGCGCCCAAATAATTTACAGCGCTTTCCATTAAATGGGGTTATCAATATCCCATCTCCATGGTGCGGGAAAACGGTAATTAGTTCTTACCGGTAATTGTATTTCCAGGAATCCACCTGACAGCACCATTGGAGGACGTCCTTCTTATCCGCAGTGGGACAGGAACCACAAGTTAAAAGGACCCTCCCCACTCCACCCACCAGTGATTTTCTAAGTACCACATCTGGATGGATGCAAAAAAGAGAGTTTATTTACAATTACACACCAATGTTACATCACATTAGTCAGTAGTAAAAGTTTGCAGTGGGAGGGAACTAGTAGTGCTGTCAGGTGGATTCCTGGAAATACAATTACCGGTAAGAACTAATTACCGTTTTCCAGTCCACCACCTGACAGCACCATTGGAGAATACCAAAGGATGTTAACTAGGGTGGGACTACTGCATGTAAGACTTTTCTACCAAAGGCTAATTGGTCTGATACGACATCTAATTTATAGTGTCTAGCAAAGGTAGAAAGACTAGTCCAAGTCGCCGCCCTACAGATTTGCTCAGCTGAGGCTCCCCCCTTCTCTGCCCATGATGTAGAAATGGCTCGTGTTGAGTGGGCCCTAAGAGTGTCCGGGGGATCTTTCCCTTGGTTTGTATATGCTAGGCTAATCATGTTTTTAATCCACCTAGCAATGGTTGATTTTGCTGCCTTGCAACCCCTATTTGGACCACCGTATTGAATAAATAAGTTAGTGTCCCGTCTCCAGCTTTTTGTCGCCCCCAGGTATTTTAGAACAGTCTCCCTAACGTCAAGGTTATGGTAGACCCCTTCTTTTGCGTTTTTAGGGTGTTGGCAGAAAGAAGGAAGGATTATCTCCTGATTGATATTGGTAGATGATACTACTTTGGGGAGGAAAGCTGGGTTATGTTTGAAGACTATTCTGTCGTCAAAGATTTGAAGATATGGGTTCTGGATAGAAAGAGCCTGCATCTCCCCTAGCCTTTTAGCCGATGTGATGGCAATCAGGAAGGCGGTTTTAAAGGAGAGATTGGCTATGTCCATATCTTCTGACAGTAAGTAAGGGGTTTTACACAAAGTGTTAAGGACCAAGTTTAGGTCCCAAGGAGGAGTTGATTTCCTCACAAGTGGCCTCATTCTCTGTGTGGCCCTGGAAAATCTGGCTATCCAGGGATGGGAGGCTAGTGATGTATCAAAAAATACACTAAGTGCTGCAATCTGTACTTTTAGAGTGCTAGGCCGAAGGCCCTTGTCAAATCCGAGTTGCAGGAAATCGAGGATTTTGGGGATATCTGGTTTTGAAGTATCCACATGACCTTCTCCCAGAAAGGAACAATACCGCTTCCAGATCTTGTTGTAAATCGCCGAAGTCACCGGCTTTCTCCTTGCCTGGAGTGTGGTAATGACATCTTCTGACAGGCCTCTAGATCTTAGGGTTTGCCGTTCAGGATCCAAGCAGATAGGTGAAAAGAGTCTGGATTCTTGTGGAATACTGGACCTTGAAGTAGAAGGTCCTGCCTGTTCGGTAGAAAGACTGGTTCTTCTGTTGACATCCTGGACAATAGAGAAAACCAGCTCCTTTTCGGCCAGAAAGGAACCACCAGGATTACGGTTGCTCTTTCGTCTCGTATCTTCCTGAGTGTCTTCGGTATCAGAGGAAGAGGCGGAAAAGCGTATAGGAGACCTTCTCCCCAATACTGAGACAAGGCGTCTACTCCTGTGGCTCCATCTAGAGGATTCAGAGAAAAAAATGCTCTGGCCTTTGTGTTTGACCTGGTGGCAAAGAGGTCCACCTGAGGCGTTCCCCATTTCTGGCACAGACTGCTGAATACTTCCGGGTTCAATTCCCATTCTCCGGGATGTACCGACTTTCGGCTCAGGAAATCTGCAACCTGATTCTTGGCACCTTCCAGGTGAACTGCCGAGATGGATTTGACAGATCTTTCTGCCCACCTGAAAATCTGGTCTGCTAAGTGTTGCAGTGGTGGATGTCTCGGACCTCCCTGGTGTCTCAGAAATGCCACTGCTGTGACATTGTCGGACAGTATTCTCACGTGTTTGTCTCGGACCAATGACTGGGCCTGGCACAACACTTTCCAGATCGCGTACAGCTCTCTGAAATTCGACGATCTTGCGGCAATTTGAGGAGTCCATTCTCCCTGGTAGTATGTTCTCCCTATATGACCGCCCCATCCGTATTGACTGGCGTCTGTGGTAACCGTAACACAGGGATCGAGTATCCATGGAACTCCCTCTCTCAGGTTCGCTGGTGTGGTCCACCAGGTTAGGGATTTTTTTACCGAAGGAGACACAAGCATCTTCCTGTCTAGGGAACTTTGTTTTCTGTTCCAAGATCCTAGGACTTCTCTTTGCAACTTCCGCGAGTGGAATTGGCTCCATCTCACACAGGGTATGCATGCTGTCATGAAACCGAGTATCCTCATTGCCTCTCTTATGGAGGGGGTATTTCTTCTGAAATGGTGGATGTGCCTGATCAAGGTCTCTTGTCTGTCTTCTGGTAAAAAAGATGTTCTTAGATTGGAATCTAAGATCACTCCCAAAAAATTTTATTCTGGAATTTGGGACCAGGCAGGACTTTTTCCAGTTCACGATCCACCCCAGCTCCTGTAGGATGGAAAGAGTGAACGTGCAGTCTATCTTGAGGAGTTTCTGTGATTTCGCCATTATCAGGAAGTCGTCCAGGTATGGGACTATGGTCACATTCTGATTCCTTAGATAGGCCACAACTTCCGACATCAGCTTGGTAAAGATCCTGGGCGCTGAAGCAAGCCCGAAGGGGAGACATCTGAACTGGAAGTGATGTACAATCCCCCTGTTCATTATGGCGAACCTCAGGAACTTTTGGTAGGAGAGGTGTATCGGGACATGATAGTATGCGTTGCTTAGGTCTAGGGTACACATTACCATGTCTTTGTCTATTAGAGGCGTCGTGGATCTTATAGATTCCATCCGGAATCTTTTGTACCGGACCCATTTGTTTAATGGTTTTAAATTTATAATCGTCCGGGAGTCTCCGGATGGTTTCTTTATTGAAAACAAATGGGAATAATGGCCTCTGCCTCTTTCTGAGATGGGAACTGGCACAATCGCTTCTAATTCTAACAGCTCCTGAATGTTTGTCCACATGGAGGAGTCGGAGAGCGGGCAAGGTCGGGTCACTACAAATCTTTCTGGGGGACTGCTGGAGAACTCTAATTTGTATCCCTGTGCAACTACTTGTAGAATCCAAGGATTCTGGGATACCTTCTGCCAACCCCCTAGAAATTTCTGTAATCGACCTCCCACCTTTATGTCATTTATTTGACTTTGGTGTGCCTGCACTAGGGAAGATGGAGTCTCTACCCTTTCCACCCTTGGGATAAGACCACCTCCCAGTCTTCCCTTTCCCCTTGTAGTTTGTCCTCTGACCAGGTCGGGACCTACGAAAGGGTTGATATTTTTTGGTATTCTCCTCAGGAAAACCCTTCTTTTTATCTGAGGCTTTTTCTAGAATATCGTCTAGAATCGGCCCAAATACTTTATTTCCTGAGAATGGGATTCCACACAATTTATTTTTTGACTGGAGATCCCCCGACCAGGTCTTTAGCCATATGGCTCTTCTGGCCGCATTAGACAGGGATTCGCTTCTAGCCGCAAACCGTACAGATTCGGCAGAAGCGTCCGCCATAAAGCCTGTTGCGAGTTTGAGCAAAGGCAATGATTTAAGGATAACCTCTCTAGAAGTCTTGGCTTTGAGGTGATCCTCTAAGTCGTCAATCCATAAGTGCATTGACCGGGCTACGGAAGTTGCCGCTATATTGGCCCGTATTATTGCCGCGGAGGACTCCCAAGTTCTCCTTAGCAAACCATCCGCTTTACGATCCATAGGATCCTTTAACGCGGAAGAGTCCTCAAATGGAATTGAGGTCTTCTTCGCCACCTTTGCTAGTGGGACATCGATCTTGGGAACTTCATCCCACACTTTAATGTCCTCAGGGTTGTAGGGCAGACGAAGTCTAAAGTCCCTGGGAATCACTAGCTTCTTCTCCGCTTCCTGCCACTCTTCCAGGATCATGGAACGGATGTGGTTGTTGACGGGGAAGACTTTTGTCACCTGAGCATGTAATCCGCCAAACATCTCGTCCTGGATCGAGGTTTCCTCTGGTGTATCTTGTAGCTGCATGGTGTTACGTACAGCATAAAGAAGTTCATCTGTGTCTGCTGCGGCGAAGAGATATCTCTTCCCTTTGCCCACAGATCCGTCTCTTTCTTCCTGGTCAGAATCCTCCGAAACCTCACCCTCGGAAGAAGGGCTAGACTCCCTTGGCCTCTTCCGTGAAGTCTGTGGTTCTGACTGAGTCTGGGGAAGATTCAAGCCTGAGATAGAAGCCTGAACCTCCTGTCGAATCATGGTCCTCATGCTGGATAGTAGTGCCGTCTGCTCATCACCCACAATTTTGGATGTGCACGATCTGCACAATGGTTTCCGCCAATTTTCTGGAAACTTAGTGGCACAAATCGGGCATTTATTCTTCCCCGATTTTTTCCTTTCAGTTGTGGGGATGGGAGGCTCAGCCTAGGGTAAATAGACATACGTGGCACCGTAAGTAGGGAAGCGGGGGGGAGGGGTGGGCTTTGTGGTATGGCTTTACATAGCCTACTCACGTGCCCCTGAAGCTGGTCAGTCCCCTCAGGTCTGGTAGTGTCCTCCATGATGAGGATAATATTACAATACAGCCGTGTGCACCTTTTGTCAGGATAGCCGGCGGAACAACGACCCCCATTGTATGCTTATATAGGTTTTACCTGGTTGATCCTGCCTCCTTACCGCGCCCCGCGCGGTCGACCATGCTGAGAAAAGGCCTTCCTGAAGGCCGGCGCTGCCGCTGGCGTCCTCCGGTCCGATGCTTGCCGCGACCGGAAGTGACGCGGCCGCGTGTCCTGGAGCCGGCAGCGGCTGCTGCACAGAGAGCCCCTGCCGAAACGGCTGCGGCCGCATGCGGGAACAGCCGCCGCTGCAGCAGACAGCGCCCGGGCCGAGAGCCCCAGCAAGGAGAAACGGACCTTGGCCCCAGGAGCAGCGCTACACTGGGGGAGGCTGAGGGACCCCCCATCGCAGGTATCAGCCGCAGATATCTTGCGGCGGGGAAGGGAAAGGCTGGGCCCCCCGATCCCCACCATCTGCACAGCACCGTCGGAGGCTACGTCTTGCAGTTCCTATCCGCAGTGGGACAGGAAAAACACTGGTGGGTGGAGTGGGGAGGGTCCTTTTAACTTGTGGTTCCTGTCCCACTGCGGATAAGAAGGACGTCCTCCAATGGTGCTGTCAGGTGGTGGACTGGAAAAAGGAATAGCATAAAAATGGGAGTATGATTCAGGTTTCAAATCTGTAACACGCCCATTTTTGTGTGGATTATCATTGCAGATTTCCCTCTGCTCAGTGCTTTGTAATGGAGTAAGGGAAAATCCACAGCCAAATCCTGCAAGCATCACACCCAGATTCTGACTGTGGATGTAACTCTGAGATCAGCCTGTCTGTAGCTACCTCTTGCGGTGAAAAATGGGGAAAAGTCAGATATATTCTGATGATACATATACATCAGCAATACATTTAGGCCCCACTTATATATTAAACCCAAAGGAAGATGTGCTTTAGCACAGAACAGAAAAAATGATCCATAAAAGTAGAATCAATGCCTTTTTCACTCACCGAAGTTAGAGGGGTTATCCACTACTCGAAAAAACCCTTCTTAATTACTATGTTCCACCTTCTGACTTAAAAAAAGATGAAAAAAGTCTTATACTGTCCTCCAGTACTGGTGTTGCTCCAATGATGACGGCACTGGCCCTCCCGGAGGTCATGTGATGCTATTAGTGATGAGCGAGTTTACTCGTTGCTCGGGTGTCCTCCGAGTATTTGAGCGTGCTCAGGGATTTAGTTTTTGTTGCCGCAGCTGCATGATTTACGGCTGCTAGACAGGCTGAATACATGTGGGGGTTGCCTGTTTGTTAGAGAATTCCCACATGTATTCAGCCTGTCTATCAGCCACAAATCATGCAGCTGAGGCGACGAAAACTAAATCTCCGAGCACGCCAAAATACTCAAGAGACCACCCGAGCATGCTCGGGAAAATCTGAGCTACGAGTATACTCACTAATCACTAGATGGTATGTCATGTGAGCCCTGCATTTAATTAGGGGACACTTCATTCACTTCCTTTGTACAAAACTGACACCCAGAAGAAGTGAAAGCTTCTGGAGCTCTCCTGTTTCCTCCAAATGTCAGTTATGTCCAAAGAAAGTTTAGCGGTCGCCAATTGGCTGTAGGACACACGTGACAAAGTCAAGCCCCAGTGCAGTCATGGCTGGAACGTCACCGGCAGCAAGTATAGGCTGTTTCTATTTTATAAAAGGGGAATAAAGCAATTGAAAAGGGATGGTCCGAGTAGTGGACAACCCCTTTAAAATTCAAACTTTATTCCATAAGTAAAAACACGGACGGCCCAATCTGTCCGAGTATAGGCAGAGACATGTCAATCCAGGTCAGCAGGCAGAGAAGCTGCCTGACCAACTAGTATACAGCGCAGTCTCTGTCCACAGCAGCTATTAAAGTATAAGCTTTAAGCTGAGGCCACCAGCATCAGGGGCTTATCTACAGCATTCAAGATGAGAAAAAGAAGTTAGATTACTCATCCAGGGGCGTTCCCGCTGTGGTCCAGTCCGATGGGCGTCGCAGTCCGGCTCCTCCCATCTTCATGCGATGACATACTCTTTGCTTCTTGCTTTGGCTCCTGCGCAGGCGTACTTTATCTGTCCTGTTGAGGGCAGAGCAAAGTACTGCAGTGTGCAGGGACTCTCTGACCTTTCCCGGCGCCTGCGCACTGCAGTACTTTGCTCTGCCCTCAACAGGGTACGCCTGTACCGGAGCGTGAAGACATGAAGAGGACGTCATCGTATGAAGATGGGAGGCCCCGGACCGGACCGCACCTGGGTGAGTATAATCTAACCTCTTTTTCTTATCTTTCAGGTTAGATCGGGGGCTTATCCACAGCAGTACAGAATGCTGTAGATAAGCTCCTGATGCCAGTAGCCGCAGTTTATAGGCAAATTTTGGGGAGACAGATTCCCTTTAATAGAGCCAGATACACGCTGCCCAATTATTGTACAGCATATATCAGCTGACAAGTTCTCTTTAATGGATAATCCCATTATTAAATAACCAATGGAATATACTGTATGTAATAATAAAAAAGGAGATAGGGACAAGCCGTCCAAACATAATTCTTACACCGCTACTGTTCTCTGTAACAACAGCTGGATGAAAGTGCGCCTTCAGAGTTCGGAGTAGTCGGTCAGCCTAGAATAGAAATAAGGAATCAATAAGATTATAGATAACTCATACATTATCCTTTAATATTAGACTAGTCCAATGATGACCACTGAATAAATTATCTTCAGTCCAGGTGACTGACAGGCTTCTCTCTGTACATGGAAAAAGACCTGGCAATTTGTCGAGAGAAATTGGCTAGAGAGGTCACCGGATTAATTAGGTCTCTCCTTTACAGTTCTGCCCAGGTTTTCAAGGTATATTGTCTCTGAATGGCCAGAGTACTTCAGTGTGAAATATACCTGGATGTGATCGCGCAGCAGACTCTGATTCGAGCTGCTCATGGTTTGGGCAAAATGAATATAATGACCTTTAAAGAAGTTGTCTGGCCTTAGGATACAAGTCAATGTGCATGCAGGATTGTGAATCATTACATTATGTGCAGTGAGGATTCTCCAGTAGCTATTTGCATACATGAAGTCACATGCCAAGTAGACGTGAGCAGCTTCAATGAAAGTGAGGTTTTTTTGCGCTAAATACTGGGACATTTTACTTGTGAAAAACAACGTGCATCACTAATACATTGGGGGAAGTTTAACAGCAAAAAAGGATGTGACAGGTTCCTTTTAAGGCTGGGATCACACATGCGAGAAATATGGCCGAGTCTCGCATGTTAATACCCGGCATTGCCGCCGTCACTCAGGAGCAGAGCGTGCGGCCGCATAGCAATACATGCAGCCGCACGCTCGGCTCCTGAGTGACCGTGGCAATGCCGGGTATTAACATGCGAGACTCGGCCGTATTTCTTACATGTGTGATCCCGGCATTAGATGGATTTACATGCACCCATCAACAATATGCCAAGTTAACAAGTGGTCATTCACCCCATGACATACGATTTTTATTATGTCCTGCTGAGCCCCTGTACACAGTGCAGCTGTTGGCTTATATACCCAGCATCTGCCTCTGACCACTGCAGTCAGTCACCATGTAAAGTGTGTAACAGTGGATAGCACAGCAGCCTTGCAGCGCTGGTGTCCTGGGTTCAAGCCCCACTAAGGACAACATCTGTAAAGAGTTTGTATGTTCTCTCCGTGTTTGCGTGGGTTTTCTCCCACATTCCAAAGACATACTGATAGGGAATTTAGATTGTGAGCCCCAACGGGGACAGCGACGATAATGTGTGCAACCTGTAAAGCGCTGCGGAATATGTTATATGCGCTATATAAATGTTATGTTATATGCGCTATATAAAAATAAAGATTATTATATATATATATATATATATACATATACACACTAGACTGTGGCCCGATTCTAACGCATTGGGTATTCTAGAATATGCATGTCCCCGTAGTATATGGACAATGATTCCAGAATTTGCGGCAGACTGTGCCCGTCGCTGATTGGTCGAGGCCGCCAATCAGAAGCGGGATTTCCATTATGACATCATCGTCGCCATGCTGTTTTCGTCACTGATTGGTCGAGGCCCAGGCGGCCTCGACCAATCAGACGCGGTATTTCCAGGACAGAGACAGACAGAAAAACCCTTAGACACTTAAAAAAAAAAATATATATATATATATATATACATACATACATACATACATACATACACACACACATATATACACATATATACATACACACACATACATACCACTTGGGGTAAATAACTTTATTTTGATAAATTGGACTTTTATGTACACAACTGTAAAATATATATATATACATACATAAATAAACAAACAAAAAATGTTTTACCCCAAAAGGTAAACAGTCAAAAAAAAGACAACAAACCCCAGAATTGCAGCTTTATTATTTACTCACCCCCCAATAACCAGGACGGCTCCACATACAGGACACCCCCCTGTCTGGATTATATCTACCTACACCTGAGGTGTCAGTCATTTCTAACTGCACAATGAAGGCAACAAAAAATCCAAAAACGAAATGCAATGGTGGCACGGCGTCTGTGACTATATTACTCAGTATATACAATGGCATGAATGGAGGCAGTCACAACCAGAACAGCAAGAAAAAAACCCTCCAGTATATCTCCATGGGAGGAAGAATAAATGGTGGCTCCGGGGGAAAATAAGAAATGGCCCTGACAGGAAAGGGTTACTGCTCCCTGTGGTTAGGACACCGCTTTATGGCGCCTGTGTGACTGAAAACAACACACGGCACTCGGCAGTAAATGGCGCTCGTGGGCCCCGAACACAGGCGGCTCCTCACCTTCAGGTTCCCCTTCAGTCCGGCCGCCTTCGCCAGCTTCCGTAGCTCCGGGTACTTGAGGGTTTCCAGCTCCTCCACAGACGGCGCCTCCATGACAGCACTGACACCTGCACTCACTGTAAACAGCGCAGCAGGAAATTTTGAAATTTGCGCGCGTTACTAACTGACTTTGAATTAAAAAAAAAAAAATCAGACATCACAACAATATGATTGGCTGCCGTGAACACGTGATCGGGAGGAGCCGTTCTCATTGCTTCTTTTCCACTCCTATTCTCTGGCTGCGCCACCACAGCACACAGCCTGTGTGTGTACAACGCTCAGTGTGTGGAGAATGTCGTCACCCAACCGCCAGCGCCGTGACAGCCCGCGATACACGTCATGTCGCCTGTCGCGCACCAATGTCCCCTTTCCGCCGTATTTCCTCAGACTCCTGCCAGCAATACGCAATAAATGTGTTTAACCCTTTCATTTTTGCTCTTTTTCCTTCAGGAACCATAACTTTTTTTTAGTCTTTCGAATGTCACCATTCATTCCAGCATATATTTTATACAGAATTAAAAAAATTCCTAATCAGGTGAAATTATGAAAAAAAAGCCATTTTGTGGTTGATCTTTGCAGTTTGTTTCTACATCGTTTATTGGGCGGTAAATAATGACCCGGCCATGGGATTCTCCAGTGCGATTAAGGCAATAAACTAAAATATATATATATATATATATATATATATATATATATATATATATATATATATATATATATATAGTTCTGTACTATATATATATATATATATATATATATATATATATATATATATATATATATATTTGCATATTTGTATTTTGTAAAAAAATATATATATTTTATAATAAGTTCCAGAAATTCCTGTGGCATGGAGAGTGGCTGTTTCCGTTGGTATTTTTTTTAGGCTTATAAACACTGCTCAAAAAAATAAAGGGAACACTAAAATCCCACATCCCAGATATCACTGAATGAAATATTCCAGTTGTAAATATTCATTACATAGTGGAATGTGTTGAGAACAATAAAACCTAAAAATTATCAACGTTAAAGGACACCTGTCACCCCGTTTTTTCCGTATGAGATAAAAATACTGTTAAATAGGGCCTGAGCTGTGCATTACAATAGTGTATTTTGTGGACCCCGATTCCCCACCTATGCTGCCGAAATACGTTACCAAAGTAGCCGTTTTCGCCTGTCAATCAGGCTGGTCTGGTCAAAAGGGCGTGGTGTCTTCCGCCAGAAGCAGAATTCGCATCTCGGCTTCAGGAAAATGGCTGCCGCGATCTCCATCTGCGCACGCGCGGCATCCCGCGGCCATTTTCCTGAAGCCGCGGCCAGCAGAGCGCTCCATCTGCGCACGCGCGGCCAAAGGAAGATGGCTGCCCCCACCGATCACCAATGAAATAGTGCACATCGCGCTCTTTTCACTCCCCTGTGCAGTGGATTCGGGACCTTGGGCATGCGCAAACCACTACGCCACCAACGGAAAACTAAGCAAGATCTGGGGGAAGACACCACGCCCTTTTGACCAGACCAGCCTGATTGACAGGCGAAAACGGCTACTTTGGTAACGTATTTCGGCAGCATAGGTGGGGAATTGGGGTCCACAAAATACACTCTTGTAATGCACAGCTCAGGCCCTATTTAACAGTATTTTTATCTCATACGGAAAAAACGGGGTGACAGGTTCCCTTTAATCACAACTAATATCCCACTGAGGTTTGGAGTTGGAATGATGCTCAAAATCAAAGTGGAAAATGAAGTTACAGGCTGATCCAACTTCAGTGGAAATGCCTCAAGACAAGGGAATGATGCTCAGTAGTGTGTGTGGCCTCCACATGCCTGTATGACCTCCCAACAATGCCTGGGCATGCTCCTGATGAGGCGGCGGATGGTCTCCTGAGGGATCTCCTCCCAGACCTGGACTAAAGCATCTGCCTAACTCCTGGAAGTCTGTGGTGCAATGTGACGTTTGTGGATGGTGCGAGACATGATGTCCCAGATGTGCTCAATCGGATTCAGGTCTGGGGAACGGGTGGGCCAGTCCAAGCTTCAATACCTTCATCTTGCAGGAACTGCTGACACACTCCAGTCACATGAGGTCTGGCATTGTTCTGCATTAGGAGGAACCCAGGGTCAACCGCACCAGCATATGATCTCACAAGGGGTCTGAGGATCTCATCTCGGTACCTAATGGCAGTCAAGCTACCTCTGGAGAGCAAATGGAGGACTGTGTGGCCCTCCAAAGAAATGCCACCCCACACTATTACTGACCCACTGCCAAACCGGTCATGCTGAAGGATGTTGCAGGCAGATCGCTCTCCACGGCGTCTCCAGCCTCTGTCACGTCTGTCACGTGTGCTCAGGGTGAACCTGCTTTAATCTATGAAGAGCACAGGGTACTAGTGGCGAATTTGCCAATCCTCGTGTTCTGTGGCAAATGCCAAGCGTCCTGCACTGTGTTGGGCTGTGAGCACAACCCCTATCTATGGACGTCGGGCACTCAGATCATCCTCATGGAGTCCGTTTCTAACCATTTGTGCAGACACATGCACATTTGTGGCCTGCTGGAGGTCATTTTGCAGGGCTCTGGCAGTGCTCCTCCTGTTCCTTCTTGCACAAAGGCTGAGGTAGCCGTCCTGCCGCTGGATTATTGCCCTCCTACGACCCCCTCCACGTCTCCTGGTGTACTGGCCTGTCTCCTGGTAGCGCCTCCAGCCTCTGGACACTGTCATGAATCCCCAATGGCTAGGGATAGCACAGGATAAGCAAAGTATAATAAATATCAGACGAGCTCTAGGGTGATGGAACCTGGGCTGACCGCTGCCCTACGCCTGACAAACGCAACTAGAGATAGCCAGGGAGCGTGCCTACGTTGGTTCTAGACGCCACGCACCAGCCTAAGAGCTAACTAGTACTGCAGAGAAAACAAAGACCTCACTTGCCTCCAGAGGAATTAACCCCAAAGATATAGTTGCCCCCCACATGTATTGACGGTGAAATGAGAGGAAGGCACATACATAGAGATGATGTATATAGCTTTAGCAAATAGAGGCCCGCTGAAAACTAGAAAGCAGAATGACACAAAAGGGGACTGAGCGGTCAGCAAAAAACCCTAATCAAAAAAACCATCCTGAGATTACAAGAACCCATGTGCCAACTCATGGCACATGGGGAGAACCTCAGTCCACTAGAGCAACCAGCTAACAAAGAGACATTCTAAGCAAGCTGGACAAAAAAACAAACAACTGAAAATCAGCACTTAGCTTATCCTGAAAGATCTGGGAGCAGGTAGGCAGGAACCAAACAGAGCACATCTGAACACATTGATAGCCGGCAAGGGAAATGACAGAGAGGCCAGGTAAAATAGGAAACACCCAGCCTCTGATGGACAGATGGAAACCAAAGGCCGCAACCCACCAAAGTCACCCAGTACCAGCAATAACCACCAGAGGGAGCCCGCAAACAGAATCCACAACAGTACCCCCCCCTTGAGGAGGGGTCACCGAACCCTCACGAGAACCCCCAGGGCGATCAGGGTGAGCTCTATGGAAGGCGCGGACCAAATCAGTCGCATGAACATCGGAGGCGACCACCCAGGAATTGTCCTCCTGACCATAACCCTTCCACTTAACCAAATACTGGAGTTTGCGTCTGGAAACACGAGAATCCAAGATCTTTTCAACAACATACTCCAATTCTCCCTCCACCAGCACCGGAGCAGGAGGCTCGACCGAAGGAACAACAGGCACCTCATACCTCCGCAACAACGACCGATGGAACACATTATGAATAGCGAACGATGCTGGGAGATCCAAACGGAAAGATACAGGATTAAGAATCTCCGAGATCCTATAAGGACCGATGAACCGAGGCTTGAACTTAGGAGAAGAGACCTTCATAGGGACAAAACGAGAAGACAACCACACCAAGTCCCCAACAAGAAGTCGGGGACCCACGCGGCAACGGCGATTAGCAAACTGCTGAGTCTTCTCCTGAGATAACTTCAAATTGTCCACCACCTGATTCCAAATGTGATGTAGCCTGTCCACCACCACGTCCACTCCAGGACAATCCGAAGACTCCACCTGACCAGAGGAAAAACGAGGATGAAACCCCGAATTACAAAAAAAAGGAGAGACCAACGTGGCCGAACTAGCCCGATTATTAAGAGCAAATTCGGCCAGTGGCAAAAAAGCAACCCAGTCATCCTGATCAGCAGAAACAAAACACCTCAAATAAGTTTCCAAGGTCTGATTAGTTCGCTCCGTCTGGCCATTCGTCTGAGGATGGAATGCAGACGAGAAAGACAAATCAATGCCCATCTTGGCACAAAACGTCCGCCAAAATCTAGACACAAACTGGGATCCTCTGTCAGAAACGATATTCTCCGGAATCCCATGCAAACGAACCACGTTCTGAAAAAACAAAGGAACCAACTCAGAGGAGGAGGGCAACTTAGGCAAGGGCACCAAATGAACCATCTTAGAAAAGCGGTCACACACAACCCAGATAACGGACATTTTCTGTGAAACCGGGAGATCAGAAATAAAATCCATGGAAATGTGCATCCAAGGCCTCTTCGGGATGGGCAAGGATAACAACAACCCACTAGCCCGTGAACAGCAAGGCTTAGCTCGAGCACACACTTCACAAGACTGCACAAAGGTACGCACATCCCTAGACAAGGAAGGCCACCAAAAAGACCTGGCCACCAAGTCTCTTGTACCAAATATTCCAGGATGACCAGCCAACACAGAAGAATGGACCTCGGAGATGACTCTACTGGTCCAATCATCCGGAACAAACAGTCTTTCTGGTGGACATCGATCCGGTTTATCCACCTGAAACTCCTGCAATGCGCGTCGCAAGTCTGGGGATACGGCGGACAATATTACTCTATCCCTAAGGATACCAGCAGGCCCAGTGTCTCCAGGAGAGTCAGGCACAAAACTCCTGGAAAGAGCATCTGCCTTCACATTCTTTGAACCTGGCAGGTATGAAACCACGAAATTGAAACGAGAAAAAAATAACGACCAACGAGCCTGTCTAGGATTCAAACGCCTGGCAGACTCAAGGTAAATGAGATTCTTGTGATCAGTCAAGACCACCACGCGATGTTTAGCACCCTCAAGCCAATGACGCCACTCCTCAAATGCCCACTTCATGGCCAAAAGCTCCCGATTACCCACATCATAATTGCGCTCGGCGGGCGAGAATTTTCTAGAGAAGAAAGCACATGGCTTCATCACCGAGCCATTAGAACTTCTCTGTGACAAAACCGCCCCCGCTCCAATCTCGGAAGCATCAACCTCCACCTGGAAAGGAAGTGAAACATCTGGTTGACACAACACAGGAGCAGAAGAAAACCGGCGCTTAAGTTCCCGAAAGGCCCCCACGGCCGCAGGAGACCAATCAGCAACATCAGCACCCTTTTTAGTCAAATCAGTCAAAGGTTTAACAATACTGGAAAAATTAGCAATGAACCGACGATAAAAATTAGCAAACCCCAAGAACTTCTGAAGGCTCTTAACAGATGTAGGTTGTGTCCAGTCACAAATAGCCTGAACCTTAACGGGATCCATCTCAATAGTAGAAGGAGAAAAAATGTACCCCAAAAAAGAAATCTTCTGGACTCCGAAGAGACACTTTGAGCCCTTCACAAACAGAGAATTGGCCCGCAAAACCTGAAACACCTTCCTGACCTGTAGAACATGAGACTCCCAGTCATCAGAAAACACCAAAATATCATCCAAATACACAATCATAAACTTATCCAGATATTCACGGAAAATATTGTGCATAAAGGACTGAAAGACTGACGGAGCATTGGAGAGTCCAAAAGGCATTACCAAATACTCAAAATGGCCCTCAGGCGTATTAAATGCGGTTTTCCACTCATCACCCTGTTTTATCCGCACCAGATTATACGCACCACGAAGATCTATTTTAGTGAACCACCTAGCCCCCTTAATGCGAGCAAACAAATCAGTAAATAATGGCAATGGATACTGGTATTTGACTGTAATCTTATTCAGAAGGCGATAATCTATACAAGGCCTCAGGGAACCATCTTTTTTTGCCACGAAAAAAAAACCTGCTCCCAGAGGGGACGAAGATGGACGAATATGTCCCTTTTCCAAGGACTCCTTAATATAATTCCGCATAGCAGTATGCTCTGGCAGTGACAGATTAAATAAACGACCCTTAGGGAACTTACTGCCAGGAATCAATTCTATAGCACAGTCACACTCTCTATGGGGAGGGAGCGAATTGAGCTTAGGCTCCTCAAAAACATCCCTATAATCCGACAAAAACGCAGGGATCTCCGAAGGAGTAGATGAAGCTATAGAAATCGGAGGTGCATCATCATGAACCCCGTGACATCCCCAGCTTAGCACAGACATTGTTTTCCAGTCCAGGACAGGATTATGAGTTTGTAACCATGGCAGACCAAGCACTAGTACATCATGTAAATTATACAGTACAAGGAAGCGAATCACCTCCTGATGAACGGGAGTCATGCGCATGGTCACTTGTGTCCAATACTGCGGTTTATTCATAGCCAATGGTGTAGAATCAATTCCTTTCAGAGGAATAGGAACTTCCAGAGGCTCTAGACTAAAACCGCAGCGTTTAGCAAATGACCAATCCATAAGACTCAGGGCAGCGCCTGAATCCACATAGGCATCGACGGAAATGGAAGACAGTGAAAAAATCAGAGTCACAGACAAAATGAACTTAGACTGCAGAGTATCAATGGCAAAAGATTTATCAACCCTTTTTGTGCGTTTAGAGCATGCTGATATAACATGAGCTGAATCACCACAATAAAAACACAAACCATTTTTCCGCCTATAATTTTGCCGTTCACTTCTGGACTGAATTCTATCACATTGCATAGTCTCAGGTGCCTGTTCAGAAGACACCGCCAACTGGTGCACGGGTTTGCGCTCCCGTAAACGCCGATCAATCTGAATGGCCATAGCCATAGACTCATTCAGACCTGTAGGCGCAGGGAACCCCACCATAATATCCTTAATGGCCTCAGAAAGACCATTTCTGAAGTTTGCAGCCAGGGCGCACTCATTCCACTGAGTAAGCACCGACCATTTCCGAAATTTCTGACAATATATTTCCGCTTCATCATGCCCCTGAGAGAGGGCCAATAAAGCCTTTTCAGCCTGAATCTCTAGGTTAGGTTCCTCATAGAGCAATCCCAATGCCAGAAAGAACGCATCCACACTGAGCAATGCAGGATCCCCTGGTGCCAATGCAAATGCCCAATTCTGAGGGTCGCCCCGTAGAAACGATATAACAATCTTGACCTGTTGAGCAGGGTCTCCAGAGGAGCGAGATTTCAAAGAGAGAAACAATTTACAATTGTTCCTGAAATTCAGGAAGGTAGATCTATCTCCAGAAAAAAACTCTGGAATAGGAATTCTAGGTTCAGACATGGGAGTGTGAACAACGAAATCCTGTATATTTTGAACCTTTGCCGCGAGATTACTCAGGCTGGAAGCCAAACTCTGGACATCCATGATAAACAGCTAGGATCAGAGCCATTCAAGGGTTAAGAGGAGGTAAGAAGCAGCTAGACAGCAATTAAGGGCTAGGCAGCAAAACTCTGAAGGAAAAAAAAAATAAAAATTTTCCCTTGAACACTTCTTTTCCTCCTGCTTCAGCCCAAACAATTAACACTTTGTGGGCCGGCTATACTGTCATGAATCCCCAATGGCTAGGGATAGCACAGGATAAGCAAAGTATAATAAATATCGGACGAGCTCTAGGGTGATGGAACCTGGGCTGACCGCTGCCCTACGCCTGACAAACGCAACTAGAGATAGCCAGGGAGCGTGCCTACGTTGGTTCTAGACGCCACGCACCAGCCTAAGAGCTAACTAGTACTGCAGAGAAAACAAAGACCTCACTTGCCTCCAGAGGAATTAACCCCAAAGATATAGTTGCCCCCCACATGTATTGACGGTGAAATGAGAGGAAGGCACATACATAGAGATGATGTATATAGCTTTAGCAAATAGAGGCCCGCTGAAAACTAGAAAGCAGAATGACACAAAAGGGGACTGAGCGGTCAGCAAAAAACCCTAATCAAAAAAACCATCCTGAGATTACAAGAACCCATGTGCCAACTCATGGCACATGGGGAGAACCTCAGTCCACTAGAGCAACCAGCTAACAAAGAGACATTCTAAGCAAGCTGGACAAAAAACCAAACAACTGAAAATCAGCACTTAGCTTATCCTGAAAGATCTGGGAGCAGGTAGGCAGGAACCAAACAGAGCACATCTGAACACATTGATAGCCGGCAAGGGAAATGACAGAGAGGCCACGTAAAATAGGAAACACCCAGCCTCTGATGGACAGATGGAAACCAAAGGCCGCAACCCACCAAAGTCACCCAGTACCAGCAATAACCACCAGAGGGAGCCCGCAAACAGAATCCACAACAGGACACTATGCTGACAGAGACAGCAGACCTTCTTGCCACAGCTCGCACTGATGTTACGTCTGATGGCACTGAAGGAGTTCACCTGACCAGGTATCACAGACACCAATACACCTCACAGTCTGGCCTCCAGGGGGAGCTAAGGGTGCTATGTATTAGGCCACTCCTCACAATCTGGTAAAACTGGGGGTCAGGTAGGAAGTTAGTCAGAAGCTGACTGGGTTGGAACCAGGCAACATCCTGTGGCAGAGGGTGTTGCAGGGGAAGATTCAGGGGGGTCCCTGTCAGGGGTGGGATCCTGACAGAGGCCTAGCGAACAGAAAGAACATTACGGGACCGCGCCTGCACTTCATCGCGGCGGTACCCCAAGAAAGAACAAGAAGCGAGGTTTATTGTGCTGAGTGAGAAACGAGATCAACGCAACAAGGAGAATCACCAGTAGGAGTCGTGCTGTAAGACGAGGCAACATCCTACTGAGGCGCGTAGCTGGTGGACGGAACGCCGAGGAAGTATTGAGCTCCAGGCCTTTCTTCAAACCTACGGCAGGACAGTCAGTTATAGGCGGGCTGTCTCACTCAAATCACCTAAGAAGACATAGGGGGCAACATTTGGAGAGGGGCGACACTAGGGTCCCGGAAGAGCTCCGAGCCTACCCGTCATACGGGTGCGTCCTAGCCATATCATCTGGGGGGACGAAGAAGAACATCATAATCGAGTTGTGAGGGAACTTCAGAAACAGACACAACAGTTGTGGGGACTATCCCGTAAGCACAGCAGGGGAGGACCACAACACACAAGCGCTAGAAGGTAGGCACCGATTTCTACCTGCAAAGGGAACTCTGGAGGTGCCATCGGACCGGCCGGACTCAGGTAGCCTGGTTAACCGTATTCCAGACTGAGGATCCTGAAGCCTTCAGTAAAGAGGTAAAGAGACTGCAACCTGGTGTCCTCGTTATTCACCGTGACCTGCACCACACCACAACATTATCACTCTCCACCTTCATTGGACGCCCCTCAGCAGGGTCACGGGCCGGGTCTAGCCACCGTGACAACCCCAGAACTGAGACAGAGAGGCCCGGTACCGGGTACCCCTCGGCCCTGCGGCAGTGGGGGCGCTCCAACTTGGCGTCACGAACAGGATCTACTTAAGCCTGAAGAATCAGGTCATGTGTGCCTTGGAACTGTGATTTATTGTACTTGGACTGTGACTTATTGCAAAGACTGTGGATTGCCATTTGCCGTCGAAACCAGCCGCCATTACAGCGCTGAGGAGAGCGCAGGAGAAGAGGGGCGTGGAGTAGGCGTGGACCAGCTGAAGAGCGCGAAAGACAATGGCCGCCCAGTCTAAATATTTCTGTACCTTGAGGACGTGTCCGTCAGCAGCCGAGATCCGCCTCATGATTCTCAATGGTGGGCGGAGGCAGAGAAAACGAAACCGCCCACGAAGGAGGGAGCGGGAAAAAGACCAGGAGGAGAGCCACGTTGAGGACGCCATGACCAGTCGCTCAGACCAGGAATGCGGGGTCGGAGCCGAGGACTCCCCCAGCCACCCGGACGAGCATAGTGGTCAGCTCTCCGCGATTGGGACCGGCCTCCTGCAGATTGAAATGGAAGGCCTGATCGAACAACTCCTCCAGCTGCGGATGGAGGCGCCGGTGGAGGACCTTCCAACGCCTGACCCTGCGTCGCTGTCGGGACTCCAGCCGACGTTCCCATCGACCATACCG
Source organism: Ranitomeya variabilis (assembly GCF_051348905.1). Taxonomy (NCBI): domain Eukaryota; kingdom Metazoa; phylum Chordata; class Amphibia; order Anura; family Dendrobatidae; genus Ranitomeya; species Ranitomeya variabilis. The sequence continues at coordinate 615,005,182 of NC_135232.1, forward strand.
CCAGCGGAGCCGACTATGGAGGAGGGGCCTGCACCGACTGGTGAGTCCGCCGACCCTGCCCCGCTGGCTGAGGGTCTGTTGATAGGCCCCGTCCCGGCACCCCCTCTCCCTGGGACCCATAGACTCCAGCGCCTGTTACCATGGGAGGAGACAACGGGTATGGAACACTTCCTGAAAGCCCCGATTCCACCAACTACCCTGCTGTGTGAGGTCCATGCGGAGCGCACAGTGTGCCGCTGGGTGAACCCAGGATCCAACCTCATGGGGTTCCCCGGGGTGAAGACACAGGAAGGGGAGATGGTGCAGGCCCTGAGCTGGGAGGAATACCAGGCCCAGCTGGAACAGCAGTGGGAGGAGAAGGAAAAGGCGTACCAGGCCGGGCTAGAGGCCTACCACCAAAAAGACTTGGCGGTCAAGGACCGGGCCCGCAAGGACCCCACCGCTCACCAGGCCCCGCGCAGGCAGGGCACCGTTGTCGCCTTCAAGCTTCGCAGAGGCAGGGGCTTTATAAAAGAGCCGGGCCTGTACGCCGAAGTCTTCGTCAACCGGCGGGTTGTGGAGTCTCATCTCAGAGAAGGCCATCCAGACCGGGATCTTTACCCGGGGACAAAGTCACTTACACCCGGCATTTTGGGGAAAAGGGGTGGTTCGCCCTGAATGTCCATAAGAAGCGAAACCCCGTGACACCCCCGACTGAGGTGCCGGTAAAGCTGTCCACCGTAGCGAAGGTGCCCCCTTGTGGTCAGCCCACGATTATCACCAAGACCACCGTGGTCACTCCAATGTGCACCATTGTCAAAACCACGACCTGCAGCATCGTCACCTCAACCACCGTCGTGGCCAAGGAGGCGCCTCCTCAGGTGGTCGGTGCCCCTGCTGCCCCAGAACTGAAGACAGTGGGTACGCAGACCCCCAGATGGGACAACAAACCCCCTTACGCAGTACCAGGCGGCAGGCAATATCCAAAGGGGTTGCCTCCGCCGGTGCTGCCTCCTGAGTGGTTCAAGTAAATGTCCCAATATTTTGAACCTGTAAATAGTTAACTGTTCGTCTTTTTGGCTGTTTTGCTGCTACAACCTGTAGGGGGTTAGTGGTTAGTTGGTGAGTCCTCCTAGGAGCCATACCGAGATGGCTCAGTGATCTTGAACTGAGAGAAGGCTGATAAGTTCTATACTGTGTATAGTAGCAGAAAGGCAGTAGGCCCGGGTGGAAAGGGGCGGTCCTGCAACAGAACGAGAGGCAGTAGGCCTGGGGCAGATAGACAGGCGGTCCTGCAGATGTAAGGATGGAAAATGAAGAAAAAGTTGATTAGCCTTATAGTGTTTTATAAGAAGGTCTTCAGTGGATTCAGTGTGTACGTCCTTAAAGGCAACGTTAAGTTATTGTTCAAAAATTTGCACTTAGTAGAATACCCGGTTGGGTAAGAAAAGTTATTTATAGTATGTTATTTAAAGTATTTAACCATGTTTGTAACGTTCAAGTGTCCTCACCTCCCATAAAGGGAAGCTCTGTTCAAATTTGCTTATTGTTATTGCATTTCAAAATTGTATGTCTTTTTGCTGACATGTATTGTTGTTTTCTTCCCAGTCCAGGAGTACTGGATTTAACCGGGGGGAGTGCAGCGCCCCAGAGTCATGGTCATTGCAGTACTGATGCTCCGCCGCTAAGGGGGGCTATGGTACGTCTGATGGCACTGAAGGAGTTCACCTGACCAGGTATCACAGACACCAATACACTTCACAGTCTGGCCTCCAGGGGGAGCTAAGGGTGCTATGTATTAGGCCACTCCTCACAATCTGGTAAAACTGGGGGTTAGGTAGGAAGTTAGTCAGAAGCTGACTGGGTTGGAACCAGGCAACATCCTGTGGCAGAGGGTGTTGCAGGGGAAGATTCAGGGGGGTCCCTGTCAGGGGTGGGATCCTGACAGAGGCCTAGCGAACAGAAAGAACATTACGGGACCGCGCCTGCACCTGATCGCGGCGGTGCCCAAGAAAGGACAAGAAGCGAGGTTTATTGTGCTGAGTGAGAAACGAGATCAACGCAACAAGGAAAATCACCAGTAGGAGTCGTGCTGTAAGACGAGGCAACATCCTACTGAGGCGCGTAGCCGGTGGCCGGAACGCCGAGGAAGTATTGAGCTCCAGGCCTTACTTCAAACCTACGGCAGGACAGTCAGTTATAGGCGGGCTGTCTCACTCAAATCACCTAAGAAGACATAGGGGGCAACATTTGGAGAGGGGCGACACTAGGGTCCCGGAAGAGCTCCGAGCCTACCCGTCATACGGGTGCGTCCTAGCCATATCATCTGGGGGGACGAAGAAGAACATCATAATCGAGTTGTGAGGGAACTTCAGAAACAGACACAACAGTTGTGGGGACTATCCCGTAAGCACAGCAGGGGAGGACCACAACACTCAAGCGCTAGAAGGTAGGCACCGATTTCCACCTGCAAAGGGAACTCTGGAGGTGCCATCGGACCGGCCGGACTCAGGTAGCCTGGTTAACCGTATTCCGGACTGAGGATCCTGAAGCCTTCAGTAAAGAGGTAAAGAGACTGCAACCTGGTGTTCTCGTTATTCACCGCGACCTGCACCACACCACAACATTATCACTCTCCACCTTCATTGGACGCCCCTCAGCAGGGTCAGGGGCGGGGTCTAGCCACCGTGACAACCCCAGAACTGAGACAGAGAGGCCCGGTACCGGGTACCCCTCGGCCCTGCGGCAGTGGGGGCGCTCCAACTATCATATTTTTATGGCATTTTGGGGGAGGTGCAGAGATGGATAAACTGCAATTCTGGAGTTTCTCCTTTTTTGTTTTACAATACGGGATAATTACCTATTTTCATAGATCAGACTCTTATGGAGGCAGCAATACCAAACATATTTTTAAATATTTTCTCATTTTTTAACGCCTTCCAGACATATAATATACTTGTTCGTCATGGCGGCTCGCTGTCTTTCTACAGGCTCAGTTCCTGAGCCCACATCTCTCCTGAGAGATTCTGGCTGTGTTATTCAGTCATCATCTGCCTTGAGCAGCTGCAAACCCCCCCCCCCCCCCCCAACCAGTCACGGCTGAAACCCCTCACATCTACCCCGGTGTCGGAGGCCTTCCATCTGCTGATAACCCAGTGAGAGCGATCCACAGACTTTAGTGGCCTTCACAAGGGAGCTGGCTACCAGTGCTAGGATCACTCACAAAAGACCCATCACTGGTTGCCATGATGGCTGGGGATCTGCTGAAGACCGTCTGAATCAACCACCTTTTTCTGCGATTAAAAAAAAATGCAAATATGTGGTATCTCCATGTCCGTAAAAGTTTGATCTTTCAAAATACAAAATTAATTATCCCGATTGGTAAATGGTGTGATGGTAAAAAAAAAAAAAAAAAGAACGCCAGTTTTGCGTTTTTTTAGCCACGGCAGTGCCTAAAAAAATGCAATAAGAAGTTATTAAAATATCGTACATACCATTTAAAATATATCAGTAAAAGCGTCAGCTCGGGGGTCAAACTACAAATCCTCACACAGCCCCATCGGCCGAAAATTGGAAATGTTACAGTTCTAGGAAATGGGGACACAAACAACATTTTTATTTTTTTACAAAATTCAGTAATTGTTTTTAACACTTAAATAATTTTAAAAAAAGCATATGGCAATTTTCTATTTTCCTCCCTTTCTTCCAAAAGGCATAGGTTTTTTTATTTTTCCATCAGTATAGCTGTATAAGGGGTTGCTTTTTGTGGGACGAGTTTTACTTTTGAATTACACCATCAATTTTACCACATAGTGAACTGGAAAAGTGGGAAAAAAAAGTCCAAATGTGGTGAAATTGCAAAAAAAAAGTGCAATTCCACAATTGTCTTTTGTTTCCTTGTTTATTTACCATGTTCCCTATATCATAAAATTGACCTGGCCATAGGTTTCGCAAGGCCTGTACAGGTCCACAGATATCAAACATGTATAGATTTTTTTTTTTTATTTACGTGATGAACAAAATTTAAGAAATTTGCATGAAAAAATGTTTTTGCTGTGGCTGCCATTTTCCGAGACCTGTAGCTTCTCCATTTTTCGTGATCTGGGCCTGGGTGACGGCCTATTCTTTGCACTTTGAGTGGATGTTTTTATTGATACCAATTTGGAGTACAATGTTTTGATCACCTCTTATTGCAATGTTGCGGCGGCAAAAAAACCCTGTAAATCTAGGGTTCTGATTTTTTTCTTGTTACGTCGTTTTCTGATAGGATTAATTTATATTTTGATAGATTAGATATTTCTGAATGCAGTGATACGAAATATGTGTTGTTGTTTTTTTTAATCACTTTGTTTTCTTTTCAGTGTAATATACGCTAACACAGAGAGAGCCAGCAAGACTGGCACCAAACCAGCATAGGTGCAGCCACAGATGCACTTGGCACCTGGTACCAGACACAGCAGTGTCCTGCTTTGCCTAGCAACCGGGCAACACAGCATTCCATGGGCAGTGAAATCCAGGGGCGATACAGTGTCCCACATCCCCATACATCTTACTACTCAAGAATGTGATGCTCTGTAAGATTGGGACAGTTTCCCTGTGTGCGTGGTAGCTCCGCCTCCAGGCTGAACAGACCTCTTCTTGATAATCAGGGAAGGCAGACAGTGTACCCTCTCGGCCAGTGGCGGTGCTTGTGACCAGAGTAGCGTAGCACTCCCAGTTGGGAGCACAGACCCACAATTCCTAACAGTACCTACCTCCCTAGGAAAGACCTCCGGGTTCTCACCACTCACGTTGTCTGGAAACCTCATATGAAACTCAGCGATGAGACGATTGGCATGTATATTATCTCTCGAGACCAGGACCTCTCCTCAGGGCCATACCCCTTCCTATGAATCAAATACTGAATGAAGTTCCGAACATTACAAGAGGTCACAATACTTTCTATCTCAAATTCCTCAGTATTAACTACTAGACCACGAGGAGGAAGATCCTGGGTCACAAGCAGAGTAACCATAACTTTTTAGTAAGTAAAAAGTATTTAATAAGTAAAAAGTAATGTAAAAAACATTGGGAACCCGCATAGATGAAGCCAAACCTACCCAAAAAGCCACCTTTTTGATGACCTCGATATTGGGAAATTGGCATATAAATCTGGGTGCCAGCTTAGAAGATGGTCCCCCACTTTGAGTTTGCAACTATCTGACGGCCCCTATCAGCTTGCCTCTTCATACTCCCCCCTGCTTTCTTGAGATGGATACAGACCTTTCCAAGACCTTGGAGGTGGTGGATAGTTGTAGAGACCACCAATAGCACATCGTACCCTCCCTCAAAACACTGAGACTTAGGATAAAATCCTTGATTACAGAAGAAGGGAGACATTCCCAAGCCCTCGTGGTGTCTATTGTTGAGGGTGAACTCTGCCAAAGCTAAGTATGATCGCGAATCATGCTGACTATGAGAGAAAAAACATTGTAGATATGACTCAAGACACTGGTTGGTTCGCTTGGTTTACCCATTAAGGATGGTAAAATAAGAGTTCTGACTAGAGTTGTTTATGGAAAGCCCTCCAGAGATAAACTGGGACTCTCGGTCGGAGACAATATTCATGGGAACCCCATGTAATCTTACCACCTGAACAAGAAACAAATGTACCAAGTCTTGCACACTGGGCATCTGAGCCAAAGGAACCAAATGGCACTGTTTAGAAAATCGGCCCACAATAACCCATATCATAGTCATACTCTTGGAGTAAGGGAGATCTGTAATGAAGTCCATGGATATATGGGACCAAGAATGTACAGGAATGGGCAAAGTGAGAAGTTTCCCTATCAGGGCGAAATGATGCGCCTTGATCCTAGTACAGATCTTGCATGCCTTAACATAAGCTTCTGCATCCTTACCCAAGGACAGCCACCAATACCTTCTGCTCAACAGATGACAAGTCCCCTTAATGCCCAGGTAGCCCACAGTGACCAAGTCATTACACTCTCTGAGTAAGCTCAACCGACACTGCACTGGAAAGAGTAAATTTATCATGAGGTGTGCTGGACAGAGCCATCCCCTAGGCCTTAACCACTTCCCAAGCTAAGTTGACAGAAGAGACTACAATGACCCTTGGAAGGCCGGGGTCACACTTGGGAGTTAAATGCGAGAAACTCCCGCTAGTCTCTCGCATCAAGTCCCGGCACAGCCGCCGGCACTCGAGACCGGAGTGTGTGGCTGTATGTTTTTTAATGCAGCTGCACGCTCTGGTCTCGAGTGCCGGCGGCAGTGCCGGGTATTGATGCGAGTTTCTCGCATTGCACACACAAGTGTGACCCTGGCCGAAGAATGAAATCAGGTTCCATCATTTCAAACTCACTCGGACAAAGATTCAGAGAAAGAGCATCTGCCCGAACATTCTTGGTCCAAGGAAGGTACGAGAATGAAAATTTGAATCTTGTAAAGAACAAAGCCTATTGGACTTGTCTCAAGTTCAGTCCCTTAACATTCGCTTAGAAAAAAAAAAAAAAAATTCTTATGGTCAGTAAGCAAAAAAAAATCAGTTTGAAAATGGCATCGGCCCTTTGCCTCCTCAATGAGCTGGTTGGAACAGTCATAAGTTCTATGTGCAGGTAATTTCTGGGAGGCCTCTTCTGAGAACACCTGTGAGAACTCATCCACATACCACAGGACCTGGAAGATGGAACCTACTATCTTAGGAGGCCTGATAATACAAAGAGATTGGCAGTTGGAGGACTACTTAGCAATATCCCCCTTTTCCCAGTTGATAACATGGTTATGGGTGCGAAGCCAAGGGAGACCTAACACCACAGCGGTAGGGAGATCCTGTAAAATAAAAAAAAACATGTATTTTACTTGTGCATCCTGTGGTGATAGATACTGGTTCGGATTTGCAATACCTAATACTCTGGAAAAGGTCAGAATTATCAAGAGAAGATAATCTTATAGATGCAGCCAAGGAGATAAGAGGAACCTCCAACTACATAGCCATGGACATTCAAAAAACTTCTCAGCCCAGCAATCAATAAAAGCATAACCTTCCACACTCTTAACACTAAACGTGACAATAGGTAAAAGTCATTTTATTTGCTAATGATACCTGAGCGCCTAGCTGGGAATCCCCGAACCCAACTCTAGAGGGAGGTTGTTTCCTGCTGGCTCCAGCCATGGACATTCACGAACCAGTGGCACTTGGAACCACATAGAAGACAGTCGCTGACACCATCTTTGCTGCCTTAACTCCCGAGAGGTATCAACTCCACCAAGCTGCATGGATTCGCCCTCAGCCTTAAAGGGACTCTGTCACCTGAATTTGGAGGGAACAATTTTCAGCCATAGGGGCGGGGTTTTCGGGTGTTTGATTCACCCTTTCCTTACCCTCTGGCTGCATGCTGGCTGCAATATTGGATTGAAGTTCATTCTCTGTCCTCCATAGTAACGCCTGCGTAAGGCAAAATTGCCTTGTGCAGGCATGTACTACGGAGGACAGAGAATGAACTTCAATCCAATATTGCAGCCAGCATGCAGCCAGCGGGTAAGGGTGAATCAAACACCCGAAAACCCCGCCCCTGTGGCTGAAAATTGTTCCCTCCAAATTCAGGTGACAGAGTCCCTTTAACACCGGTGGAGGGTATTGAAGAACTCCACCCGAGGGACAATTTCTCTTGGCATCTCTCTTGTCTTATCCTCTCAGATTAAGTTGCACAGCTAATGTCATAGCGGCCTCCAAAGACCAAGGAGGAGAATAGTGCACTAGCATATATTTAATATGGTTGTTAAGCCCAGACAGGAAAGTACTATGAAGTTCAGCATCATTCCACCCGGTCTCTATGAACAGAGCCGGTTTTAGAGAAAGTAGGGCCCTGGACAAAAGCTTAAAGTGGGGCCCCAAATGTTAACATATTCCACATCACGCAAACATTTTGGCTGTGTTTACATGTGCAGAGTTCAGGCCATTAAACGAGCGTGATGGACGGCATTGAAGTTGTTCGACGCTTGTTCCTGAGTTTCTTTACACCGGCTGAGGAAGAATGATGGAGACAGATAGTCCTCGATACAGTATAACACAGGTCCCATACAGTATAATGCACTCCCCATGGTCCTTGATAGAGTATAATGCCTCCCCCCTCATACAGTATACTGCAGCCCCCTCAGAATATACTGCAGCTACACATACACACACACAGTATAATGCAGCCCCCCTCCACACAGTATAGGGGAACTCCCTCCAACAAAACACACAGTATAGTGCAGCTCCCCACAACACACAGTATAGTGCAGCTCACCCCAACATACATTATATTGTAGCTACCCAACACACATTACAGTAAAGCACCCCCAACACACAGTATAGTGCAGCTCCCCAAATACACAGTACAGTGCAGCTCCCTCCAACACACAGTACAGTGCAGCTCCCACAACACACAGTATAGTGCAGCTCCCCCACACAGTACAGTGCAGCTCCCCCACACACGCACACAGTACAGTACAGCTCTCCTACAACACACCGTATAGTGCAGCTCTCTTAACACACAGTATAGTGCAGCTCCCCAACACACACACACAGTACAGTGCAGCTCCCCCAACACATAGTATAATGCAGCCCCCGCATTCTCACACACACACATTAATGCATATTCAGTATATATACACACACACACACAATAATGCATAAACAAAACTCACCCCTCGTTCCCCGTGCAGCTCCAGGCTCTCCTGCTCCGGTCTCATCAGCTCCACTGCTGGCACAGTATGCTGCATGATAAAGTGACGCCATCGTGCGCCCGCTGAGTCACAAGCAGAGGGGGAGTGATGGGAGAGTGTCACATGACGCTCTCTCTTCCATCACTGCTTTCAACTGAATTGACGTCTATGATACTGATAAGTTGAATCAGCATTGGAGGGTGGCCCCTACCCCCAAACGTTGGCCCTGTCTGTTACCCACCTATGAAACTGGGAGCAGTAGTGCTCCTCAGTGAGGTCCCGCTGACAACTCCTTAAGATTGGATTCAGTTAAGGCCACCCTGTGTCATTCATCATAAATCGGCCCCATAGCCTCAAAAAATTCATCCACTGATGAGAGTATGGGTGAACCAGAGGGTTATGAAAAGGCCCAGGACTGGGGATCCCCTCTAAGGGAAATAACAAGACTGATCCGAGTACCTTCCTTCTCAGAGGAAACAGATAGAAGTTGGAAATATAATTTGCATCACTCCTTGAAAATATTAAATTGCTTCTGATCCCCCCAAAAAAAAAATTGTGAAGGGGCACCTTAGGTGCTATGGGAATGACCCCTGCTGCAGGACTTGGGTTAGAACTTGCCGGTGTTAGGAGTCTGGCTGTGTTGGTTTGCGGTGCCCACCAAATTCTGGAACATTCCCAGAAAACTCTGCATCTGGCCAGTAAGCTGCTTGACCATATCCATTTTTTAATATAAATTTAAAGGACTGTGTATTCAGTTATGCGCTAACACGGACAGACGGTCACGGTTCTACCCCTCACTGTGTCTGAGATATTGACAGCTCAGCCATCCAAACTGGTGCAGGAGCATGGTGAGCTGTCAGTGCTTTGATTAACAGCTCAGTCATCCAGTCTGGTACAGGGGCGTTCTGAGCTGTCAGTGTGTTGATTGACAGCTTAACTAACCAATCTGAGACTGGGAAGCGCTGGCTGTGTCCATGTGTTCATTATCCCAGGTGATTGCCATTACTTAGCTGAGCTGTTTCTCCGATACGTACATTCAGCTAGTGAGGTTTGTTCTCTCTGTGCCTTGAGTTCTGTATGCTTGATCTTTCGTTGCCTGACCTTGGCACTGGTTCTGATAGTCAGTCTGTTTAACCTCTTCTGCTCTGATCCATTATCATTTTGGTATTCTGATCTTGGAATGTTACCTGACCATGCTTTTGTCTCTTCCTTCTGTTTATGACATGCCCTTTTGGCTTCTGACCTTGGACTCCTTGACTATTCTGACTCACGGCTTAGCCGTGAAAAGTGACTAGCGTCACACAGATCCCGCAAGAATGGCACCAAACAAGCAAGCAGTCAGCCACAGACACACTTGGACTCAAGCTGCCCCAGCTAGGTGAGCCTTAGAGGGCCAGGATACCCTTCACCCATCTCCCATTAAATGGGAGGGGGACTTTGGCAGAGCCCTTCCCATGTCAGCTGTCACCGGGCAGCTGGCGTCCGGTGACGCGGCACGTTCCTAGTCAAGAACAAGGTAGGTACCTCTGCGAGAAACCCTGGGAGTGTAGCACGAAGAGACAAGGAGAAGAGCCCCAAGATAAACCCTGAAAAGAGTGCAACCAATACTACTAGCACCAATAACCACAACTCATAGGAAATGCTATACATAGCAAAGACCTAGGCTGGGAACAGGGTTAAATTGAATGGTTGGTGTCATTTAAAGGTACAACTTGCACAGTAAAAAAACAAGCCCTAACGTGGCTATGTAGACATAAACATAAAAAAGTACCGTATTTTTCGTACTACAAGACACACTTTTTCCCCCCCCAAAAAGGGGGGAAAATAGGGGGTGCATCTAATAGTCGTAATGCAGGCTTACCCGCAGTGGTGTGGTGGCGGCGGCAGGGGTGCGGGGATGAGGAGGCGCAGTAAGCGGGGTCCCTTTCACCGGTGAGATGATGCAGCAGCCCGGTAAGCAGCAGAGCCAGGTGAATCGTTGTTATCGGTGGTGGCGGCCATCTTCCTGAGGCCGCGCGTGCGCAGATGGAGTGCTCTGCTTCCCGGGGCTTCAGGAAAATGGCTGCGGGAGGCCGCGCGTGTGCAGATGGAGATCGCGGTGGCCATTTTCCTGAAGCCGAGTTTGCAGATTTAGATCTTGGCTTCAGGAAAATGGCCGCCGCGATCTCCATCTGCACACGCGCAGCCTCAGGAAGATGGCCACCACCACCGATAACAACATGATTCACCCGGCTCTGCTGCTTACCGGGCTGCTGCATCACCTCAACGGTGAAAGGGACCCCGCTCACGCCATACCGCTCACTGAGCCTCCTCATCCCCGCACCTCTGCCGGTAACCACTGCTGCAACCCTCCCATGGACACCAGGCCGGCGGCGTCGCCCACCTAAGCAGGAAGGGACCCTGCTCAGGTGCACGCCGTACCGCATCACCCCACCTCTGCCGACACCATGCCTCCTGTGACCCTGCTCTGCCACCTCCAGCCCTCAGGTAAGATACTGTAAATTCGGACAATAAGACGGACCCCCATCTTATAAAAAAATCTTTTTCTGCAATTTTCACCCCAAATTTGGGGTGCGTCTTATGGTCCCGTGCGTCTTATAGTCCGAAAAATAAGGTATGTCTTTTGCAAGAAGGGTAGGGAAAAACAAAAATGGACAGCAGCCATATCGGGAAGGGGTAACAGTGTGTTTTCAAGGTTGCAAACTATCCCCTATCCTAAGGATAGAGGACAAATTTCTGATTGCTGTAAAGTCTGACCGCCGTGTCATCACTGACCCTGGGAATCAGGGATCTGAAGAGCTCTGGGTGAATGGAGCGGTGGTCAATCATGCACACTGCAGCTCAGGCTCAGTCTGGCCCACAGGGTAACAGGGGAATTCCCCCGGTGGGCCTCTGTGTAGATCTGAGCCCCCAACCCCACTGTATGGGCAGTACTTGGCATAATTCACTTGATTCACTCTGTACAGAAAAAAGCACCATCTCATCATTCATTAACCACGCTACCCAGTTTATTATTATATAGAGATATAGGTAAATTTGTGAACAAAAGTAGTATAATATTTGCATGCAGGTGAAAAGTGGGTCCTCACAAAGTCAATGTTATTGGTGGGCCCTTGTCACCCCAGCCCGACACTGCTGCAGCTCCATTCATTCTAAAGAAGATCAGACAACTGCCGAGTTCAGCAAGTTCAAGAGCTTCCATTATGAATGAATAGTGTGTATGATCGACCACCGCTCTATTCACACAGGCCTCTTCAGAGCCCCGGTTCTCGGCATTGCTGGGGGCCAGGGCAGTCTGACCCCCACAATAGGCAAAACAAGGCACTTTTATACTCAGAATGGAATGTCAGTGGTGCACATGCCCAACCACATCTCCATTCATTCTTTATAGGCAGCCGGAAAAAGTCAACCACACTGCTTGGACAGTGAACAGAGCGTGTACTGTTATGATCCTAGTGGCTGAGGATCACAAAATGGACTAGCTAAGTTTATGAACATAGACACGAGCTCTAGGGAGGTGGTAACTGGACTGACCGCAAACCTGATCCTAACCAACACACTAAAGGTAGCCGGTGAACGTGCCTAAAATCCTGGACGTCTCGACGCAGCCTGAGAAACTATCTACTCCTGGAGGGAAAGTAAGACCTCACTTGCCTCAAGAGAAATCACCCCAAAGATATAGGAAGCAAAAAAAAATGAACCAAGCAAAACTTAGCTTCTCTTGAAGAGACTGATAACGAAGGACTGCAGGAGAGCTCCAAAATAGCACTGAAGACATTGACAGCAGGCAACAACTGAGAGTCCAGGTGAACTAAATAGGAAACCAGCTAACAGATAACGAGACAGCTGATCAAGCCTCAGACCTGCAGAATGACACAAAGAGCCACCAGAGGGAGCCCAAAGACAGCACTCACACAGTACCAGTTGTGACCACAAGAGGGAGCCCAAAAACAGAGTTCACAACAGTGTACACTTTCCATCCGCTCTTACAGGTATAAAAGGACCCCACTCTACTGATCCGAGCAGGACCCACCAAACTATAAGTTATCATTCTTTTCCTGGATAGGTGATGATTTATCTCCATTGGAATGGGCAGCCCTTTTAAGTGGATACCTTGATTTTGAAACTGTGATATCTGCATCGATTCCGAGCTGTTTTTCTTTAAAGAAAATAAAACATGGTAAGTTTGTGGTCCATATCCACGCTGCCAGCTTGTGAAGAAACGTCGGATGCCAGAAGTATTATAAAATAAGTTTATTTTATTTATCTGCGCAATTCAAAGTGTAACCCACTTCTTATTTAGGAAATTATAAAAAATATACATACGAAGGGTTTATATAGAGGTGAGGTCTGATATAGGAAGAAAAAAAAAGTCAAATGACTGTGTGTGATGCGTCAGAGTTCATAGGATAGGCACAGGATGCAGTTCAAGTTGAGGAAAAAAATATATACCGTATATATTTTTGCATATAATCCAAAAGCAAATAACTGAAAAACTGCATACACACATGAATAAAAACAAGAAACAGAAAATATAAATGTCATATGATAAATATACTATTGATAAAAACGTGTATTTCCTTTCTTGAATTTGTGAAACGAAAAAAACAAAATGAGTAACTGAAAAGATGGTAACAAATTGCAAGCTTTCGAGACTACTCAGGTCTCTTCATCAGGCATAGACTAATACAAATTCTGAAGAATCACATATTTATGCACAACATAGCACAGAAAAATGCCATAGATAAGACAGGTGGCGTTAAGCATTATCACCATTATGTGAGTGATAAACAGTTGTGTCCATAAATATTGGAGCAGTTCATAGATAAGGTTTGTGAATGTTTTATTGTCCTCTGATTGGGGTCTGGTTCTATGTTATGGTGTCCCCACATCTTCTGAGGAGCAAATTCCTTAGTCGATGTAAAAAGACATAAATCCATGCGAAACATTCATTCCTGCACTGAGAGTGTCAAAGGTCGTCATCAGCTTATATTCCCAGATCCTTCTGTCTCGCTGAGATTTGAAATTACCTTTTGATACAAGTAAAAATCATATAAAAAAAGATGTAAATAAACCAAATTACATATGGAATGTATTAAAAGAATAATTTTATTGAAGGTAATTAAGATAAATACCAAAGACAAAAGGTAAAAATATATATATATACCAGAGTTAGCCACAAGATGGCGCCAACAGCAATGTTACAAGGTATTTGTAAAAGGAATTGAAATGAAAAAAACTCCTGCTAACGTAATGTGAGTGAAATAATTACTGAATGTGAAAAAGTATCAAAAAAGTAGCAATCAGTCAAGTGAACAGTCACACAACAGAGACAGGGAAATGCCAGCGGCATCAGAGGTGTTAAATGCCCACGATCGGTGCTAGCACATACAACAAACAACTGAAACCCCCACCCAATCACCGCTGCGCTCAGCACGAGGCCGCGGTGATCGTGCCGCCATACTAGTACTGCTCTGGGCAGACATGCAGTTCCCGCAGAGCCGTACTAGTACGGCGAAGGTCGTGAAGGGGTTAAAGTAAATGCGTGAAATGATACGGATAGGTTCCATTTGGCATTAAGATCACATCTTGAGTGAAAAAAATATGATACATAATATAAAATATGAATATATAATAAATTATGCTATTGAATGAATGAAATGAACAGATAAAGTGCTGCTCTACATGCATGGCTTAGAAGGGTTGAACAGCAAGAACAAATAAGAAGGTGATCAACTAATATTATATTATCTATAATGTATTTTGTATTCCTGCAAGCAAGATTTGGTGCCAGGTAATCCCTGCACAGGGTAAACTTCTTTCCAGATTCGCAGTTTACTTCTCTGAAGTGTTTCATCCAAGGAGACTGGCGTTTCAACTGAACATGAAGAGGATGTCAGAGATCAGATGCAGCCTGGACTTCCTCTTCTTGTTTAAGCCGTAGGAAGGCAGAGACAGTGACACCAGCGCTGATTGGGCGCCGGGCACCACATGTCACAATACCGCACGAAAGCTTCGGGATGCGAGTGCCAACACTGATGGGACAGCGCCAGCATGGGTGGGGGGAGTATAGTATTTTCTTTACTTTACTGGACCCAAACATTTAGTTCAAGAAAGGGTTGGACAACCCCTTTAATTCTAGTTTACAATAATATAACAAATAAGGCAGCAGAGAACAATATACTAAATACACAAGAAAAAAAAGTTTCTCCAAATAAAAAAATAAACCCTACAACCCCATTCTAACACCTGCCCAAAATACACAAGGATCCCAGGAATCCTCCTAGGAGACCTATAATCTCTGATCATTTCCAACTAGTAATCTCTCAGAATACATTGATAAAATGATGCAACATCATGTATTGAAACTACATATCTATCACAGAGATTCTACACATCTCATCCAAATACTCCAAAAAAATAATTGTAATCCGAAATATATTTTTCTGACCCTTGATGTATCCTCCATATGTTCGAACATCTCCCATGATATAGGATTAATGCGTTAACAGTTTTTTTGAGGTCTGGGACAACAGACTACAGGACAAACAAAAATCCTTCATCTACACTTGCCTTGACTTTATCTTGAAGAACTTCTTCACATTTTTAAATGAACAGTATCAAACGCCGCACACCGCAAAGGACTCTAAGGTGGCACCAACTAAAGCAAATGTATTTATGGGGGCATTCGAAGAGTTCTTTATTAATAATAGCATGGAACAAACAAGAAGATATCTGCTGTAAAAGATTCATTGATGACCTTTTCTCATATGAGTCAATTCAGATAATGTGGAATCTTTTAAGGAAATCAATTTTAATGACTGGCGGAATCTCTTTCACCTAATTATGACCTATCAGCATCGATTTCCTCGATGTGACTGTATATGTCAGAATACAATTTGCACCAAAACCTTTTTTTTTAAGAAGGTTGATGCAATTACATAAATTATAACAGTGGTCATTACGAAAAATGGCTTAAAAATATCCCACATAACCAGCTCAAAAGAATCCGGAAGAATTGAACTTTAGACAATAGAAAGATGAATAAAATTATACCTTGATATCTGCAATCCGATGCCCTACTCCAGAGAAAACCATGTGTTTCTCAATATGTAAAAAAACTGTTAATATCTATTAGTGATACAGTGATCTTTCAGACAATCTGCCTATGGGGGGGGAGGGGGAGTGTACATCTTCCCCCTATATTTTTTATTTATTTTTTATATAGCGCTAACATATTCCGCAGCGCTTTACAGGTTGCACACATTATCATCGCTGTCCCCTGATGGGGCTCACAATCTAAATTCCCTATCAGTATGTCTTTGGAATGTGGGAGGAAACCGGAGAACCCGGAGGAAACCCACGCAAACACGGAGAGAACATACAAACTCTTTTATATGATGTTGACCAATCATAAGCAGGCAGCAGCATGTAGGGAAAAGAAGAACACCCCCCTACAATAGGTCAGATTAGGTTTCTCAGTCTGAGACATGTAATGATCGACAGCCCTGCTGAGCCACGTGTGGTTATATAGTGTCGGGAGTACAGCAGCGAGGAGTGTGCTTACTTACACTTCTTCAGGTTTCATCATGGCAGGCGGTGGGGGAGGAGCAGTACAGCTAAAATTTGGATTAAAAAAAACCAAACGTACAGAGACTGAAATAGTTGCAATACGTCAACTTTATTCATTTTTCAGTTCTATGACCATTAACACAAAAAGAAGGCAATATAATGTATTAGATGAAATGAAAGAAATAACAAAATAAATGTGGAGCATCATCTGGCCAGTTAGAACGTTTTCCCCTTCCCAAAAAAATAAAGAATCTATAAATGAGGGGAACCCAAAGATACATGCACACTGCTACGTGGGACTGATCGGACAGTCCCATACTGTACCATGCAAGACAGTTATTGCTGCAAAACATCGAACACATTGTATGGCTTTGTCTGCGTCAACAGGTACATACTGTGCTATTTTGCATTACAGTTTCAGAGGTATTTCATATTGTACGCTACTGCAAGCAAAAGTTCAGTTCTTATTGCTTCCTCCATTGGAGTAGATTAGAACGACATGAATACCTGGAGGATACTACAACATACACTTTACACCATGTCCATCCATATTTACATATCCGTGTATCTGTCAGCGAGCAGTAGAAAGGCTTACATTATGCCAAGCCGTCTTACAACAGACATCAGTTATCTTACAATGAGCATGCTGTTTAAAAATAAACTCAATGATATTTATATATTTGGAATATAGAATACTAGATTTTGCTGCATCTGGTCCTTCTTCTAAGGGCATACCATTATTCTTTGTGAATTCACAGTAAAGAGTTTTGGACATGCAGGTAATATTACTAAACACGTATCTCTAACCATGCAAGGAGATAGGCAGAAAAGGATTTACAAGTATAAACTGCACTATCGGAAGAAATAAACCCCCCCATGTACGCTGCGAGATTCCAAGTTCTTGTAAAGTATAAGGTTTACCATCGAAAAGTATGAAGGTGATGACACTGTCGTAATGTAGGCTGATCAAGCTGAGGTCAGTCAGAAGCTCTAATATCGATACAAAGCTGGCAATGACCTAATGTGTATGGGCACCTTCCAGCCCTCCCGCGTAGGCATATAAAACCAAGGAACTGACAATTTTGATCTTACTTTCTCCGATCTCTTGTTGCAGTAGGAGATAAGACACTTTGGCAAAGTATATCTCCATATGTTCTCCACTGTTCCTACAGATATTAAGGTGTCCATACACCTTACATAGCGGCCAGCCGAATGCTCGTTCGGCCAAAAGCTATTTCTCTCCATTCCTCTATACATACACATGGTCAGCTGAATGTGCTTCCGATGGAGACAGTAGAATATGCCACTTCTTGACATCTTTAATTTATCTCCTGGAGAAACAAAGGTATCGGGCTTTGTAATTCAACATGACCTATTTTTCCCTCCCCTGACCTCATTATTTAGGAGAAAAGTTGGAAAGACTCCATATACACAACATGGTCGGCCAGTTCAGACAATGTTATACGTAGGATTGGGGGTCTTTTAAGGTAAATATATAGATTAGATAAAAGTAGATGTGACGGTTTTAGAACCAACCTGTGAACATGTACTTCACCGACACCACCACCCATATTTTAGGTCATTTCAGCCAAACCTGGCCATACATTTTCAGTGATGCCAAAAGAAGGAAATATCTTCTCGAAACAAGGTAAGAACGTTGCAGACCAAAGATTTTTTTCATAGAAACAAAGATTACTCCACCGACTATTGCAATAAAAATTCAAATATGGCCGACTTCTCCAGGTAATGATTACGGGTTATTGGCCGTCAAAAATTATCTTTATTTGTTGCATTCCCCCTATAATGCTCATGATGTTAGAAATCATCCATTTTCATCAACTTTATTCTATTGTGTATGAGCACCTTTATCATACTCACTTGTGGATCATATCTGATTTTAATACCTCCACTTGTCTAGCGTATTAACTTTTAGAAATCAGTATGTATATGCACCCCACTATTCTATCAATGCATGCTTTTAAGTAGTACACCATAGAGAACAGTTTCCATCAATGTTACCTACAATATGCAGATTGGAGCCAAGGAAAAGCATTTGAGGTCCACCACAGACCGTGTTAGATACACATGCAATACTACAGTATGTCATCAACACATTAAAAATGGCCTCATTGGGGGGAATTTTATCCTTTCCTCTTCTGTATTTGTGACCTGTGTGTTACATAGTATATTTGGTACACGTCCATGCTTATAATAAACTCCTACACTTTACAGATACAGTAAGACAGAGCCATATGTATCTACCACGAGTAAATAAACTAGTGCAAGAAGAACAGTTTTCAAGCTAGATACCTAGCACTAGACCAGGTATGCAGAAACTTTTATTGGATTAGGTCCTATCTGACAAGATGGAGCTCATCTGAATGTAGGTGTAAGACTCCATCTTTACATATTTGACTCTTCCATCTATTTAGAAGGCCATAACTGTGTACACCTTTATTATTCGGTGTACAAACCCAACACGTTTCTTACCCATTATGAATTGTAAGCATCACGCAAACAATTATTAGAATTACTAATCATCACAATCACAGAGTTGGCAACAGACTCTGAAGTCCTTTGGCTTTCATGCACTTAGGGAGCATATACAGCCGAGAAGACTTGTTGGCCGACCGCTCAGTCAGGTGATGGCCATCCCACTAGACTCCCACTGTGCATGGGGGCCCTCAAGTCAACCAGTCGCCAACCAAGAAAACCAGACTTCAACAAAGTCAACCAGTAAAAACCTGTCTCACCAGATCTTCCCCCCCCCCCAATGTTACATATACATTGGTGCTTGAAAGTTTGAGACCCTTTGGAATATTTTATATTTATGCCTAAATTTGACCAAAAACTAAACCAGATTTTCACACTAGCCTTAAAAAGTAAATCAAAGGAGTTAAAAACGTTAAGACTTTGTAATGGATTAAATTAGCAAAATGAACCATTACAAAATCCACAATACCAACAGTTTGAAGCGTGGCCTAAAAACGTATTTTCCTTAGATGGGTCTACCACCCCACCTCACTTATCTAACTATCCCTGTATTACCTATACAAAAATTTCTTTAAAACCAGGACCCTCGTATCATCTGTCCACACACTCTCCATGCACTTAATAGCCTTCTGTATCTGTACTTGTACACATACTGGCTGGTAACCGGTTCACGCAGCGTTATGTGAACAACCTATTTATTACATTATGGCTGGACCGTACAATGCAAGCAATTGTTACCATCCACCTTTCGTGTGTCCCCTATTTCCTCCAAAGATTGTAAGCTTGCAACCAGGGCCCTCACTCTTGGTGCCTGCTGAGTTATGTGATTATTGTTACTGTAATGTCTTTATTCTCTGTACAAGTCCCCTCTAAAATGTAAAGTGCTGCGGAATATGATAGCCCTATAGAAATAATAATTATATTATTAACCATCGCTAAAGATTGTGTACAAATGGAGGAAAGTCAAGACCACAGTTACCCTCACCAGGAGCGGTAGACCAACAAAGATCACTCCAAGAGTATGGCGTATCACAAAGGAACCCAAGTTAACCTCTAAGCAACAAAAGGCCATGTTCACGAGTCAGTCAGGAGGACACTGAACAAATACAGTGTGCAAAGAGAAAGCCACTGTTCTCTATAAAGAACATCGCTGCCTGTCTGCAGCTTGTTAAAGTAGTCAGAAGGCTACCTACCAGAACAATGTTTTGTGGGCAAATGAGACAAAAATAGAGTTTTTATGTAAATAGCACTCCCAGACATTTCATATTTTGCAAAGAGTAATATTTTTGCCTTATTTCTTCGAATTGGTTCTGTGTCTTGTGTGAAAAACATGATGGAGTAATAGGTAAAACTTTTTTGTTGAAATATGAAAAATGTTGAGCCGTTCACAAACTTTCAAGCTCCACTGTACATGCATGCTAACAGATTCACCTCCCTTGAGAACAAAAGGATCAGGCATATTGAAAATCAACATGCTCAGCTCTTATTTAGCTCAACATCTGCAGTCAGAAAGATTCAGGGCAACCCCTTACAGACGTGATGATCGACCGGACCTGTCAAAAAATAACAGGTTCGGACAGCATTCATCCGACATATATGGCCAATAAAAACAGTCATTTCACAAGACTCAATAATGGAGTATAAAGGGACTCTAAGCAACCCTGTTAAACACATGGCACATGCCTTACAAAAGGGGATTTTATCATTATTGTGGGGTTCTGCCTCAGTATGCTTCCTGTAAACTGAACGAATGCTACAGTACATGTAGGGGAAAGGTGGTCGCCTGGACCGGAAGTATGTACATCAGCATGCAGAATACACCGACGGGAACTGCAAGAAGCAATCAGATTCCCAAACAACATCAAGTATATTAAGTGCTTGTCAGAACAAAGATCCTTTATGCATTTAATGTAGGACCAGATTACTAAAAAATACTTTGATGACATACCTCCATGATACAATTGGAAATACCGTCCGTGAGGTGTGATGAAAGCCAATAACCATGCTGTAAATGGACTATCGTGAAAGAATATTTCCTGTCTATACGTATATACTTCAGATATATAGTAAAACATTAATATATCATGCACTGGGCCCTATAGTGGCACTAACGACTCGCTACCTAATACTAATGCTTTTATGGAACTATACACATATCAAAAAATGGAAGACATTGGTGATTTTGTTGTTCTCAGACAACTTGTAACATCATTTTGTCCACAAGTAGTAAAATATATAGTACATACACTAATATTGCACGTATCCCATTGTTTCATTACGACCTGTTACTATCACAGTAACCACAAAGAAGGAGAAAACAAAAAAAACCTAAAGATGTGCAAATTATTTAAATAGTGACACCTGTTCTCTTGTGTGGGGGTGTAGACGGCATTATTTGGTTTGGGGTCCTTGAATGGAGCAGTGGTGCATGTGTGACTACTGGAGGGCGTTACTCTATGGCTCCATTCACACGGGACCTTGACACCCTATTTCTTGGGTTTTCTAGTAATGAGACTTCCACCGATCATGCATTTATCAACTATCCACAGGATAGGTGATAAATGTTGTTTAGGGGTGGGAGGGGAAATGTTTAAACACTCTTCTTATTAGGGGAACAGGTTTGTGCTAACCTAGCTGAGCACAGAATGATGTAGGGACTCAGACCCGTACTGGGCTGCTTGCTGCAATTTTAGTTAAAAATGGTTCTCTCAGCGGCAGATCTTGTAGTTCTCTTTATAGCCCCCCCCCCCCCACAGTACTGATTGACAGGTTTCTGTGCACACTGTGCATAGGCAGAAAGCTGCCAATCAGCAGAGGGTGCATTGTGGGACTATGACTGGCTGGCAGCAGGCCAACTAGTCCTCTACTGATAATCACCTTTAGTGATTTTATAAAAACTAAAGCATGCAGCCCAGTAAGTGACACATTGCAGGAATGAGGGTCTCTGTCCCTACATTATGCTGCTCTCAGATTAGGTATCAAACACCTGCTGACAGATTCCCTTTAAACACGGCTCCTTGATGATAAACTGATCACTGGAAACTAAAGTGATCAGCTCAACTTTAATCTGTGAAGAAACTAGATGGCAAGTGTTAAATTTCCCTGCAGCACCTCTACAGGAGAAATGAAGTATTACACAGCTGCCATTAAAGTGAAATCACAAGCCTGGCTATAGCATAGACATGCTGGGTCATCCAAAGAGAGGGATGCTCTATGTACTTTACCGCGAGGGCTCGTCCTACACTTTACCGCGAGGGCTCGTCCTACACTTTACCGCGAGGGCTCGTCCTACACACTTTACCGCGAGGGCTCGTCCTACACTTTACCGCGAGGGCTCGTCCTACACTTC
This sequence comes from Ranitomeya variabilis, assembly GCF_051348905.1. NCBI lineage: Eukaryota > Metazoa > Chordata > Amphibia > Anura > Dendrobatidae > Ranitomeya > Ranitomeya variabilis. Next base: position 615,027,281 of record NC_135232.1, read on the forward strand.
ATCGTGAGGGCTCGTCCTACACTTCATTGCGAGGGCTCATCCTACACTTCATCGCGAGGGCTTGTCCTACACTTTACCGTCCTGACTCGTGGTGCAGACAGCAATACTTCTCAGAGCACCTGATCAATCTCACATGTCATAAGTGCTCATTATGTGCATCCTGTGGTCGGACACATTACAATTATGACACGGTCCCACACTCTCAATGTAATTGATACATAAACCATAGGGTAAACTATTCTGCATCTAAGCAGCACTCATTCCATCAACATTACCTCTTGAGTAGAGATCACCCCATTACGGACTCTGCAGATTTTCTGAACAGTAAAAGGGTCGGACTCCACCAGTCAATGTGTATTAAAAAAAACCAACCCTTACATTTGGTGGAAAACCTGAGAATTAAGCAAACTCAACATTATTGCGTTTATTGCAAAGTCTGCGCCGTACGCACATCAGTTCCCGGTTGGCTTACCTGGCACTACGATTGAGGTAATCTATGGACTTCCTCATGGAAAACTTTTGCATTTTTCCTATAAATTCATTGCTATTCGTTAATTGCTACAGAAATAAATGAGGTGCGGATAACGGAAGGAGCAATGAATGGTTAACATCGTGATCCAGCCTAAGATCCTCAGTGCAGTGCTAAGTGAATGCGAGAAGCCAGAAATGTCCCAGAATCAAGACATACTGTACATCACCCCCCCCCCCAAAAAAAAAGTCAACTTTGGTCTTCTATGTACAGCTCTGAATGGATCGGTACGAGCGAAGGGAAAAGTGGACGTTGTGAACAGTTCATAGCCATCCACGTCCGAGCTCGGCTGCCTGTCTTCACGGAGGGGACCCGATAATCAGCGAGCTGTATACATGTGTATCACAAGGCTCCGTTCTCTTCATTATTCTCGACCTCCGTAGTGGGCACTAGGATTAGGAATGTGAATCTGTAGGGCATCCGTTCTCATAGGAAGGAGGAGTTGACATGAAAACAATCTATTAGTACTGAAGACATCTCCGCACCGCTCTGGCATACACCTGTACATAGTGAAGGTATGGAAGGTGGCCGGGGAGTTAGCGAGGCGGAAGCTCGACACGAATAGATGTGACTTCTCTCTAGGACAGACCTAATGGATGCAGCACTGGAGACAGGTTACACTTATATGCTGAGAAGGTGCCACTCATTCTTTGTTGTATCGCTCATCAGCCAAACCTAGAGAGAGAAAAAAAAGAAAGGTCAAATGTATTGTGCACCAACATACACATGCCAGACTTGCCCAGTAGGAGACTCCCACACAACAGCCGACTATGGTACTGGAAGGAGTGTAGGAATACCCTACTGCCCGGTCTGGAGAGATGCCCATGCAATGCCCGGCAAGTATTGTGCACAGGTCCTATTCTAATTATTGGGATCTATGCATGATGTGACCCGAGCATACGGTGATTGCCTCAGCAACTGTACCACTCCACATACAATGGTGTCTCTCCACACTGTACTGGAGGGTAAGCCTACACCGCCCGTTTAGGAGTGGAACCCCAAATTACTGATTCATGAAGAACCCTGAAGAAGGAAATTAAAGGTCTTATCCAAAGGATAGATGACAACTTGTTGATTGGTGGCGGTCCGACTACTGGTACCCACTCCGATCGGCAAAAATGTGACATTTGTTGCATGTTTAACCTGTGACCAATTTATTCCCCTTTCTAAGCAGCTCCAGAGGGAATAAATGGAGAAGCTGTTGGCATCCCACCATGCCATGCCATCTTGTAACAACCCCGGTCTGACAATGAGCAACATATGTCCTATTCCCATGGATAGGCAATAACTCATTTTAACTGGACAACCCCTTTAACGAAATCGCGCCTGTAGATTTGCCAGAATTTTTTTTTTTTTTTAAAGTGATCAACTCCAAAAGCACACATACATACACGACCACTTTTGCATTTCTTCCAGTAATACAAAACAAAAATCCCCCTTTTATACTCCAATGGAAATAATGCCACAGACATGTCCCCATTGATATGCATTGCCATTCTATTCCAGTGCATGATCGTGTACATAATAGATTACTGGACTCCAGATCACATCTGCCTCTTATTATACACAAAGGTGCATTTAGTCTGACTGATAATCATGAACAAGCGCCCATAACGTTCCTTCTATGCCTGATGTCGGCAGCGTATCACTCAGTGTAAACAGAAAATGTGCCACCGACATGATGCCTGCTGTATGGCCACAGAACAATTGTAATAATGATTGTTCTGTCCCCATAAGGTCTGGATCAGCTGTGTGAACAGGCGCCAAATGACTTGTAGGTACACTGTGTGCAGAATTATTAGGCAAGTTGTATTTTGATCACATGATACTTTTTATACATGTTACTCCAAGCTGTTCAGGCTTGAGAGCCAACTACCAATTAAGTAAATCAGGTGATGTGCATCTCTGTAATGAGGAGGGGTGTTGTCTAATGAAATCAAAACCCTATATAAGGTGTGCTTAATTATTAGGCAACTTCCTTTCCTTTGGCAAAATGGGTCAGAAGAGAGATTTGACAGGCTCTGAAAAGTCCAAAATTGTGAGATGTCTTGCAGAGGGATGCAGCAGTCTTGAAATTGCCAAACTTTTGAAGCGTGATCACCTAACAATCAAGCGTTTCATGGCAAATAGCCAACAGGGTCGCAAGAAGCGTCTTGGGCAAAAAAGGCGCAAAATAACTGCCCATGAATTGAGGAAAATCAAGAGTGAAGCTGCCAAGATGCCATTTGCCACCAGTTTTGCCATATTTCAGAGCTGCAACGTTACTGGAGTAACAAAAAGCACAAGGTGTGCAATACTCAGGGACATGGCCAAGGTAAGGAAGGCTGAAAAACGACCACCATTGAACAAGAAACATAAGATAAAACATCAAGACTGGGCCAAGAAATAACTTAAGACTGAATTTTCAAAGGTTTTATGGACTGGTGAAATGAGAGTGAGTCTTGATGGGCCAGATGGATGGGCCAGAGGCTGGATCAATAAAGGGCAGAGAGCTCCACTCCGACTCAGACGCCAGCAAGGTGGAGGTGGGGTACTAGTATGGGCTGGTATCATCAAAGATGATCTTGTGGGACCTTTTCGTGTTGAGGATGGAGTGAAGCTCAACTCCCAGACCTACTGTCAGTTTCTGGAAGACAACTTCTTCAAGCATTAGTACAGGAAGAAGTTGGTATCGTTCACGAAAAACATGATTTTCATGCAGGACAATGCTCCATCACATGCCTCCAACTACTCCACAGCGTGGCTGGCCAGTAAAGGTCTCACAGAAGAAAAAATAATGACATGGCCCCCTTGTTCACCTGATCTGAACCCCATAGAGAACCTGTGGTCCCTCATAAAATGTGAGATCTACAGGGAGGGAAATCAGTACACCTCTCGGAACAGTGTCTGGGAGGCTGTGGTGGCTGCTACACGCAATGTTGATGGTAAACAGATCAAGCAACTGACAATCTATGGATGGAAGGCTGCTGAGTGTCATCATAAAGAAAGGGGGCTATATTGGTCACTCATTTTGGGGGGTTTTGTTTTTGCATGTCAGAAATGTTTATTTCTAAATTTTGTGCAGTTATATTGGTTTACCTGGTGAAAATAAACAAGTGAGATGGGAATATATTTGGTTTTTATTAAGTTGCCTAATAATTCTGCACAGTAATAGTTACCTGCACAAACAGATATCCTCCTAAGATAGCCAAATCTAAAAAAACAAAAAAAAAAAAAACAGTCCAACTTCCAAAAATATTAAGCTTTGAAATTTATGAGCCTTTTGGGTTGATTGAGAACATAGTTGTTGATCAATAATAAGAATAATCCTCTAAAATACAACTTGCCTAATAATTCTGCACGCAGTGTAGTTCATTGGTGATCATTTAGGAGTACAAATCTGCCCATCTAAATGTTCCATTACTAGTGGCCTCCAACACGTAGCTCTCAAGTGGCGACTGATTACAAGACATATTGGGCTATAAATCTATATGGACTGGCAGGCTCAGCTAAAGACAGTCTGATTTATCCCAGCCAAACCAGCATAGTGCCAGCTCACACACTTAAAGGTGTGTGAAAAAATGAATAGTTTTTTTGTTTGTTTTTTTTAATCCTCCATACAATTCCAGAGATGAGTAATTTTTTTATTTTATTTAGTGCTCACTTTTATAGTCTGTACAAGGGGTGTGGCTGTTAATTATGCAGAACATTAAAAAGACCCGCCCCAGAGGATCCTGTGAGCCAAGTCCCTTTCATAAACTCCGTAAAAAACAGCAGTAAATAAAAATGTCCATATTTCCAGAACTATATGGCGGATTTAAAAAAGAAAAAAATAGCATAATACTCAGGGAAACGTCCAGATAGCATTGCTGGACAATCTTTCTTGGTCTTACAGCGCCAAGTACCATCTTTCTCTAGCAGCTTTCTGTAGAAGGGAACATACGATGTGTTCTGGAAGGCCTACTAAATAAAAACCAGAAATTTGCAGACTTTCGAGCATCTTGTGGGACTGTAAGTAATGACTGTGCTCCAGAATGGGGGGCTAAATGTTCCTACATGATGGAGGTCCTTAACCGCTTAACCCTAGTAGCTTTTTTCTGTTTTGCATTTTTGTTTTTCACTCCCCTTCTTCCCAGAGCCATAACTTTTTTATTTTTCCGTCAATATGGCCATGTGAGGGCTTATTTTTTGCAGTATGAGTTGTACTTTTGAAGGACATCATTGGTTTTAGCATGTCGTGTACTAGAAAACGAGAAAAAAAAATTCCAAATGCGGTGAAATTGCAAAACAAAGTGTAATCCCACACTTGTTTTTTGTTTGGCTTTTTTGCTAGGTTCACTAAATGCTGAAACTGACCTACCATTATGATTCTCCAGGTCATTATGAGTTCATAGACACCAAACACGTCTAGGTTCTTTTTTATCTAAGTGGTGAAAAAAATTCCAAACGTTGCTTAAAAAAAATGTAAAAAAAAAAATTGCGCAATTTTCAGTTACCCGTAGCGTCTCCATTTTTCGTTATCTGGGGTTGGGTGATGGCTTATTTTTTTTTTTTTTTTTTTTTTTTAATTCTTTATTTGTAAACAACCGAGATCAAAAATACAGGAATAAAATAGTCAAACAGTTGGTTGTTAAAGTTTTTGAACTTTTTGTAACATATAGGTAGGGGGAGGGAGAGAAAGGGAGGGGAGGTAGGTAGGTATGGGAGGGGGGTGAAGTAGAGGGGAAAAAACAGGGAACAACATAATACATTCTGGATACATAAATGTCTCAGAAGCGCCAGCAGGAACCGTACCTAAAGTTAGTGTTAAGAGGTCAAAAAAGAATTATGATGATTAAATTCAAAAACAGCATATCAAAATAAGATACATCAAACATTTGTGGGGGAACTTTGGAATTCTTTCCAGGATAACCAGGGCGAGGGCTTATTTTTTGCGCGCTGAGCTGCTGTTTTTAATGATACCATTTTGGTGCAGATACATTCTTTTGATCGCCTGTTACTACATTTTAATGCAATGTCGCGGCGACCAAAAAAAACGTAATTCTGGTGTTTTTACTTTTTTTCTCGCTACGCTGTTTAGCAATCAGGTTAATCTTCTTTTATTGATAGATTCTGAACTCGGCGATACCAAGTATGTGTAGGTTTGATTTTTATTTTATTGTTTTATTTTGAATGGGGAGAAAGGGGGGAGATTTAAACTTTTTTATTTTTTTCATATTATTAAAAAACATTTTTTTTTTATTTTAGCATGCTTCAATAGCCTTCATGGGAGGCTAGAAGCTGCCATAACTCGATCGGCTCTGCTACATAGAGGAAATGCTCAGATCGCCTCTATGTAGTGGAATTACAGCATTGCCACAGCAATCTGGCATCAACAACCACAGAGGCCTCTGGTTGTCATGCCGACGCACTGATGACCCCCGATCATGTGACGGGGGTCACTGGTGCGCGCACTTCCAGCCGGATGCGCTTGTTAAATGCCGCTGTCAAAGAGTTTGACAGCGGCATTTAACTAGTTAATAGGCGCGGGCGGATCGCGATTCCGCCCACGCATATTGCGGGCACATGACAGCTGTTCAAAACAGCTGACATGTCTCAGCTTTGGTGCGGGCTCACGGCCGGAGCCCACACAAAGCGGGGGGTTCTGCCATCGGACATACTATTTCGTCCGATAGCAGAAAGGGGTTAACTAGGCTTCTGCCCTACCATCAGCTGTAGAATATCACAATCACAGGCTTACAACATGGTGTATTTCAGCATAGCAACATAACCAGAAGCAAATACAAGGCATTCACACAAGAAGCTTACTTCTGCCCATCTTGACTGGACCTTCAATCATTTTGCAACCACTATGGATCAGAAGCCGCAAGGACAGTGTACCTTCTCCTTCCTAATTGCTAGTGCGCTCCTTAGACTTTGCAAGCGAGTAAAGTTCTTATATGTTGTGCCTAAAAGAGAACAAAAAAATCATCATGTATCTGTCATTTGTGTCTATAACTCATGTTAATAACTGTCTCCATGGCAACAAATAAAAAACAAACCCATTCCAATCTACACCCCCCGCCCCATGGGTGTATGCCGCTGCCACTATGCACAAAAAAAATGTATCTCCTCCCCAGCTCCCCAGCAGTGTACACCCCAACGACTGGCAACATGTTAATCAGTTAGTGAGAAAGCAGTAGGAGAAGCAACATGTAAAGGAAAAACACAAAAATACCAAAAATCAAACTGTAACAATACAAAACAGTTAATACAGCTGTTAAACATGGGAGGGTGCTGTGTCACACAATGAAGGCTTCGAGAAACAGATTTTAAGCAACCAAAAATCCTATTTTCTCTATCACTTTAACTCCATTCAAGTTGGAGAACTAGCCACTGCCGCTTGCAAGATTCTCCTACCTAGGCTGGATCTGCCGAGGCGCAGGTATGGACCTTGTAGAACTTGGCGAACGTGTTGATGAAGGACTAGGTCGCCGCTTTGCAAAGCTGTCGAGTGGATGCCCGATGGCGTATGTACCAGGAGGCACCCACTACTTGGGTAGAGAGGGCCTTGAGCTCAGGGGGGCACGGGGAGGTGCACTGTCCTTAATCAGATACACTTCCAAGATTGTAGTTCGGATCCAGACAACAACTGTAGCCTTGGAATCCAGAAAGCCTCTACGAGTTCCCTCAGGGATAACAAAGAGAATCCGTATTCTGGAAAGGGGAAGTCCTGGCAAGGTAAACGCGAATTGCCCTGACCAGGCCGAACCTGTTCATTGAAAGCTACAGAGGTCAAGCTGGAGATGGACAAAAAAAAAAGAGAGAAGACAATGTCCATACAGAGATGAAAGGCGGACGCTACCTTGGGAAGAAAAAAAAGGTATAGGCGCAAAACGATCTTATCCTGGTGCAGAATAAGGAAGGGTGAGCGATATGAAAGCCACCAATTCTGAAACCCGCCTGATGGAAGTGATGGCCACGAGAAACACCACTTTTCAAGAAAGGAGAGTTAGAGCGACTTCTCTGAGTGGTTCAACTCCTGAGAACCTCCAGAACAAGACTGAGGTCCCAGGGAACTACTGGCTGTCAACAGGGATAAGCCACTGCCTGTAACCAGGGTATCGCCTGAGCATCAATGCCAACCGCGAGATGATCGCAGGACCTGGAGACGAACTGCGGGACCTTTTTGTTCATCCAGGACGCCATGAGATCCACGTCCGGAGTGCCCCACTGTAAACAAATCTGATGGAAGACGTCCTGATGCAGAGAATATTCTGCCGACGCAAGACCATCGTGACTGAGAAAGTTGGCAGCACAACTGTCTAAGCCAGGAATGTGCACTGACTAAAATTGCTGGAACCTTGTTCTCTGCCCAGAGAAGGATCTTGGAAACCCTGGTCACGGCCAGAGGATTCAGAGTTCAACCTTGGTGGTTGACATATGCCTCCGCCGTGGCGTTGTTTGTCTGAACTTGAACTGGTAGGCCCCTGAGAAGATCCTGCCAATGCAGAACAATGGCCCTAGTCTTGAGAATGTTGATTGGTAATGAGGCAAGACCCTGGGAACGGTTACCCAGGTCAAAACGCAGAGTGACGAACTGAAAGTGGTTCTGCCATATTGCGAAATGTAGGAATCTCTGGTGACTCGGAAAAAAGAAAAAAAAAATATTGGGAGATAGACATCTTGGATATCCACCAAATACAGTAAACTTCTGCAATTCCATGGAAGCCCTTACTGAACGAAGGCATTCCTTCCTGAAATATTGTAGATGGATCATCTTGTTCAGTAACTTGAGATCCAGGATGGGTCAAGCTGAGCCGTCCTTCTTTGTAACTACAAAGAGGTTTAACTAAAAACCTGTAATAAAATGTTCCTGAGGAGGGACAGGAACAATGATGCCTGTTCAGGAGGTTGGGAAAAAACACGGAGCCAGAGAGGGATCCCTTGGGGGGAAAACGATCTTGGTTGCAAAATTAATTCTATTTTGTATCAAGACGATACCACCTCTCTAACTCAGGCATCCTCGTCAGAAGTGAGCCAAGTGTCCATGAATAACAGGAGACGACTGCCCACCCAGAGAATCTCCCAGGTAAGCGTCATGCGGAGGAGAATCAGCTAGGCCTGCTTATGGAGGATCTGCCTTGTGCATTACGTGGACTAAAGGAGTGTATTGGTTTGAAAGAGGGCCTTCCCACTTCCTGTCTGCATGCTGCCTCTCCTGGTGGAAAGAATCTTCCAAACACGTTAAGCGCCGAAAAGGACGATAGGGACAACATTTTTGTTTAGGGGGAAGGTGCCAAGGTTTGCCCTGAGAAAGAAGAGAACTTTTCCTTCCTGTAGTCTCCATTATGATCTGGTCCAGCCTGGTTCCAAACAGGCGTAATCCCTGGAAGGGAAGATTGGTCAGAGACTTCTTGGAAGTCCACCTGCCACGCCTTTAACCATATGGTTCTGCGAATGGCTACTATATCACTGGACACTTGAGCTGCACAGAACGGGTCATCCACTACATATTTTCCCGCTTGAAATATGGTCCGCTTGGTCAGCTAACTTGTCAGACGTGGCTCCCACAAGGATGCCTTACTTAGCCCATGCAGACATAGACTTTGACACCCACGTGGTTGCAAAGGCAGGGCATTAGGTGAAACCTGACTTGGCAAACGACTCCATGAGTCTGTCATCGGGGTCCTTGATTGATGCTCTGTGTGTAAGGAGAAGGACTGTGTTGCTGGATAACATGGAGACTGGAGAGTCCACAGGCGGTGAAAAAGTCCAAATTTTATTAAGATCTGAGACGAAGGGATACAGGATACCGAGCCGCTTCCCTCTCTGGAAGCATTCTGGTCTGGCTTTCCGGTTCTCTGGTGAGTACCCCCTCAAATTCCTCTAAAGACTCTAGGAGTTTGTCTTGTCCATCTGAAGGACACTGCCTGTTCTGTGGGCTCCGTTAGAGTATCATGGATATTAAAAGTCTGGTTGACTGCCACAATAAGACTCAACCATGGCCTGGTCATGACCAGGTCAGCTTCGGAAGCCAAATCCAAATCCATCTCGGCTGGCATGTCTGGGGAGGAAGCTGCACACCAAAAGGGGCCGGGGGTGGGTGGACTGGCAGGGATCGAGAGGAGGATTTGGAGCGACTTTCCTGACTAGCCCTCTTACAACTCATACTGGGAACCGGATACTAAAATGAAGATCCTTTTGTAGGTGTGCATCTGCACAGGGAAAGAGATGGAGGGAGGACCTGTGGAAAAAAAGGTTCCTCTCCAACCTTGAAGATGTCTCTGAAGCACAAACAGACGTCCAAAATTCACGGGATTGCGAGACGTTTGTACTTCCTGACGATGTCTGTTTTCTGGTAAGCGAACCGGTAGGAATGGAAGGCCAGGACCATCCTTTGGATCACCTGAACACATCTTGTGTTAGTAGCTAGGGTCCTGCTGGACAGACAGATGAGGATACAAGGTGTGAGTCCACACCATACTCTCTGTCTCCACGTGGGACTACAGTTTCCCTCCAAGAGATAGATGAGAAGTACCTTTTAAAAAATAAAAGATAGATCATGACTAAAAAACGCCGAAAATCAAGGTACATATGGGTCTACTGAAAGACCCATGTCCACCTCCTACTCACATTAAGCTAAACTGGTTAACTTGGTGCCAGTCGTGGGTATATACAGCTGGGGGAGGAGCTAATTTTTTGTGCAGTGTCAGCCTCCTAGCGTCAGCGTCATACACCCTGGTTTCCTGTATCCCCCAATGAAGCGATAGAGAAATATAAATTGGGTGTAATTGTGATTTTCCTGTGACCTAACCCCGGGGTATAACCTATAACCTGCCAGGATCCACTTCTTTTCTTTGGTTAACCGGCCCCTAGTGTGCCGTCATTGCACATGTGATGTCGTGCATGGCCAGCTAATGAAAAGTAGAGCCATGGATGTCTTCAGATAAGAGGCGATACTCCAGCTCCCGTGCAGCGGCCACAGACCACTGTCATGGCCGATGAGAGCGATTCGATTCCCACCAACTCCAGTAATAACCAGTATACCAGTATAAGTCCCACTGAAAGCTGCAAGTCCTCGACTGCGTGGAGTTGAGTGTCCATACAAGCACTATGCTTGGCTGTCGAAGAGAAAAAATTAAAATCCCTATCTCCACAGCATGGAGTAAGAACCTGCAATCTATTCTGTCACCCTCACATGACCCCTTTCCAGCGGACCTACTCTTTTGGAAACAGGTAACTAAGGAAAATCCTAATCGCTAGCAAATATGAGGCCAGGATTAGCTGGTCCCACAAGAATGAACAGGAGTGTGGAGAAGGGCAGATTTACGACCAGGTAGAGATAAGAGCTAAAGACAAAACGTAAAATTCCTTTGTGTACTTTATTGAAGTTATGAAGTGAGTTTTTTGCTTTTATTTAAACAACAATGATATAAAAGATAGGAAAGTTATATTTTCAGAAACTGGATGAAATGTCGAACTCAAAGCATGGATTTACGACACTGGGCAATGGCCGGCATGCCGCCAAATGGATATCGGCCAGATAGGAGACATGGCATAGATATTGTCATCTACCTCTGAACAGATTAAATTCTGATAGGAAAGATGACCGTAGTGTCTTTCACATGGCAACTTAAGGAGCAAAGATATCGTAAAAGCAGAGAATCTCATTTTTTTTTTAAACACTAAGGCTATGTGCCCAGCCCATGTTGCGGATTTCTGTGCGGATTTTTCCACTCAGTTTTTTAAAAATCCGCAGGTAAAACACCCTGCGTTTTACCTGCGGATTACTCGCGGATTTCCAGCGTTTTTTGTGCGGATTTCACCTGCGTTTTAACACCTGCGGATTAGCAGGTGTAAAACGCTGCAAAATCTGCACAAAGAATTGACATGCTACGGAAAATAAACCGCACCATGTGCACTGCGGACTTGGTTTTCCATAGGTTTACATGGTACTGTAAACCGGATGGAAAACTGCTGCGAATCCGCACCGGCCAATCCGTGGTGGATCCGCAGGCAAATCCGCTACGTGTGCACATACCCTAAGACACATCCTATAGGTCTCTGAAGTCCAGCCCTGTTATAAGTAAACAGAGGGGCGGCATGTGGGTGTAACTTGTGCTAATAAGCCAATAATGATCCTTGTTCAATGACAGGATGATACATTGCTGTATAGGTTTGATCCACATAACCTTTTTCACTGGGAGTTCTTCCCTCCATTAATCTGTGCCATGTCCGTGACCAGGTTTAGTGACTTTCATTATTCCTTTTTATCTTATTGTATATATTATATTGTTTTGTCACTTTTGCAAAATCTTTTGTATACATATTTTTTCATAAACACTGCCCATCTTTCTGGATTAAACATAAAATACAATAGCTCTGATCCTCTTGATCTGTAAGCCGCACCCCTGAAACCATACACTACCTGTAAATGGTGGTCCTTCGGCCTGTATAAACGATTGATGGGACAGCAAGTAGTTACTTAGTTATTGCGGAGCTGGCAGTGACCATACTGGGGTATATAGATATATTGTATGTTCTGGAATCGGAGGTGTATATATCACACTCTCACTGGGAGTTCCCCAATAACCGGCCTAGCAGTGGAAGCAGCCACAGCCTCATCCATCATTCGTCAGACATGCTGGAATTTTGCTGTTTTAATTCATAGTAACATAGTTATTAAGGTTGAGGGAAGACTTTAAGTCCATCTAGTTCAACCCATAGCCTAACCTAACATGCCCTAACATGTTGATCCAGAGGAAGGCAAAAAAAAAACCCCATGTGGCAAAGAGTAAGCGCCACATTGGGGAAAAAAATTCCTTCCCGACCCCACATACGGCAATCAGACTAGTTCCCTGGATCAACGCCCTATCAAGGAATCTAGTATATACATATATAACCTGTAACATTATACTTTTCCAGAAAGGCATCCAGTCCTCTCTTAAATTTAAGTAATGAATCACTCATTACATCATACGGCAGAGAGTTCCATAGTCTCACTGCTCTTACAGTAAAGAATCCGTGTCTGTTATTATGCTTAAACCTTCTTTCCTCCAGACGTAGAGGATGCCCCCTTGTTCCTGTCACCTGTCTATGATTAAAAAGATCATCAGAAAGGTCTTTGTACTGTCCCCTCATATATTTATACATTAAAATAAGATCACCCCTTAGTCTTCGTTTTTCCAAACTAAATAGCCCCAAGTGTAATAACCTATCTTGGTATTGCAGACCCCCCAGTCCTCTAATAACCTTGGTCGCTCTTCTCTGCACCCGCTCCAGTTCAGCTATGTCTTTCTTATACACCGGAGACCAGAACTGTGCACAGTATTCTAAGTGTGGTCGAACTAGTGACTTGTATAGAGGTAAAATTATGTTCTCCTCATGAGCATCTATGCCTCTTTTAATACATCCCATTATTTTATTTGCCTTTGTAGCAGCTGCCTGACACTGGCCACTGAATATGAGTTTGTCATCCACCCATACACCCAGGTCTTTTTCATTGACGGTTTTGCCCAGAGTTTTAGAATTAAGCACATAGTTATACATCTTATTACTTCTACCCAAGTGCATGACCTTACATTTATCCCCATTAAAGCTCATTTGCCATTTATCAGCCCAAGCTTCTAGTTTACATAAATCATCCTGTAATATAAAATTGTCCTCCTCTGTATTGATTACCCTGCAGAGTTTAGTGTCATCTGCAAATATTGAAATTCTACTCGGAATGCCCCCTACAAGGTCATTAATAAATATGTTAAAAAGAAGAGGGCCCAATACTGACCCCTGTGGTACCCCACTGCTAACCGCGACCCAGTCTGAGTGTGCTCCATTAATAACCACCCTTTGTTTCCTATCCCTGAGCCAGCCTCAACCCACTTACACATATTTTCCCCTATTCCTAATATTCTCATTTTATGTAACAACCTTTTGTGTGGCACCGTATCAAAAGCTTTTGAAAAGTCCATATACACTACATCTACTGGGTTCCCTTGGTCCAGTCCGGAACTTACCTCTTCATAGAGGCTGATCAAATTAGTCTGACATGAACGGTCCCTAGTAAACCCGTGCTGATACTGGGTCATGAGGTTATTCCTCTTCAGATACTCCAGTATAGCATCCCTTAGAATGCCCTCCAGGATTTTACCCACAGTAGAGGTTAAGCTTACTGGCCTATAATTTCCGAGTTCAGTTTTTGTCCCCTTTTTGAATATTGGCACCACATTTGCTATACGCCAGTCCTGTGGTACAGACCCTGTTATTATGGAGAATTCTTCCTTTCAAAAAACAGAACTCATTGCAAATTGATGCGGTGAGGCAAGAGCCGGTGATCTCCGTTGTGTGTTGTAAACAGAAGCCAAGTGTGAACAAAGCCTGAACACTGCAAACTGAATTAATTCTGCAAAATGTACAGAATCCTCAGGATGCAGATGTGGACAGAGCTATTGAAAGAAGTTTAACCTAAAAAAGTATGGATGTATAGGCGCTGTTACCCTGAGTAAATAGACACCTCTCTTGTAGACATCGGCCCTACAATAACTGAGAAATCCGACATTGCAGGTATATGCAAATTAGCTGTAAGTGCATTGGGGGGTGTCAAAGCACTTACAGCCCTCCAGCCCTTGTTCCCTGCTTCCTACGTTTGATTGACAGGTAAGTCCAGATCTTACTGCCCATACACTGTCATTGCAGGCGCGACATCTTGGAGAGGGGCGGCAGATGACAGGAGAAACAAGGAGCTAGGGGTGGAGAGCTGGAAGTGCTTTGACACGCCCCAAATGCACTTACAGCTAATTTACATAAAACGTAAACACCGGATTTCTGAGTAATGGCGGGACGGATTTTTACAGCAGAGATACGATTACTTGGTCTAACGTCGCCTTTAAGGGGCTTCTGAGGGTTTAAGATATTGATGGCCACTATGGTTTGCTGCATGGCAGTCAGCAGGGATTATGATCCTCCAGGATAAAGCGCGTTCATTGCCCCATCAGACCGTCCATATCTAGCCCAAACGTCATCAGCTCCACTATAATGGGGTCCGAGGACTTCTACTGAGTGCAATGATTTGGTGGGGGATAGCAGAGCGTGCACAATATGCTATGGACGCTCCTGCTGTGCACTGTGTGGCCACTAACCTGGCGCCGGGTGCAGAGCCGGCCTCTGTGAGGCACCGCCGCCCTCTGTGAGGCACCGCCGCCGATCAGATGGTGCAGGCGCTCTCCCCCGTCACTCGTCCGAGCAGCCATGTTTCCAGCGACATTGCGGTACCCGCCGCGGCCAGCCCGCACTGCACCGCCGGCCGTACACCGGACTATGGCTGCTGCTCTGCGAACAACCGAGCCCGCGGCGGGCAGACGCGCTACATGGCTGCCGCAGGACACGCAGCTCCGCTCAGGCTGCGGCGCTACCAGTCCCCCGCCTCCCGCCGCCAAAGTCACATTGTATGCGGCATCGTATCCCGGCGGAAGTGTGGGGGCGCCGTCATCAGGGTCACTGCGGAAATCAGGGGCGGCCTCACAGCGGCGGCGGCCGGGTCACCCTGCCCATACTTACCGCACCAGTGTGCACACACCGCATGTATGTGATGGCTAGGGACTCGAGCGCACTGTACGTATATATAGGAGGTACTCACTGTATATACAAACGTATGTATCACTGGGGAGAACACTACTATATAGGTATAGGAGGTACTCTGTATATATGACTAGGGGAGGGCACTACGTATATAGGAGGTACTCACTGTATATACATATGTATGTATGTATCACTGGGGAGAACACATATGTATCACTAGCGGAGGACTCTACTATATAGGAGGTACTCTGTATATATCACTAGGGGAGGGCACTATACGTATATAGGAGGTACTGTATATACATATGTATCACTAGGGGAGAACACTGTATATAGATGGTACTCACTGTATATACATATGTATCACTAGGGGAGGGCACTATACGTATATAGGAGGTACTCACTGTATATGCACATGTATCACTAGGGGAGAACACTATGTATAAAGATGGTACTCACTGTATATACATATGTATCACTAGAGGAAGACACTGTACTATACAGGAGCTACTCTGTGTATATCACTAGGGGAGGGCACAATGTTTATAGAAGGTACTCACTGTATATACATATGTATCACTAGGGGAGGACACTACTATATAGGAGGTACTCTGTATTTATCACTAGGGGAGGGCACTATACGTATATAGGAGGTACTCACTGTCTATACATACTGTATGTATCACTGGGGGAGAACACTGTATGTATATAGATGGTACTCACTGTATACACATATGTATCACTAGGGGAGGACACTACTATATAGGAGGTCCTCTGTGTATATCACTAGGGGAGGACACTGTATGTATATAGGAGGTACTCACTGTATATACATATGTATCACTAGAGGAGGGCACTGTACATATAGGAGGTATTCACTGTATATACATATGTATCACTAGGGGAGGACACTATATAGGATGTACTCACTGGATGTAGCAGGTACTCACTGTATATACATATGTATCACTAGAGGAGGATACTGTATATGTCAGGTACTCACTGTATATACATATGTGTCACTAGAGGCCACTATATAGATGGTACTCTACAGTTGTGGCCAAAAGTTTTGACACCCCTGCAATTCTGTCAGATAATACTCAGTTTCTTCCTGAAAATGATTGCAAACACAAATTCTTTGGTATTATTATCTTCACTTAATTTGTCTTAAATGAAAAAATACAAAAAGATTTGTCCTAAAGCCAAATTGGATATAATTCCACACCAAACATAAAAAGGGGGTGGACAAAAGTATTGGCACTGTTCGAAAAACCATGTGATGCTTCTCTAATTTGTGTAATTAACAGCACCTGTAACTTACCTGTGGCACCTAACAGGTGTTGGCAATAACTAAATCACACTTGCAGCCAGTTGACATGGATTAAAGTTGACTCAACCTCTGTCCTGTGTCCTTGTGTGTACCACATTGAGCATGGAGAAAAGAAAGAAGACCAAAGAACTGTCTGAGGACTTGAGAAACCAAATTGTGAGGAAGCATGAGCAATCTCAAGGCTACAAGTCCATCTCCAAAGACCTGAATGTTCCTGTGTCTACCGTGCGCAGTGTCATCAAGAAGTGTAAAGCCCATGGCACTGTGGCTAACCTCCCTAGATGTGGACGGAAAAGAAAAATTGACAAGAGATTTCAGCGCAAGATTGTGCGGATGTTGGATAAAGAACCTCGACTAACATCCAAACAAGTTCAAGCTGCCCTGCAGTCCGAGGGTACAACAGTGTCAACCCGTACTATCTGTCGGCATTCTGAATGAAAAGAGACTGTATGGTAGGAGACCCAGGAAGACCCCACTTCTTACCCTGAGACATAAAAAAGCCAGGCTGGAGTTTGCCAAAACTTACCTGAAAAAGCCTAAAACGTTTTGGAAGAATGTTCTCTGGTCAGATGAGACAAAAGTAAAGCTTTTTGGGCAAAGGCATCAACATAGAGTTTACAGGAGAAAAAAAAGATGCATTCAAAGAAAAGAACATGGTCCCTACAGTCAAACATGGCGGAGGTTCTCTGATGTTTTGGGGTTGCTTTGCTGCCTCTGGCACTGGACTGCTTGACCGTGTGAATGGCATTATGAAGTCTGAAGACTACCAACAAATTTTGCACCATAATGTAGGGCCCAGTGTGAGAAAGCTGGGTCTCCCTCAGAGGTCATGGGTCTTCCAGCAGGACAATGACTCAAAACACATTTCAAAAAGCACTAGAAAATGGTTTGAGAGACAGCACTGGAGACTTCTAAGGTGGCCAGCAATGAGTCCAGACCTGAATCCCATAGAACACCTGTGGAGAGATCTAAAAATGGCAGTTTGGAGAAGGCACCCTTCAAATATCAGGGAGCTGGAGCAGTTTGCCAAAGAAGAATGGTCTAAAATTCCAGCAGAGCATTGTAAGAAACTCATTGATGGTTACCGGAAGCGGTTGGTCGCAGTTATTTTGGCTAAAGGTTGTGCAACCAAGTATTAGGCTGAGGGTGCCAATACTTTTGTCTGGCCCATTTTTGGAGTTTTGTGTGAAATGATCAATGTTTTGCTTCATTCTCTTTTGTGTTTTTTCATTTAAGACAAATTAAATGAAGATAATACCAAAGAATTTGTGTTTGCAATCATTTTCAGGAAGAAACTGAGTATTATCTGACAGAATTGCAGGGGTGTCAATACTTTTGGCCACAACTGTATATATCATTAGGGGAGGACACTGTACATAGATGGTATCCACTGTATATACATATGTATCACGAGGACAATATACTATATAGGAGGTACTCACTGTATGTACATATGTATCACTAGGGGAGGACACTAAATATATAGATGGTACTCTATATATCCATACAGATCACTAGGGGATGGACACTACCTATATAGGAGGTACTCACTATGTATCCATATATATCACTAGGGAATGATACTACGTATATAGGAGTTACTCACTGTATGTAGCAGGTACTCACTGTATATGCATATATATCACTAGGGGAGGACACTACCTATATAGGAGGTACTCACTGTATATACATATGTATCACTAGGGGAGAACACTATGTATATAGATGGTACTCACTGTATATACATATGTATCACTAGGGGAGGACACTACTATATAGGCGGTACTCTATATATCACTAGGGGAGGACACTTTGTATATAGCAGGTACTCACTGTATATACTGTACATATCACTAGGGGAGGACACTGTACATAATGTAAATTATATATCTCTCGGAGTCCCTCACTGTAATGGCTCCTCATCACTCAAAAGAAATTCAGCAAATTCTGTGCTCCCAAATTCAAACCGCCCCCCTCCCTTCTGAGCCCCAGAGTGTCTAAACAACATTTAGCGCCCACATGTTTGGCATTTCTGTAGAGAGCCCGCCTAATTTACAGGTGCGTGTCTCCAGAAGCACGGGCTGGGCATAATGTACTGGTCACTACAATGGCAGTTTGCAATTTTCACTCAGCAGCATCCACTGCTGCCTGTTTCTGGAAAACACCCATGGAGTCAAAATCATCACTACATCTGTAAATTCCCAAAGGGTTAGAATTTCCTAAATGGGGTCACTTGAGGGGGGATTCTGCTCTTCTAGCACTTAGGGGCTTTGTATATGGAGTCTGCAAACTCTTCTAGGAAAACCTGCGCTCCAGAAGGCAAATAGCGCTCCGTTCCTCCTGAGTCTCTCCGTATGGCAAAGTAGCACTGTACAGCCACATATGGGGTATTTATACATTCAATAGAAATTGTAGGACAAATTTTGGTGCCATTTTTACCCATTTTCCAGTGTGAAAATGTAAAACATGGGGCTAATACACAATCTTAGTGGTAAAAATTTGATTTTTTTTTTTCTTTACTGCCCAATGGTATAAAATTCTGTGACACCTGTGGTGTTAATATAATCACTGCACCCCTAGATGAATTCATTTAGAGGTGTAGCTTGTAAAGTGAGGTCACTTATGGAGGGATGGGGGTTCTGCTGTTCTGGCACCTCAGGGGCTCTGCCAATGTAACATGGCATCCTCAAACCAGTGCAGCAGAATCTGCACTGTAATATGGCTCTTCTTCCCTTCTGAGCGTTGCACTGTGCCTCAAATGTAGTTTTCCACCACATATGGGGTATCGGTGAACTCAGGAGAAATTGCACAACACATTTTCGGGTCCATTTTCTTGTTTCCCTTGTGAAAATACAAAATTTGGGGCATACTTTTTTGTAGTAAAAATGTTTTTATTTTTTTTTTAGCTTTTCACAGCTCAACATTAGAAACTTCTATGAAGCACCTGGGGGTTTCAGAGTGCTCACTGCACGTTTAGATAAGTTTGGTGGACGACTCTAGGTTTGGTGAATGCCAGGAGACAGCGCCTGACTGCATTTTGCCAGCTATAGTTTGGTGGATGAGGGATAATGCTAATGGATGTTTTTCAGGGTTCAGCCTTGTCGCTTTATTTCCAGTGAAGGGAAATCTTAATTTAGCAAGAGATAGTGTCGACACTTGTAGCTTCCAACTTTGTGAGAACAGTTTGGGGAAGGTCTTTTTCTATACCTACAACTTAGTACACAGAGCAAAGTCCAAAAGACACTTTTGGGGTGGGAATTTTGTGTGGAAGACCACGACCGCACAGAACAAGCACCTTAACCTCATCCAACACCTTTGTGATAACCTAGAATAGAGACTGTGAGCCTGGCCTCTCCTCCAATATCAGTGTCTTATAGAAATGTTCATCTGGAGAAATGTGGGAATTTTTGCCCCTATACCTCCAAAATCTCATAGGAGCCTTCCCTGAAGAGTGGAAGCTGTTATAGCTTCCATATTAATGTATATGGATCTAAATTTGGAGGTCATAAAATCTTCTGTAGGTGTAATGTGGAAGGAGAGTGTAGCTTGAAAAATCATGACTGGACCAGATTGAATAGAAAACGGACAGACAACTACAAAAGATGACGGTCACTGACGAGTCTCTGGTAATATTAGGCTATTAGAGTACAATAAGTCTCACATAGCATGTTACACTGCCGACATCCCTCATGCCAGGTAGGGAACCTGGTAAACATTTGAATGCCTGTTGAGATGCCACCACCACCACAAACTTGGCATATTTCTTTGTACAAGCTCTTGCTGGCAGACAGTGAGAATCACTCACAGGTTAAAAAAGGCACTGGGAGGCAGAAGATGGAGCCAGGTCAGACAAGCAGCAAGACCCGGCCATGGACATTCCCAAGGGCCACACAGGTTTCCCACTTCAGACCAGTATTCCCAGTGTCACACAGGGTACCCTCCCTCCTCTATCTACTATGTAAATCCTACTGGGCCAAGTAGTTAATTTCTACATGATCTTATAGGGGATCCTTTTAAGCAACCCCTACAATCCTGTCTTTTGTTTATCGATCCCTAACACAGTCTGATTATATTACTGAAGACAAAACCTTTCTGACCGAGACACTGATCATTGCCAGGAATTATGTGGCCAAATACTCTCAGGAGATCCCATAGAGTAGAATTATAAATCAGCACTGTAACAGCGCCGTTCTACTCCAGACATTCTAAAGGGTCACTGTATAGTGAATCAGCTGCACGACATCATATACAGTGGGGCAAAAAAGTATTTAGTCATTCAGCAATAGTGCAAGTTCCACCACTTAAAAAGATGAGAGGCGTCTGTAATTTACATCATAGGTAGACCTCAACTATGGGAGACAAACTGCGAAAAAAAAATCCAGAAAATCACATAGTCTTTTTTTTAATCATTTTATTTGCATATTATGGTGGAAAATAAGTATTTGGTCAGAAACAAACAATCAAGATTTCTGGCTCTCACAGACCTGTAACTTCTTCTTTAAGAGTCTCCTCTTTCCTCCACTCATTACCTGTAGTAATGGCACCTGTTTAAACTTGTTATCAGTATAAAAAGACACCTGTGCACACCCTCAAACAGTCTGACTCCAAACTCCACTATGGTGAAGACCAAAGAGCTGTCAAAGGACACCAGAAACAAAATTGTAGCCCTGCACCAGGCTGGGAAGACTGTATCTGCAATAGCCAACCAGCTTGGAGTGAAGAAATCAACAGTGGGAGCAATAATTAGAAAATGGAAGACATTCAAGACCACTGATAATCTCCCTCGATCTGGGGCTCCACGCAAAATCCCACCCCGTGGGGTCAGAATGATCACAAGAACGGTGAGCAAGAATCCCAGAACCACGCGGGGGGGACCTAGTGAATGAACTGCAGAGAGCTGGGACCAATGTAACAAGGCCTACCATAAGTAACACACTACGCCACCATGGACTCAGATCCTGCAGTGCCAGACGTGTCCCACTGCTTAAGCCAGTACATGTCCGGGCCCATCTGAAGTTTGCTAGAGAGCATTTGGATGATCCAGAGGAGTTTTGGGAGAATGTCCTATGGTCTGATGAAACCAAACTGGAACTGTTTGGTAGAAACACAACTTGTCGTGTTTGGAGGAAAAAGAATACTGAGTTGCATCCATCCAACACCATACCTACTGTAAAGCATGGTGGTGGAAACATCATGCTTTGGGGCTGTTTCTCTGCAAAGGGGCCAGGACGACTGATCCGGGTACATGAAAGAATGAATGGGGCCATGTATCGTGAGATTTTGAGTGCAAACCTCTTTCCATCAGCAAGGGCATTGAAGATGAAACGTGGCTGGGTCTTTCAACATGACAATGATCCAAAGCACACCGCCAGGGCAACGAAGGAGTGGCTTCGTAAGAAGCATTTCAAGGTCCTGGAGTGGCCTAGCCAGTCTCCAGATCTCAACCCTATAGAAAACCTTTGGAGGGAGTTGAAAGTCCGTGTTGCCAAGCGAAAAGCCAAAAACATCACTGCTCTAGAGGAGATCTGCATGGAGGAATGGGCCAACATACCAACAACAGTGTGTGGCAACCTTGTGAAGATTTACAGAAAACGTTTGACCTGTCATTGCCAACAAAGGATATATTACAAAGTATTGAGATGAAATTTTGTTTCTGACCAAATACTTATTTTCCACCATAATATGCAAATAAAATGATAAAAAAACAGACAATGTGATTTTCTGGATTTTTTTTTCTCAGTTTGTCTCCCATAGTTGAGGTCTACCTATGATGTAAATTACAGACGCCTCTCATCTTTTTAAGTGGTGGAACTTGCACTATTGCTGACTGACTAAATACTTTTTTGCCCCCTGTAGATGCAGGAGCTGGCAGTCAGACACAGCCAGACTTCTCCCGATAGAGAAAGCAGAGATGGTTTATTACAGGCTCTGCCTTTCCTATCGTTGAACAAGCACTGTGTATACAGAATTGGAAGGCTCCATGTCTCCTGTCATTGGGACTAATATATTGAAATGCTACTCCAAAGTCTTTTATAGCCTTAAAGAGCACATTGTGAAATATATGAATACAAAAACAGGGAAACAAAAAGAAATTAAGACCATCAAAGATGCCACGTTTATATAAAATTTATATTAGTGTACCGTAATACACCACGTGTAAGAAAAATAAGTGAAATCCCAACCCTGAAGGGCATAAGCGAGACCGACCCTAATGTAAGCTTCCTTCAGGGATCAGTAGGACAGATCACAGGCACTGCATCTTGGTTTCTATTGTATACAGAAAGCACTGCAGATGTGAACATGTCCTTAGAGACCGCACTAGCCTCGGCATACACAGGCCAACCATAAGTGCTACTGCGCCTCATTTGTCGCATTTTAGTTAACTCCGCATGCTCATGGCACCTCGATCATGAACACCGTGCTATATCCAGTATACACGAGTGTATACAGACACATTCTTCTCATCAGGGGGATCCCAGAGGTAGGACCCTCTCTCTTCAAACATGTTGATGGTAAATTGACACAGATGTGGCATGGCTTCATTTCTCTTTCTATTGAAATTCTTTATGTACTGTATCTATTGTAACTGATACTAGTTGTCCAATGTTAGAGCTAGTTATGCTTACGTTAGCAGGTCGTGTTAATATTACAATATTGTGCATCAATATATGTATTTGCACATATGCGGCACTAATTTGTCATGCTTGTCATTTTCTGGTTGTTTGCAATTTTCACTATTTTGCTAATACAGTGCGCTTTGCTATGTCTACATTTATAGTTATTGCATGTTTTGAGTGGCACTTATGATCTTTTGTATACATATTGCTGCAGCTGATATATTTACAAGAGGGTTGCACTAGCACCATTATTTTTACCTCTATTTGTTCTTTATTTTTTCTATTTTTTTCTCATTCTATTTTTTTCCTTTTTCTACTTTCCCCACTTCTTTGCCCTTACTTCCCATGGTTGTTTCCATATGTTTTTTTTTACATTGCGCTGCTCGTTTTCCTCCTGTGTCGGCGTTCTTCCTGTCACCTGATGCCGGATCACGTGGGGCCCTGCGTGTTTCCAGTATCAGTGGGCGGCGGTGACGCTGTACTCGGCGGGTTCAGTGAGCGGCGTTATATGCAAGTACGGCGTTTCCGGTTTTAGTTGGATAAATAGACGCTATATGATACATTCTCCTTGCACCCCCTGAGGAAGGAGCTTAGTGCGCCGAAACGCGTGTCGGGGTGGGCTGTGGGCCCCCCATTGCGGCACATACCAGGTAATACTCCATTACTGTAATTTGTATGGCTTTTCTGGGATTGATGGTGGGACATTATAGTAATACGCTAGATATTCATTGCAATACACGTGCATCTCCTGGTGGCCAATTCATTTATTTGTGGGTATGTTGTTGCAGTGGTGGCTACCCATAGCTCTTTTGATGCACTGCCATTCATTGTTCACATTTTCCGTCATCTTTGCTGTTGTAGCTGTTCGTTTTTACTATTAGTATTTTGTAGATTTAATAAAATCTTCATTACTCTGTCGCCTCATTGGGGACACAGGACCATGGGTGTTATGCTGCTGTCCACTAGGAGGCGACACTATGCATAATCTGAAAAAGATTAACTGTGGCTCCTCCTGTGCAGTATACACCCCTGGACGGCATCAGCCTTCTCCAGTTTTTGCTTAGTGTCGCATAGGAGGCACACCTAAAGGATTTTTACTCCGTTTTTTTTTCCGACGGGAATACAGATGAAGAAAAGAGGGTCTCCTGTGAGACTCCCGGCATGGCTCCTTCCTCGGCCCCCTACTATGGGGTGCCCAGTTGAAGTAGAGATGGCTATTCCCCATGTTGCTCCTTCCCCAGTCCCTCGGGTGCTGGTTCGAAGTCGAGACCCCCCCCCCCCCCCCCTCCTTCCCCAATTCCTTTTGGTTTCTGGGTTGAGGTCGAGGCGAGGATAAAGGCCCCTGAAGGTGACAACAGCACCCTCCCTAATCCCCCTCTGGGGGCATTAGGTTGAGACGCCTCAGGTAGGGCCTGTACAGGCAGCATTCTACAGCTCCCAGCAATGGGCCAGCACACTGCGCCTGCATCCAGGGACCCCGGCCCAGCTGCGGGCTCCTGTTGGGGCCGGGGGGAGTGCAGGCAGGCATGGCACATACAGACACAGGGCTCCCTGCGCACCTGTCTCTGCGGCAGCACCAGCTCTATACTGCCTCAGGGAGACCCCAACCGGGCTCCCCCTTCCGCTTATATCCCCACCACCATCCTGCCTTTAAATCCGGAGGGGTCCGGTTCAGATCCAACCCCCTCCCGGACTTCCGCGCCGGCCTGGAGCCCTTCTGGGCCTCAGGCATCTAATTTAGGCCCCGGCTTCGGCCTAGCTGAAGCCGCCGCCTCCTCTCCGCCCCCCGGCCCGCCCCCGGATGACAAATATGACACTCTACAGTGTCATAAAGGGGGTGGATCGAGACAGAAAGGGCGCATTTTTACACAGCTTTGCCGCCTTTTTCCAGCTCTCCGCCCCCTTATCCTTCCTCTTTCTCAGCAGCCATTTTTCTGCTGCAGATTAACCCTGCATCTCCCGGGCTGCAGGACCAGGACGCCAGTCTCCGGGGGGCACAGGACTGTGGATCTTCGGCGCTGGACCTAGGGGCACACTGGTGGGGTAAGATCACAGCTGGGTTTTTTTACTTAGCTGTGAATCCATATTACCTATAAGGCTCCCCTATAGGTTTCTCTACCCCTGTAAGGTCCTCTGCCGGCATCGGGGCACTATGCCGGGCTCAAGGTCCAAGAGAACCAGGCAGAACTGCTATTATGCTTTCTGCACAGCCTGCGGGACCGCTCTCCCCAGTAGCAGCACGTACCCGCATTGTCAGAACTGTATACAAACTAATGGCTCAGAGCCCCAAGAAGCCCCTGCCAATGCCTCGGTGTCTAATGCCACGCCGGAATGGGCTACTCAGATATCGCAATCTATGACGCAGTCTATAGATAACCTAACCTCCACATTGCTTGAGGCTCTGCAGGGTCATGCCCCGGCTATGACCGTTACCGAGCAAAGGGAGAGCTTGACTCAGGAACAAGATGACCCTGCCACATCCATGTCTAGGTCAGGACGCAAGCGGACCCATAGATCAAGTCCATCTGCGTCATCCCATAGCACACGGTCATCCCCCTCTAGGGAGAGACACCGTAGCTCCAGGTCATCTAGACCGCCCCATGCCAGGGACAGACAATGCAGATCTCCGCAATCCCCGACCAGAGAAGGCCTCCTCCCCGGCCCACTCCGCAGGGGAGGCCTCAGTGATACACAGGATTCGGAAGGCATCTGCGACTCTGACTCAGACAGAGAAATGGAGGAGTCCCAGATCCCAATCCCTCCTAGCAATACAGCGCTAGTTGAGGACATAATTTCTTCCATCCATCGGGTGCTGGACATTTCTGATCCGCCACCAGAGGCCCCAGAACATAAGATTTCCTTTGAAGGACCTCTGAAGCCGCCTAAGGTTTTCTCTAACCACCCAGAGTTTAAGGCGATCCTTAAAAAGCAGCTCTCACAGCCTGAGAGAAAATTCGCTAATCGCAAATATCTGGAGGCGAGGTACCCCTTCCCACAGAAGGACACCAAGGAATGGACAGATCCACCTGAAGTGGACCCTCCAGTCTCTAGGCTAGCAGCACAGACCCTCCTTTCACTGCCAGATAGCTCAACCCTCAGGGACGCAGCAGACCGGCAGGTAGAACGCATGGCTCGTTCAATTTTCGAGGCAGCTGGGGCATCCCTGGCTCCCGCGTTCACCTCAGTTTGGGCTGCCAAGGTCATTCTGGCCTGGGCAAAGAATTTACAAGCTCTCCAAGCATCCGCTCCTGAGCTGTCGGACCAAGCAGTTCAAATAGCAGTTGTAGCAGACTACATGCTCCATGCAGCTCTGGATTCAGCAAGGTGAGTAGCGGGGATAGCATCAAACGCCATCACGATTCGGCGTATCCTCTGGCTGCGGGAATGGAAAGCGGACGCAGCCTCAAAGAAGTCCCTTACGCACCTCCCCTACCTCAGTGGGAGACTTTTCGGTGAACAGTTGGATACTATGATATTCAACGCCACCGGGGGTAAGAGTACTTCTCTTCCCCAACTGAAACCTAAATGCACTTACAAGAAGCGTAACCAAACTCGATTCCGATCCTTTCTGAATTCCTCCGGCTGGTCCGTCTCGCGTCCAGCACAAAATCGTAACCGTTCCCCACGCCGGGACAACTCACGATCGACGCAAAGGTCGGACAAGACCTGGCAGTCAAAAGCAGGCCAGCCTAAGCCCAGAGGAGGAAAATCTCAGACTTTCTCCTCATCATGACTCACGGACTCCGGAAGACACCACACCAGTAGGGTGCCGACTTTTGCTCTTTCATCAAGTCTGGCTGCCCATTACAGAAGACAGGTGGGTCAGGGAACTAGTGTCTTCCGGATACAAAATAGACTTCACCTCCAACCCACCGGACCGATTCTTCCTCTCTGTTCCCCCAAAACTGCCAGCCAAGGCTCGTGCCTACCACCAAGTGGTCTCCTCGCTTTTTCAAGCAGGAGTCATAGTACCGGTACCCACGACCGACCGCTTCCGAGGGTTCTACTCCAATCTGTTCGTAGTTCCCAAGAAAGGAGGCAGCGTACGGCCCATACTAGACCTAAAACAGCTCAACAAATATGTACGGGTCCGTCATTTCCGCATGGAGTCCCTTCGGTCCATCATTGCGTCCATGGAGAAGAGAGAATATCTCGCCTCCATAGACATACAAGACGCATACCTGCATATACCCATTGCACCTGCCCATCAGAGGTTTCTCAGGTCAGAGGCCAGAACCACTACCAATTCGTGGCTCTCCCTTTCGGACTCGCCACGGCTCCCAGAGTGTTCACCAAAGTCATGGCAGCCACCATGGACGTCCTGCACTCCAGAGGCATAGTAGTCGTTCCATACCTGGACGATCTACTCATCAAGGCTCCCACCTTCAAGGACTGCGAGATCAGCGTCTCAATCACAACCGATACTCTCAGTCGCATGGGCTGGTTAATCAACCTACAAAAGTCATCACCAACCCTGAGTCAGTCCCTGACCTTCCTGGGAATGTTATTCAACATCTCCAGGGGTCTAGTGCTCCTTCCCAAGGACAAGGCACTGGCTCTCCGACTAGCAGTTCGCACCCTCCTCCGCAAACCCCCTCGATCTCTCCGGTTTGCCATGAGAGTCCTCGGCAAGATGGCAGCAGCAATAGAAGCGGTCCCATTTGCCCAGTTTCACCTCAGACCTCTCCAACTAGCCATTCTCAAGTCCTGGGACAGGAATCCCTTTTCTCTCGACAGGGAGTGCCAGCTAACGTCGTCAACCAGGAGGTCCCTGCACTGGTGGCTCAAGCGAACCTCGCTTGCAAAGGGGAAATCCTTTCTCACAGGTCAATGGAAGGTTCTGACCACCGACGCGAGCCTGACGGGTTGGGGTGCGGTGCACCTACACCACAGGGCAAGTGGTCCCCAGTGGAAGCGACCATGCCCATCAACATCCTGGAAATTCGTGCCATCCTTCTGGCATTGAGGGCCTTCCATCACTTACTGGCAGCCTCTCACATCAGAATACAGTCGGACAATGCCACGGCTGTGGCATATGTGAATCACCAAGGGGGGACCTGCAGTACCCAGGCGATGCGAGAAGTGTCACCCATCCTCCGCTGGGCGGAGGACACAGGGTCGGTTCTTTCGGCGGTCCACATTCCGGGTGTGGACAACTGGGAAGCAGACTTCTTCAGCCGACAAGGAATAGACTCGGGAGAGTGGTCTCTCCATCCTGAAATTTTTCACCAGATCTGTCTCCGCTGGGGGACCCCGGATGTGGACCTAATGGCATCCCACTTCAATGCCAAGGTCTCCAACTTCATGGCCAGAACACACGATCCGCGGTCGCTCGGAGCAGACGCTCTGGTTCAGGACTGTACCCAGTTCCATCTTCTGTATATTTTTCCACCTCTCCCCTGATATCCAGAGTGGTGAGGAAGATCAAACAAGAGGGAGTTCCAACCATCCTAATTGCACCGGACTGGCCCAGACGCACATGGTACGCCGACATCGTACAACTCACAGCAGACGCCCCCTGGCGTCTCCCCGACCGCCACGATCTTCTATCACAAGGCCCGTTCTACCACCAGAACTCAGGGGCTCTCAATTTGACGGCGTGGCCCTTGAGACCTGGGTTCTAACCCAGGCAGGACTCTCGACGGATGTCATTGGAACCATGATCAGGGCACGGAAGCCAGCCTCTGCCAAGATTTATTACCGTACCTGGAAAGCTTTCTTTACCTGGTGCGAATCTCGTGGCCAGATCCCACTCCCTTATTCCCTACCCAAAGTACTTGGTTTTCTCCAATCGGGTTTGGAAGCCAGGCTGTCATTGGGCTCCCTTAAGAGCCAGGTGTCAGCCCTCTCAGTGCTTTTTCAAAGGCGCATTGCTACCAAGCCGCAAGTAAGGACTTTCCTTCAGGGGGTTTCCCGATTGGTTCCCCCCTACAGACGACCAATAGAAACGTGGGACCTCAACCTGGTCCTGACAGCATTGCAGGAACCACCCTTCGAACCCCTTAAGGAGGTCCCGCTCCGCCTTCTTTCCCAGAAGGTGGTTTTCCTGGTGGCAATCACCTCGCTACACAGGGTGTCTGAACTGACAGCACTCTCCTGCAGATGGCCCTTCCTGGCTTTTCACCAGGACAAGGTAGTTCTTCGTACGGTCCTATCCTTCCTTCCGAAGGTTGTGTCCAACTTCCACCTCAACGAGGAAATTTCACTACCATCCTTTTGTCCGGTTCTGGTTCATAGAGTGGAGAAGGCTCTGCATACGCTTGACCTTGTCAGGGCATTGCGTATATACGTGTCTAGGACTGCGTCCTTCCGGAGGTCTGATTCTCTTTTCCTCCTTCCGGAAGGCGGCCACAAGGGTCTGCCAGCTTCCAAAGCTACCCTTGCCAGGTGGATCAAATCCACCATACAAGAGGCCTACCGCCTTAAGAATTCTCCTCTTCCAGCCGGTATTACGGCACACTCTACACGGGCGGTAGGGGCCTCCTGGGCCATTCGGCACCAGGCTTCGGCACAACAAGTGTGTAAGGCGGCCACTTGGACTAGCTTACACACGTTTACTAAACACTACAGGGTTCATACCCAGTCCTCAGCGGACGCGAGCCTGGGTAGATGTGTCCTGCAGGCGGCGGTGCCCTAAGTATAGGGGCCTGTCTGCACAATATTCGTCCATTGCTTCCCACCCAGCGTCCCATGGTCCTGTGTCCCCCAATGAGGCGACAGAGTAAAGGAGATTTTTGTGTACTCACCGTAAAATCTCTTTCTCTTAGCCTCTAGTTGGGGGACACAGCTCCCACCCTGTTGCCCTTTCCGGGCCGTTGTAACTGTTGAGTTCTCATATTGTTTTCTTGAGCTCGTACATAGTTGCCTTCTTACAGGCATAATTATGTTATTCATGTTACGTTCCTCCTACTGCTTTTGCACAAAACTGGAGAAGGCTGATGCCGTCCAGGGGTTATTACTGCACAGGAGGAGCCACAGTTAATCTTTTTCAGATTATGCATAGTGTCGCCTCCTAGTGGACAGCAGCATAACACCCATGGTCCTGTGTCCCCCAATTAGAGGCTAAGAGAAAGAGATTTTACGGTGAGTACACAAATCTCCTTTTTTATGGGATCATACGATTGTGATGTTGTGATATTTGCCATTTTCATTGTGCAGTTTTCCCCTTTACGGTCCTGACATTCATGCATGAGACATAAGACTTTTTGTCTTCTTTATATTACTATCATCTTTTATGCATGTAGAATGTATGCTACAATTGTGTTATTTTATGTTGATGGTTAAGTCAACTACAATAACTCATCTTTTTCATTCTCAAAACTTTATTTACAGTTACAAGCGTCCACGTGCTGATTAAATCTACAGTTGCCAGTTTTTTACTACTAAGAAGGAGCAGTCACTCACCGGAACTATACGTCATGATGATAACGAAGACAAGTTTGGCCTTGAGCTTAATGATACCACTTTGTACACACAGTTACAACATAACAAAAAAGGCACGGACAAGGCTGTAAATCATTTGACAGCCTCCACTTTTTTTTGTCTCGGTTTGCATAAGCTACAGTTTTTACAGCAACTGCAAAGAAAAAAAAACTATTAGTTAAAAAAAAAAATTATAAATAGCGACTTATGACTGGTAGAGTTACAGTAGCACGTCAGACAAGAAACAATGCGGCAGTAGTGTTGTGCTTCGGATTGAGCTCGCCCTCATTTGCAGGCAGAAGGCAATTCTCCAAATATTACCCCGGCCCGATCTCTACTGCTGGATTCATCTGTGTAGTCCGGATGGGTCAGTGTAAGAATCGGATGCTCATTTTCTGCTCAACGTCTACCTTCTCCAGAACCTGTAAAAAAATAAAATAAGATTTTCTAAGAAAAAAAAACAAAAAACCAACATTGCTTAATCCGCCTGTCCATGGTAAAGAGTGGACAACAGCAGTGAGCCCATTCGTGGGAATTCAGCTGGGGTGGTCACAAGATGTATCCATGTGACCCCCTCCCCAGCGCTGAGCGCAGGGTGTAATTAGATAGATAAGACGTCACATAATATGTGAAAATAATAAATTATGAGAAACAAGCGGAGACCTTAACAAACTCGGAGAAAGAAATGGCACAGTCTCCATCCTGGTCAGCCTCCTGGATAGTGCGGTCAGCAATGCTTCCCAGCTGATCATCCGATATGTTCACTCCCACCATCATCCGCAGGACCTAGAAAAGGGGGAAAGCTACAGCTATTACTGTGTAGTTGTACGATATAACACAATACATCACGACAGTAGAAAAGCTTAGACCGGAATGCAGAGTATACACCCCAGGGCAGGTGGCGCATATATACACACCCCAGGGCAGGTGGCGCACATATACACACCCCAGGGCAGGTGGCGCACATATACACACCCCAGGACAGGTGGCACACATATACACACACCCCAGGACAGGTGGCGCAGTTATAGAAGGAAACAAAAAGCAGCTCCTTGCACAAGTCCAGAACACTTGGAATTGCAAGAAGTTCCATTTATTCACAGCATTGTTCATCTCTATGATACAATTACACACCATGTGGTGACATAGGTCATAGCCACAGCTTCTTACAGGTGCAAATAAGTGCACAAGATTGCAGGCAGTACTCCAGCGTAACCACAAACTGACGCATTCATCTACCCCAGTTGGTGGCCACATATCAGCTCCATTTATTCTTTACCCCCGGAGCTTTTTTCGGTTTTGCATTTTTCACTCCACGCCTTAGAGCCATAACTTTTTTATTTTTCCATCAATATGGCCATGTGAAGGCTTATTTTTTGCAGGACGAGTTGTACTTTTGAACGACACATTGGTTTTACCATGTCGTGTACTAGAAAACTGGAAAAAAATTCCAATTACGGTGAAATTGCAAAAAAAAGAAGAAGTGCAATCCCACACTTGTTTTTTGCTAGGTTCACTAAATGCTAAAACTGACCTGTGATTATGATTCTCCAGGTCATTATGAGTTCATAGACACCAAACATGTCTAAGTTCTTTTTTATCTAAGTGGTGAAAAAAAAATTCCAAACTTTGCTTAAAAAAGAAAAAAAAAAAAAAAAAAAAAAAAAAATATTGCACAGTTTTCCGATACCCGTAGCGTCTCCAGTTTTCGTGATTTGGAGTTGGGTGAGGGCTTATTTTTTTGCGTGCCGAGCTGATGGTTTTAATGATACCATTTTTGTGTGGATACGTTCTTTTGATCGCCCATTATTGCATTTTAATGCAATGTCGCGGCGACCAAAAAAAACGTGATTCTGGCAGTTTTAATTTTTTTTCCCCTCTCTATGCCACTTAGCGATCAGGTTAATCCTTCTTTTATTGATTAATCAGGCGATTCTGAACTCGGCGATACCAAATGTGTATGACTTTTTTTTTTATTATTTTGAATGGGGCGAAAGGGAGGTGGTGATTTAAACTTATTTTTTTATATTTTTCACATTTTTAAAAAGTTTTTTTTTTTTTTTTTACTTTTGCCATGCTTCAATTGCCTCCATGGGATGCTAGAAGCTGGCACAACTTGATTGCCTCTGCTACATAGAGGTGATGCTCAGGTCTCCTCTATGTAGTAGAATTACAGCATTGCTATGAGCGCCAACCACAAGGTGGCACTCACAGTAGTCTGGCATCAACAACCATAGAGATCTCAAGGAGACCACTGGTTGTCATGCCGAGGTGCTGATGACCCCCAATCACGAGACGGGGGGGTGTCACCGATGCGCTTATTAAATGCCGCTGTCAGAGTTTGACAGCGGCATTTAACTAGTTAATAGGCGCGGGTGGATCGCGATTCCGCCCACGCCTATTGCAGGCACATGTCAGCTGTTCAAAAACAGCTTACATGTCCCAGCTTTGATGCGGGCTCACCACCAGAGCCCACATCAAAGCGAAGGTTCTGCCATCAGATGTACTATTCCATCCAATGGCAGAAAGGGGTTAAAGGGATTGTCCGCACCAAATCAATAAGTTTGCAGTCACTCTGTGATTGCAGACATGGATCCCCCCCAGAGCATGCACTGTTCACATTCACCAGTTTCTGAGTCAGGACTGGAGGGTATGTAAGAGTTACATACACCCACCCAGAACCCGACTAGTGGGTAACACTTGTATGAAGTGACGCCACGCCCTCTAGTCAGCCACACCCACTGGACAGGTGCGTCACTAGTCTGAGCATGACCTCACTCAATACAAGTGTATGTACATACACACACAGCACACACAGGGATTCATAAGTCTGATGGCAGACTTATCGATTTGGATAAGTGGCCTAACACAAAAAAAAAAAAAAACACTTCAGTTTTGCGCTCCATTGCAGAGATATTCACATTTGTTGATTTTGGAGAGCAGTATATGAAATCTCCAGACCAACTTGGTGTTTCTTCAGAGTCTCCTCGGGGGTGCGTGCTTTTACTCCACCATCCCAGCAGCTGATCTAGCAATCTCAGACACTGCTGAGTTGTGATTGGCAGCGTCTGGGAACGAGGGGTGAAAGTGCACACCCCCAGAGAAGACTGAAGAAACACCCAAACAAGCTGCAAGCAGAGATTTCACATACTGCTCTCCTAAAGCAACAAAAGTGAGCAACTCAGCACAAAACAGAAAAGAGCAGCAGAATCAGGGGCGCTCAGGGATTTGTACAAATTTAGCTAAATTTTTTTTTTTATTTAATTTTTTTAAGCAAGTGACAGTCTCAGCTCAACAGATTCAGGGGCTTAATATTTTGACCATTTTGGTAGAAGTAGAATATATCATTTTAATAATACCAACAAATACATATATTTATAGCCATCACATTAGGTAAAATCATTTACCTGCAGCAGTTCCTCCCGGGAGATTCTATCATCTTTATCCAGGTCATAAAGCCTAAAAGCAACTATAAGAAATGGAAAATTCTTAATGAAATGGTCATTTCACATTGAGAAAACATCTAGTTGGAAAGCAAGTCATTAAGAGGTTGTCACAATTTAATCTTAAAGGAACAGTGCCACTCGTAGTCATTAACTGGTATTGCAGTTCATCCCCATAGAAGTGAGCAAGTTAGGGTACCGTCACACAGTCACACTTTGATCGCTACGACCGTACGATCCGTGACGTTCCAGCGATATCCATACGATATCGCTGTGTCTGACACGCAGCAGCGATCAGGGATCCTGCTGAGAATCGTACGTCGTAGCAGATCGTATGGAACTTTCTTTCGTCGCTTGATCACCCGCTGTCATCGCTGGATCGTTGTGTGTGACAGCGATCCAGCGATGCGTTCGCTGGTAACCAGGGTAAACATCGGGTAACTAAGCGCAGGGCCGCGCTTAGTAACCCGATGTTTACCGTGGTTACCAGCGTAAAAGTAAAAAAAAACAAACCGTACATACTCGCCATCTGATGTCCGTCAGGTCCCTTGCCGTCTGCTTTCCGTTCTGACTGTCTGCCGGCCGGAAAGTGAGAGCAGATCACAGCAGTGACGTCGCCGCTGTGATCTGCTCTCACTGTACGGCGGCACTCAGTCAGAGCGGAAAGCAGACTGCAAGGGACCTGACGGACATCAGATGGTGAGTATGTACGGTTTGTTTTCTTTTACTTTTACGCTGGTAACCACGGTAAACATCGGGTTACTAAGCGCGGCCCTGCGCTTAGTAACCCGATGTTTACCCTGGTTACCCGGGGACTTCGGCATCGCTCCAGCGCCGTGATTGCAACGTGTGACCACAGTCTACGACGCTGGAGCGATAATCGTACGATCGCTGCGACGTCACGAATCGTGCCGTCGTAGCGATGTAAATGGTACTGTGTGACGGTACCCTTACACTACAATTCCAGGCAAAGCAAACAGTGAGGCAGAGTGCAGAAGAAAAAAAAATTACAGTTCATTACTGGGAATAGATTTCATAACTTAATGTTCCTTCTTTTAGGATTTTGTAATCTTAACGATTTCAGTGAATTTGTTTTTTTTTTGTTTTTTTTCTAAAGACCGTTTAGGGCAGAGCAAATCTTACACAATAGTTTGTTATTTCTGCTGTTCAGGGGCTCAGAGCTGGCAAGATCTTTTGATTTCTCATTATCTTCAATGGGTCTGAAGTGAGCTAGTGTCCTCATAAATCCACGGAAATTAACCTGGTCCTCCCTAAAAGTAATATAGAAGAAAAAATTTAATATGCGTATTATGAATTAGACTGTTGCGATTTTCATTCCCCTCCCTCCCCCAGATGTTTCACTGGGGGACTTGCTCATTTGCCCATGAAATGTAATGTGTAGCACCTGCATCATTATCTATTTTTTGACTCATGCAGTCGTCTGAAAGAAGAGGGTGGGGGTGGGGAATTCAATGTCGCTGTGTCCATATTTTAAAGGAAAAAAAATAAATTGTAATTTTAAGGGGAGGGGGGGGGGGGGCGTCGAAAATTGCTTTTATTTACAAGCCATGTCCAAAAACACCCATTTAGGAAGTTGGGAATAACCCCTTTAAGGGAAGCCAGCCAGTCGGTGCGTCCGGCGCCTTATAAATCTTACCCTTCTGGGAAGAATGCATTAATAATTCGATCTCCCAAGGGGTTAATGGCCAGTTCTGGAATCCTTTGGAAATCTTCCCGGCTAAGAAGAGAAAAGTAAATATAATAACCAAACATACTGTGCAGAGTTACCCATTAGCAAATATAAGCAGTGACCACAGAGCCCGGCCGTTACTGGTGTGATGAATAGCGTCGCTATCATTCAGGAAAACATGCAGTAATAACCCTACTTCAAAGAAGTTGCTCCCACCCAATCTGATATCACAAGAAGAAACACTGGGCGAAACACTGGCAAGATAGCCGTCCAGATCACACACACAACACTGGGCAGAACACTGGCAAGATAGCCGTCCAGATCACACACAACACTGGCAAGATAGCCGTCCTAGATCATGCACAACACTGGGCAGAATACTGGCAAGATAGCCGTCCTAGATCATGCACAACACTGGGCAGAACACTGGCAAGATAGCCGTCCAGATCACACACACAACACTGGCAAGATAGCCGTCCTAGATCATGCACAACACTGGGCAGAACACTGGCAAGATAGCCATCCCAGATCACACACAACACTGGACGTTTGACATTTGTTGCCTCCAGCTCAAAAATATCTCCAGAATCCATCCTTTCCTCAACCATCACTCTACCAAAATGCTTGTGCATGCCCTCATCATCTCCTGCCTCGACTACTGCAACACCCTCCTCTGTGGCCATCCTGCTAACCTCTCCAATCCATCCTTAACTCTGCTGCCCGACTAATTCATCTCTCCCCTCGCTACTCCTCCGCTTCCCCCTCTGCAAATCTCTTCACTGGCTCCCATTCCCTCAGCGTATCCAGTTCAAATTACTAATACTAACCTACAAAGCCATCCATAACCTGTCTCCTCCATATATCTCTGAACTAATCTCCCGATATGTTCCCTCACGTAATCTCCGGTCCTCCCAAGACCTCCTTCTCTCTTCCACACTTATTAGCTCCTCATCCAATCACCTCCAAGACTTCTCCCGAATATTCCCCATCCTCTGGAATTCTCTGCCCCAACACGTCCGACTATCAACCACATTAGGATCCTTCAGACGGAACCTGAAAACCCACCTCTTCAGGAAAGCCTACAGCCTGCACCGACACTGCTGCCTCCTCACCACTACCGAAGCTACCACCTCACCAACACCGGTGCTCCTACAACCCTCAACCTATTGTCTCCATCCCCACCATCCTGTAGAATGTAAGCCGCAAGGGCAGGGTCCTTGCCCCTCTGTATCAGTCTGTAATTGTTAGTTTGTCTACTGTAAGTGATATCTGTAACTTGTATGTAACCCCTTCTCATGTACAGCACCATGGAATCAATGGTGCTCTATAAATAAATAATATTTTGCCTTTGCTGGCAATTCCAGATACAGGCCTTCTGTTAGATTGGGATTGAAGATGTGGCTAGACAACCCCTACAAACAGTATGGTGGGGCTCTGCAGTGTTTGCTCTAATTTTATTTCAGCCGCTACATGAGAATTCCTGTGTTTTCTTTTTTAATCTGAGATGTGGTCTCAGATATATGGGCCTTTTTATTTAGTGTGCGTGTCTTTAGGCTACTCTGTCATCGCTATGTCCCCTTGCAAAGACTATAAAGATTAGCACTAAATACAAGAAGGGCCCATATATTGGATTTAAAAAAAAACCCCACAAACTTCTAGTCTCATTATAATCAAAGCCATACCCCAAACGACAGGGGGTCTTTCATGGTGGAGCTGCAGTAATGTATCTTGTAAACCCCTTGGTGGCAATGATCCTGTGAATGCTGCTCGTTAGGTAATGTTCACCTTTATTACAGACGGCCGAGCAAAGTCCACCCTCACGTCTTGTTTAAGAAAGACAAATCGTTTAATAAAAAGAGCAGAGATAAACGGGAAGTCGAGAGACGCACACAACCAGGACATTGTACATGGAAGCCTTAAGGTGACCTGTCACCAGACATAACCAGCTCATATTCTTACCTGATGCAAGTGCTGCTTTTCTCCTGAATCCGGTGTTTGTTTCTGCGCCTCCCCGTTACTGAGATATGGCCCCTCTTCCATATGGACTTCTATTAGTCTTTTAGACAAATGGGTGTGGTCCTTACAAAGACAAAGTAGAGGACCTCACCTACTTGGCTAAAAAGACTAAGGCCGGGGTCACACTTAGCGTAGGGAAATGCTGTTGTTTTTTTTTTTTTTTTTTTTTTTTTTTACAGGCGTAATATGCAGAAATGTTCCCTGAACAGTGATCCGTATGTCATCCGTAGGCAGGGTGTGGCTGCGTATTTTGTGCATGGCATCCTCCGTATGTAATCCGTATGGCATCCGTACTGCGATATTTTCTCGCCGGCTTGCAAAATGGACATAGAATGGATCCACGGGCTCAAATGTTCGGAAAAACATATATACAGTCTAATATAGATATATAGTACAGACCAAAAGTTTGGACACCTTCTCATTTAAAGATTTTTCTGAATTTTCATGACTATGAAAATTGTACATTCACACTGAAGGCATCAAAACTATGAATTAACACGTGTGGAATTATATACTTATAAAAAAGTGTGAAACAACTGAAATTAGGTCTTATACAGGTCCTTCTCAAACAATTAGCATATAGTGTTAAATTTCATTATTTACCATAATGTAATGATTACAATTAAACTTTCATATATTATAGATTCATTATCCACCAACTGAAATTTGTCAGGTCTTTTATTGTTTTAATACTGATGATTTTGGCATACAACTCCTGATAACCCAAAAAACCTGTCTCAATAAATTAGCATATCAAGAAAAGGTTCTCTAAACGACCTATTACCCTAATCTTCTGAATCAACTAATTAACTCTAAACACATGCAAAAGATACCTGAGGCTTTTAAAAACTCCCTGCCTGGTTCATTACTCAAAACCCCCATCATGGGTAAGACTAGCGACCTGACAGATGTCAAGAAGGCCATCATTGACACCCTCAAGCAAGAGGGTAAGACCCAGAAAGAAATTTCTCAACAAATAGGCTGTTCCCAGAGTGCTGTATCAAGGCACCTCAATGGTAAGTCTGTTGGAAGGAAACAATGTGGCAGAAAACGCTGTACAACGAGAAGAGGTGACCGGAACCTGAGGAAGCAGTGGACTGAGTCTGGTGTGGAAACATCCAGAGCCACCGTGCACAGGCGTGTGCAGGAAATGGGCTACAGGTGCCGCATTCCCCAGGTAAAGCCACTTTTGAACCATAAACAGCGGCAGAAGCGCCTGACCTGGGC
Source organism: Ranitomeya variabilis (assembly GCF_051348905.1). Lineage (NCBI taxonomy): Eukaryota > Metazoa > Chordata > Amphibia > Anura > Dendrobatidae > Ranitomeya > Ranitomeya variabilis. Next base: position 615,066,090 of record NC_135232.1, read on the forward strand.
TACAGAGAAGCAGCACTGGACTGTTGCTAAGTGGTCCCAAGTACTTTTTTCTGATGAAAGCAAATTTTGCATGTCATTCGGAAATCAAGGTGCCAGAGTCTGGAGGAAGACTGGGGAGAAGGAAATGCCAAAATGCCTGAAGTCCAGTGTCAAGTACCCACAGTCAGTGATGGTGTGGGGTGCCATGTCAGCTGCTGGTGTTGGTCCACTGTGTTTCATCAAGGGCAGGGTCAATGCAGCTAGCTATCAGGAGATTTGGGAGCACTTCATGCTTCCATCGGCTGAAATGCTTTATGGAGATGAAGATTTCATTTTTCAGCACGACCTGGCACCTGCTCACAGTGCCAAAACCACTGGTAAATGGTTTACTGACCATGGTATTACTGTGCTCAATTGGCCTGCCAACTCTCCTGACCTGAACCCCATAGAGAATCTGTGGGATATTGTGAAGAGAAAGTTGAGAGACGCAAGACCCAACACTCTGGATGAGCTTAAGGCCGCTATTGAAGCATCCTGGGCCTCCATAACATCTCAGCAGTGTCACAGGCTGATTGCCTCCATGCCACGCCGCATTGAAGCAGTCATTTCTGCCAAAAGATTCCCGACCAAGTATTGAGTGCATAACTGAACATTATTATTTGATGGTTTTTTTGTTTGTTATTAAAAAACACTTTTATTTGATTGGACGGGTGAAATATGCTAATTTATTGAGACAGGTTTTTTGGGTTATCAGGAGTTGTAGGCCAAAATCATCAGTATTAAAACAATAAAAGACCTGACAAATTTCAGTTGGTGGATAATGAATCTATAATATATGAAAGTTTAATTGTAATCATTACATTATGGTAAATAATGAAATTTAACACTATATGCTAATTTTTTGAGAAGGACCTGTATTCTAGGTTCTTCGAAGTAGCCACCTTTTGCTTTGATGACCGCTTTGCACACTCTTGGCATTCTCTTGATAAGCTTCAAGAGGTAGTCACCGGGAATGGTTTTCACTTCACAGTGTGCCCTGTCAGGTTTAGCAAGTGGGATTTCTTGCCTTATAAATGGGGTTGGGACCATCAGTTGTGTTGTGCAGAAGTCTGGTGGATACACAGCTGATAGTCCTACTGAATAGACTGTTAAGAGTTTGTATTATGGCAAGAAAAAAAGCAGCTAAGTAAAGAAAAACGAGTGGCCATTATTACTTTAAGAAATGAAGGTCAGTCAGTCTGAAAAATTGTGCAAACTTTGAAAGTGTCCCCAAGTGCAGTGGCAAAAACCATCAAGCGCTACAAAGAAACTGGCACACATGAGGCCCGCCCCAGGAAAGGAAGACCAAGAGTCACCTCTGCTTCTGAGGATAAGTTTATCCAAGTCACCAGCCTCGGAAATCGTAGGTTAACAGCAGCTCAGATTAGAGACCAGGTCAATGCCACACAGAGTTCTAGTAGGTAGCAGACACATCTCTACAACAACTGTTAAGAGGAGACTTTGTGCAGCAGGCCTTCATGGTAAAGGATGCTAGGAAACCACTGCTAAGGACAGGCAACAAGCAGAAGAGACTTGTTTGGGCTAAAGAACACAAGGAATGGACATTAGACCAGTGGAAATATGTGCTTTGGTCTGACGAGTCCAAATTGGAGATCTTTGGTTCCAACCACGATGCCTTTGTGCGACGCAGAAATGGTGAACGGATGGACTCTACATGCCTGGTTCCCACCGTGAAGCATGGAGGAGGTAGTGTGATGGTGTGGGGGTGCTTTGCTGGTGACACTGTTGGGGATTTATTCAATATTGAAGGCATACTGAACCAGCATGGCTACCACAGCATCTAGCAGGGGCATGCTATTCCATCCGGTTTGCGTTTAGTTAGACCATCATTTATTTTTCAACAGGACAATGACCCCAAACACACCTCCAGGCTGTGCAAGGCTATTGGCCAAGAAGGAAAGTGATGGGGTGCTATGCCAGATGACCTGGCCTCCACAGTCACCAGACCTGAACCCAATCGAGATGGTTTGGGGTGAGCTGGACCGCAGAAGGAAGGCAAAAGGGCCAACAAGTGCTAAGCATCTCTGGGAACTCCTTCAAGATTGTTGGAAGACCATTTCCGGTGACTACCTTTTAAAGCTCATCAAGAGAATGCCAAGAGTGTGCAAAGCAGTCGTCAAAAGTAAAAGGTGGCTACTTTCAAGAACCTAGAATATAAGACAAAATTTCAGTTGCTTCACACTTTTTTGTTAAGTATATAATTCCACATGTGTTAATTCATAGTTTTGATGCCTTCAGTGTGAATGTAAAATTTTCATAGTCATGAAAATACAGAAAAATCTTTAAATGAGAAGGTGTGTCCAAACTTTTGGTCTGTACTGGAACACACACACACACACACACACACACACACACACACACGCTAGATAGCTTACAAGCCGGTAATTCAATTGTCGGCTTTTGCCATCTCCTTATCAAACCAGACAGGATATGAGACATGGTTTACATACAGTAAAGCATTTCATATCCCTTATTTTTTACATATTCCTCACTTATAATGTCAGTAAAGTGTGTGCAAAGTTTGGGGGCTCTAGCTGTTAAAATAAAGGGTTAAATCACTGAAAAAACTGGTGTGGCTCCCGCGCAATTTTCTCTGCCAGAGTGGGATAGCCAGTGACTGAGGGCAGATATTAATAGCCTAGAGACCATGGTTATTGGCCCCCCTGGCTGAAAACCATCTGCCCCCAGCCACCCCAGAAAAGGCACATCTGTAAGATGCGCCTATTCTGGCACTTAGCCTCTCTCAACCCACTCCCCTGTAGCGGTGGGATATGGGGTAATAAGGGGTTAATGTCACCTTGCTATTGTAAGGTGACATTAAGCTTGGTTAATAATGGAGAGATGTCAATAAGACACCTATCCATTATTAATCCAGTAGAAGTAAAGGGTTAATAATACACAAACACCCACATTATGAATAAAGTATTTTTTTTTAATCAGGTATTTTTTATTAAAGTTTTCAGAACATAACAGAATTTTCACCAAACTACCCCACAATCTTCCCCCCCATTCCCAACCGCTCCCCCCTACCCAACCCTGGTCCAACGATAAAATATATCACAAGAAAAATACAGACATAGATAAGGCACATATCCCAAAGCACCAGTCATGGATTACAACAATCACTTTCAGGGTGATATAAACATGGTATCACGGAATAAACTTACAGACGGTAAGCCCGGAACATTCAACCATCCTGCCCAAATTTTCTCTAACACTGCCGGTCTACCCCGTTTAAGATAAATGGCCTTCTCTCTGCATGAATAAAGTATTTCAGTGAAATAACTACACATGGGGTTGTAAAATCTTTATTGTACGCGTAATCAACCTAAAGACCCTCGTTCTGTAAAAGAAAAAAGCAACAATATCCCATTCCTCTTCGGCGTTCAGTCATGTCCCACGCTGTAAATCCATCTGAAGGGGTTAAATAATTTTAGAACCAGGAGCCTGCTAATGCAGCTGTTGCTCCTGGCTGTAAAAACTGGGGAATGAAGGGGAATATAGCATCGTAGACTTGCGGTGATGCCCCCCTGGTGGCATAAAAACTCATATGAATCTAAACAAAGAGGAAAGCAGCGACACTTCCGTTTTGTGACGAAGAAACCTTAGTCCTTTATTTCCAATATAAATTCATGGACAAGGTAAACAGGGCAGGGACAGAGCAAGTAAAAAGCACGATGGCCGTTTCGCGTTAAACACGCTTCCACGGGTCCAGAGTGTGGTTAACGCGAAACGGCTGTCCTTTTTACTGTCGTTTGGATTTATCTACATGTTTCTTCCTGGCAAGCACCCTCTACCAAGTAACTGTACTCCCATAATGTGGTGCCAATGATTCAGAGTGTATCCCTCTATACCAGTAAGTAACTCATTACATTTATCTCGGTGCCATTCATTTTTTCTTCTATATAAACTCATATGAACTTTAGCGTGGGAATTTTTCTGAATATTTTCGCACGCTAGCGAAATATACGGCAGATAGGAGCTGCCCCATAGAGAATCATTGGTCCGTGTGCAATGCGTAGTTTTTGTGCCTCTCATACGTCTGCAAAACTCTAGTGTGACCCCGGCCTTACAGAGACAAGGGGGCCATGTCTGAGGAACAGAGGCGCAGGATGACGAGAAAAATGCCAGATGCAGGAGAACAGTGCCATTTACACCAGGTAAAGAAAACATTAAACCGGCAAATGGCAGATCCTCCAATTGTTGTCAACTCCAGATGCCAAGTATCAAGCTAGCCGCATGGTGGCCAGTGGTAGCCAGACACAGAACACTACTAGTTATTGGTGAGTGGAAAACAATAGAGGTATGGTAAGGACCAACAGATTTCTATGGGCGCAGTATTTTGGATCTTGGTGTGCACGAGGCCAAGACGAACACCCAACTCTTTATACAGCTTAGAGCACAAGTCTCCAGCTGTCATATCAGATGGAAAGCTACAACTTCAGTCAGGCATGCTGGGAATTGTGGTCTTACAGTACTGATGAGCTATAGATTGCAGATCATTTTGTTGCATTTGACTGAACCACATTTGTATGAATGTGATTGTAGGGAGTTTAATCTAAAACGGAGGTCAGTTACACCCCCTGAAGTGCCCCATTTGAGCTCAGTGATATGCTCCATTACTTGTCTATAGGACTGGTGGAGATGGTTGAGTGCTGTTCTCTGCCAGTCCCATAGACAAGATTGAGGCAGTGATCATTATGTTTTACTTATATAGCATCATTAATTCCACAGCGCTTTACATACATCATCATCTCTGTCCCCATAGGGGCTCACAATCTGAATTCCCTATCAGTAGGTTTTTGGAGAACCTGGAGGAAACCCACGCAAACACAGGGAGAACATACAAACTCCTTGCAGATGTTGTCCTTGGTGGGATTTGTACCCGGGACTCCAGCGCTGCAAGGCTGCAGTGCTAACCACTGAATATGTATGCCCGGCCATCAGTCTATTGAAAAAAGGCCTTTCAAGATATGGTGAGATGCCACAGCGTAGGTTATAAAAAGGCTGTCCCCAGCTAGCAAGTTAACGCTTAGGAATTTCAGGGGCCCCTTTTCCATACACAAACTGTCAGCCAAACTCATCACTATATGCGGGATCGGCTGACATTAGGCTAAAGGTGTACCATGGGGGGCATTAGCGCTAACAATGCCATTATAAGGGGTTCTCTTATGAGGTAAGCAAGAGCCTTACATCAAGCAGATTTTAGGAGCTCAACTCCTTCATCCAGGACATGAGTAACCAGACCAAGTATGGCTCCTGCAGCTTCTCGTGTTGAGAAAAGCCGATTGCCAGGGGGTTTTACCAAGCGCCACCACAGCCGTATAACCAAGTGTCGTTCCCAACATCACTTCTGCAGTGGTGCCAACATTAGGACTGCCTGACCCTGTACACACAACATCATTACAAGAACCTTCTAGACTGGATCACCCACTGTCCCAGGGCTTAAAGGGGATATCCAGTTTATAAACCACCTTCATATTCCCATTAAAAAGATAGAGGCCCATGCAGCTTGAGATGCCCATGTCTTTGTCAGAGAAGGGGTCTCTGGAGGAGTGGGCCGAAACCTATAGATTTTTATCATACTGATTAAAGGGGGATATCCCAAGAAAATTATCTGTCTCATGTTTGCATGATAAGTGTATGATCGCTGGGACCCCGACATATCACTATAGAAGAAAGAAGTGGTGGTCTCAAAGACAACCACTGGAGCAGCAGGGTGCACGAGCGTGACTCCATTTAAGGCTATGTGCACACGTTGCGGATTCTCTGCGGATCCACAGCGTTTTTTGCGGTGCAGAAACGCTGCAGATCTGCAATTGATTTACAGTACAATGTAAATCAATGAGGGAAGAAAAAAAAAAAAAAAAAAAAAAAAAAGCTGTGCACACTTTGCAGAAAATCCGCTGCGGAAACGATGCGGTTTAAAAGACGTAGCATGTCACTTTTTTTGCGAATCTGCAGCGTTTTTGTACCCATTCCATTATAGAAATCCGCAGGGATAAAAAAAAAACACGCAGCAAAAACGCACAAAAACGCTGCGGATCCGCACAAAAAAACGCGACAAATCCGCAGGTGCGTTTTCTGCCAGGAGAGGCAGAATCCGCACCAGAAATTCCTAAGGCTAATCCGCAACGTGTGCACATTGCCTAAGGCTACTTTCACACTAGCGTTAACTGCAATACGTCGTTTTGGCAAAAAAACGCATCCTGCAAAAGCGCTTGCAGGATGCGTTTTTTTACCATTGACTAACATTAGCGACGCATTTGCGACACATTGACATGTCGCAACCATCGTGAGACGGTTGCGCCGTGTTGTGGCGGTCCGCCGAGAGCAAAAAAACGTTACTTTTTGCTCCCGACGGTCCGCTTTTTCCGACCGCGCATGTGCAGCCGGAACTCCGCCCCCACCTCCCTGCACCTCACAATGGGGCAGCGGATGCGCTGGAAAAATGCATCCGCTGCCCTCATTGTGCGGCGCAGAGAACGCTAGCGTCGGTAACCTCGGCCCGACGCTAGTGTGAAAGTAGCCTTATAGCTGCTGGTCCCAGGAAGGGATGTGGGAGGCACTTTCCAATTAGCTTATTGTCTAGAAACCCATCCCAACAGGTAAGGATTGTCCAATGCAGAGAAACCCTTGAACAAGGTCACGCTTTATATCTCGGTATACAAGGCTAAGAAAACCCCCATAAAAAAGGTCACTATCGTTTACAGCTATGCTCCAAGCCAACAATGTAAGCGCCACATCATGTGACAAGGCTGTACCTCTTTATAGAGTTAAAATATTACTAAATAGCCCTAGAAGACGATAACGGCGGCATGCCTTACATAACCAGCTACTTAATGAAAGGTCATGCCGTTAACGCAGGCAGGTTCTTATGAGTGTAATTAGTGGTCATGACAATTACATCTACAAGGCAATTAGTAATGCCAAGATTACTTGTTTAACTCTTTTTATCCTAGTGGGCCCTCTACAATCCCAACACCTATTTTGGAATAGATGTTGGGTTAAATCCCCTGCAAAAGAAAATCATGGGCCACTTATTGACTACCCTGCATCAAAGAGCTGAGGTTTTCTGATCATTTGTTTGCCTATGCACATAGGACCGCGACACGTCAGTCATGTATGATAAGAATGTATGAGAGAGATAGATAATCAAAAAAAGGAAGAAAATAAGTGGACTTTATTGCCTGAACGGCGTGGCAACGTTTCGGATGATAGATAGATATATATATATATATATATATCATCCGAACCGTTGCCACGCCGTTCAGGCAATAAAGTCCACTTATTTTCTTCAGTTTTTTGTGCTGCTTCCCTTTTTTTTATTCTACTATTGGAGACCATTGGATTACTGGTTGGGAGAGCTTTGCACAACATTTGAGTTAATATTGCATGCTGTCACAATTTTTCTCTCTCTATCTATATATAATTTTTTCTGGCTTTTATTAAAACAACAAAATGGAAATCCAGCAAGGCAATCATTACTTCTGGTCTGATCAGCAGTGTTGGAGTACATTATTTCTTCCTTTATCCCCATAGTTTTCTGCAATCAGTTTTGGCTTAAAAATGCATGTTATTTTCTTAGCATAGCCATCAATAATAGATCACAAAGGGTCTCAGTGACTGTACTCTTTCCAAATCAAACTGATTCTCACGTCCCAATCCATCGGCCACATCAGTAATCTGTGACTACAGGATAGGAGCTGTCAGGCTATGTGCCCACATTGCGGATTCATGTGTGGATTTTTCCGTACCGTTTTTGAAAAATCAGCAGGTAAAATGCACTGAGTTTTACCTGCCGATTTACCACAGATTTCCTGTACGGATTCCACCTGTGGTTTCCCATTGACGAGCAGGTGTAAAACGCTGCGGAATCCGCGCAAAGAATTGACATGCTGCAGAAAACACAACACAGCGTTTCCGCGCTGTATTTTCCGCACCATGTGCACTGCGGATTTGGTTTTCCATGGTACTGTAAACCTGATTGAAAACTGCTGCGAATCCGCAGGCAAATCAGCACCATATGCACATAGCCTAAGGATGATCTCTTATCGGACGCAGTGAAGGGTCTTTTTTGATTATCCAGTCTGGCATGGTGTCACACTGCGACGATGAGGTCATGCCACGCTGGCTAATTAATAAAAGGACCTGCGGATGAAGTAAGGCAGGAGACGGTTCTCAGGATTCCCAACCAGTGGCCATATTATTTATTTCATGGCTGATGAACTGGGACAGCTCTGTAATACCCGGCACAATCACTACTAAATACAGAGTTAGGTCTGGTATCACAGCTCCGCTCTATTCCTTTACCAGAGCTCTGCAGACCTATTAAGTACTTGACTGTGGGAATGATGAGATTCAAACCCCTATCAAATACCAATGGGAAATGTTTTATAGCTTTGAATATTATTATATATATACATACATATATATATTACATACAGTCATGGCCAAAAGTATTCACACCCCTGCAATTCTGTCAGATAATACTCAGATTCTTCCTGAAAATGATTGCAAACACAAATTATTCGTTATTATCTTCATTTAATTTTTCTTAAATGAAAAAAAAATAAAACACAAAAAGAATTGTTCTAAAGCCAAATTGGATATAATTCCACACCAAACATAAAAAGGGGGTGGACCAAAGTATTGGCACTGTTCGAAAAATCATGTGATGCTTCTCTAATTTGTGTAATTAACAGCATCTGTAACTTACCTGTGGCACCTAACAGGTGTTGGCAATAACTAAATCACACTTGCAGCCAGTTGACATGGATTAAAGTTGATTCAACCTCTGTCCTGTGTCCTTGTGTGTACCACATTGAGCATGGAGAAAAGAAAGAAGACCAAAGAACTGTCTGAGGACTTGAGAAACCAAATTGTGAGGAAGCATGAGCAATCTCAAGGCTACAAGTCCATCTCCAAAGACCTGAATGTTCCTGTGTCTACCGTGCGCAGTGTCATCAAGAAGTGTAAAGCCCATGGCACTGTGGCTAACCTCCCTAGATGTGGACGGAAAAGAAAAATTGACAAGAGATTTCAACGCAAGATTGTGCAGATGTTGGATAAAGAACCTCGACTAACATCCAAACAAGTTCAAGCTGCCCTGCAGTCCGAGGGTACAACAGTGTCAACCCGTACTATCCGTCGGCATCTGAATGAAAAGGGACTGTATGGTAGGAGACCCAGGAAGACCCCACTTCTTACCCTGAGACATAAAAAAGCCAGGCTGGAGTTTGCCAAAACTTACCTGAAAAAGCCTAAAACATTTTGGAAGAATGTTTTCTGGTCAGATGAGACAAAAGTAGAGCTTTTTGATCAAAGGCATCAACATAGAGTTTACAGGAGAAAAAAAAAAAAAAAAAAAAAAAAAAAAAAAAAAAAAGGCATTCAAAGAAAAGAACACGGTCCCTACAGTCAAACATGGCGGAGGTTCCCTGATGTTTTGGGGTTGCTTTGCTGCCTCTGGCACTGGACTGCTTGACCGTGTGCATGGCATTATGAAGTCTGAAGACTACCAACAAATTTTACAGCATAATGTAGGGCCCAGTGTGAGAAAGCTGGGTCTCCCTCAGATGTCATGGGTCTTCCAGCAGGACAATGACCCAAACACACACTTCAAAAAGCACTAGAAAATGGTTTGAGAGAAAGCACTGAAGACTTCTAAGGTGGCCAGCAATGAGTCCAGACCTGAATCCCATAGAACACCTGTGGAGAGATCTAAAAATGGCAGTTTGGAGAAGGCACCCTTCAAATATCAGGGACCTGGAGCAGTTTGCCAAAGAAGAATGGTCTAAAATTCCAGCAGAGCATTGTAAGAAACTCATTGTTGGTTACCGGAAGCGGTTGGTCGCAGTTATTTTGGCTAAAGGTTGTGCAACCAAGTATTAGGGCTGTCCCACACGTCCAGATAATTCCGGTACCGGAATAAATCGGTACCGGAGTTATCCGTGTCCGTGTGCCTGGGAACTCACGGCGGGCCATACGTGCGGCACACGTGTGCCGCCCGTATGGCGAGTGGGTACCACACGGAGCGTGTGGTACCCACTCTGCATGGTGCTGAAGCTGCGATTCATATCTTCCCTGCAGCAGCGTTTGCTGCAGAGAAAATATGAAGAATAGTGTTTAAAATAAAGATCCATGTGTCCGCCGCCCCCCCACCCCCTGTGCGCCCCCCCGCTGGTCAGAAAATACTTACCCGCTCCCTCGCTGCTTCCTGGTCTGGCCGCGGCTTCTCCTGTATGCGGTCACGTGGGGCCGATCATTTACAGTCATGAATATGTGGCTCCACCTCCCATAGGGGCGGAGACGACTATTCATGACTGTAAATGATCGGCCCCACGTGACCGCATACAGTAGGAGGCGCGGCCAGACCAGGAAGGAGCGGGTAAGTATTTTCTGACCAGCGGGGGGGCGCACAGGGGGTGGGGGGGCGGCGGACACCTAAATCTTTATTTTTAACACTATTCTTCATATTTTCTCTACAGCAAACGCTGCTGGAGAGAAGATATGAATACCGGCTTCAGCACCATGTGGGGGGGACAGCGCTTACTGTAGCGCTGTCTCCTGCACGCACACGGACCCCAGATGGAGAATGTCCGTGTGAGGTCCGTGTTTTACGCGGACCCATTGACTATTGGGTCCGTGTAAAACGTGCGCTCCCACGAACACTGACATGTCTCCGTGTTTGGCACACGGAGACACGGTCCGCAAAAAATCAATGACATCTGAACAGATGCATTGATTTTTATGGGTCTACGTGTGTCAGTGTCTCCGGTACGTGAGGAAATTGTCACCTCACGTACCGGAGCCACTGACGTGTGAAACCGGCCTTAGGCTGAGGGTGCCAATACTTTTGTCTGGCCCATTTATGGAGTTTTGTGTGAAATTATCAATGTTTTGCTTCATTCTCTTTTGTGTTTTTTCATTTAAGACAAATTAAATGAAGATAATAATACCAAAGAATTTGTGTTTGCAATCATTTTCAGGAAGAAACTGAGCATTATCTGACAGAATTGCAGGGGTGTGAATACTTTTGGCCATGACTGTATTCCATCCAATGCCAGAGCAGAATTCATAATTCTGCAGCTTTCTAAAATCCCCCAGCATTTCTTGCTGAATAAATCCCTGCACAGAGCATTTTACAGGAAGACTAAGCAAGAATTCCCAAAGAGCAGAAAAAGTGAGAAACTCGGAGCTATAGGAGACGAAATAAAGTTTTAAAAGTTCCTCATAATTCTTTATATAGATCAGGACAGGCTGCGTAAAGGTGAAGCAAGACTTTAATGGCTGCAGACGTGTAACAGGTACACAATCCAGTGTTTTGGGATTATAAAGCCAATGATTTACCTTAATGTCCCATTCTCTCCCTTGTCCAGGCTGGTGAAGCGGCTGTACAGCCGTGTTATCTGGCTGTGAGAAACTAGAAAAAGAAAGAAAAAAAATAAAATATATATATATATATATATATATATATATATATATAATCTCATCGTGATTACTCGCTAATCCCACCGCCTGCACAGTAGCTCCGCCCCCCACACATCACCACGCACAATCCCCCCCCCCACCACATTACCAAGCACAATCCCGCCCCCCACCACATTACCACACGAGGCTGCGTCCCCACACATTACCACACGAGGCTCCGTCCCCACACATTACCACACGAGGCTCCGTCCCCACACATTACCACACGAGGCTCCGTCCCCACACATTACCACACGAGGCTCCGTCCCCACACATTACCACACGAGGCTCCGTCCCCACACATTACCACACGAGGCTCCGTCCCCACACATTACCACACAAATCCAGTTTGCTTTTGATTTTACACTGTGAATAAAATGTATTAGTATTATTCTGAGTTTTAATTATTATTAACTTCATTTTAAGTTAATTTACCACCTGCGTAAGCGCTATTGAATGTTGTCATTATTTAGTTTAATCACTAGCAGCATTAATTAGATAGCAATGAGCGTGCTGAGCGTTAGCTGACTGGAAACAGCTAGTTATATTACTAAAAAGAAACAGTTTTCAGAAATCTCACATTGCTGGATCTAAGGGCAACTTACTAGGGTTTTTACTTTTGCCCTGAATACAAAGAAAGCTCCCGGGGCACACCAAAGAATGCCCATGGGGTCACAGGCCCGTGCCATTACATGGCTTACATACAAGGAAACTGCACTTCAATGGGAGGTACTGATGGACAGGTTGGTCCACATGCAGGTGTTATCCGTTATGGTGGGTGGCATGCAGGAAACGCCCATCAGTCACTGGCAGCTGGTGTGCTGAAGTGGCCGGGAGACCTGCCTTTCCGGCCAGTCTCCTTTGCATTTTTTTTTTTTTTTTTTCTTAAAACACGGCAGTGTTCCAGAGTCAAACTTATAAGGCTGATACCATGCAGCCGGCGTCTGATACATGCTGCTCTTGGATCGGGTTCCTTCTAAGAGACTATATACACTAGCCGCTCATCTTACAAACCTGCATTTAACAGTTCATAATCCTCAATTAATCCTCAATTGGTCACCGCAGGCAATCAGCAACTCATGCAGTCTACTAAGGCAGAGCCACTGCCCTCACTGATTGACTGCAGTGCTGTTGACAAGACATCAGCGCTGCAGACAGTAAGGGTATGTGCACACACTGCGGATTTTGCTGCGGATCCGCAGCGGACTGGCCGCTGCGGATTGGCAGCAGTTTTCCATGAGTTTACAGTACCATGTAAACCAATGGAAAACAAAATCCACAGTGCACATGCTGCGGAAAAAAAAATGTGTGGAAACGTAGCGTTGTTTATTCCGCAGCATGTCAATTCTTTGTGCAGATTCCGCAGTACTTTTACACCTGCCACATAATAGGAATCCGCAGGTGTAAAACAGGTGGAATCTGCACAAAAATCGCGGTAAATCCGCAGTGCGGTTTACCTGCGGATTTACCAGAATCAGCCCGGAAAAATCCACACCACTTTCCGCAACGTGTGCACATGGCCTTACAGACTCAGACAGAGGCAGCAGAGACTCGGCATTGGACCAGAGGAGGAGGAGTAAAGCGGCATGTGAGAAATAGTTTTCTAACAACAAAGATCTCCGTACTTCACTGACTGTACAATCCCTTTAAATACCTCTTCAGCAGATCCGTCAGTCAATTACACAGCAGAAATGTAGATATGCAGCGGATGCCAAAAGCCCTAATTGGCTAATCTCCCTGGCACAAAGTCAGAGCCATGATAGTGCACAAACAGCCCCTGACCTCCAGACTGACAGCCTCCCCCTTACTATGAGTAGGTAAACAGTGATCAGACAGCAGCAGGAGCCCGAGCACCCCTGCGATCCACCATCTAGCGGAAAAAAAAAAAAAAACGCAGCCAGAGTTTACGGGGGGCCAATGTGATCGTTATTGGCAGCACATCGCCCAGTCTATGCAAGCTGTTTGGTGGTGACCCAATTGTTCTGCCCCCATTCCACCGACATTGGCCCATACACAGACTGTAAACGTTCCCTAATCCGCCACAATAATGATCCTCAGGTGTCTGCATAATCAAGCAAAAATACAAAGGGCGCACACAAGTGTCACCAACGTACAGATCCGCATGGTGTCCAGATCATCCGAGGACCCTGCCACAGATTACACGCCTCGGATTACACCTAAGTGCCGTGGATTCTGCCCGACCTTGACGCTATGTACACAATCCTCCGAGAAGGAAATAACAGAAGCCTGTACTGTCCCCACCCTGCACACAAGGCGTCAGAGGGGCTCACGGGCAGAAAACACAGCCTGAAGGGAGTTCAAGTGTAATAACGGAGGGGGCACCGCATGAATTAAAGGGCATCAGCTCGAGCCCTAGAATCACACGCTGCCCCCAGATTTGGCCAGCACGTTCCTGGAAAGTGACAGATGCGCCGCCCCCCCCGTACCCCTGAACTGGAAAGGGTGGTCCTGAAGTTCCTGTGTGAATGGAGCGGCGGCAACATCTGATCAACTACCGCTTCAGTCACCTCCACAAAGAGATCAGCGCTACTGAATCAGTCATAAAGGGAACTACTCTGGGACCACGACGGAGGAGATGGAGAAAAAGAAGGCTTCATAGATCCTTCACCACTGTACATCACAAAACTGGAGTGAAGGGTTAGGGTATGTGCACATGGCTTTTTTTTTTTTTTAAATTAATAACTAAGTTTAAGTGGGAACAGCTTCAGAAAATACAAAATTTCTTAAAGATATCTTTCCAGCATTATTTTATTTGTGCATGTAATGAAAAAAAAAAAAAAAAAAAAAATGGAAGCCACCATACAGACGAGCCGGGCCCACAGACGAGATGTGGCTGCCATTATATACAGGCCAGATTGGCTCCCGGGGGGGGGGGGTTTGCAATCGGCTACACATTTATCCCAACACCCTAAATGGCACCAGCTGCTATAGCATTTATTTTGGTAGATCAATGAGGAGCACTTGTGGAACAACCCCTTTAAGAATTGCCACACGGATTCTGCTAGCACCTTTTATTAAGGTGGCTGTACACAGACATATGATGGCAAACCCCACTGACCATCTGATATATATGGGGGTTATCGTGCCCACCCTCCCAAAATGGCAGATGTTGAGTAAAAAAAGGATTGGACTGATTGATTTCAGTATGCCCAACCTTCTTGTTCTCCGGAGTATCTGGTAGCAGCTCAGTCCCCGCTCCACATTCACAAGTCACCTCTGGGATTGGCATATCTCCCCTCAAAAAAATATATGGAAAATGGAGCAGGCATATTAAAATTCATCAGCCTGATCATTATTTCCTCTTCCTACATCTATTCCAGGGGACTTGTTTATCTGTTTCCAACATATATCTTTTAACTCAAACATTTTGGATTTAAAGCACAGGGGAAAAAAAATCCCACATGAATTCAGAATTATGTGATAACTCTTGTCTTACAATCAGGACTAACAAGAATCCTTAAAACATAGTGACCAACTAAACGGCCCAGTCCTCCTGTATTATAGGGGTCCTGGTGGTCACACCTCACTCACAGATCTTAAAGGAATTGTCCACCTTTATAGGATAGAACGTATGTATGTACGTACGTACGTATGTAGTTTAACATTTTTTTCTGAAACTGGATTTCCAGAAAAAATGTTGCACATTCCTGCCATTTCCCTGAACCTTAATATGATCATAAATCCACTGACACCCAGGAAAAGTGCTAGGAACTGTTAGAAAGCGCTCACTGATAAGTCTCAGTGACCTTATCCTGCAGTTGGCAATAGGTACAACATTTATAATGACCCCCAATTCCTAACATTATTTTTATCCCCAAATACATAAATCTCTGTTATAAAACAAAGGGAAGAATTCAATAAAGAATTCCCTAAAGTGGACAATTCCTTTAAAAAAGCTGCACCGTCCAGTATATCAGCCGGACAGCTGTGCAGATTGACAGCCCCAAGGAGAAACTCCATAGGAACAGCGTCCGCACAGAACTACAACCCCCAGCAGTCCTCCCCGCACTCACATCCGGTCTCCTTCTTAATCTCCTCTATCTCCTCGTCCCTCAGCAGTGTAGACGCCCGAGAACCCATTGCCGCAGCTGCCGCTTCCGGTCTGACAGTGGTAAAAAGCCGCAGAGGCTCCGGTATTTGTAGGTCAGGTGAAGTCGGCAAACCACGCCCATAAGACGTATAGAAACCACGCCCATCCAAAGAGCGAAGACACTGCGAGAGGCGGGGCAGCGTGCCTGGGCGTGGCCGGGATTAGTTTCCGGTGTTATTGTGGTCATGTGACCATTTCTAGTCTAGCCTGATGGTTCCAGTAATGATATTATTCTCCATCTATAATGACTTGTTGCGCCTTGTCACGTGCTGAATGTAGAAAGCACAACTCGTCACTGGCCTGCTGGATGTGAGCAGGAGCGCCCTCTGCCGGGTTATAAATAATGTGCTGTCCCTTTAAGGGGATACATTAGCATCTAATTTATCTGTTCCCTCACAGCAACATGAGGCTCTGCAATTAACTATAGCCAGTCTGGTTGGCCCCTTCCCTGGAAATTTTACTAAACTGTGTCACTTTTTCCTGCCATAACAGTGGAGCCCGGGCCTTGATAACGCCCCATGATAAGTCCTGATACTAAAGTAATAGGTTACAATCAAATACAACTAGCAGGGATTGTGCATAAAGGCAAGTAACCGGGGGCTTAAAGGGGATGGCCACCTTTCGCAGACCCCCTGACTGACAGCTCTTGTTTGGCCCCCTGAGCAGGGGCACTGTGCATGCTCTATGGCTATGGGGGGCCAGCGGCACACAGGGTGTGGGGTGACCCCTCCATCACTGCCTCCTGACAGCGGCCACAGAGAGAAGGATGGATTACCTGCGCCTCCTGTCTTCATCACATGAGCGAATAAAAGATTGTTTCAGCCACAAGACCTGGACAATTTGTTTTCTTTGCCCCTCATAAGGCCGGCTTCAAGTTTTTGTGGGCCCCGGGCGCCAGTCTCAGTGGGCCCCTTTAACACATACCACGATTCATAAAGCACAGCTACAGCAGAGAAATATAGGTACAGTACAATGCCAAAGATTTCACTTCTTACATTACACGAGTGATATCTATTGTACATTCTACAATAGGTCAGAAACCGGTCAGTATATTGCTCCATACAGTAATACGGGCACCTCAAAATGCTCCATACAGATTAACATGCACCAAACAGCGCTCCACGGAGCATTATAGACCCCACATAGCTCTCCACGCAGCGTAATGGGCCCCACATAGCGATCAATGAAGTATAATGGCCCCATATAGTGCTCCATACAGTATAATGGGCCTCACATAGTGCTCCATACTGTATAATGGGCCTCACATAGTGCTCCATACTGTATAATGGCCGCATATAGTGCTCCATACAGTATAATGGCCCCATATAGTAATCCATACAGTATAATGGCCTCACATAGTGCTCCATACAGTATAATGGCCCCATATAGTACTCCATACAGTATAATGGCCTCACATAGTGCTTCATACAGTATAATGGCCTCACATAGTACTCCATACTGTATAATGGCCCCATATAGTGCTCCATACTGTATAATGGCCCCATATAGTGCTCCATACAGTATAATGGCCTCACATAGTGCTCCATACAGTATAATGGCCTCACATAGTGCTCCATACAGTATAATGGCCTCGCATAGTACTCCATACAGTATAATGGCCCCATAGAGTGCTCCATACAGTATAATGGCCCCACATAGTGCTCCCTACAGTATAAACCCCCCATAAAATGCTCAATTCATAAAAAATAATCAAATGCTCACTTCTTTCCCCTCCCTCAGTCTTTTCAGCATCTTCTGGCTCTGCACAGAGGGCGCACTGTAGTGACATCATAGCGCCCTCTGCACTGAGACATCACAGAGTCAGAAGACGCTGAGGAGACAGGAGCAGCAAGTATTTTAAACAGTTTAAGGTGTGGCGCAGGGCTAGTGCTGGCACCGGGCCCCCAGCATGCCGGAGTCACTGATAGCGAGTGGGCCCCACGCCTTTCCATGGCACCAGGTGGTAACACCAGCCCTGATCCTTTGTATGCAACCTCATTTTTGTACAACAGCCATTATTAAAGGGGTAGTCCACTACTTGGACAACCCCTCCTGATCCCTTTATTTCCCCCCAGTATTTATAACCTATTGTCACCTCCGCTGTCAGCACTGGCTCTCGTCACATTCTTACAATCAGTGCTCACTTCACTCTTTCTGCCACTGGACAAAACAGACATCTGGAGGAAGTGAGAGCAGCTGCAGTTCTACCTGCTTCGGATATCCATTATACCTATAGGAGAGTGAAGTCAGCGCTGATTGGCCACAGTGATCGCGTGACACCATGTCAGGAGAGCCCCGGGAGAGTCAGTGTGACACCACCAGTGGAGTAGAAGAGTTATTATTTCACAAGGGCCAAACAAAGGGATTGAGAATGGAATGTCGAGTAGTGGACAACGCAATTAAAGATTTAGAAGACCAAATACACTTTACTATATTAAATAATTGCAGTGTATCAGTAAATCAATTTGCGCACACTCGTCGCTGGGATTTTTTTTTTTTTTTTTTGAAGATTCGATCCATGAAAAAAAACAAAAAAAACAAAACACTCGTCTGCCTGCTCCACTGAGTAACATTGATCAGAGTGAAGCTTTTTTTTTTTTTTTTAACTCTCGAACAGCTCTCAAGCTGAACATACAGCTTTGCCAAGCAGCCCCATAGAAAATGAATGGCACGTGGTCAGGGGTGCCCCATTCCGTACCCGGGATAAGAGTGCCAATTGGTTCAGGTCTCAGCGGCGGTTGGGTGATGATGATAACTTTGGTTTTCACTGGATAGACAATGAAGTGTGAATACTCCACTACCCAAGACCTTTACTGATTCTTGTTGTTAAACAATGGCCTCAATGGTCTAAGGAAATTATTGACTCGATTAGAAGAAAAAGGACTTGTAAAATGGAGCTGGAACAATGTGTAATCACAGCTGAGGACACCAGGCACTTCTTGTATGTCACTTCGGCCCCATTCACACATGCGAATAGCTCACATCCTAGTGTCAGCCTCCTGCTGTTTTTCATGACCTTTTCAATACAAGACGGTGGGGAAACAGACAAGAAAAAAAAATTATCACTCATTGGTCCATTGTTTTTTTTGTACATGAGTAAAGGTACCGTCACACTCAGCGACGCTGCAGCGATATAGACAATGAGCCGATCGCTGCAGCGTCGCTGTTTAGGTCGCTGTAGAGACGTCAAACACAGCAGCTCCAGAACGATGCAGGAGCGATCCAGTGACGTAACGGTGACTCATTTATCGTTCTCACAGGTCGTTAGCTCCATGTAAAACATTGCTGGCATCGTTGCTTTTGCTGTCAAACACGACGATACACACCGATCTGACGACCAAATAAAGTTCCAGACTTCTAGCTCCGACCAGCGATATCACAGCAGGATCCAGATTGCTGCTGCGTGTCAAACACAACGAGATCGCTATCCAGGACGCTGCGACGTCACGGATCGTTGTCGTTCTCGTTGTAAAGTCGCTGAGTGTGAAGGTACCTTAAAACTGATGTCTGAATGAGGCCTAAGGCAATGTTCACACATTTTTTTTTACAGAACTTTTTTTCTGTAGCCAAAACCTGCTCGGTTTATCTGCTTATTACAGGTGTCATTTGTCTAATAATAATGTTTAATAAAGTTAGTTTCATTCAGCAAAAAAAAAAAAATGCATTGTTGTGGTTTTTTTTGCACTTTATCATCATTGTTTTGTATTGTGAAAAAACGCTGAAAGAGAAGATGCTGCGGATTTAAAAAACGCAGCGGTTTTCCATTTCGGTCAGGGGAAGAAAAAAAAAGCAAGCATGCATGAGATCACATAGCTTTTGCTGGTACTATGAGGCTGCTGTCACACGATCAGTATTTGGTCAGTATTTTACATCAGTATTAGTAAGCCAAAACCAGGAGTGGGTGATAAATGCAGAAGTGGTGCATATGTTTCTATTATACTTTTCCTCTAATTGTTCAACTCCTGGTGTTGGCTTACAAATACTGAGGTAAAATACTGACCAAATACTGATCGTGTGACGGCAGCCTAAGGGCTGTCCCACACGTCCAGATAATTCCGGTACCGGAATAAATCGGTACCGGAGTTATCCGTGTCCGTGTGCCTGGGAACTCACGGAGGCCATACATGCGGCACACGTGTGCCGCCCGTATGGCGAGTGGGTACCACACGGAGCGTGTGGTACCCACTCTGCATCATGCTGAAGCCGCGATTCATATCTTCTCTCCAGCAGCGTTTGCTGCAGAGAAAATATGAAGAATAGTGTTTAAAATAAAGATCCATGTGTCCGCCGCCCCCCCACCCCCTGTGCGCCCCCCCGCTGGTCAGAAAATACTTACCCGCCTCCCTCGCTCCTTCCTGGTCTGGCCGCGGCTTCTCCTGCATGCGGTCACGTGGGGCCGATCATTTACAGTCATGAATATGTGGCTCCACCTCCCATAGGGGCGGAGCCGACTATTCATGATTGTAAATGATCGGCCCCACGTGACCGCATACAGTAAGCCGCGGCCAGACCAGGAAGGAGCGAGGGAGCGGGTAAGTATTTTCTGACCAGCGGGGGGGCGCACAGGGGGTGGGGGGGCGGCGGACACATGGATCTTTATTTTTAACACTATTCTTCATATTTTCTCTACAGCAAACGCTGCTGGAGAGAAGATATGAATACCGGCTTCAGCACCATGTGGGGGGGACAACGCTTACTGTAGCGCTGTCTCCTGCACGCACACGGACCCCAGACGGAGAATGTCCGTGTGAGGTCCGTGTTTTACGCGGACCCATTGACTCTATTGGGTCCGTGTAAAACGTGCGCTCCCACGAACACTGACATGTCTCCGTGTTTGGCACACGGAGACACGGTCCGCAAAAAATCAATGACATCTGAACAGATGCATTGATTTTTATGGGTCTACGTGTGTCAGTGTCTCCGGTACGTGAGGAAACTGTCACCTCACGTACCGGAGCCACTGACGTGTGAAACCAGCACACGTGTGCCGCCCGTATGGCAAGTGGGTAGCACACGGAGCGTGTGGTACCCACTCTGCATCATGCTGAAGCCGCGATTCATATCTTCTCTCCAGCAGCGTTTGCTGCAGAGAAAATATGAAGAATAGTGTTTAAAATAAAGATCCATGTGATCGGCCCCACGTGACCGCATACAGTAAGCCGCGGCCAGACCAGGAAGGAGCGAGGGAGCGGGTAAGTATTTTCTGACCAGCGGGGGGGCGCACAGGGGGTGGGGGGGCGGCGGACACATGGATCTTTATTTTTAACACTATTCTTCATATTTTCTCTACAGCAAACGCTGCTGGAGAGAAGATATGAATACCGGCTTCAGCACCATGTGGGGGGGACAACGCTTACTGTAGCGCTGTCTCCTGCACGCACACGGACCCCAGACGGAGAATGTCCGTGTGAGGTCCGTGTTTTACGCGGACCCATTGACTCTATTGGGTCCGTGTAAAACGTGCGCTCCCACGAACACTGACATGTCTCCGTGTTTGGCACACCTAAGGCCGGTTTCACACGTCAGTGATTCCGGTACGTGAGGTGACAGTTTCCTCACGTACCGGAGACACTGACACACGTAGACCCATAAAAATCAATGCATCTGTTCAGATGTCATTGATTTTTTGCGGACCGTGTCTCCGTGTGCCAAACACGGAGACATGTCAGTGTTCGTGGGAGCGCACGTTTTACACGGACCCAATAGAGTCAATGGGTCCGCGTAAAACACGGACCTCACACGGACATTCTCCGTCTGGGGTCCGTGTGCGTGCAGGAGACAGCGCTACAGTAAGCGCTGTCCCACCCACATGGTGCTGAAGCCGCGATTCATATCTTCTCTCCAGCAGCGTTTGCTGTAGAGAAAATATGAAGAATAGTGTTTAAAATAAAGATCTATGTGTCCGCCGCCCCCCCACCCCCTGTGCGCCCCCCCGCTGGTCAGAAAATACTTACCCGCTCCCTCGCTGCTTCCTGGTCTGGCCGCAGCTTACTGTATGCGGTCACGTGGGGCCGATCATTTACAATCATGAATAATCGGCTCCGCCCCTATGGGAGGTGGAGCCACATATTCATGACTGTAAATGATCGGGCCCACGTGACCGCATGCTGGAGAAGCCGCGGCCAGACCAGGAAGCAGCGAGGGAGGCGGGTAAGTATTTTCTGACCAGCGGGGGGGCGCACAGGGGGCGGGGGGGCGCACAGGGGGTGGGGGGGGGGCGCACAGGGGGTGGGGGGGGGGGCGCACAGGGGGTGGGGGGGCGGCGGACACATAGATCTTTATTTTAAACACTATTCTTCATATTTTCTCTAGAGCAAACGCTGCTGGAGAGAAGATATGAATCGCGGCTTCAGCATGATGCAGAGTGGGTACCACACGCTCCGTGTGGTACCCACTCGCCATACGGGCGGCACACGTGTGCCGCACGTATGGCCTCCGTGAGTTCCCAGGCACACGGACACGGATAACTCCGGTACCGATTTATTCCGGTACCGGAATTATCTGGACGTGTGGGACAGCCCTAAAAGGCAGCTTTCAATTTGCATAAAAAAGCTGCAAAAACGCAACGTGTGAACATAACTTTACAGTGACTGACTACAGGACAAATGCAAATTCATTCTCCCTCCGTAGTCGCACTTTCAGTAAGTTGGCCAAGCAGCATTTTAACACTATGTACCTGAAAATTAACCCTAAATCTGCAGGTAAACAGCAGGTCACCTTTAAGAATTTAAAGGTTGTCAAAAACACATGTAATTAATTTAATCTGCAACATGAATATCTGACCAAATACTCTCCGTGGGAACGTTGCTTAAAAATTATCGTTGTCGGCAGCACATTGTCCTGTGCAAACATCACGGCTCATGCTGTGCACACGGGTGCAACGGACAGCCTGACCAGGGCATTAAACCTCATGTACGTTACAAGTTGGGTGGGGAGAAAGTGTCTTTTTGGATGAAACTGAATAATTCAGGGTGCAGGACTCGCTCCCCCCAATGTCCGGGCTTTAGGCTGTGTGCACACGTTGCAGATTTTTTTGCGTTTTTTCCCTATAAAAACGCGAAAAAAACGCATACATTATGCATCCCATCATTTAGAACGCATTCCGCAATTTTTGTGCACATAATGCGTTTTTTTTCCGAGAAAAAAAACGCATCGCAGTAAAAAACACAGCATGTTCATTAATTTTGCAGATTTTTCGCAGATTTCCCACCATATTATTGCATTGGGAACCTCCGGAAAAATCAGCAAAAAAAACCGCACCAAAAACGCGGTAAAAACGAATGCGGATTTCTTGCAGAAAATGTCTGGTTTTGCTCAGGAAATTTCTATAAGAAATCCTGAATGTGTGCACATAGCCTTAATCTGTGAACGTGTTACCCCAGTGCTGGTGAGATATTCAGTATATAGGCGACCCGGACAACAGTAGGCGAATAATCAGTCCATATAAACAGAGAACTTACATGCTTGTCTGTACTCTAACCTAAAAACAAGCAGATCTTCCCCGCCCAGCACTGCTCTTGGAATACCTCAGACTACAGCCAGAAGGAACTAACCAACTAATTAGCCCTAATTTAGGGCTAGAACAATCACAGTCTTTGGCTTGGATTTGCACATAGCTCTTTTGATGTGCTCAGTAACAATGAAGGTACTCAACACACAATGATTAGCTACCTATGTATTTAATTGTGCAGGTTACAATGGTCTATTATTAGCACTGAGACACTCTTAAAGGGAATCTGTAAGCAGGTTTTGCTATGTAATCTGAGACAGAATGATGCAGAAGCAGAGACCCTGATTCCAGCGATGTGTCAGTTGCTGGGCTGCTTGATGCAGCTTAGATACAATCTAGCATTGGTCAGAAAAGTGAGCTGTGTATAACCCCGCCCTCACCACTGATTGGCAACTTCCTGTGTACGCTGCCAATTAGTGCTGGGGGTGGGGTGACACAGATTAGCCCTACTGCTGTGCTAACTAGTCCTGCAGTGATAATCTCCTACTCATAAAACACTGATTGTATTGAAACACCACACAGCCTAATAAGTGACACATCCCTGGAATCAGGATCTCTTGCTCTACATTCTGCTGATCTCAGATTAAATAGCAAAACCTGCTGACAGATTCCATTTAAACAGGACCTGCCAAAATCCCCTTGCAGCTGCTGCTTTTTGTTTAGTGCCTCCATTGCGGAGATATGTTTTTTTTTTTACTATTTTGGTGCCATGCATGCCTGTGATCCAAAAGGATCTCAGACGCTGCCCATTTACCATTCGGCAGCCTGTGATCAACCTGTAAGAAGAGTAACCTGAGCGCACATCACATTGAGAACAGGAAGATTTTGGAAGGTCACCCTGTCTCACCAGTTTCAGATGCTTCCAAGTGGTGATTGAGCAGCGACAGAGGTGGGAGGACTACTTGCCCCATGGAAAATGCATCTGACCCTCTCGGACAGCAGGCGCCACAATACATAAACGTGCAGATCTCTGCAATGGAGGCACAAAATGCAGAACGGAAAGCACTGGAATGAGCGTTTCCTAGGATTGCGGATTTCATGTTAGTTCTGCGGTTTAAATCGGTGTTCACAAGTAGCGATCATGCTGTGGATTTTTACCACTAGCGTCTTTTTACGGTTTCACTGCACTATCCTTTCCAGAAATTGGCATCATACTGCAAATCAACTTTGTGATATTACACACGTCACTGTATATGACACAGTGACTCTTTCAGTGTCAGTGTGTTCTATTGAGAGAAGCAGATGAGAATTGTCATTCACTGCAAAAATACAACTTGCATGTGTAACAGTAGTAAACGGAATTTCTTGAGAAAATACTTATCAGTCTGATGAGGACTTGCTTGTAGGGTCGTCTTCTCCAACGTAGGCGCCGAGAAACAGCGGCACTTGTCGACTCTGAAGTCTCTCCTCTGTCTCCTGGGAACTGGAAACTCCGGGGTTAAATCTTTGCAGTCTCTTCTCAGGGTGAAACTGGAAGTAGAACAGCCACACTGCTGCACGAGTCTCTGTATATTAAGCTGACAGTTTCTCTGCAGCAGCAATGCTACACACACTGGGCAGTTTACTTGTCACACTTAGGGGTCTCGGCTTGTCACTGCGGTCACCGGGGCTGCGAGCTCGGGTCACTGTCTCTGCACTGTTAGGGTATGTGTCCACGGTCAGTAAACGCTGCTTGTTTGACGCTGCGCAGAGTTGCAGCGTCGAACACGCAGCGTCCAGATGTTCCAGCATAGTGGAGGGGATTTTATGAAATCCCGTGTCCACTATGCGTGGAAACACGCATCCGACTTCCCTGCGACTCCGGACATGCTGTGCGTCTTTTCAGATCGCAGCATGTCTGTGCTACCTGCGGCGACGCTGCGTCGCCGCAAGTAATATCACAGGGCGCTATACGAGGGTGCGATGATCCCGGATGTGTACAGTTAACACATCCGGCATCATCGCATCCCAGAAAGGGGGCGGGACTTAGCGCCGAGCGGCTTCGCCGCTCCGGCGATACCGCCGGCCATCCTGACCGTGGACACGTACCCTTAGGGGGAAAGTCTCCTCTGATCATGGAGGCTTTTGAGTCCACACCCTCACATCCAGCCTTCACTATGGCTCGTATCTCAGCCTCAGTGCCCTCACGGGGAGCACTCTCTCTTGGGGAGCGCGGCGCTGCAGCCTGCTTTCTCTCTGGCGCGCTCTGCTTTCACGCCCTCTGCTTGCCCGCTTCTTGGACCACTGCCCCTTCCTCTCCCTCTCTGCCCCCAGCAGTCACATGGTCTCCTCCGTCCAGGGCAGAAAGTCCTCCCCCCCCCCCCCCCAACAACCCAGCTGTCCGGCTAAGTGGTTCCAGATAAGGAGCAGGGAAAGTAACCTCCTTCGGGCTCTTCTTCCTCTTCACCCCCTTACACATGACTGCTGCCCACTAGAGATAGTGGAGGGATCCCGCCACTGTACACACTGTCATGATTTGGCAATCTCCACTCACTCTTAGGCCGGCGTCACACTAGCGAGTTTTACGGACGTATGAGCGCAGAAAATACGTCCACAAAATACGCATTGCACACGGCCCAACGATTCTCTATGGGGCAGCTCCTATCTGCCATATATTACGTATCCGTATTATACGGTCTTGTACGGCCGTAGAAAATCGCAGCATGCTGCGTTTGTCAGCGTTTGCGCAAAAAATCCGCCAATGAAAGTCTATGGGGGCGAGAAAATTATGGATTACACACGGACTATGCGTGTGAGTTGCGAGAAATACACACCGGCGTTCTATAGAAAAGCCGGCAATTCAGTGCGGTGTACAGTAAAATCACATTGACAGAATAGAATAGGTAGAATAAATGTCTACACATAGAATATATATTTATATTTAATTCAGCGCTAGATAGCAGAAAAGCCGGTAATTCAATTGCCCGCTTTTGCCATCTCCTTTGCAAACCCGACAGGATATGAGACATGGTTTACATACAGTAAACCATCTCATATCCCTTCTTTTATTACATATTCCTCTTTACTAATGTAACAAGTGTTTCTGTGTAAAATTTGGGGGCTCTAGCTATTAAAGGGTTAAATCCCGGAAAAAATTGGCGTGGACTCCCGTGCAATTTTCTCCGCCAGAGTGGTAAAGCCAGTGACTGAGGGCAGATATTAATAGCCTAGAGAGGGACCATGGTTATTGGCCCCACCTGGCTAAAAACATCTGCCCCCAGCCACCCCAGAAAAAGCACATCTGGAAGATGCGCCTATTCTGGCACTTAGCCTCTCTCTTCCCACTCCCGTGTAGCGGTGGGATATGGGGTAATGAAAAACGGACCGTATTTTTCATACGCCTAGTGTGACGCCGGCCTTAGAAGTGCGCAGCTGGAGAAACACAAGCACTCAGCAGAGTACGGCTTCTAGACGATCTACACTTCCCAGTGGGTGCACTCTCTGCCTGTGAGTAATCGGTGGGGGTCCCAGGACCTAGACATGTACTAATCTGCTCAAAATTAAGGCCATGTTCACATGTTGCGGTTTTTACTGCGGATCCGCAGCGTTTTTGATGCTGCGGATCCGCAGCAGTTTTCCATGCGGTGTACAGTACCATGTAAACCTATGGAAAATAAAAACCGCTGTGCACATGCTGCGGAAAAAAACGCGCGGAAACGCTTCGGTTTATTTTCCGCAGCATGTAAATTATTTGTGCAGATTCCGCAGCGGTTTTACATCTGCTCTATATTAGAAAACAACAGGTGTAAAGCCGCAGTGGAATCCACACAAAAACCGCGGTAAATCCGTGATAAATCCGCAGGAAAAGCGCAGTGTTTTTGCCCTGCGGATTTATCAAAATCAGTGCGGAAAAATCCGCACACCATTCCGCAGCGTGTGCACATAGCCTTAGGGCCTCAAATGTTATATAAAAAATACTCTCCAAAGTTTAGTTACAGACACCTTTGCAGGTAAAGCTTTAGGCCATACGCCCATGTGGTGTAAAAGTATTTTTTTTTTTTTTACACAGAAAATCTGCTATGTTTAACACTTCAAGCAAAGTTAATGGGATTTTGTGTAAACTCATGGCCACTGTGAGGTCTTAGCGGCTTTTTTCTTCTATAGTCTAAGGCAGAGGTCCCCAACCGCCGGTCCGCGGACCAGGACCGGGCCGTTGGGGTTTTGCAGCCGGTCCGCGGCGCCGCTGACAGCGGCTAAACACGCCGGTTGTGCGGCTTGTCACACTCCAGCGCCGCAGCGTTCATCACACTCCAGCGCTGCAGCGTTCGTCATTCCCCCTTTGGTGGGCGGCCGTGGAGTTCGGGCGGAAGTCTCCTCCCCCTCATCCGCCACTCCCTCCTTCCATCTCCCGCTGTACGAGCAGGGTGGGCGGGCGGCTTCCACAGCCGCAGCTCCTCCCATTCCGTGACGTCACCATGTATTTCCGGAGTCACCATGGGTGAGTCATATCCGGCCTGTGCGTGTGTGCGGGAACAGCGGGCTGGGCCCCTCTGAATGAAGGTATTACCGGCGGCTGTGCAGGGTCCATGTGTGGGGAGCTGGGGTATAGATGTAGCAGTGCTGAATATTTTTTTCATGAAGTGGCCATGAAACTTAATAAATAACAAACTCAGCTCTGCTACATCAGTAAAAAACCAATTGATTAATCATTAATCAATTGGTTTTTTACTGATGTAGCAGAGCTGAGTTTGTTATTTACTGTTTGTTACTCATGTGCTCTCAAGAGAAGTTATCGGTCCACACTGCACTGATAAAAGTACCACAAAGCTTTAGCATGAGGCCAGATGTAGCAGAGAGGAATGTGTCACTTGTAGATTTCATACACAGAGTGATTCATTTGTCGGGTTTATGAAACACTGAACACAGATGTAGCAGAGCTGATGGTGTCACAGCAGAGTACATTCATTCATTAATCATTAACCCCTTCATGACCCAGCCTATTTTGGCCTTAATGACCTTGCCGTTTTTTGCAATTCTGACCAGTGTCCCTTTATGAGGTAATAACTCAGGAACGCTTCAACGGATCCTAGCGATTCTGAGATTGTTTTTTCGTGACATATTGAGCTTCATGTTAGTGGTAAATTTAGGTCGATAATTTCTGAGTTTATTTGTGAAAAAAACGGATATTTGGCGAAAATTTTGAAAATTTCGCAATTTTCACATTTTGAATTTTTATTCTGTTAAACCAGAGAGTTATGTGACACAAAATAGTTAATAAATAACGTTTCCCACATGTCTACTTTACATCAGCACAATTTTGGAAACAAATTTTTTTTTTGCTAGGAAGTTATAAGGGTTAAAATTTGACCAGTGATTTCCCATTTTTACAACAAAATTTACAAAACCATTTTTTTTAGGGACCACCTCACATTTGAAGTCAGTTTGAGGGTTCTATATGGCTGAAAATACCCAAAAGTGACACCATTCTAAAAACTGCACCCCTCAAGGTGCTCAAAACCACATTCAAGAAGTTTATTAACCCTTCAGGTGTTTCACAGCAGCAGAAGCAACATGGAAGGAAAAAATGAACATTTAACTTTTTAGTCACAAAAATGATCTTTTAGCAACAATTTTTTTATTTTCCCAAGGGTAAAAGGAGAAACTGGACCACGAACGATGTTGTCCAATTTGTCCTGAGTACGCTGATACCTCATATGTGGGGGTAAACCACTGTTTGGGTGCACGGCAGGGCTCGGAAGGGAAGGAGCGCCATTTGACTTTTTCAATGAAAAATTGGCTCCAATCTTTAGCGGACACCATGTCGCGTTTGGAGAGCCCCCGTGTGCCTAAACATTGGAGCTCCCCCACAAGTGACCCCATTTTGGAAACTTGACCCCCCAAGGAACTTATCTAGAAGCATAGTGAGCACTTTAAACCCCCAGGTGCTTCACAAATTGATCCGTAAAAATGAAACAGTACTTTTTTTTCACAAAAAAATTATTTTAGCCTCAATTTTTTCATTTTCACATGGGCAACAGGATAAAATGGATCATAAAATTTGTTGGACAATTTCTCCTGAGTACACTGATACCTCACATGTGGGGGTAAACCACTGTTTGGGCACATGGTAAGGCTCGGAAGGGAAGGAGCGCCATTTGACTTTTTGAATGAAAAATTATCTCCATCGCTAGCAGAGACCATGTCACGTTTGGAGAGCCCCTGTGTGCCTAAACATTGGAGCTCCTCCACAAGTGACCCCATTTTGGAAACTAGACCCCCCAAGGAACTTATCTAGAAGCATAGTGAGCACTTTAAACTCTCAGGTGCTTCACAAATTGATCCGTAAAAATGAAAAAGTACTTTTTTTTCACACAAAATTTCTTTTAGCCTCAATTTTTTCATTTTCACATGGGCAACAGGATAAAATGGATCCTAAAATTTGTTGGGCAATTTCTGCTGAGTACGTTGATACCTCATATGTGGGGGTAAACCACTGTTTGGGTGCACGACAAGGCTCGGAAGGGGAGGCGTGCCATTTGACTTTTTGAATGGAAAATTAGCTCCAATCGTTAGCGGACACCATGTCGCGTTTGGAGAGCCCCTGTGTGCCTAAACATTGGAGCTCCCCTACAAGTGACCCCATTTTGGAAACTAGACCCCCCAAGGAACTTATCTAGATGCATAGTGAGCACTTATAACCCCCAGGTGCTTCACAGAAGTTTATAACGCAGAGCCGTGAAAATAAAAAATAATTTTTCTTTCCTCAAAAATGATTTTTAGCCCAGGATTTTTTAATTTTCCAAGGGTAATAGGAGAAATTGGACCCCAAATGTTGTTGTCCAGTTTGTCCTGAGTACGATGATACCCCATATGTGGGGGTAAACCACTGTTTGGGCACACGGCAGGGCTCGGAAGGGAAGGCATGCCATTTGGCTTTTTGAATGGAAAATTAGCTCCAATCATTAGCGGACACCATGTCACGTTTGGAGAGCCCCTGTGTGCCTAAACATTGGAGCTCCCGCACAAGTGACCCCATTTTGGAAACTAGACCTCCCAAGGAACTAATCTAGATGTGTGGTGAGCACTTTGAACCCCCAAGCGCTTCGCAGAAGTTTATAACGCAGAGCCGTGAAAATAATAAATGTGTTTCCTTTCCTCAAAAATATTTTTTTAGCCCAGAATTTTTTATTTTTGCAAGGGTAACAGGAGAAATTGGACCCCAAAAGTTGTTGTCCAGTTTCTCCTGAGTACGCTGATACCCCATATGTGGGGGTAAACCACTGTTTGGGCACATGCCGGGGCTCGGAAGGGAAGTAGTGACGTTTTGGAATGCAGACTTTGATGGAATGGTCTGCGGGCGTCACGTTGCATTTGCAGAGCCCCTGATGTGCCTAAACAGTAGAAACACCCCACAAGTGACCCCATTTTGGAAACTAGACCCCCCACGGAACTTATCTAGATGTGTGATGAGCACGTTGAACCCCCAAGTGCTTCACAGAAGTTTACAACGCAGAGCCGTGAAAATAAAAAATCATTTTTCTTTCCTCAAAAAAGATGTTTTAGCAAGCAATTTTTTATTTTCACAAGGGTAACAGGAGAAATTGGGCCCCAATGTTTGTTGCCCAGTTTGTTGTGAGTACAGTGATACCCCATATGTGGGGGTAAACCACTGTTTGGGTGCACGTCAGGGCTCGGAAGGGAAGTAGTGACATTTGAAATGCAGACTTTGATGGAATGGTCTGCGGGCGTCACGTTGCATTTGCAGAGCCCCTGATGTGCCTAAACAGTAGAAACACCCCACAAGTGACCCCATTTTGGAAACTAGACCGCCCAAGGAACTTATCTAGATGTGTGATGAGCACGTTCAACCCCCAAGTGCTTCACAGAAGTTTACAACGCAGAGCCGTGAAAATAAAAAATCATTTTTCTTTCCTCAAAAAAGATGTTTTAGCAAGCAATTTTTTATTTTCACAAGGGTAACAGGAGAAATTGGGCCCCAATGTTTGTTGCCCAGTTTGTTGTGAGTACAGTGATACCCCATATGTGGGGGTAAACCACTGTTTGGGTGCACGTCAGGGCTCGGAAGGGAAGTAGTGACATTTGAAATGCAGACTTTGATGGAATGGTCTGCGGGCGTCACGTTGCATTTGCAGAGCCCCTGATGTGCCTAAACAGTAGAAACACCCCACAAGTGACCCCATTTTGGAAACTAGACCCCCCAAGGAACTTATCTAGATGTGTGATGAGCACGTTCAACCCCCAAGTGCTTCACAGAAGTTTACAACGCAGAGCCGTGAAAATAAAAAATCATTTTTCTTTCCTCAAAAAAGATGTTTTAGCAAGCAATTTTTTATTTTCACAAGGGTAACAGGAGAAATTGGGCCCCAATGTTTGTTGCCCAGTTTGTTGTGAGTACAGTGATACCCCATATGTGGGGGTAAACCACTGTTTGGGTGCACGTCAGGGCTCGGAAGGGAAGTAGTGACATTTGAAATGCAGACTTTGATGGAATGGTCTGCGGGCGTCACGTTGCATTTGCAGAGCCCCTGATGTGCCTAAACAGTAGAAACACCCCACAAGTGACCCCATTTTGGAAACTAGACCCCCCAAGGAACTTATCTAGATGTGTGATGAGCACGTTCAACCCCCAAGTGCTTCACAGAAGTTTACAACGCAGAGCCGTGAAAATAAAAAATCATTCTTCTTTCCTCAAAAATTATGTCTTAGCAAGTAATTTTTTATTTTTGCAAGGGTAACAGGAGAAATTGGGCCCCAATGTTTGTTGCCCAGTTTGTTGTGAGTACAGTGATACCCCATATGTGGGGGTAAACCACTGTTTGGGTGCACGTCAGGGCTCGGAAGGGAAGTAGTGACATTTGAAATGCAGACTTTGATGGAATGGTCTGCGGGCGTCACGTTGCATTTGCAGAGCCCCTGATGTGCCTAAACAGTAGAAACACCCCACAAGTGACCCCATTTTGGAAACTAGACCCCCCACGGAACTTATCTAGATGTGTGATGAGCACGTTGAACCCCCAAGTGCTTCACAGAAGTTTACAACGCAGAGCCGTGAAAATAAAAAATCATTTTTCTTTCCTCAAAAAAGATGTTTTAGCAAGCAATTTTTTATTTTCACAAGGGTAACAGGAGAAATTGGGCCCCAATGTTTGTTGCCCAGTTTGTTGTGAGTACAGTGATACCCCATATGTGGGGGTAAACCACTGTTTGGGTGCACGTCAGGGCTCGGAAGGGAAGTAGTGACATTTGAAATGCAGACTTTGATGGAATGGTCTGCGGGCGTCACGTTGCATTTGCAGAGCTCCTGATGTGCCTAAACAGTAGAAACACCCCACAAGTGACCCCATTTTGGAAACTAGACCGCCCAAGGAACTTATCTAGATGTGTGATGAGCACGTTCAACCCCCAAGTGCTTCACAGAAGTTTACAACGCAGAGCCGTGAAAATAAAAAATCATTTTTCTTTCCTCAAAAAAGATGTTTTAGCAAGCAATTTTTTATTTTCACAAGGGTAACAGGAGAAATTGGGCCCCAATGTTTGTTGCCCAGTTTGTTGTGAGTACAGTGATACCCCATATGTGGGGGTAAACCACTGTTTGGGTGCACGTCAGGGCTCGGAAGGGAAGTAGTGACATTTGAAATGCAGACTTTGATGGAATGGTCTGCGGGCGTCACGTTGCATTTGCAGAGCCCCTGATGTGCCTAAACAGTAGAAACACCCCACAAGTGACCCCATTTTGGAAACTAGACCCCCCAAGGAACTTATCTAGATGTGTGATGAGCACGTTCAACCCCCAAGTGCTTCACAGAAGTTTACAACGCAGAGCCGTGAAAATAAAAAATCATTTTTCTTTCCTCAAAAAAGATGTTTTAGCAAGCAATTTTTTATTTTCACAAGGGTAACAGGAGAAATTGGGCCCCAATGTTTGTTGCCCAGTTTGTTGTGAGTACAGTGATACCCCATATGTGGGGGTAAACCACTGTTTGGGTGCACGTCAGGGCTCGGAAGGGAAGTAGTGACATTTGAAATGCAGACTTTGATGGAATGGTCTGCGGGCGTCACGTTGCATTTGCAGAGCCCCTGATGTGCCTAAACAGTAGAAACACCCCACAAGTGACCCCATTTTGGAAACTAGACCCCCCAAGGAACTTATCTAGATGTGTGATGAGCACGTTCAACCCCCAAGTGCTTCACAGAAGTTTACAACGCAGAGCCGTGAAAATAAAAAATCATTCTTCTTTCCTCAAAAATTATGTCTTAGCAAGTAATTTTTTATTTTTGCAAGGGTAACAGGAGAAATTGGACCCTAACAGTTGTTGCCCAGTTTGTCCTGAGTACGCTGGTACCCCAAATGTGGGGGTAAACCACTGTTTGGGCACACATCGGGGCTTGGAAGGGAGGGAGCACCATTTGACTTTTTGAATGCAAGATTGGCTGGAATCAATGGTGGCGCCATGTTGCGTTTGGAGACCCCTGATGTGCCTAAACAGTGGAAACCCCTCATTTCTAACTTCAACATTAACCCCAACACACCCCTAATCCTAATCCCAACTGTAGCCATAACCCTAATCCCAACCCTAACCCCAACACACCCCTAACCACAACCCTAACCCCAACACACCCGTAACCCTAATTCCAACCCTAATCCTAACCCTAATCCCAACCCTAACCCTAATCCCAACCCTAACCACAACTGTAACCCCAACACACCCCTAACCCTATCCGTAACCCTAACCACAAGCCTAATCTTAACCCTATTTCCAACCCTAGCCCTAATTCCAACCCTAACCCTAAGGGTATGTGCCCACGTAGCGGATTCGTGTGAGATTTTTCCGCACGACTTTTGAAAAATCTGCAAGTAAAAGGCACTGCGTTTTACCTGCGGATTTACAGCAGATTTCCAGTGTTTTTTTGTGCGGATTTCACCTGCGGATTCCTATTGAGGAACAGGTGTAAAACGCTGCGGAATCCGCACAAAGAATTGACATGCTGTGGAAAATACAACACAGCGTTTCTGCACGGAATTTTCCGCACAATGGGCACAGCGGATTTGGTTTTCCAAAGGTGTACACGGTACTGTAAACCTGATGGAAAACTGCTACGAATTCGCAGCGGCCAATCCGCTGCGGATCCGCGGCCAATCCGCTGCGGATCCGCGGCCAATCCGCTGCGGATCAGCGGCCAATCCGCTGCGGATCCGCATCCAATCCGCTGCAGATCCGCGGCCAATCCGCTGCGGATCCGCGGCCAATCCGCTGCGGATCCGCAGCCAAATCCGCACATGCCATAACCCTAACCCTACCCCTAACCCTAACCCTACCCCTAACCCTACCCGTAACCCTAACCCTAGTTTTAACCCTAACCCTAGTTCTAACCCTAACCCTAGTGGAAAAAAAAATATATATATATTTTCTTTATTTTATTATTATCCCTATCTATGGGGGTGATAAAGGGGGGGGTTTATTTATTATTTTTTTTATTTTGATCGCTGTGGTAGAACCTACCACAGCGATCAAAATGTACTTGAATGGAATCTGCCGGCGGGCGTACTGAGCATGCGCCCGCTATTTTGGAAGATGGCGGCGCCCAGCGAGGAGACGGCCGGACACCGGGAGGATCGGTAAGTATGAAGGGGTGGTGGGGGGGTGGATTGGAGCACAGGGGGGGTGATCGGACCACAGGGGGGAGCGGACAGCAGGACGGGGGAGCGGGCAGGAGCACGGGGCAGCGCAGCACAGGACGGAGGGAACCGGACCCCATAACGGAGGACTGGGGGGGCGATCGGTGGGGTGGGGGGGGCTCACATCAGTATTTCCAGCCATGGCCGATGATATTGCAGCATCGGCCATGGCTGGATTGTAATATTTCACCTGTTTTTTAGGTGAAATATTACAAATCGCTCTGATTGGCAGTTTCACTTTCAACAGCCAATCAGAGCGATCGTAGCCACGGGGGGGTGTAGCCACCCCCCCTGGGCTGAAGCACCACTCCCCCTGTCTCTGCAGATCGGGTGAGATTGGAGTTAACCCTTTCACCCGATCTGCAGGAGCGCGATCATTCCATGACGCATACGCTGCGTCATAGGTCGCATTGGCACCGACTTTCATGACGCAGCGTATGCGTCAAAGGTCGTGAAGGGGTTAATGAATGTACTCTGCTGTGACACCATCAGCTCTGCTACATCTGTGTTCAGTGTTTCATAAACCCGACAAATGAATCACTCTGTGTATGAAATCTACAAGTGACACATTCCTCTCTGCTACATCTGGCCTCATGCTAAAGCTTTGTGGTACTTTTATCAGTGCAGTGTGGACCGATAACTTCTCTTGAGAGCACATGATCAATGACTAACACAGGTCTGTTACATCCGCACCGCCGTGCCGGAGGAAATGTTATGGAATGATCAGGAAACTCCACCCCCATATGACCAAAGCCCCGCCCCTGCCCCACCCCCACCGGGCCATGGAAAACTGGTCTTGCTTAAAGCCGGTCCCTGGTGCAAAAAAGGTTGGGGACCTCTGGTCTAAGGCTATGTTCACACTTTGCGGTTTTTGCTGCGGATCCGCAGCGGATTTGCAGCTGCGGATCCGCAGCCGTTTTCCATGCAGGGTACAGTACAATGTTACCCTATGGAAAACAAAAACCGCTGTGCCCACTTTGCGTTTTTCCGCTTGAAAATCAGCGCGGATTTTCTGCGGAAAAAAAGAAGTAGCATGTCAATTCTTTCTGCGGATTCCACAGCGGTTTTCCACCTGCACCAATAGGAAAGTGCAGTTGGAAACCCGCAGTGGAATCCGCAGTAGAAACCGCACAAAAAACCGCAGTAAAAACCACCGCGGTTTTGCACTGCGGTTTTTCCAAATCCGCAGCTGAAAAATCCGCAGCAAAAAAAGGAACGTGTGAACAAGCCCTAAGAGGAGCATGGCAGAAAAAAAATTATGTAAAATGTTTTTACGTGCAGAATCCCAGAGTTTCTAAACAAAAAAAACAATAAAACGCTGAGCTAAATTCGTGAGTGCCCCAGGCTCTGTTCAGTGCGTGGTCTGCTGCCCATAGTGAGGGAAACTACAAAAGTTAGGGTATGTGCACATGTATGTAGGTGGGATGTCTGCGGATTTTTCCGCACCTGTTTTTGTAAATCCGCAGGTAAACCGCACTGCGGACTACCTGCGGATTTACTGAGGAATTACCGCGTTTTTTGTGCGGATTCCACCTGTGGTTTTACACCTGCGGATTCCTATTATGGAGCAGGTGTAAACCGCTGCGGAATCCGCACAAAGAATTGACATGCTGCGGAATAAACAACACAATAAACGCCTGTTTTTTCCGCAGGCCCTTGTGCAGTACCACCAGCGGGTCATCGCCGGACCCCCCCACCGCCCGATGCGGTAGCATCGGGCCTCCATCTAGTGTGCTATATGCATTGTTTTTGTCCCAGCGATGCTGTTGCTCTTCAAGTCTCATTCGCCCTTTGTTGTCTTCTACGTTGTGCCTCTGCTGCTTTCCTTTCATTGTCATACTTTTTAGGAGGAGCCATGTTGGCGTTGATATTGGCTTTTTAAAGGGGTTTTCCCTTTAAAAGCAAAAGACAATACTGACATTCCAGCAGGAGATTGCAGAGGATACATTTTGTGAGGTAAAATATTGTTTAAAAACAGTCAGTGAAATATATTACCTGACAAAATGAATCCTCTGTGATCCCCTGCTGTAATGTCAGTATTGTCTTTTGCTTCCTCCCCTGCCCAGGAGATGTGGTATATGCTCCGTACACGGTCAGACACAGAGAATTTTTTAAATGAACTTTCATTCGTGGGAAAACCCCTTTAATGTGACCGGCTTCCTCTGCCTGTAGACACGTCGCACATCTGCTGCCGGGATCAACTGAATGGTTCACTGCGCCTGTGCGGAATTTGCGCAGGTGCAGTAAATCAGACCGCTGGCATCTTTGTGCAGACAGATAGCAGCGGTCACATTAAAACTGCGCATGCGCTCCTCCTGTACAAAGATGGCGGCAGTCAGTGAATCATTCGATTGATCCCAGCGGCGGCGTGTTCGCGACGGTGTTCTGCTGGTGGTACCGCGCAAGAGGCTGTGTACGGCGTATACAGTGTGTGGTGTGCACGGCGTATACAGCGCGTGTGGTACATATGGCATATACAGTGTGTGTGTGTGTGTGTGTGTGTGTGTGTGTGTGGTGCGTACGGCGTATACAGTGTGTGTGGTGCGACGGTGTTCCGCTGGTGGTACCACGCAAGAGGCTGTGTACAGCATATAGTGTGTTTGTGTGTATATGGTGCATACGACGTATAGTCTGTGTGTGGTGCGTATGGCATATACAGTGTGTGTGGTGCGTACGACATGTAGTGTTTGTGTGTGTGTACAGCATATACAGTGTGTGTGTTGCATACGGCATATACAGTGTGTTGCGACAATGTTCCGCTGGTGGTACCGCGCAAGAGGCTAGTACCACCAGCAGTTTCCATATTGAGACACTCATCACTTGGGTGTCCCAATATGGCGGTCGGTGAACTTCCGCTACTTGGAATTCTGGGATCCGGACACATCTGGACAGAACAGGATGTGAAGACATTACAAGGTAAGTATATATTAAGATTTTTCAGTAAAATGTGAATTGTTCTTTTATTCTAGAAACTTCTGACAACATGTCTCCAAAGTTCCAAGCAATAAATTTTGTATTGCATTGTAAAATTGTATTTTTTTTCTGAAAAGGAGAAATGGCCAAAATTCCAAAAACCCAGTGCTTTCAGACCTGAAATAATGCAAAGAAAACAAGTTCATAATCATTTAGAAACAACAATTCTAATGTTTTAACTCAGGAAGAGTTCAGAAATCAATATTTTGTGGAATAACCATGATTTTTAATCACAGCTTACATGTGTCTTGGCATGCTTTCCACCAGTCTTTCAGGCTATGACACTGCGGATTTTCATGCGGTGTACAGTACTATGTAAACCTACGGAAAACCAAATCCGCAGTGCCCATGCTGCGGAAAATACCGCGCGGAAACGCTCCAGTTTATTTTCCGCAGCATGTCAATTCTTTGTGCGGATTCCGCAGCGTTTTCCATAATAGGAATCCGCAGGTGTAAAAACACAGGTGAAATCCGCAGGTAAAACGCAGTGCGGAACAATCCGCTCCCGAATCCGCTACGTGGGAACATTGCCTCACACTACTTCTGGGGCAAAAATTTAAGCAGTTCTTCTTTGTTTGATGGCTTGTGACTATCCATCATACTTTTGATTACATTCCAGAGGTTTTCAATGGGGTTCAGGTCTGGAGATTGGGCTGCCAATGACAGGGATGTGATGTGGTGGTCTCTTACAGCTCTGGCAAAAATTATGTTCCAGCTCATTAATTTGGTTTTGCTTTAGTTTCTTGTACTCTTTACATACTGGATTGTCCTAAGCTATTTTGACATCTGCAGCCACACAGGGAGGTGAACTACAAGAGTTAGGTACTGTCCCAATTGGGGTACACCTTGTCATGGTGGATTGGCTTTTATGATTAAAAGGTACCCCATGTTATTCACATGTACTAGTTACTTTCAACTAGTTTTACTTTTCTGGTGTATAAGACGACCCCCAACTTTTCCATATAAAATATGGAGTTTGGGATATACTCGCCGTATAAGACGGGGGTCATCTTATACACCCAGTCATCTTATACGGCGTGTGCGGTCCGGATGGTTCCCAGGGTCTGGAGGAGAGGAGACTCTCCTTCAGGCCCTGGGATCCATATTCATGTTAAAAAAAAAAAATAAAAATATAACGTGACCATGACGTCATCCAAGGTCCTTCGCTCAATACATCCTTAGGAACGGAGGCCGCCGCTTGCACCCCTGAGAGCCGGGGGCCGTCGGCGGGTAAGTATATCCCTTAGTTTTTATTTTTATTCTTTTTTTTACATGAATATGGATCCCAGGACCTGAAGGAGTCTCCTCTCCTCCAGACCCTAGGAACCATCCAGGGCCGTACCTGGCGTATAAGACGACCCCCGACTTTTGAGATGATTTTCAGGGGTTAAAAAGTCATCTTAAAAGCCAGAAAAAACGGTATATGCTAACTTTATTTTTATCCAAGGTTCTGTGTCCAGTCTAGTGAGGGACAGTGAATAAAAGCTTGTATTGCAGGGGGAAGAAACACGTCCATATAAGAAAAAACTAACAGTAGGAGTATATTGCAAATGGGAATGCAGTGAATCAACCAATTAATAAAGCAATAACGATTACAAAACAGTGCAAATAATTAGTCAAGTTATCCACTAAAATATTCAAATTTTTTCCCCATTTTTATGGTTAACAAGTTGGCACTATGATACATTGCTAAGACTGTATAACTAAAAAGGCGATTCCTAGAATATAGGGATTTTTGTGTGTACTCACCGTAAAATCCTTTTCTCCGAGCCACTCATTGGGGGACACAGGACCATGGGTGTTATGCTGCTGTCACTAGGAGGCTGACACTAAGTTGAGACAAAAAAGAGTTAGCTCCTCCCCTGCAGTATACACCCTCATGCTGGCTTCCAGAGACCCAGTTCAGTGCAAAAGCAGTAGGAGATTAGAGTATAACATGTCGAAGACAGTCAGGAACCGAAAAAGTAACAAGCCATAAGGCTAACAGGGTGGGTGCTGTGTCCCCCAATGAGTGGCTCGGAGAAAAGGATTTTACGGTGAGTACACACAAAAATCCCCATTTCTCCTTCGCCACATTGGGGGACACAGGACCATGGGACGTCCCAAAGCAGTCCCTGGGTGGGAAACAAAACAACCAAATAAACTCCGTGTACCAACTGACTATAAATGCGCTACGGCCGCTTGCAGAATACGTCTGCCAAGGGCCGCATCCGCAGAAGATTGAATATGGACATTGTAATGCTTTGAAAAAGTATGCAGGCTGGACCACGTTGCGGCCTTGCAAACCTGCTCCGCCATCGCCTGGTGCCGAATGGCCCAGGAAGCACCCAACGACCGAGTAGAGTGTGCTCTAATCCCCGCCGGGACAGGTCTGGCCCTGACCCAATAGGATTCTTCGATAGCAGACCGAATGCATCTGGCTATCGTGGCCTTAGACTCAGCTAAACCCTTTCTGTGACCCTCCGGGAGAACAAAGAGGGAGTCCGATTTGCGGAAATGAGCAGTTCTGGAAATGTATCTCCTGAGGGCCCGTACCACATCCAGGGTATGAAGGGCCTTTTCGACCCTGTGTTTTGGCTGTGGGCAGAAAGAGGGAAGAATGATGTCCTCGTTAAGGTGGAAAGATGAGACCACCTTAGGGAGAAAGTCCGGAGATGGGCGTAGAACTACCTTGTCCTGGTGGAAGGCAAGGAAAGGCGCCCGGCAGGATAAAGCGGTCAATTCTGAGACCCGTCTGATAGATGTCACTGCCACAAGGAAGGCAACCTTCCAGGAGAGGACAGGTAGCGGCACGTCCTGAAGAGGTTCAAACGGAGGTTCCTAAAGAACGCTCAGGAACAAATTGAGATCCCAGGTCTCTAACGGCATTCTGTAGGGGGGTACCACATGGGAAACCCCCTGAATGAAGGTCCTGACTTGCAAGTTGGCAGCGACCCTACGTTGAAACAACACGGATAGAGCCGAGATCTGACCCCTGAGGGAACTCAGTGCCAGGCCGGAATCCAAACCGGACTGCAAGAAATCCAAAATGGAAGGAATAGAGAAAACAAGCGGAGGGCGACTTTGGAGCCTGCACCACGAGAAGTAGGCCTTCCAGGTGCGGTGGTAGATGCGAGCGGAGGACGTCTTGCGAGCTTTGATCATGGTGGGAATGACCTGCTGAGAGGAACCAGCTTGGGTTAGAATCCAGGTTTCAACAGCCACGCCGTTAAACGTAGGGCCCCTGAGCCCTGGTGGAAGATCGGCACTTGACGAAGCAGATCTGGGCGGTCTGGTAACCGCCAGGGAACGTCGGACACGAGCTGAACGAGCTCCGCGTACCATGCGCGACGTGGCCAATCCGGGGCAACAAGGATGACCTGAACCCCCTCCGTCTTGATTTTTCGGATCACCTTCGGTAGTAAGGGAAGCGGAGGGAACACGTACGGAAGTTGGAACCGATGCCACGGGTATATCAGAGCATCCACCCCGATGGCCTGGGGATCCCGAGAACGTGCTATGAAGTTGTGAACTTTGGCGTTCAGTCTGGACGCCATCAGATCCACGTCCGGGGTTCCCCAGCGAAGACAGATTTGCCGGAAAACCTCTGGATGAAGTTCCCACTCCCCCGAGGCGAGGCCCCGACGGCTGAGAAAATCCGCCGCCCAGTTCTCCACGCCCGGAATGTGCACCGCGGAAATGATAGAGTGGTTGGCCTCGGCCCAACGAAGAATGGGGGAGACTTCCTGCATCGCCGCCCTGCTGCGGGTACCCCCTTGATGGTTTATATACGCCACGGCTGTGACGTTGTCCGATTGAACTCGAACTGGGTGACCCGCAAGCAAGGGGTGGAAGCGTCTCAGGGCGAGTCTGATCGCACGAATTTCCAGGATGTTTATAGGGAGCCTCGACTCCCGAATCGTCCAACGCCCCTGGGCAGAGTGGTGTAGGAAAACCGCTCCCCAGCCGAGGAGACTGGCATCGGTAGTTACCACCAGCCAGCGGATCGGGAGGAAAGACTTCCCCTGGAGGATAGAGGATCCCAGAGTCCACCATGTGAGGGCTTGCCTGATCCGTGGTGACAGAGGGCATGGGCGATCGAGGGATAAGGGATTCCTGTCCCAGATGTCCAGCAGAGCCTGTTGTAAGGGGCAGAGATGGAGTTGAGCGAAGGGAACAGCTTCTATTGCGGCCACCATCTTTCCCAGAATCTTCATGGCAAAACGGATGGACCGGGGACGAGGGTGACAGAGCGTCCGAGCTCCCTGCTGAAGCTCTTGGGCCTTGGACCGAGGAAGTAAGATCAGTCCCCTCGATGTGTCCAGGATCATGCCTAGGAATGAAATCCGTCGGGCAGGAATGGGAGAGGACTTGTCCGAGTTCATTAGCCAGCCCAGGCGCGAAAGAGAATCCAAGGTAATGCGGACGCTTGCTTCGCAGGCCTGATAAGACGGACCTTTTATGAGGAGGTCGTCTAAGTATGGCAACACGACCACTCCTCGAGAGTGAAGAATAGCCATGACAGCCGCCATGACTTTTGTAAATACCCTGGGCGCCGTGGCGAGACCGAAGGGTAAGGCTGTGAACTGAAAATGGTCCTCCAGGATGGCGAAACGTTGAAACCTTTGATGTGGCGGGAAGATTGGGATGTGAAGGTAAGCATCTTTGATATCTATTGATGCTAGTAACTCCCCTCTTTCCATAGAGGAGATGACTGATCGGAGAGATTCCATCTTGAAGTGCCGTACTTTTACGTACTTGTTTAGGAGCTTCAGGTCCAAAATGGGGCGTACCGTCCCGTCCTTTTTCGGCATGACGAAGAGGTTCGAGTAGAAACCTCTGAATCTCTCGTGTTCCAGAACCGGAACAATGACCCCGCTTTGGCGGAGGGATTCGATGGCGCAGCGAAGGGCGCAAGATTGAGCTCCCGAACTTGGGAGATGAGAGGGAAAAAACCGTGCTGGAGGGGAGGCGGAGAATTCTAGTTTGTAGCCAGACGACACCAGATCCGACCCATTCGTCGTGGACGACGGAGAGCCAGACGTGCTGAAAAAGAAGCAGACGTCCGCCTACTTTGGAGGTGTCGACTGGAATAGACCCCGAGTCATTGCGAGGTGAATCTGGCAGGCCTGGACCCTCGGGTTCTGGGTTGCCTAGGCTTTCCTCGCCAGGACTGATTCGGCCTGAAAGAAGGTCGAGAGTCCCTGTCTGGGCGAGCGGATCGTTCTGATCTGGATGAGGGGGCAGAATTGGACCAGAATGGGTTACTGCGAAAGGGCCGAAAGCGAAAATATTGTTGACGCTGAAAAGCGGCTTTGGGCCTATGTTGTGGGAGGAACTTGCTCTTTCCTCCTGTAGCGTCGGAAATAAGCTGGTCTAATTTTTCTCCGAAAAGACACCCGCTCTGAAAGGGAAGGGAAATCAGAGACTTTTTTGAGGAGGAATCTGCGCACCACTCTCTGAGCCAGATAGCTCTCCTAATGGTGATGGCGTTAGAAGCTGCAGTTGCTGCACAGTCCGCCGCGTCGAGGGACGCATACATCACATAATCTCCAGCCATGGCAATTTGTTTGGCCAGGTCTGCCACCTCAGGCAGAAGTTCCTGTTCCTGAATGGATTTTGCGAGGGTATCCGCCCAGTAAACCATTGCCTTGGCAACCCACGCCGCAGCGAAGGAGGGAGATAGAGAGGAACCCGAGGCTTCGTACACTGAGCGAGCTAGGGAATCTAGCTGGGGTTCTGTGGGACTCTTTATTGAAGCACCGTCAGGAACGGATAGGAGAGTTTTGGTTGCCAAGCGCGAAACCGGAGGATCTACTTGTGGAGATTCCGTCCAATCTTTAACAAGATCTGCGGAAAAGGGATACTTCGACTCCAGAGTCTTTTTGCCTGTAAAACGCTTGTCCGGACGCTCCCTGTGTCGCCTGACTATATCCAGAAAATCTGGGTGAGAGGCGAACGTCTTATGGGAACGCTTGTTTCTCGTAAAGGAAACAGAATGGTCCGGGGC
Source organism: Ranitomeya variabilis (assembly GCF_051348905.1). Taxonomy (NCBI): domain Eukaryota; kingdom Metazoa; phylum Chordata; class Amphibia; order Anura; family Dendrobatidae; genus Ranitomeya; species Ranitomeya variabilis. Next base: position 615,109,801 of record NC_135232.1, read on the forward strand.
AGAATTAGAATCATCGTCCACTTTTAGTGAATGATTGACTGCCTCAATGAGGGAGTCGACAGTAGACCTAAACTCCGGAGCATCCGGGTCTAAGGATGCATCAGACTCATACTCAGAGTCGTGATCGCTACGGGCCCCTAGGGAGGGTGAGCGAGAAGTCGAGCTACCAGAGGCTGACTGGTGTGACGAGTGCTCAGGGGAGGTAGTGCGGATCCGTTTTCTGGATGACCGTGCCTCCTTCCGGTGAGAGCGGCCCCTGCTGGCCGACGATTCCCCTGTTACGGAGGGATCTCTTAACCCAGGAAAAAGAGGGCCCCGCTCCCCAGAGGGGTCCTGAAGGGATTTAATCGCTTTGGCCAGCGAATCCACAGACTGACAGGGACGCCACCCACTCCGGGGGACTAGATACACTGGGGTCGGTAGCGGCGGAGGGCTCCTGGGCATCGCAGGCTGAGCAGAGGGAGGAACTCTGAGGCCGAGGAAGAGGAGCCTGGCAGGTGGTACACGCAGTAAAAAAGGTAGTATGCACCTTAGTGATCTTTCTGGTCCTCGACTGGGACATGGTGTACGCTAAAGTAAGAGATAGTGCACAGGTAGGGCCTGTAAGCTGTGGAAGCGAGGGCGACGCTGCAAGGGAGAACTAACGTCGTCTCCTTACCCGTGGTCCTGTGTCCCGCTGAGAGAGGGAGAGCGGCGGTGCTGGAGAGGGCGCTGCACTTGGAGGAGCGCAGTCGGCAGTCAGAGCGCTGCACGTGGAGCTGGAGCTGCGGCGTGCAGAAAGAAGAAAGATGGCAACCGGGGGTTGGTGAGGGGAATCTCGCAGAGAGCGAGAAGCGCCAGGACCGGGGGGCGGAGCCGCCGAATGACACAAAAGGGGGCGGAGCCTATCGGGAACTGGCCTGCTAGGCCGAAGCCGGGGACTAAATTTGCGGCTTCGGCCCGACGCGCGGCCGAGGAGCGCCAGCCCCTAGGGGACACCCTGAAAAGATGAAGGAGCCCTCCGGAACCGCTGGGACGACCGACCCTCCCCCAAATGTTATGGCACTTACCCCAACAGAAAGGGAGAAACGCAGAGAAGCTTGCTGCACCAGCGGTCATAGATTTTTTCCCGGGATCTGGTGAGCTGTGCCTGGGGGATTAGGACGGTGCAAGATTGGGGGAAGCCTCTATCCACCATCCCCATAAAAGGGGGGTGGAGAGGAACCGTCCGCCTCCTTCCATCATCCGCTTTCTCAGTGGTGATGCAGTGGGGGCTGCACGGACGCCACAATGTAAGGTGCCTCTGAACAGCCGAGGTAAAAACCTGGTGGGCAGGGCAAAAAGTCCGGCAATAGGCCTGGCTGCAGAAGAGGATACTGAAGGTGACACTCCAGTGCTCGTCTGATAAGGGAGGGGGGAGATCGGTGCCCTTGAAGGGGCCCGTCGCCCCTAAAAATCAGCTCAGGCAGTGGCTTCCCACGTCGCAGGAGAGGATACGGAGAGGTGAAACTCCCGTGCTCGCCTGTTGTTGGTTCGGGGGAGATCGGAACATGAAAGAATCCGTCGCCCCCTTCGTCCGGGATAGAAATATTTAAATCCAGTGTGCCTCCTACGGACACTAAGCTTGAACTGGGTCTCTGGAAGCCAGCATGAGGGTGTATACTGCAGGGGAGGAGCTAACTCTTTTATTGTCTCAACTTAGTGTCAGCCTCCTAGAGACAGCAGCATAACACCCATGGTCCTGTGTCCCCCAATGTGGCGAAGGAGAAAGTTTATTTTTTTAAACTTGAATATTACATAATGCATAATCAAGGAAAAAAAAAAAAAGGCTCCCTTTATTATTTTCATTGTAAATAAAAACAACAGACTTCTAAGATGGCGACAAGCAGTTTATTTTTTTTAGAGCTGTAATTTGATTTGTGTGTAGATGGAGCTGTGTGAGGGGTAGCTGATGACTTATTGATACCATTTTGGGGCACAAACCAAGTTTTGATAGGTACGCAAAGAACAAATCAGTAATTTTAGCATTCCATTTTTCCCCCAGCTATATGACATTTACAATAGGAGTGAAATAATTTTATATTTTGAAAGATCAATTTTTTTAATGTTCAATTTTAAACTCATATGAACTCTAGTGTGGGAAAATATTGAGAAAAATTCCCACGCTAGAGTTCATATGAGTTTATGCCACGCGGATCCGCAGTAAAAACCGCAACATGTGAACATGGCCTTAATTTTGAGCAGATTAGTACATGTCTAGGTCCTGGGACCCCCACCGATTACTCACAGGCAGAGACGGCAGAGAGTGCACACACTGGGAAGTGTAGATCGTCTAGAAGCCGTACTCTGCTGAGAGCTTGTGTTTCTCCAGCTGCGCACTTCTAAGGCCGGCGTCACACTAGGCGTATGAAAAATACGGTCCGTTTTTCATTACCCCATATCCCACCGCTACACGGGAGTGGGAAGAGAGAGGCTAAGTGCCAGAATAGGCGCATCTTCCAGATGTGCCTTTTCTGGGGTGGCTGGGGGCAGATGTTTTTAGCCAGGGGGGCCAATAACCATGGTCCCTCTCTAGGCTATTAATATCTGCCCTCAGTCACTGGCTTTCCCACTCTGGCGGAGAAAATTGCGCGGGAGCCCACACCAGTTTTTTCTGTGATTTAACCCTTTATTTTAACACCTAGAGCCCCCAAATTTTACACACATACACTTTTTTTTTACATACATTATTAGTGAGGAATATGTAAAAAAAAAAAAATAAGGGATATGAAATGGTTTACTGTATATAATCCATGTCTCATATCCTGTCGGGTTTGATAAGGAGATGTCAGCTTTTGCTAATTGAATTACCGGCTTTTAATCTATCTAGCTCTGTATTAAAATAATATATATATATATATATATATATATATATATATATATATATATATATATATATATATATATATATATATATACACACACTCACCGGCCACTTTATTAGGTACACCTGTCCAACTTCTTGTTAACACTTAATTTCTAATCAGCCAATCACATGGCGGCAACTCAGTGCATTTAGGCATGTAGACATGGTCAAGACAATCTCCTGCAGTTCAAACCGAGCATCAGTATGGAGAAGAAAGGTGATTTGAGTGCCTTTGAACGTGGCATGGTTGTTGGTGCCAGAAGGGCTGGTCTGAGTATTTCAGAAACTGCTGATCTACTGGGATTTTCACGCACAACCATCTCTAGGGTTTAACCCCTTCGTGACATGCGCCGTACTAGTACGGCGCTGCCGGCACTGCATTAGTGCCAGCCGCAGTACTAGTACGGCGCATCGATCACCGCGGTCTCACGCTGAGCGCCGCGGTGATCGGGTGCGGGTGTCAGCTGTATATGACAGCTGACACCCCGCAGCAATGCCCACGATCGGCGCTGTCGCCGATCGCGGGCATTTAACCCCTCTGATGCCGCTGTCAATAGTGACAGCGGCATAGAGGGGGATCGCGCAGGGACGGGGGCTCCCTGCGCTCTCCCACCGGAGCAGCGCGATGAGATCGCGCTGCTCCGGTGACCTGGAAGGAGTCCCCGGATCCAAGATGGCCGCGGGACTCCTTCCGGGTCATAAGATGACCCTGCTTGCCGGCGTCTGCTGAGAATCCTCATAGCAGGCGCCGGCAAGCCTCTGTTACGTGCCTGTCACATCGGTGATCAGACCGAGTGCTATGCACACGGTCTGATCACCGATCTGTGATGTCCCCTCCTGGGACAAAGTAAAAAAGTAAAAAAAAAATTTTTCCAAATGTGTAAAAAAAAAAAAAAAAAAAAAATTCCTAAATAAAGAAAAAAAAAATAAATATATTCCCATAAATACATTTCTTTATCTAAATAAAAAAAACACCACACAATAAAAGTACACATATTTAGTATCGCCGCGTCCGTAACAACCCCACCTATAAAACTATATCACTAGTTAACCCCTTCAGTGAACACCGTAAAAAAAAAAAAAACGAGACAAAAAACAACGCTTTATTCTCATACCGCCAAACAAAAAGTGGAATAACACGCGATCAAAAAGACGGATATAAATAACCATGGTACCGCTGAAAACGTCATCTTGTCCCGCAAAAAAAAAGCCGCCATACAGCATCATCAGCAGAAAAATAAAAAAGTTATAGCTCTCAGAATAAAGCGATGCAAAAACAATTATTTTTTTATATAAAATAGTTTTTATTGTGTAAAAGCGCCAAAACATAAAAAAATTATATAAATGAGTTATCGCTGTAATCGTACTGACCCGAAGAATAAAACTGCTTTATCCTTTTTACCAAACGCGGAACGGTATAAACGCACCCCCTAAAAGAATTTCAGGAATTGCTGGTTTTTGTTCATTCCGCCTCCCAAAAATCGGAATAAAAAGCGATCAAAAAATGTCATGTACCCGAAAATGGTACCAGCAAAAACGTCAACTCGTCCCGCAAAAAACAAGATCTCACATGACTCTGTGGACCAAAATATGGAAAAATTATAGCTCTCAAAATGTGGTGATGCAAAAACTATTGTTTGCAATAAAAAGCGTCTTTTAGTGTGTGACGGCTGCCAACCATAAAAATCCGCCCAAAAAACGCTATATAAGTAAATCAAATCCCCCTTCATCACCCCCTTAGTTAGGAAAAATAATAAAATTTTAAAAAATATATTTATTTCCATTTTCCCGTTAGGCTACTTTCACACTAGCGTCGGTACGGGGCCGTCGCGCTGCGTCGGCCCGACATACCGACGCATACTGTGCAAGCGCCGCACAACGGGGGCAGCGGATGCTGTTTTTCCACGCATCCGCTGCCCCATTGTGAGGTGCGGGGAGGTGGGGGCGGAGTTCCAGCCGCGCATGCGCGGTCGGAAATGGTGGACCGTCGGCACGTTTGTTGCTGCCGGCGGTCCGCCACAACACGACGCAACCGTCGCACGACGCTTGCGACGTGTGTCAATACGTCGCTAATGTTAGTCTATGGGGAAAAAACGCATCCTGCAGATGACTTTGCAGGATGCGTTTTTTCGCCAAAACGACGCATTGCGACGTATGCAAAAAAACACTAGTGTGAAAGTAGCGCTAGGGTTAGGACTAGGGTTAGGGTTGGGGTTAGGGTGTCAGTTAGAATTGGGGAGTTTTCACTGTTTAGGCACATCAGGGGCTCTCCAAACGCGACATGGCGTCCGATCTCAACGCGTTTGTTTGCGTTAAAAACGCATGCGTTTTTATAGAAAAAAAACAGAACACACTGAAAACTCACCCACCACCATCAAGGTGATAAAGGGATCCAAACCCTAACCCTAACCCTACCCCTAAACTCATCCCTAACCGTTTAATGAACATTTTCTGACAGTCATAGTGCCACGTATTTCAGTGCCACGTATTTCAGTGCCACGTATTTCAGTGCCACGTATTTCAGTGCCACGTATTTCAGTGCCACGTATTTCAGTGCCACGTATTTCAGTGCCACGTTATTTCAGTGCCACGTTATTTCAGTGCCACGATATTTCAGTGCCACGTATTTAAGTGCCACGGTATTTCAGTGAAATACGTGGCACTGAAATATCGTGGCATTTACGTGAAATACGTGGCACTTAAATACGTGGCACTTAAATACGTGGCACTTAAATACGTGGCACTTAAATACGTGGCACTTAAATATCGTGGCATGTACATGAAATACGTGGCACTTATATACGTGGCACTTATATACGTGGCACTTATATACGTGGCCACTGAAATATCGTGGCACTTATATACGTATATACGTATATAAACGTATTTCAGTGCCACGTATTTCAGTGCCACGTATTTCAGGTTAGGGGTAGGGGTAGGGTTAGGGGTAGGGTTAGGGTTTTTTGGTTTTTTCTTGTTTTCTTGTGTTTTTCTATAAAAACGCATGCGTCTAAAAAAACGCATGCGTTTTACCGCGATTACATGCGTTTTTTCACACATGCGTTTTTAAAAAAAACTCAAGTGTGAAACCAGCCTTATCCTTGGGAAAATAAAAACATGGGGGCTAAAATATAATTTTCGTGGAAAAAATATATTTTTTATTTTCGCGGCTCTGCGTTATAAACTGTAGTGAAGCACTTGGGGGTTCAAAGTTCTCACAACACATCTAGATAAGTTCCGTGGGGGGTCTAGTTTCCAATATGGGGTCACTTGTGGGGGGTTTCTACTGTTTAGGTACATCAGGGGCTCTGCAAATGCAACATGACACCTGCAGACCAATCCATCTAAGTCTGCATTTCAAACGGCGCTCCTTCCCTTCCGAGCTCTGCCGTGCGCCCAAACAGTGGTTTATCCCCATATATGAAGTATCAGCGTACTCAGGACAAATTGGACAACAACTTTTGTTGTCCAATTTCTCCTGTTACCCTTGGGAAAATAAAAATGTGGGGGCTAAAATATAATTTTCGTGGAAAAAAAAAATTTTTTTATTTTCATGGCTCTGCGTGATAAACTGTAGTGAAACACTAGTTGGTTCAAAGTTCTCACAACACATCTAGATAAGTTCCGTGGGGGGTCTAGTTTCCAATATGGGGTCACTTGTGGGGGGTTTCTACTGTTTATGTACATCAGGGGCTCTGCAAATGCAACATGACACCTGCAGACCAATCCATCTAAGTCTGCATTTCAAACGGCGCTCCTTCCCTTCCGAGCTCTGCCGTGCGCCCAAACAGTGGTTCCCCCCAATGTATGGGGTATCAGCGTACTCAGGACAAATTGGACAATAACTTTTGTGGTCCAATTTATCCTGCTACCCTTGGGAAAATAAAAAATTTGGGGCAAAAATATCATTTTTTGTGAAAATTAATATTAATTTTTTTTTACGGCTCTACATTATAAACTTCTGTGAAGCACTTGGAGGTTCAAAGTGCTCACCACACATCTAGATTAGTTCCTTAGAGGGTCTACTTTCCAAAATGGTGTCACTTCTGGGGGTTTCCACTGTTTAGGCACGTCAGGGGCTCTCCAAACACGACATGGGTTCCGATCTCAATTCCAGCCAATTTTGCATTGAAAATTCAAATGGCGCTCCTTCCCTTCCGAGCTCTGCCATGCGCCCAAACAGTGGTTTATCCCCATATATGAAGTATCAGCGTACTCAGGACAAATTGCACAACAACTTTTGGGGTCCAATTTATCCTGCTACCCTTGGGAAAATAAAAAATTTGGGGCAAAAAGATCATTTTGTGTGAAAATTAATATTAATTTTTTTTACGGCTCCACATTATAAACTTCTGTGAAGCACTTGGAGGTTCAAAGTGCTCACCACACATCTAGATTAGTTCCTTAGAGGGTCTACTTTCCAAAATGGTGTCACTTGTGGGGGTTTCCACTGTTTAGGCACGTCAGGGGCTCTCCAAACACGACATGGGTTCCGATCTCAATTCCAGCCAATTTTGCATTGAAAAGTCAAATGGCGCTCCTTCCCTTCCGAGCTCTGCCATGTGCCCAATCAATGGTTTACCCCAACATGTGGGGTATCGGCGTACTCAGGACAAATTGTACAACAACTTTTTTGGTCCAATTTCTCCTGTTACCCTTGGTAAAATAAAACAAATTGGATCTGAAGTAAAAATTTTGTGAAAAAAAATTTAAATGTTCAATTTTTTTTAAACATTCCAAAAATTCCTGTGAAGCACCTGAAGGGTTAATAAACTTTTTGAATGTGGTTTAGAGTACCTTGAGGGGTGCAGTTTTTAGAATGGTGTCACTTTTGGACATTTTCTGTCATATAGACCCCTCAAAGTCACTTCAAGTCTGAGGTGGTCCGTAAAAAAAATGGTTTTGCAAATTTTGTTGCAAAAATGAGAAATCGCTGGTCAACTTTTAACCCTTATAACTCCCTAACAAAAAAAAATTATGTTTCCAAAATTGTGCTGATGTAAAGCAGACATGTGGGAAATGTTGTTTATTAACTATATTATGTGATATAACTCTCTAATTTAAGGGCATAAAAACGAAAAATTAGAAAATTGCTAAATTTTCATAATTTTCGACAAATTTCTGTTTTTTTCACAAATAAATGCAAGTCATATCGAAGAAGTTTTACCACTATCATAAAGTACAATATGTCACGAGAAAACAATCTCAGAATCACCAGGATCCGTTGAAGCGTTTCAGAGTTATGACCTCATAAAGTGACAGTGGTCAGAATTGTAAAAATTGGCCGTGTCACTTAGGTGAAAACAGGCTTTGGGGTGAAGGGGTTAAAGAGAATGGTCCGAAAAAGAAAAAAAATCCAGTGAGCGGCAGTTCTGTGGGCGGAAATGCCTTGTTGATGCCAGAGGTCAGAGGAGAATGGGCAGACTGGTTCGAGCTGATAGAAAGGCAACAGTGACTCAAATCGCCACCCGTTACAACCAAGGTAGGCCTAAGAGCATCTCTGAACGCACAGTGCGTCGAACATTGAGGCAGATGGGCTACAGCAGCAGAAGACCACACCGGGTACCACTCCTTTCAGCTAAGAAAAGGAAACTGAGGCTACAATTTGTACAAGCTCATCGAAATTGGACAGTAGAAGATTGGAAAAACGTTGCTTGGTCTGATGAGTCTCGATTTCTGCTGCGACATTCGGATGGTAGGGTCAAAATTTGGCGTAAACAACATGAAAGCATGGATCCATCCTGCCTTGTATGGAGCATCTTTGGGATGTGCAGCCGACAAATCTGCGGCAACTGTGTGATGCCATCATGTCAATATGGACCAAAATCTCTGAGGAATGCTTCCAGCACCTTGTTGAATCTATGCCACGAAGAATTGAGGCAGTTCTGAAGGCAAAAGGGGGTCCAACCCGTTACTAGCATGGTGTACCTAATAAAGTGGCCGGTGAGTATATATATATATATATATATATATATATATATATATATATATATATATATATACACACACACACACACACACACACACACACACACACACACACACACACACACACGCATACATATATACACACACACACACACACACACACACACACACACACACACACACACACACAGTACAGACCAAACGTTTGACACACCTCATTTAAAGATTTTTCTGTATTTTCATGACTATGAAAATTGTACACATTGAAGACATCAAAACTATGAATTAACACATGTGGAATTATATACTTAACCCCTTCATGACCTTGCCGTTTTTTGCAATTCTGACCAGTGTCCCTTTATGAGGTAATAACTCAGGAACGCTTCAACGGATCCTAGCGATTCTGAGATTGTTTTTTCGTGACATATTGGGCTTCATGTTAGTGGTAAATTTAGGTCGATAATTTCTGAGTTTATTTGTGAAAAAAAACGGAAATTTGGCAAAAATTTTGAAAATTTCGCAATTTTCACATTTTGAATTTTTATTCTGTTAAACCAGAGAGTTATGTGACACAAAATAGTTAATAAATAACATTTCCCACATGTCTACTTTACATCAGCACAATCTTGGAAACAAATTTTTTTTTTGCTAGGAAGTTAAGGGTTAAAATTTGACCAGTGATTTCTCATTTTTACAACACAATTTACAAAACCATTTTTTTTAGGGACCACCTCACATTTGAAGTCAGTTTGAGGGTTCTATATGGCTGAAAATACCCAAAAGTGACACCATTCTAAAAACTGTACCCCTCAAGGTGCTCAAAACCACATTCAAGAAGTTTATTAACCCTTCAGGTGTTTCACAGCAGCAGAAGCAACATGGAAGTAAAAAATGAACATTTAACTTTTTAGTCACAAAAATGATATTTTAGCGAAATTTTTTTTATTTTCCCAAGGGTAAAAGGAGAAACTGGACCACGGACGTTGTTGTCCAATTTGTCCTGAGTACGCTGATACCTCATATGTGGGGGTAAACCACTGTTTGGGCGCACGGCAGGGCTCGGAAGGGAAGGAGCGCCATTTGACTTTTTCAATGAAAAATTGGCTCCAATCTTTAGCGGACACCATGTCGCGTTTGGAGAGCCCCCGTGTGCCTAAACATTGGAGCTCCCCCACAAGTGACCCCATTTTGGAAACTAGACCCCCCAAGGAACTCATCTAGAGGCATAGTGAGCACTTTAAACCCCCAGGTGCTTCACAAATTGATCCGCAAAAATGAAAAAGTACTTTTTTTTCACACAAAATTTCTTTTAGCCTCAATTCTTTCATTTTCACATGGGCAACAGGATAAAATGGATCCTAAAATTTGTTGGGCAATTTCTCCTGAGTATGCCGATACCTCATATGTGGGGGTAAACCACTGTTTGGGTGCACGGCAAGGCTCGGAAGGGGAGGCGTGCCATTTGACTTTTTGAATGGAAAATTAGCTCCAATCGTTAGCGGACACCATGTCGCGTTTGGAGAGCCCCTGTGTGCCTAAACATTGGAGCTCCCCTACAAGTGACCCCATTTTGGAAACTAGACCCCCCAAGGAACTTATCTAGATGCATAGTGAGCACTTATAACCCCCAGGTGCTTCACAGAAGTTTATAACGCAGAGCCGTGAAAATAAAAAAATAATTTTTCTTTCCTCAAAAATGATTTTTAGCCCAGAATTTTTTATTTTCCCAAGGGTAATAGGAGAAATTGGACCCCAAATGTTGTTTTCCAGTTTCTCCTGAGTACGATGATACCCCATATGTGGGGGTAAACCACTGTTTTGGCACACGTCGGGGTTCGGAAGGGAAGTAGTGACGTTTTGAAATGCAGACTTTGATGGAATGCTCTGCGGGCATCAGGTTGCGTTTGCAGAGCCCCTGATGTGCCTAAACAGTAGGAACTCCCCACAAGTGACTCCATTTTGGAAACTAGACCCCCAAGGGAACTTATCTAGATGTGTGGTGAGCACTTTGAACCCCCAAGTGCTTCACAGAAGTTTATAACGCAGAGCCGTGAAAATAATAAATGTGTTTCCTTTCCTCAAAAATATTTTTTTAGCCCAGAATTTTTTATTTTTGCAAGAGTAACAGGAGAAATTGGACCCCAAAAGTTGTTGTCCAGTTTCTCCTGAGTACGCTGATACCCCATATGTGGGGGTAAACTACTGTTTGGGTACATGCCGGGGCTCGGAAGGGAAGTAGTGACATTTGAAATGCAGACTTTGATGGAATGGTCTGCGGGCGTCACATTGCATTTGCAGAGCCCCTGATGTGCCTAAACAGTAGAAACACCCCACAAGTGACCCCATTTTGGAAACTAGACCCCCCAAGGAACTTATCTAGATGTGTGGTGAGCACGTTCAACCCCCAAGTGCTTCACAGAAGTTTACAACGCAGAGCCGTGAAAATAAAAAATCATTTTTCTTTCCTCAAAAAAGATGTTTTAGCAAGCAATTTTTTATTTTCACAAGGGTAACAGGAGAATTTGGACCCCAATATTTGTTGCCCAGTTTGTTGTGAGTACGCTGATACCCCATATGTGGGGGTAAACCACTGTTTGGGCACACGTCAGGGCTCGGAAGGGAAGTAGTGACATTTGAAATGCAGACTTTGATGGAATGGTCTGCGGGCGTCACATTGCATTTGCAGAGCCCCTGATGTGCCTAAACAGTAGAAACACCCCACAAGTGACCCCATTTTGGAAACTAGACCCCCGAAGGAACTTATCTAGATGTGTGGTGAGCACTTTCAACCCCCAAGTGCTTCACAGAAGTTTATAACGCAGAGCCGTGAAAATAAAAAATAATTGTTCTTTCCTCAAAAATTATGTTTTAGCAAGTAATTTTTTATTTTTGCAAGGGTAACAGGAGAAATTGGACCCCAACAGTTGTTGCCCAGTTTGTCCTGAGTACGCTGGTACCCCAAATGTGGGGGTAAACCACTGTTTGGGCGCACGTCGGGGCTTAGAAGGGCGGGAGCACCATTTGACTTTTTGAACGCAAGATTGGCTGGAATCAATGGTGGCGCCATGTTGCGTTTGGAGACCCCTGATGTGCCTAAACAGTGGAAACCCCTCAATTCTAACTTCAACACTAACCCCAACACACCCCTAATCCTAATCCCAACTGTAGCCATAACCCTAATCACAACCCTAACCCCAACACACCCCTAACCACAACCCTAACCGCAACACAACCGTAACCCTAATTCCAACCCTAATCCTAACCCTAATCCCAACCGTAACCCTAATCCCAACCCTAACCACAACTGTAACCCCAACACACCCCTAACCCTATCCGTAACCCTAACCACAAGCCTAATCTTAACCCTATTTCAAACCCTAGCCCTAATTCCAACCCTAACCCTAAGGCTATGTGCCCACGTTGCGGATTCGTGTGAGATTTTTCCGCACGATTTTTGAAAAATCTGCAGGTAAAAGGCACTGCGTTTTGCCTGCGGATTTACAGCAGATTTCCAGTGTTTTTTTGTGCGGATTTCACCTGCGGATTCCTATTGAGGAACAGGTGTAAAACGCTGCGGAATCCGCACAAAGAATTGACATGCTGCGGAAAATACAATGCAGCGTTTCTGCACGGAATTTTCCGCACCATGGGCACAGCGGATTTGGTTTTCCTTAGGTGTACATGGTACTGTAAACCTGATGGAAAACTGCTTCGAATTCGCAGCGGCCAATCCGCTGCGGATCCGCGGCCAATCCGCTGCGGATCTGCGGCCAATCCGCTGCAGATCCGCGGCCAATCCGCTGCGGATCCGCGGCCAATCCGCTGCCAATCCGCTGCAGATCCGCGGCCAATCCGCTGCAGATCTGCGGCCAATCCGCTGCGGATCCGCGGCCGATCCGCTCTGTGTGCACATGCCATAACCCTACCCCTAACCCTACCCGTAACCCTAACCCTAGTTCTAACCCTAGTTCTAACCCTAACCCTAGTGGAAAAAGAAAAAAAAATATTTTCTTTATTTTATTATTGTCCCTACCTATGGGGGTGATAAAGGGGGGTTTATTTATTATTTTTTTATTTTGATCGCTGTGGTAGAACCTACCACAGCGATCAAAATGTACCTGTAACGAATCTGCCAGCCTGCAGATTCGGCGGGCGCACTGAGCATGCGCCCGCCATCTTGGAAGATGGCGGCGCCCAGGGAGAAGACGGACCGACTTCGGGAGGATCGGTAAGTATGAGGGGGTGGGGGGGGGGGGTGGATCGGAGCACAGGGGGGGGATCGGAGGACGGGGGGAGCGGACAGGAGCACGGGGGAGCGGGCAGGAGGACGGGGAAGCGGACAGGAGGACGGAGAGGACCGGGCCACATAACGGACGACTGGGGAGGAGATCGGGGGCGGTGGGGGGGGCCAGAACATGATTTCCAGCCATGGCAGATGCTATTGCAGCATCGGCCATGGCTGGATTGCAATATTTCACCATTTTCATAGGTGAAATATTGCAAATTGCTCTGATTGGCTGTTGCACTTTCAACAGCCAATCAGAGCGATCGTAGCCACGTGGGGGCAAAGCCACCCCCCCTAGGCTGAAGTACAACTCCCCCTCTCCCTGCAGATCGGGTAAAATAGGAATTAACCCTTTCACCCGATCTGCAGGGATGCGATCATTCCATGACGCCGCATAGGCGTCATGGGTCGGGAAGGGGTTAACCCTCCGTCAGGCGCAATAGATCTGACAGGCACACAGTAATTAGTTTCACTTCTCTCTCCTTGCCCACTTATCAGAAAACCCCACCCCTCCTAGTTATCTCCTGACTCTACAGGCTCTGTGAAACCTGATATCACAGTGACTCAGCAGACCTTCTAGTGAGCAGATATCAACTCTTTGGCTTCTCAGGCACATTGCGCCTGATTTCAACACAAATTGAAAGGTTAGTATTTTCTTTTTTTATTCATCACGATTGTGTATTTAGCTTGTTTTATGAAGGATTAATGCCAAGTTAGGGTACTGTCACACAGTGCCACTTTCATCGCTACGACGGCACGATCCGTGACGTCGCAGCGTCGTATGATTATCGCTCCAGCGTCGTAGACTGCGGTCACACTTTGCAATCACGGCGCTGGAGCGATGCCGAAGTCCCCGGGTAACCAGGGTAAACATCGGGTTACTAAGCGCAGGGCCACGCTTAGTAACCCGATGTTTACCCTGGTTACCAGCGTAAACGTAAAAAAAACAAACAGTACATACTTACATTCCGGTGTCTGTCCCCCGGCATTCTGCTTCTCTCCACTGTGTAAGCACCATAGCCGGAAAGCACAGCGGTGACGTCACCGCTGTGCTCGCTTTCCGGCCGGCAGGCGCTCACAGTGCAGAGAAGCTGAGACGCCGGGGGACAGACACCGGAATGTAAGTATGTACTGTTGGTTTTTTTACGTTTACGCTGGTAACCAGGGTAAACATTGGGTTACTAAGCGCGGCCCTGCGCTTAGTTACCCGATGTTTACCCTGGTTACAAGCGAACACATCGCTGGATCGGTGTCACACACAACGATCCAGCGATGTCAGCGGGTGATCAAGCGACGAAAGAAAGTTCCAAACGATCTGCTACGACGTACGATTCTCAGCAGGGTCCCTGATCGCTGCTGCGTGTCAGACACTGCGATATCGTAACGATATCGCTAGAACGTCACGAATCATACCGTCGTAGCGATGAAAATGGCACTGTGTGACAGTACCCTTAGTGTACATAAGTACTGTTTTCTTAGACAAAAGGAGGGTGGCTTCTAAGGCACATTGCGCCCTAACACATACTCTCTCTTGCTTCAGATTTTCTGCTGCAATGGCCAGAAAACAGTATGATTCATCTAAACCCCTTCATTTAGAAGAAAAGGAGATTTTTGTGTACTCACCGTAAAATCTCTTTCTCTTAGCCTCTAATAGGGGGACACAGGACCATGGGTGTTATGCTGCTGTCCACCAGGAGGCGACACTATGCATAATCTGAAAAAGATTAACTGTGGCTCCTCCTGTGCAGTATACACCCCTGGACGGCATCAGCCTTCTCCAGTTTTGTGCCAAAGCAGTAGGAGGAACATAACATGAATAACATAATTATGCCTGTAAGAAGGCAACTATGTACGAGCTCAAGAAACAATATGAGAACTCAACAGTTACAACAGCCCGGAAAGGGCAACAGGGTGGGAGCTGTGTCCCCCAATTAGAGGCTAAGAGAAAGAGATTTTACGGTGAGTACACAAAAATCTCCTTTACTCTGTCGCCTCATTGGGGGACACAGGACCATGGGACGTCCTAAAGCAGTCCCTGGGTGGGAAGCAATGGACGAATATTGTGCAGACAGGCCCGTACACTTAGGGCACCGCCGCCTGCAGGACACATCTACCCAGGCTCGCTGAGGACTGGGTATGAACCCTGTAGTGTTTAGTAAATGTGTGTAAGCTAGTCCAAGTGGCCGCCTTACACACTTGTTGTGCCGAAGCCTGGTGCCGAATGGCCCAGGAGGCCTCTACCGCCCGTGTAGAGTGTGCCGTAATACCGGCTGGAAGAGGAGGATTCTTAAGGCGGTACGCCTCTTCTATGGTGGATTTGATCCACCTGGCAAGAGTAGCTTTTGGAAGCTGGCCTACCCTTGTGGCCGCCTTCCGGAAGGAGGAAAGGAGAATCAGACCTCCGGAAGGACGCAGTCCTAGACACGTATATACGCAAAGGCCTGACAAGGTCAAGCGTATGCAGAGCCTTCTCCACTCTATGAACCGGAACCGGACAAAGGGATGGTAGTGAAATTTCCTCATGGAGGTGGAAGTCTGACACAACCTTCGGAAGGAAGGATGGGACCGTACGAAGAACTACCTTGGCCTGGTGACAAGCCAGGAAAGGCCGTCTGCATGAGAGTGCTGTCGGTTCAGACACCTTGCGTAGCGAGGTGAGTGCCACCAGGAAAAAAAACACCTTCTGGGAAAGAAGGCGGAGCGGGACCTCCTTAAGGGGTTCGAAGGGTGGTTCCTGCAATGCTGTCAGGACCAGGATGAGGTCCCACGTTTCTAGTGGTCGTCTGTAGGGGGGAACCAATCGGGGAACCCCCTGAAGGAAAAGGCCTTACTTGCGGCTTGGTAGCAATGCGCTTTTGGAAAAAGCACTGAGAGGGCTGACACCTGGCTTTAGGCGAGCCCAATGACAGACTGGCTTCCAGACCCGCTTGGAGAAAACCAAGAGCTTTGGGTAGGGAATAAGGGAGTGGAACCTAGCCACGAGATTCGCACCAGGTAAAGAAAACTTTCCAGGTACGGTAATACATCTTGGCAGAGGCTGATTTCCGTGCTCTGATCATGGTTGCAACGACCTCTGTCGAGAACCCTGCCTGGGTTAGAACCCTGGTCTCAAGGGCCACGCCATCAAGTTGAGAGCCCTTGAGTTCTGGAGGTAGAACGGCTCTTGTGATAGAAGATCGTGGCGGTCGGGGAGACGCCAGGGGGCGTCTGCTGTGAGTTGTACGATGTCGGCGTACCATGTGCGTCTGGGCCAGTCCGGTGCAATGAGAATAGTTGAAACTCCCTCTTGTTTGATCTTCCTCACCCTCTGGATATCAGGGGGAGAGGTGGAAAAAATATACAGAAGCTGGAACTGAGTCCAGTCCTGAACCAGAGCGACTGCTCCGAGCGACCGCGGATCGTGAGTTCAGGCAATGAAGTTGGAGACCTTGGCATTGAAATGGGATGCCATTAGGTCCACATCCGGGGTCCCCCAGCGGAGACAGATCTGATGAAAAATTTCGGGATGGAGAGACCACTCTCCCGAGTCTATTCCTTGTCGGCTGAGGAAGTCTGCTTCCCAGTTGTCCACACCCGAACGTGGACCGCCGAAGGACCGACCCTGTGTCCTCCGCCCAGCGGAGGACATATGACACTTCCCGCGTCGCTTGGGTACTGCGGGTCCCCCCTTGATGAGTCACATATGCCACAGTCGTGGTATTGTCCGACTGTATCCTGATGTAAGAGGCTGCCAGTAAGTGATGGAAAGCCCTCAATGCCAGAAGGATGGCACGAATTTTCAGGATGTTGATGGGCATGGACGCTTCCGCTGAGGACCACTTGCCCAACAGGAGCCCACAGCTGAGCCGGGGTCCCTGGATGCAGGCGCAGTGTGCTGGCCTATTGCTTGGAGGTGTAGGATGCTGCCTGTACAGGCCCTACCTGAGGTGTCTCAACCTATACCCCCAGAGAGGGAAAGGGAAGGTGCTATTGTCACCTTCAGGGGCCTTTATCCTCGCCTCGACCTCAACCCAGAAACCAAAAGGAATTGGGGAAGGGAGTCTCGACTTCGAACCAGCACCCGAGGGACTGGGGAAGGAGCAGCATGGGGAATAGCCATCTCAACTTCAACTGGGCCCCCCATAATAGGGGGCCGAGGAAGGAGCCATGCCGGGAGTCTCACAAGAGACCCTCTTTTCTTCATCTGCTAGTCGGAGGGCCAGTGCCTTGTCCTTGGGAAGGAGCACTAGACCCCTGGAAGTGTTGAATAACATTCCCAGGAAGGTCAGGGACTGACTCGGAGTTGGTGATGACTTTGTAGGTTGATTAACCAGCCCATACGACTGAGAGTATCGGTTGTGATTGAGACGCTGAGCTCGCAAACCTTGAAGGTGGGAGCCTTGATGAGTAGATCGTCAAGGTATGGAACGACTACTATGCCTCTGGTCTGGAATGCAGGACGTCCATGGTTGCTGCCATGACCTTGGTGACACTCTGGGAGCCGTGGCGAGTCCAAAGGGGAGAGCCACGAATTGGTAGTGGTCCTGGCCTATTGCGAACCTGAGAAACCTCTGATGGGCAGGTGCAATGGGTATATGCAGGTATGCGTCTTGTATGTCTATGGAGGCGAGATATTCTCCCTTCTCCATGGACGCAGTGATGGACCGAAGGGGCTCCATGCGGAAGTGACGGACCCGTACATATTTGTTGAGCTGTTTTAGGTCTAGTATGGGCCGTACGCTGCCTCCTTTCTTGGGAACTACGAACAGATTGGAGTAGAACCCTCGGAAGCGGTCGGTCGTGGGTACCGGTACTATGACTCCTGATTAATAAAGCGAGGAGACCGCTTGGTGGTAGGCTCGAGCCTTGGCTGGCGGTTTTGGGGGGACAGAGAGGAAGAACCTGTCCGGTGGGTTGGAGGTGAAAGTGCAAAAGTCGGCCGCCTACCGGTGTGGTGTCTTCCGGAGTCCGTGAGTCATGAGGAAGAGAAAGCCTGAGATTTTCCTCCTCTGGGCTTAGACTGGCCTGCTTTTGACTGCCAGGTCTTGTCCGACCTTTGCGTCGATCGTGAGTTGTCCCTGCGTGGGGAACGGTTACGATTTTGTACTGGACGTGAGACGGACCAGCCGGAGGAATTCCGAAAGGATCGGAATCGAGTTTGGTTACGCTTCTGGTAAGTGCGTTTAGGTTTCAGTTGGGGAAGAGAAGTACTCTTACCCCCTGTGGCGTTGGATATCATAGTATCCAACTGTTCACCGAAAAGTCTCCCACTGAGGTAGGGGAGGTGCGTGAGGGACTTCTTTGAGGCTGCGTCCGCTTTCCATTCCCGCAGCCAGAGGATACGCCTGATGGGGTTTGATGCTATCCCCGCGACTCCCCTTGCTGAAACCAGAGCTGCATGGAGCATGTAATCTGCTACAACTGCAATTGAACCGCTTGGTCCGACAGTTGAGGAGCGGATGCTTGGAAGGCTTGTAGATTCTTTGCCCAGGCCAGGATGGCCTTGGCAGCCCAAGCTGAAGCGAACGCAGGAGCCATGGATGCCCTTGCTGCCTTGAAAATTGAACGAGCCATGCGTTCTACCTGCCAGTCTGCTCGTCCCTGAGGGTTGAGCTATCTGGCGGTGTAAGGAGGTTCTGTGCTGCCAGCCTAGAGACTGGGGGATCCACTTCAGGTGGATCTGTCCATTCCTTGGTGTCCTTCTGTGGGAAGGGGCACCTCGCCTCCAGATATTTGCGATTAGCGAATTTTTTCTCAGGCTGTGAGAGCTGTTTTTTAAGGATCGCCTTAAACTCTGGTGGTTAGAGAAAACCTTAGGCGGCTTCGGAGGTCCTTCAAAGGAAGTCTGATGTTCCGGGGCCTCTGATGGCGGATCAGAATTGACCAGCACCCGATGGATGGACGATATTATGTCCTCAACTAGCGCTGTATTGCTAGGAGGGATTGGGATCAGGGACCCCTCCGTTTCTCTGTCTGAGTCAGAGACGCAGATGCCTTCCGAATCCTGTGTATCACTGAGGCGTCCCCTGCTAGGTGAGCTGGGGAGGAGACCTTCTCTGGTTGGGGATTGCGGAGATCTGCATTGTCTGTCCCTGGAATGGGACGGTCTAGATGACCTGGAGCAAAAGTGTCTCTCCCTAGAGGGGGATGACCGTGTGCTATGGGATGACGCAGATGGACTTGATGTATGGATCCGCTTGCGTCGTGACCTAGACGTGGATGTGCCAGGGGCATCTTGTTCCTGAGTCAAGCTCTCCCTTTGCTGGGTAACGTTCATAGCCGGGGCATGACCCTGCAGAGCCCGAAGCAATGTGGAAGTTAGGTTATCTATAGACTGCGTCATAGATTGCGATATCTGAGTAGCCCATTCCGGTGTGGCATTAGACACCGAGGCATTGGCAGGGGCTTCTTGTGTGACACAGTAGTTTGTATACAGTTCTGACAATGCGGGTACGTGCTGCTACTGGGGAGAGCGGTCCCGCAGGCCGTGCAGAATGCATAATAGCAGTTCTGCCTGGTTCTCTTAGACCTTGAGCCCGGCATAGTGCACAGAGTGCAGAAGTGCTGCCAGCAGATGGACCTTACAGGGGTAGAGAACCTACAGGGGAGCCTTATAGGTTATATGGATTCACAGCTGAGTAAAGATAACCCAGCTGTGATCTTACCCCACCAGTGTACCCCTAGGTCCAGCGCCGAAAATCCACAGTCCTGTGCCCCCCGGAGACTGGCTGCCTGGTCCTAGTCCTGCAGACCGCGAGATGCAGGGTTAATCTGCAGCCGAAAATGGCTGCAGAGACAGAGGAGGAGAAGGGGGCGGAGAGCTGGAAAAAGGCGGCAAGGCTATAAAAAACCCGCCCTTTCTGTCTCGATCCGCCCCTTGTATGACACTGTAGAGTGTCATATTTGTCATCCGGGGGGCGGGCCGGAGAGGAGGCTGCTGCTTCAGCTAGGCCGAAGCCGGGGCCTAAATTAGATGCCTGAGGCCCAGAAGGGCTCCAGGCCGGCGCGAAAGTCCGGGAGGGGGTCGGATCTGAACCGGACCCCTCCGGATTTGAAGGCAGGATGGCGGTGGGGCTATAAGCGGAAGGGGGAGCCCGGCTGGGGTCCCTGAGGCAGTATAGAGCTGGTGCTGCCGCAGAGACAGGGACGCAGGGAGCCCTGTGTCTGTATGTGCCATCCTGCCTGCACTCCCCCCGGCCCCAACAGGAGCCCGCAGCTGGGCTGGGGTCCCTGGATGCAGGCGCAGTGTGCTGGCCCATTGCTGGGAGATGTAGGATGCTGCCTGTACAGGCCCTACCTGAGGTGTCTCAACCTAATACCCCCAGAGGGGGATAGGGAGGGTGCTTTTGTCACACCTTCAGGGGCCTTTATCCTCGCCTCGACCTCAACCCAGAAACCAAAAGGAATTGGGGAAGGAGGGGGGTCTCGACTTCGAACCAACACCCGAGAGGTTGGGGAAGGAGCAGCATGGGGAGAATAGCCATCTCAACTTCAACTGGGCACCCCATAAGAGGGGCCGAGGAAGGAGCCATGCCGGGAGTCTCACAGGAGACCCTCTTTTCTTCATCTGTAATCCCATCGGAAAACGGGAAACGGAGTAAAAACGGAGTAAAAATCTTTAGGTGTGCCTCCTTTGCGACACTAAGCAAAAACTGGAGAAGGCTGATGCCGTCCAGGGGTGTATACTGCACAGGAGGAGCCACAGTTAATCTTTTTCAGATTATGCATAGTGTCGCCTCCTGGTGGACAGCAGCATAACACCCATGGTCCTGTGTCCCCCAATGAGGCGACAGAGTAATGAAGATTTTTTTGTTAGAAGATGATGAGGAAGAACCAGCAGTAACAGGATTTAGAGGAATCTAGTGACATTTCATCTGAAGATGAGGTAGCAGAATGTAACACTGATTCTGGAACAGAGCAGGATGGTGATGACACTGATACAGAGGAAACAGACACAGATCTAGCTTATTATTTGGGCAAAGATAAAAATACAAAGTGGAACAAAAAGGCACCCAAGAACAAACAGCGCAGAGAATCCCACAATATTATTACACACCTTCCTGGAGTTATTGGAAGTGCTAGAAAAGCTAAAACTGCAGAGAAAGGTTGGAGTAATCTAATTACAGATAGCATGTTGGAAACGATTGTTCGGTTCACTAACCAGTATATTGACACAATCAAAGAGCAATTCTCCAGAGAGAGGGACATCAAAAACACTGATGTGATTGAACTCAAGGCATTTATTGGCTTGTTATACCTAGCTGGTGCTTTCAGAGCAAATAGGCAAAGTTTGGAGGAGCTGTGGGGGACAGACAGTGATGGCATCGAAAAATTCAGCCTTGTGATGAATCTGAAACGATTCAAAGTCCTGATCCGTTGCCTCCGTTTCGATGATCGAAGTACCCGGACAGAACGAAAAGGTTATGACTGGTTTGCACCAATTCGGGACATATTTCAACAATTTATTATGAATTGTCAAAAAAGCTATTGCCCGGGGCAAAACCTCACTATTGATGAGATGCTTCCAGGTTTCCGTGGAAGATGTGGTTTTCGGCAATATATACCATCGAAGCCAAACAAATATGGAATTAAAATTTTTGCCATGGTTGATGCAAGGATGATGTACACTATGAACATGGAAGTTTATTGTGGAAGACAGCCACCAGGTCCTTTCAATGTGAGCAACAAGCCTAGTGATGTGGTAAAGAGAATTGCTGAGCCAATGTTTGGATCTGGTCGAAATATCACTGCTGACAACTGGTTTACTGACTTTGATCTGATTGATTTTTTAAAAACGAAAAAGCTGTCATATGTGGGAACTGTTAGAAAAAACAAAAGGCAGTTGCCGCCAGATTTTCTATATACAAAAGGCAAACAACAGTATAGCACTATGTTTGGGTTCAGTAATGGAAAGATTTTAGTTTCTTACATACCACGCGAGAGGAAAAATGTGATTTTGGTCTCTTCATTACATAATGATTACACCATTGATCCAGAGTCTGGGGAGCTAAGGAAACCAAAAATCATAACTTTTTATAATTTGACCAAAAGCGGCGTTGACACTGCTGACCAAATGTGTGGCAATTTCAATGTAAGTCGAAATACCAAACGCTGGCCGATGGTAATCTTCTTTACAATGCTGAATGTGGGTGGCATCAACTCACAAGTAATTTACCTCGGTAATGAACTTAAACAAATGCGCAGAAGAATGTAACTAAAACAATTGGCTAATGAACTGGTGAGTGGAGAGCTAAGCCTAAGAAGTACAAAGACGGTTGGAATGCCCCTTGCCCTGCAACACCGGTTGAAGAGATATCGTCCCACGGACGTTCCAGAACAAACACCGACTCTACCACCTTCTAAAAGACGCAGTTGTACTACCTGCTCATTTGTATCTGGTTTCAGAAGGCTTTCTAAATATGACTGCAAAATATGTAAAGAATCAATCTGCCTTTCCCATGCAACTTTCGTCTGCCAGCCTTGCTTTTCTAAGTGTACCTGTGCTGCTTCTGCTGCAATTGAAACCACTGAAGATGAGTAGAAAATAATTAAGTAACATCTAAGTGCAATATCCTTTAAGTTTTTTTCCATAATTTTATATTTAAGCAATAGTTAAGTAAAGATAACTGGAGCCTATTTGGCGGTACTACCGAAAAGTGGTACTTTTAGTTTTAATAAGTTTATGGTTAATAAATGGGTTTTTTTGCATCTGATTTGGTGTAATCTCTTTTAATACATTCCTATGAAGGTCACTGACTACTTCTATAGTCCTGAAATTGAAATATGTAGCTACTATAGGTGGTTTTCTGACCTGTGCTTGTCAGGCACATTGCGCCTGAACTGACGAGAATCTATATTGCGCCTGACGGAGGGTTAACAAAACAGTATGAAACAACTGAAAATACAGTATGTCTTATATTCTAGGTTCTTCAAAGTAGCCACCTTTTGCTTTGATGACTGCTTTGCACACTCTTGGCATTCTCTTGATGAGCTTCAAGAGGTAGTCACTGGGAATGGTTTTCACTTCACAGGTGTGCCCTGTCAGGTTTAATAAGTGGAATTTCTTGCCTTATAAATGGGGTAGATACACAGCTGATAGTCCTACTGAATAGACTGTTAGAATTTGTATTATGGCAAGAAAAAAGCAGCTAAGTAAAGAAAAACGAGTGGCCATCATTACTTTAAGAAATGAAGGTCAGTCAGTCCGAAAAATTGGGAAAACTTTAAAAGTGTTCCCAAGAGCAGTGGCAAAAACCATCAAGCGCTACAAAGAAACTGGCTCACATAAGGACTGCCCCAGGAAAGGAAGACCAAGAGTCACCTCTGCTTCTGAGGATATTTTTATCCGAGTCACCAGCCTCAGAAATCGCAGGTTATGCTACTTTCACACTTCCGTCTTATGGCCTACATCGCAATGCGCCGTTTTGGGAGAAAAAAACGCATCCTGCAAAGTTGCCAGCAGGATGCGTATTTTCTCCATAGACTTGCATTAGCGACGCATTGCGACGTATGGCCACACGTCGCATCCGTCGTGCAACGGATGCATCGTGTTTTGGCGGCCGCGACGCACAAAAAAACCTTCAATGTAACGTTTTTTTTGTGCGACGGGTCCACCATTTTCGACCGCACGTGTGCGGCCGAAACTCCGTCCCCTCCTCCCCGGAACTCACAATGGGCAGCGGATGCGTTGCAAAACTGCATCCACTGCCCATGTTGTGCTAAATTTAGCACAACGTCCGTCGGTATGTCGGGCCGACAGATTGCGACGGCCCCGTACCGACGGAAGTGTGAAAGTAGCCTTAATAGCAGCTCAGATTAGTGACCAGGTCAATGCCACACAGAGTTCTAGCAGCAGACACCTCTCTACAACAACTGTTAAGAGGAGACTTTGTGCAGCAGGCCTTCATGGTAAAATAGCTGCTAGGAAACCACTGCTAAGGACAGGCAACGAGCAGAAGAGACTTGTTTGGGCTAAAGAACACAAGGAATGGACATTAGACCAGTGGAAATCTGTGCTTTGCTCTGATGAGTCCAAATTTGAGATCTTTGGTTCCAACCACCGTGTCTTTGTGCGACGCAGGAAAGGTGAACGGATGGACTCTACATGCCTGGTTCCCACCGTGAAGCATGGAGGAGATGATGTGATGGTGTGGGGGTGCTTTGCTGGTGATACTGTTGGGGATTTATTCAAAATTGAAGGCATATTGAACCAGCATGACTACCACAACATCTTGCAACGGCATGCTATATCATCCGGTTTGCGTTTAGTTGGACCATCATTTATTTTTCAACAGGACAATGACCCCCAAACACACCTCCAGTCTGTGTAAGGGCTATTTGACCAAGAAGGAGAGTGATGGGGTGCTACGCCAGATGACCTGGCCTCCACAGTCACCAGAGCTGAACCCAATCGAGATGGTTTGGGGTGAGCTGGACCGCAGAGTGAAGGCAAAAGGGCCAACAAGTGCTAAGCATCTATGGGAACTCCTTCAAGATTGTTGGAAGACCATTCCCATGACTACCTCTTGAAGCTCATCAAGAGAATGCCAAGAGTGTGCAAAGCAGTCATCAAAGCAAAAGGTGGCTACTTTGAAGAACCTAGAATATAAGACATAATTTCAGTTGTTTCACACTTTTTTGTTAAGTATATAATTCCACATGTATTAATTCATAGTTTTGATGCCTTCAGTGTGAATGTACAATTTTCATAGTCATGAAAATACAGAAAAATCTTTAAATGAGAATGTGTGTCCAAACTTTTGGTCTGCACTATATACATACACCCCCCTCCCTATTCTATGTTATTTTAGCTATTCTAACCTGTCAGTGTGATTTTACTGTACACCGCACTGAATTGCCGGCTTTTCTATAGAACACCGCTGCGTATTTCCCGCAAGTCACACACATGGTCCGTGTGTAATCTGTATTTTTTTCGGCCCCAGACTTTCATTGGCGGATTTTTTGCACAATACACTGATAAATGCCGTTTGCTGCGATTTTCTCAGCCCGTAAAAAACAGCTGAGAAATATACGGCAGATGGGAGCTGCCCCATAGGGAAACATTGGTCCGAGTGCAATATGTTGTTTTTGCGCCTCTCATACGTCCGTATTCCTCTCTAGTGTGCACCCGGCCTAATACTGATGACTCATCCTAAATCTAGATAATCAGTATTAAATGACCAGGCAACCCCTCTAAGTAAGACCACCAATTATATATAGACACACACACACACACCTTTCTGTGTGGTATAGCTAGGGGCACTACTAATTCTTCTACAGCAGACAGCGCTCCAATTTAAAGAAGTATACATCTCATAATATTGTATACAATGTTAACAGAAAACTCAAAAGGCATATAAATAATTGTCAATGTAAGCGCTGATTTTTGTGCCAATAAGCTTAAAGTTTATATTGGCACCACATTTAGATGGCAGCAGAGATGCCCTTTGAATAGGACAAAAGAGACAAAAACACATTTGCTATCTACTATTTCCAGTATGTTGGATATCCGCCCTCCTGGAAGTCAGCTGTAATCTGCAGCAAATGTTTGGTAATTGGTCCCAGCCCAGTTTACTGCTTGTTGCCCATGTTAGTGGCCACTTCTGCAGACAGTGGCTGATCTTATAGGCAAGGAGTACAGCGCTTATGAGCCATTTCCCCATAGAGCTTATAAGCTCTTCTTAGAAGCCAACCAAATGGCTTGGTCACACTGATTCTACAAGAGGAAAATCTCACATCACAATGCACACTTTGGGGCAGTGGCACTACCAAGCCAGGGCTATGAACTTTCAAGCAAGCAGAACACTCCAGAAAGCAAGATAAGAACAACTGTTTAATAATGTGAATGGACTGAATCAAATCCTTGCCATGCTGACTACTATGTGGTCATTAAACTGCAGATGGGCCAAGACACCTAACCATAACAGAAGTGCAAAACAACATTTCTGTATTAGCTTTGTGTGAAGATAATTTAAGAGCCAAGATATTGATCTTTGAGGTAATCAATATCAGATGAGTTGAGATCTGACACCCACTAATCAACTGTTCTATGCCCCAGCAGTGACCGGTGGTATTCAGACTGGAGCCAGACACCACAGCGCTGTACAGTGGCTCTCTGTGGTACTGCAGATCAGCTCCCATTGAACACAGCTATTCAGCTCAGGTATGTACCCCTCATCACTGGAGCCATCTGATATCAGTGCTCCTAGCTGTCATCTCCAGGATCCACCATTATTGGCTGAGGCTCACTTCATTTGTAGCACATTTTAGAATGCAAACCCAACAAATTGGGGTGCACAAAACTCAGTATAATTTTAATAACGATAAAAAAGTGTCCTAACTGAACAATCCGTACAGTGAACATAAAGAAAGATAATCTTCCAATAACAAATAAAAAGGTTTTTTTTGTTTTTTTTTTATATATATGTATAACCACAAAATAAAATAGGCAGCAGCAGCGCAGCAATGTATGTGAATGGACCCACTCCTTGCCATCAGTACTGGCCACAAATGCTCTGTGCTCTTCTCACCGCTCTCATCTATATCATAAGCGTCCAAGTCCATTACTGGGCGGCGCTGCTTTTCTTGGCTTTACTTTTCTTATCCTTCTTTTTCAGTCCATCCATATTTGCACGTAGTAGGTTGGAATAAGCCTGAAATAAAGACGAGAAATCTTAGAGGGATTGTCCACTACTAGAACAACCCTTCAACTAAATGTTCATTCCCAATCGTCACAGTCTCCTGTTGAAATGAACATGAAGAGGAAGGCGGAGACAGTGACCCCAGTGCTGATTGCCTGGCATCATAGCCCTGGGACAGCGAGTGCCGACACAGCTGGAACGGAGACAGGAGGGGAGTATAGGTTTATTCTATTGGGGTAAGAACATTTAGTTTAAAAAGGGGGTTGTCTTGGTAGTGGACAACCCCTTTAAAAATCCCAAAATATAGTCAAGTCATAGTTTTCATATTGAAGATAAAAACCTGGCCAATGTGAGCAAACATTACACCAGTCACCTTCAAATGGAGCACTCACCATCTGAAACTTGTTTACTTCTTTGGAGCTGACCTGTGGAGGCAGAAGACCTGCAATGAATGGCTGTGCATGACGAGGAGACTGCAGCCCCTCACTGGCTGTCACTCACCACAGTGCTGATCTTCCTTTTTCCATCGGTGGCTCTCAAAAGACATTTATTGTCAGCTGGTTCAAAGCCTTCTCTATGGCCCTTCTCAGGAATTGGCTTCGTCCGGCCATCATCTGTAAGTAGTAATTACAAACAGGCTTACTGAACACCAATAGGTACATTTAGCTATTTTTTTGCCATACTTAAAAAAAACAAACAAAAAAAAAACAAACACACACCACAAACACGACATTGGTTTGCTTCTACAGAGGCTACGTGTACATAATCCATGCAGAAAAAGACCACACTGACACTTTCAGACTCCCTTGATTAGCAGCAATGCCACTAAAGACAAGGTTTTTGTGTCCTGTAATTCCTTTCAGAGCTTGATGTATATTGAATTTGACTTTCCCCCTTGAACTCCGGGTCAAGTGTAAAATCTTCACATTTGCACTGCAGATTTTTTTCTCCGACATCTATGGATGAGATTTATAAAGTCTCATTCACATTGCAGAAGCTACAATGCTCTGCGGATTTTTTGCTTAAGGCTACATGACAAAAATAGCACAATCTGTACTTAATTTTTTAAAAATTGGACAGATGAACCCACTAAATAAGATAGGAATTTAAAATATAACTTTTACTAATGTTGGATAAAAGTCAAAACAGTGTCACCCAAAGTGATATAAAAATATGGGACAAGGTCCCCACCAAGAGACCCCCGTTAGGATTCAAAACAACTCCGTCTGCAGTGGCACGAGCGGAATATATGCAGACCAACGTATGGTTTAAACCATTGCTGCCAGAGACATATACATATGAATAGCAGAACCGTATCTCATACAATTGGTTGCATGTAAAACAATTATCGCTGTATAAAAAATATGGCACCTATAATGGTGGTGCTACAAATAATTGTTAACATGAAAACGGAAAAGGAACAATCTCACCAATTCCAAGATGCGTGAGCAGGAGCACCGGAAGACCTCTGGTCAGGGAATGACCCAGGATTTGATGAAAAGGGACGACAATACCCTGTCAATCCCTATGGGGCTATCGGTAAGCTATCCCCAGAGCTCCTGCCCTTACAAGGGCAGTCCACATCTACCCCTGTAATAGAATGCCCTGCACTCTCCCTGTGTTCAGTCCCGACGCGTTTCCTCCAAGTCAATCATCAGGGGACCTGCTTGTATAGAGAGATGAGTGCCTACATGCTAAGAAAGGGAGACAATAAGTTCAGCCACCCCCTGTGAGGTCTTCCGGTGCTCCTGCATCTTGGAATTGGTGAGATTGTTCCTTTTCTGTTTTCATGTTAACAATTATTTGTAGCACCACCATTATAGGTGCCATATTTTTTATACAGCGATAATTGTTTTACATGCAACCAATTGTATGAGATACGGTTCTGCTATTCATATGTATATGTCTCTGGCAGCTATGGTTTAAACCATACGTTGGTCTGCATATATTCCGCTTGTGCCACTGCAGACGGAGTGGTTTTGAATCCTAACGGGGGTCTTTTGTAGGTCTCTTGGTGGGGACCTTGCCCCATATTTTTATATCACTTTGGGTGACACTGTTTTGACTTTTATCCAACATTAGTAAAAGTTATATTTTAAATTCCACTGTTGTTGTATTTCCTTCCTTAAGGCTACATGCCCAGGATGAGATTTTCTTCACCCATTAAGTAGGATAGGTCACTTTTTTTTTTTTCAGTAATGACTGAATTTGCAGATATATCACATGTGAACATGACCTTATATGCAAGAGCTGCAAACAATTCTGCAGGCTTTAAAAAACACACAAAAAAAACAACACACAACTGATATAGGGCTGAGGCTTGTGCAGCTTTCCCGCCTTGATTTGTAGCGGCTGCTGCACTGAAAGCCTGGGTACCAGGAGGAATTTAAATAAATTCCTCCCATCAGCCTCCAATCACAGCTCAGTACATGAGCGGCTATAACAGTAACACAGTGATGGCTCAACAGTATATCAGTGCTGAGCCGGGTGTCCGTCAGTGCCGAAGAGCGATTACAGCCACTGCTCACTATGTACCGAGCGGTGACTGGAGCTCACTCGCCCACCCCAAGACTGAAAGCTGGTGGCTGCCGGGAGCGGGGCTTTCAGTGTTTCCACTGCACGCATCCAGAATGCTATTATACCAGCAGATTAACCCCATGTCTGCAGTTTAAGTGTATTTTTGCCTTGACAGGTTCCCTTAAGGGTATGTGTCCACGTTCAGGATTGCATCAGGATTTGGTCAGGATTTTACCTCAGTATTTGTAAGCCAAAACCAGGAGTGGAACAATTAGAGGAAAAGTATAATAGAAACATATGCTCCACTTCTACATTTATCACCCACTTCTGGTTTTGGCTTACAAATACTGATGTAAAATCCTGACCAAATCCTGATGCAATCCTGAACGTGGACACATACCCTAAGACTTTTTCCCACATACAAGACAAATGCATTCATCAATTTGCTGGACCTGATTTTTACCATTAGTGTGGCATTTTTATTTCTTAAGAGGGAGGAGAAAAAAAAAACAAAAAAAAACTTGTTATCAAGCATCTCACACCCATTAGATAGTAACATTTGGAAAGCGCGAGAAACATCCACGTGCTGCTCTTTTTCACAGACCTATTGATTTGAATGGGAAACTTATATCGCTCACTCAGGTCACAGTTAAAAACTAATTTGTTTTTAACACAACCTGCAACATATGATGCTGCCGGCCTGGGGTTAGGAGGTGGTTTACTCTCTTATGTATTTATATAGTAAATCCATACATGCGGGGCACCTGGTGATGATGATGTCCTTCCCCAATCTACGCAGTAAAGCGAGGACGATTAGACAGCCAGCAGGAAGTATACCTACATTTCTTTAATGTGATAAAGACACTTCCAGCGGTTCGGCATTTCTGGAACAGACGTGTGAGCTCTGTTAAAAACTTGGGGGAGAGAAAAAAAAAAAAAGATTTGTGCATTATTAGCAGTAGGTGATCACAGGCCACATTGCTCACCTGACATTCAAGTAGCATTCCATAATTCGAGGTATTGATTGGCACCAAGGCCAGGCAGTGGTCACATGCAGCCAACCCTGCCATACATGTCACCAGTGACTGACAGAGGGAGTCATATGGGTACACAGCAGGGGCTCACCCAGAGGAAGTGACCAGCAGGACCCCCGAGGTCTCCGCGCGCACACACACAGGACCCCCGAGGTCTCCGCACACACACACACAGGACGCCCGAGGTCTCCGCGCGCACACACACAGGACGCCCGAGGTCTCCGCACACACACAGGACCCCCGAGGTCTCCGCGCGCACACACACAGGACCCCCGAGGTCTCCGCGCGCACACACACAGGACCCCCGAGGTCTCCGCACACACACACACACAGGACCCCCGAGGTCTCCGCACACACACACACAGGACCCCCGAGGTCTCCGCACACACACAGGACCCCCGAGGTCTCCGCACACACACAGGACCCCCGAGGTCTCCGCACACACACAGGACCCCCGAGGTCTCCGCACACACACAGGACCCCCGAGGTCTCCGCACACACACAGGACCCCCGAGGTCTCCGCACACACACAGGACCCCCGAGGTCTCCGCACACACACAGGACCCCCGAGGTCTCCGCACACACACAGGACCCCCGAGGTCTCCGCACACACACAGGACCCCCGAGGTCTCCGCACACACACAGGACCCCCGAGGTCTCCGCACACACACAGGACCCCCGAGGTCTCCGCACACACACACACAGGACCCCCGAGGTCTCTACACACACACACACAGGACCCCCGAGGTCTCTACACACACACACACAGGACCCCCGAGGTCTCTACACACACACACACAGGACCCCCGAGGTCTCCACACACACACACACACACACAGGACCCCCGAGGTCTCCACACACACACACACACACAGGACCCCCGAGGTCTCCACACACACACACACACACAGGACCCCCGAGGTCTCCACACACACACACACACACACACACACACACACACACACACACACACACAGGACCCCCGAGGTCTCCACACACACACACACACACACACACACACACACACACACACACATATATTAGTGGCGTATTACAGTCCAGCAGCGCCTCCTGCCACCGTCACTGCGCACACTATGCCCGTTTTCCCCTTGCCGGTAAGTCTCGGCCTCCGCACTATGCCCCGCGCCGGTTTCAGTTTCCTACCTGCTCACTCTCCAGCAGAACCATCTTTCTCCAGCGCTGAGCTCAGCACTAGCAGCACCGGAAATACGTCACCAGCAAGTGCGGGTGATAGAGTAATGTACTTTATAGAACGTCACACTACGAGATCTAATAAATGTGATCAATGACATCTGTCGGATGGAGGTGTTAATAGCAATCACATTACACTGTGGGAAGAGGTGTGGTACGTCTGATCAGTGCCACCTATCGGTGGGAGTTATGAATCACAGTCACATTATCCTGTGGCTAGAAGTTTGGTGAGATAAGGACTGCCATCTATCGGTGGGAGGTATGAATCACAGTCACATTATTGGTGTGGAGAGAGGTTTGGTGAGATAGCACAGTGCCACCTGTCGGTGGGAGGTTCTGCAGATGACAGTTTGGGATTACAAAGATCATTTGCAGACTGACCGCTCTAAATAAGCAGTTCCAATTAACTCTGTGCTCAAGTTTTCCATTTAAAGAGGCCATCCACCACTAATGCGCAGCCACTAATCAATGGCCTATGGTGCTGCATACATTTAAAAAAAATACTCCACTTACCTCCACTGTCCGCCTCATGTACCTCACCTGCTGGTGTCCAGCCTTTTGTCCAGTATACTGACATTAACAATGTGACATGACCGCT
Source organism: Ranitomeya variabilis (assembly GCF_051348905.1). Classification (NCBI taxonomy): domain Eukaryota; kingdom Metazoa; phylum Chordata; class Amphibia; order Anura; family Dendrobatidae; genus Ranitomeya; species Ranitomeya variabilis. The sequence goes on from NC_135232.1 coordinate 615,141,878, forward strand.
GCAGTCAGTCACTATCAGACTTTTATCTCCCTCCAGTGTCCTCACATAACCATTGTTCCATGACTGCTGCCAATCACTGACAGCCTTTTGTCCCCCACTTGTCACTCCGCATCCAATCAGTGTCAGACTTGCAGTCTCCAAACGTCTCCTGATGTAAGCAATGTCACATGACCGCTGCAGCCAATCACTGTCAGCCTTGCGTCCTAAGCAGGTGTCCTAGCATATACAATGTCATGTGACCAGTGCCGCCAATAACTGTTTACCTTTGTAAGGGGGGTGACCGCACAGCGGGTACCTGTGTGTCGGGTCCAGGGGAAGCCTGAGTGACCGGACCTTCCCTTATTGCCTGGTGGAAACTTGAGAGAGGTGGACCTTCCTGCAGACCAAGGAGAGCGGGGAGAGACAAGAGGAAAGCGCACGCAGCAGCCGGGGGATAAAAGCTGAAGCCACGCACAACAGGTCAGTGCAGTACGCAGCGCGGTGAGAAGCGCGCTCTGCTCCCCCTGCCCCCACCAGAGAGTACTAGCACTGCGACGGGCCGCATAGAGAGGGCCCCTGGTAAAGGGGACTCTGGATTCGCTTCCAAGCCGGCCGGACCCTGCCTGCCCTGTGATCTGGTACCCTGGACTGTGGCTGCCTGAAGTCTTCAGTAAACCAGGTAAAGAGACTGCAAACCTGTGTCCTCGTTCTTTACTGCACCATTCACCATCTTCCATCTAGACACCGGAAGCCCTGGGGACATACTTCACCTGTGGGAAGGTATACCATCTAGCTGCCATAACATCACCCCAGAGGACCCCTTAAAGCAGCGTCAGTCCCTACTGACCGAATACCACAGGTGGCGTCAGGAACATAAACTTTATTCTATTTCCCCTTTTACATGGGCGCCCAGGGCCACGGACCGAGCCGCCACCGTGACATCCCCCTGTGAACACCGGACCCGGTACAGAGTACCCCACGACCCTGGTGGGCGACTCACATGTCCGTTACCTACACCCTGACGTTGCCAGCTAATAATTGCCCCGAGACTTGTGACCTGACTTCATTAGTGATTATACTTGCAGAGCCACTTTGGGCTCGTACAGGACTGTGGCTTCTACCCTTCAGAGTCAAAACAAAAGAAAGTCAAAACCGCACCCTTTTATATATAGATTGAAGGTCTCAGCGGACACAAGGGCGCACGTCCAAAACCAGGGAGCCCATCCCGGCCAGTATCAAGACCACAAAAAGCAAAGAGACAGCGCCACAATGGATGGTGAAAAAATAGGAGCTTACATTTATTCTGCCTCCTGTAGTGACATTTCGGTCAACAGATAAAGGTCTGTTGACTGAAACGTCGCTACAGGAGGCAGAATAAATGTAAGCTCCTGTTTTTTCACCATCCATTGTGGCGCTGTCTCTTTGCTTTTTGTGGTGTGGCTTCTACCCTTCTACCCTTGTCAGCCACTGCAGCATATGGACTAAGGCCAGTGGAAGGTACCAAAGACTGACCACTGTCGCTAGAAGACAGGGTATTGTTTACCGGACCCCATTGGAAAGGACACCGCGCCAGCCGTTGTTGGCGCTATTCACTTTATGGCCTGAGGAACCAGTGACTTTTATCGGAATCGCTGTGATCTGTACCGTTGTTCTTCTGTTCACCATATCCTTTTGCCATTTATGCTGTTAATCCCTTGTTTAACCCTTTACCTGCGTGAAGTATTCCCCTGTAAAATAAAACTGTTAACCCTTGCTCTGCCTCCTGCCCATCACTGCATCCCGTGTTACCTGCAATTCTTCACCTTTGTCGGTCTCCTAACATATACAGTATTATACTACATCAGTTACATGGCAGTATACAGTGGGGCAAAAAAGTATTTAGTCAGTCAGCAATAGTGCAAGTTTCACCACTTAAAAAGATGAGAGGCGTCTGTAATTTACATCATAGGTAGACCTCAACTATGGGAGACAAACTGAGAAAAAAAAATCCAGAAAATCACATTGTCTGTTTTTTTATCATTTTATTTGCATATTATGGTGGAAAATAAGTATTTGGTCAGAAACAAAATTTCATCTCAATACTTTGTAATATATCCTTTGTTGGCAATGACAGAGGTCAAACGTTTTCTGTAAGTCTTCACAACGTTGGCACACACTGTTGTTGGTATGTTGGCCCATTCCTCCATGCAGATCTCCTCTAGAGCAGTGATGTTTTTGGCTTTTCGCTTGGCAACACGGACTTTCAACTCCCTCCAAAGGTTTTCTATAGGGTTGAGATCTGGAGACTGGCTAGGCCACTCCAGGACCTTGAAATGCTTCTTACGAAGCCACTCCTTCGTTGCCCTGGCGTTGTGCTTTGGATCATTGTCATGTTGAAAGACCCAGCCACGTTTCATCTTCAATGCCCTTGCTGATGGAAGGAGGTTTGCACTTGAAATCTCACGATACATGGCCCCATTCATTCTTTCATGTACCCGGATCAGTCGTCCTGGCCCCTTTGCAGAGAAACAGTCCCAAAGCATGATGTTTCCACCACCATGCTGTACAGTAGGTATGGTGTTTGATGGATGCAACTCAGTATTCTTTTTCCTCCAAACACGACAAGTTGTGTTTCTACCAAACAGTTCCAGTTTGGTTTCATCAGACCATAGGACATTCTCCCAAAACTCCTCTGGATCATCCAAATGCTCTCTAGCAAACTTCAGACGGGCCCGGACATGTACTGGCTTAAGCAGTGGGACACGTCTGGCACTGCAGGATCTGAGTCCATGGTGGCGTAGTGTGTTACTTATGATAGGCCTTGTTACATTGGTCCCAGCTCTCTGCAGTTCATTCACTAGGTCCCCCTGCGTGGTTCTGGGATTTTTGCTCACCGTTCTTGTGATCATTCTGACCCCACGGGGTGGGATTTTGCGTGGAGCCCCAGATCGAGGGAGATTATCAGTGGTCTTGAATGTCTTCCATTTTCTAATTATTGCTCCCACTGTTGATTTCTTCACTCCAAGCTGGTTGGCTATTGCAGATTCAGTCTTCCCAGCCTGGTGCAGGGCTACAATTTTGTTTCTGGTGTCCTTTGACAGCTCTTTGGTCTTCACCATAGTGGAGATTGGAGTCAGACTGTTTGAGGGTGTGCACAGGTGTCTTTTTATACTGATAACAAGTTTAAACAGGTGCCATTACTACAGGTAATGAGTGGAGGAAAGAGGAGACTCTTAAAGAAGAAGTTACAGGTCTGTGAGAGCCAGAAATCTTGATTGTTTGTTTCTGACCAAATACTTATTTTCCACCATAATATGCAAATAAAATGATAAAAAAACAGACAATGTGATTTTCTGGATTTTTTTTCTCAGTTTGTCTCCCATAGTTGAGGTCTAACTATGATGTAAATTACAGACGCCTCTCATCTTTTTAAGTGGTGGAACTTGCACTATTGCTGACTGACTAAATACTTTTTTGCCCCACTGTATGTCTGGAGCCCGGTGGGGGACATGGTAGAGCAGCGGCTCCAGTCATGGAGATAGGTATAACATGTTTCAATTTATTCCACACCGTGGTGCCGTGAAGAGGGGCTAGGCTTGTAGTGGTGGACAACCCCTTTAAATGATATGAAATCTTCCTTACAATGCTGCTACTGTAATACACAACTACCTGGGGAAGCCAAGCAGATCGATTACATCCTATGCCCCTGAGAGCATGAAGAGGATGGCGGCAACCAAAAGAAAAGCTGTTAACCCCTTCACCCCGAAGCCTGTTTTCACATTCCTGAGCGGGCCAATTTTTAGGCTATGTGCACACTTTGCAGTTTTTGCTGCGGATCCACAGCGTTTTTGGACGCTGCGGATCCGCAGCAGTTTTCCATGTGGTGTACAGTACTATGTTAACCTATGGAAAACAAAAAACACTGTGCACATGCTGCGGAAAAAAACGCGCGGAAACGCAGCGGTTTTCATTCCGCAGCATGTCAATTCTTTGTGCGGAATCCGCAGCGGTTTGGCACCTGCTCCATGTTAAAAACCCGCAGGTGTCTAAAACCGCAGTGGAAACCGCACAAAAAAACGCGATAAATCCGCAGTACTTTTTGCACTGCGGATTTCATCAAAAAATCCGCAGCAGAACCTGCAAAGTGTGCACATAGCCTTACAATTCTGACCACTGTCACTTTACGAGAGGTAATAACTCTGGAACACTTCAATGGATCCTGGTGATTCTGACATTTTCTCGTCATATTATACAATGTACATGAGGTGTGTGGGTATCTTCTGCGCAGCAATACAATTTCCAAGCTTGCTGAGCCATCAAACAGGAAATTTGGCAAAAATTTTGAAAATTTCGCAATTTTCAAACTTTTATTTTTTATTTTAAATTAAAATAGTTAATAACATTTCCCACATGTCTACTTAACATCAGCACAATTTTGGAAACATAATTTTTTTGTTAGGAAGTTATAAGATTTCTAATTTTTACAACAAAATTTACAACACCATTTTTTTAGGGACCACCTCACAATTGAAGTGACTTTGAGGGGCCTATGTGACAGAAAATACCCAAAAGTGACACCATTCTAAAAACTGCACCCCTCAAGGTTCGGAAAACCACATTCAAGTAGTTTATTAATAGTGATGAGCGAATATACTCGTAAATGTAAATCATTCAGCTACGGCAATAAAAACTAAATTTCCGAGCACTAAAAATACTCTGAGGACCCCCGAGAGTGCTCGGGAAATCCCGAGTAACGAGTATATTCGCTCATCACTATTTATTAACCCTTCAGGTGCTTCACAGGAATTTTTGGAATGTGGAAGAAAAAAATGAACATTTACTTTTCTTTTGCAAAAATTTTCATTTAGACCTTTTTTTTTTTTTTACTTTCGCAAGGGTAACATGAGAAAATGGACCATATATTTTGTTGTGCAATTTCTCCTGAGCATGTCGATACCCCATATGTGGGGGAAATCTACTGTTTGGGCGCACGGCAGATCTTGAAAGGGAAGGAGCGTCATTTGACTTTTTGAATGTAAAATTTGCGGGCATAATTAGCGGTCACCATGTCATGTTTGAAGAGCCTCTGATGTGCCTAAACAGTGGCAACCCCCACAAGTGACATGGTTTTGGAAATTAGACCCCTTTGAAACCTTATCTAGATGTATATTGAGCACCTTGAACCCCCAGGTGCTTCACAGAAGTTTGAACATAAAAAAAAATCACATTTTTCCCACGAAAATCTTTTTTAAGCTACAAATTTTGTCTTTTCACAAGAACAAAAGGAGAAAATGGACCCCAAAGTTTGTTGTGCAATTTCTCCTGAGTTCACCGATACCCCATAAGTGGTCGAAAACTACATTTGAAGCACAGTGCAAAGCTCAGAAGGGAAGTGGCATTACAGTGCAGATTTTGCTGCATTTGTTTGAGGATGCCATGTTACATTGATAGAGCCCCTGAGGTGCCAGAATAGCAGAACACTCCCCCATGGATGTTGCAGAGTGAAAATTGCAAACTGCCGTTGTAGTGACCAGTGTGTTGCAGTCACCAATACATTATGCCCAGCTCATGCTTCTGGAGACACGCACCTGTAAATTAGGCGGGCTCTCATCTCTTCAGAAATGCCAAACATGTGGGCGCTAAATGTGGCTTAGGCACACTGGGGCTCAGAAGGGAAGGGGCATTTGGATTTGGGAGCAGAAAATTTGCTGAATTTCGTTTGCGGAGCGTGAAGCCATTTATCTTTTCCAGAGCCGTTGTGCTACCAGTAATATTTCCATTAACAAATGACAGATCTGACAGGGGACTTGCTTTTTTTTTTTTTATAAACCATCTTTATTGAACAATAAACAGAGTACAAAAACTTTAGAAAAGATCTGACCAATAGATTTTCACCGTACTTTGAACATTAACAGTGTATTATGACTATAACCAACTCCCCCCGCCGGGCACACATCCATATCTTCATAAAGTAACATCAATCGAGCCTAACAGGAGTTCTGCCGTCAATTTGCTGTCTCATGTACCAGTCTGTAAATTGGAAGCAACCATGAATCGCCTGGCGTATAGACAATGTCTTCTGGGCATTAATAAAGGAAGACCCAAGTAAGGAAAATCCGTTCAATGTAATTCTCTTTATTCAAAATGGACGCTAACCAGTCAATCTTAAAGAGATAGGTTACCTTCTTAGTAATTAAACTCAAAGAGGGAGTACTACCCTGTGCCCATAAATGTAGAATACTTTTGCGGGTGGCTGCCGCCCAGATGAATAAAATGCGGCGCTGCTGAACAGAAAGCCTCACCAACTGATCTTGTGGGAGAATACTGAATATGGCCCACTCCGGAGAAAGAGAGAGAGATATACTAAAGGTATTAGTGAGATGTTGCGAGAGTGTACCCCAGACCTCCCTTATTTTTGGACAGTCCCATAGACAATGAAAAATATCCGCACGAGAATGTAAGCATTTAGAGCAGGGAAAATTACCTGAGGGGGACATTTTAGATTTAATATCTGGGGAGATATGCTCTACGGAATATCATGAGTCATGGTTGTGTAGCTATCATACGGTAACATAGTTAGTACCGGCCCAGTGAAGAGTCTGACCACTGTATGGAAGGTTTTATTGATTTGTATATAAGACTCAAAGAATAATTCCTCGTGTGAGCTTTAATGGAGATTAAGTTTAGAGGGTGTGCTCTAACGTCATCTGATTTATCCCGCAGTATCGAGCCCACATAATGTCTAATTTGGGTGATAGTAAAATTATCTCTTCCAAGGATTTGGTATTTAAAGACAGTGTCTTCCAAAGTGAGAGGACATTGGTTGTCTGCTAACATGTCACAAACCAATGGACAACCATTATTCCCAAGCACACGATAGATAGGAGGTGGCCTGCCCTGTAGAAAGGAGGGATTGCCTCGGAAGGAAAGAAACACCAAAATATGGGGGTCAAGTCCACTAATTCATCTAGCATGGCACCATCCCAAGATTACTGACCACAGTAGGGGGTTATCCCTTATTTCCATTGGGACCTCAGCTTGACGTAGGTGAAGCAGAGCAGGAAGACTAAAAGGTCTACACATCGCCTCATCTATTGGGGTATTTGTAAAGCGGGTAAAGGCATAGATCCTGTCCAAGGAATGATGGAAGACAGCCACTATACTATATATAGGCATATATTAGGGAGATTAAGGCTAGGTTCATATTTGCAGTTGAGTCCACAGCGCCTCGTCCGCAAACGCATGGCAAAACGCATGCAAATGCATGATAACGCTGCGTTTTTTATCCGCATGAATTTACGCATGACGGATAAAAAACGCAACGTTTGCACTCGTTTGCATGCGTTTTTGCATGCGTTCGCGTTTTTTATACGCAAGCATTTGATAGGAAAAAAATTTTCAAGGAGAATTTCCTTGAAACAAGCCACACCAAATGGGCGTGGTTCATGGGATTTCTCTATATAAACTCTTGTACAGATGAAATCCTCACATTTTGCTCCTGTATTCTGTGTCAAGATGGATCTTCGCATGGAGAGTTTCTATCGGAATCTGGATTTGGATGTCAACTTGCTTCTTTACTTTGCATTTGCTTGTGAGCAAGAACAAAAAAAGAGGAAAACAGAGAAGACGTTGTCGGCACTTTTGGCAGCACACACTCAGCTCTGTAGAGCGATTCCTGCTGAGGAACGTCTGCTGGTGACACTGAGGTACGTATTATTTAAACATTAACGCCTGTCATAATTATTATTGTTCTGTAACGTACTTAATATTTTTCCCTTTTTTTGTTTTGCTAAAATACTGTCCTAAATAATATTGTTATAAAAGCCATGTTCTTTCTCTTTTTTTTCTTTCTCTGTTTTGCAAAACCCCAGTCATAAATATTATTGTTCTGATTAATTTTTTTCTTTCTCTTTTCAGCACATTCCTGGCTACCGGAGAGACCCTATCATCGCTCTATTTCCAGTTTCGGATAGAAATTTCAACACTATCTGGGATTGTCACAGACACCTGCCGTGCTTTGTGGGATGTTCTCCGTGAGGAATTTATCCCCCTACCCATCACGGAAATCTGGCAGCAAACTGCAGAAAATTTTTTGTAAGTTTGTAATTTCCCCAAATGTTTGGGAGCAGTGGATGGAAAACATATCAGGATTACCGAATCAGCTGGAACTGGATCCGAGTACTTTAATTATAAAAAATATTTTTCCATAGTGCTCATGGCGATTGCAGCTGCAGACTGTAGGTTTGTCGCCATGGACATTGGATCTTTTGGCCGTGGTAATGACTCCCAGACATTTAAAAACTCAGACATGGGCCAAAGGTTGTATGGGAATCATTTGAATTTCCCCCTGCCACAACCTCTTCCCAACACTGAAGGCCCGCCAATGTCATTTGTTGTGGTTGGGGATGAGGCCTTTCAGATGTGTGGAAACCTCCTGAAACCATACTCCATTCGGGACTTGAACCACACAAAAAGGATTTTTAATTACAGACTGACCAGCGCACGAAGAACTGTTGAGTGTGCCTTTGGTATCCTTGTCTCAAAATGGCGCATTTTAGGGACAGCCATTAATCTGAAAATTGAGACAGTCGATGAGGTGGTCAAGGCGTGTGTGGTTCTGCACAACTATAATGGCTAAAGAGCGACCCAACATTGAACTTGATGAACCTGTTTGTAACCCATTGCCAGATTACCATCATAACCCTCTCAGGACAACAGTTAAAGTTGCCCAAATGAGGATAAACATTTGCGTCCTACTTTGTTTCTGAGACTGGATGTCTGACCTGGCAAGATGACATGGTTTAGTGTTCTTGTAATATTGTGTATTGTTATGTACCTGTAATTATTAAAATGTACTTTAATGTTTGCTGACAATAAAACCCCTCTAGTTAAACAGCTGTTCCAAGTGCCCTCTATATTAGAATTTTTTTTTAAAAGTTTAATAAGGTGATCACCGGTTCACAACTACAGTTTTTATATAATCTACTCGCTGTATCATGTAGATTGCATGATACAGGGATTGGATTATAGCCAACTTGGTTATGTAAAGGCCCAGTCTCACATAGCGAGATCGCTAGCGAGATCGCTGCTGAGTCACAAGTTTTGTGACGCAACAGCGACCTCAGTAGCGATCTCGCTATGTTTGACACGTAGCAGTGACCAGGCCCCTGCTGTGAGATCGCTGGTCGTGTCGGAATGGCCTGGACCTTTTTTTGGTCGTTGAGGTCCCGCTGACATCGCTGAATCGGTGTGTGTGACACGGATTCAGCGATGTCTTCACTGGTAACCAGGGTAAACATCGGGTTACTAAGCGCAGGGCCGCGCTTAGTAACCCGATGTTTACCCTGGTTACCATCGTAAATGTAAAAAAAAAAAAAACAGTACATACTCACATTCCGGTGTCCGTCAGGTCCCTTGCCGTCTGCTTCCCGCACTGACTGAGATCCGGCCGTAAAGTGAAAGTACAGCACAGCGGTGACGTCACCGCTCTGCTGTTAGGGCCGGCGCTCAGTCAGTGCAGGAAGCAGACGCCGGGGGACGCGAAGGTGAGTATGTACTGTTTTTTTTTTTTTTACTTTTACGCTGGTAACCAGGGTAAACATCGGGTTGCTAAGCGCGGCCCTGCGCTTAGCAACCCGATGTTTACCCTGGTTACCCGGGGACCTCGGCATCGTTGGTCGCTGGAGAGCGGTCTGTGTGACAGCTCCCCAGCGACCACACAGCGACTAAACAGCGACGCTGCAGCGATCGGCATCGTTGTCTGTATCGCTGCAGCGTCGCTGTGTGTGACGGGGCCTTAACCCATGCTTTACACTTCACTACACCTCTACTCTCTGAGGTCAGTGCTATGGTAGGTGACATTGGATTAGCTCCATCGTCTCTTCAGTCTGCATTTCTATATTTCTATATATTAATGCAGACTGAAGAGATGATGGAGCTAATCCACCTCATATCTTTAGTTACCTGCCCGTGTGTCAGAACTAGTGCACTCAGGATGCAGAAAAAAATGCATCCTGAGTGCACTAGTGCTGACGCCTGGGCAGGTAATAATAATAATAATAATTTTTATTTATATAGCGCCAACATATTCCGCAGCGCTTTACAACTTATAGAGGGGACTTGTACAGACAATAGACATTACAGCATAACAGAAATCACAGTTCAAAATAGATACCAGGAGGAATGAGGGCCCTGCTCGCAAGCTTACAAACTATGAGGAAAAGGGGAGACACGAGAGGTGGATGGTAACAATTGCTTTAGTTATTTGGACCAGCCATAGTGTAAGGCTCGGGTGTTCATGTAAAGCTGCATGAACCAATTAACAGCCTAAGTGTGTAGCAGTACAGACACAGAGGGCTATTAACTGCATAATGTGTATGAGAACACGATGCAAGGAACCTGATTATGTGTTTTGTTTTTGTTTTTTCTATTTTTAATAGGCCACACAGGGATAGTTAGGTTAATGCGTTGAGGCGGTAGGCCAGTCTGAACAAATGCGTTTTTAGGGCACGCTTAAAACTGTGGGGATTGGGGATTAATCGTATTAACCTAGGTAGTACATTCCACAGAATCGGCGCAGCACGTGTAAAGTCTTGGAGACGGGAGTGGGAGGTTCTGATTATTGAGGATGCTAACCTGAGGTCATTAGCGGAGCGGAGGGCACGGGTAGGGTGGTAGACTGAGACCAGAGAGGAGATGTAGGGTGGTGCTGAGCCATGGAGTGCTTTGTGGATGAGGGTAGTAGTTTTGTACTGGATTCTGGAGTGGATGGGTAGCCAGTGTAATGACTGGCACAAGGTAGAGGCATCGGTGTAACGGTTGGTGAGGAATATGATCCTGGCAGCAGCATTCAGGACAGATTGGAGCGGGGAGAGTTTGGTAAGAGGGAGGCCGATTAGTAGAGAGTTACAATAGTCCGGACGGGAATGAATAAGAGAAACAGTAAGAGTTTTTGCAGAGTCGAAAGTAAGAAAAGGGCGAATTCTAGAAATGTTTTTGAGATGCAGATAAGAAGAGCGAGCCAGTGATCGGATGTGGGGGGTGAATGAAAGCTCGGAATCAAGGATGACCCCAAGGCAGCTGGCATGTTGCTTTGGAGTCATGATTGAACCGCACACGGAGATGGCAATGTCAGGCAAAGTAGGTTAGTAGAGGGAGAGAACACGAGGAGTTCAGTTTTTGACAGGTTCAGTTTCAGATAGAGGGAGGACATGATGTTAGAGACAGCGGTAAGACAATCACTGGTGTTTTCTAAGAAGGTCGGAGTGAAAGCAGGAGAAGAGGTGTATAATTGGGTGTCATCAGCATAGAGATGGTAATGGAAACCAAATCTACTGATTGTTTGTCCAATAGGGGCAGTATACAAAGAGAAGAGGAGGGGGCCTTGGACTGATCCTTGAGGAACCCCAACAGTAAGGGTACTGTCACACAGTGCAATTTTGATCGCTACAACGGCACGATTCGTGACGTTCCAGCGATGCATTTACGATATCGTTGTGTCTGACACGCTACTGCGATCCGGATCCCCGCTGAGAATCGTACGTCGTAGCAGATCGTTTGAAACTTTCTTTCGTCGTCTAGTGTCCCGCTGTGGCGGCATGATTGCATCGTGTGACACAGGTTGTATACGATGTGCGCACAGTAACCAACGGCTTCTACATCGCAAATACGTCATGAAATTATCGCTCCGTGTGACCGCAGTCTACGACGCTGGAGCGATAATTATACGACGCTGCAACGTCACGGATCGTGCCGTCGTAGCGATGAAAATGGCACTGTGTAACGGTACCCTAAGGGGAAGGTGAGAGGAGGAGGAACCAGCAAAACATACAGTGAAGGATCGGTCAGAGAGATAGGAGGAGAACCAAGAGAGAACGGTGTCCTTGATGCCGATGGAGCGGAGCACAGTGAGGAGGAGCTGATGATCCACAGTGTCGAATGCTGCGGAAAGATCCAATAGAATTAGCATGGAGTAGTGACCATTAGATTTAGCTGTTAGTAGGTCATTTGAGACTTTAGTGAGGGCAGTTTCAGTAGAGTGTAAAGAGCGGAAGCCAGATTGAAGAGGGTCGAGAAGAGAGTTATCTGAGAGATAGCGGGTAAGACGGGAGTGGACCAGGCGTTCCAGGAGTTTAGAGATGAAGGGAAGATTAGAGACAGGTCTATAATTAGCGGCACAGTTTTGGTCGAGGGAGGGTTTTTTAAGTAATGGATGTATGATGGCATGCTTAAATGAGGAGGGAAAAATACCGGAAGTGAGGGAAAGGTTGAATATTTTTGTTATGTGAGAGGTGACAGCCGGGGAAAGGGACTGGAGGAGATGTGACGGAATAGGGTCACTGGTGCAAGTGGTCGGGCGAGAAGATGCAAGGAGCCTGCTTACTTCTTCAGTAACTGGTTCAAAGTCAGAGTGTGAACTAGATGCAGTGGGGGAGGGAGGACAGTGCCTGGTATGAAGAGATTGGGAGATGATTTCCTGTCGAATGTGGTCAATTTTTTCTTTGAAGTAATTGGCCAGATCGTCAGCGCGGAGATCTGTGGTTGGGGCCTGCTCTCTTGGGTTGAGTAGGGACTGGAAAGTGTCGAAGAGACGTTTAGGGTTATTAGACAGTGAGGTGATGAGGGTGTTGAAATAGGTTTGTTTGGAGAGGTGAAGGGCAGAGTTGTATGTTTTTAGCATGAACTTATAATGGATGAAATCTTCGGGTAGATTAGATTTTCTCCACAGACGTTCGGCGCACCTGGAGCATCGCTGCAGGAAGCATGTTTGCAGCGTGTGCCACGGTTGTCGCCGTCTGTGTCGAGTTGCTCTATGTAAAGGAGGAGCAGCTTCATCCAGGGCACTTTGCAGGGTTTCATTGTAATGGTTCAGAGCAGAATCAGGACATGAGATGGAGGAGATTGGGGCCAATGAGGACTGCAAGTTCTTCATAAGTTTCTGGGTGTTAATGGCCTGTATGTTTCTATAAGTGTGGAAAGTGGGGGTGACCTGAGCGGGATGGCAGTTCTTGATAGAGAATGAAAGAAGGTTGTGGTCAGAGAGGGGTGTTTGTGAAATCATCCACTGAGCAAAGTCGGGAGAAGACCAAGTCAAGGGAGCAGGTGAGCATTTTCAGTCCTCTTTGTGTTTTTGCCACCTCATAGCTCCATTACACACACAAGAAGCAAAGGTGCTGTGTAAAGCAAATAAAAAAGAGGAGCAGTAGATTGTGTGTCATGGAGCTATGAGGTGGCGACGTGTGTTGACGGCGCACAGTGTTTGTTGTCGGCGACGAAAGAGACAAAGATCAAGCAGTGATTGGGGAAAACAACACAAATTTATTTACAAAAAAAAATATGACTATTACGAACTGATGAGGGGGTTATGGACCTGGGGATGTGGAGCTGGGAGGATTGGCTACGGGTGGACGATGAAGGGGTTCCAGGGGAAGGGGCAGGGCCGGTTTTAGGCAAAGTGGGGCCCTAGGCAAAGTTTAAAATGGGGCCCCAGATGCTAACATATTGCACATCATACAGAAGCATTTCTGCTGTATTTACATGCGCTGATCTCAGGCCGCTAAACGAGTGTGATCGACAATACTGAAGTCGTTGGACGCTTGTTTCCCGGGCCTCTTTCCACCATCTGAGAAAGAATGAAGGGGACAGAACGATCACTAATAGATGACTAACAGATCACCATACAGTATCATGTTATCAGCAGCACATCTACAGTTTATACCGGCGATGTCCTGCTGAGAACAATGCTTTTTATTCCGGCATAAACAATCCAATCACCCAATGATTATGCAGCATTTTGCTTGTTTAGTATAATACACCCCATAGTCTCCATATATTATAATGTGCACCACAGTCCTCCATATTGTAAAATGCACACCCCATAGTCCTCCATATAATATAATGTGCCCCATAGTCCTCCATATAGTATAATGGACTCCTCATAGTCCTCCATATAGTATTGTACACTTCCCATAGTCCTCCATATAGTATAATACACTCCTCATAGTCCTCCATATATTAAAATATACTCCTAAGTCCTCCATACAGCATAATACACTCCTCACAGTGCTCCATATAGTATAATGCACCGCCATAGTCATCCATGTAGTACAATTCACTTCCCATAGTATAATGCACCCCATAGTTCTTCATATAGTATAACATATTCCCCATAGTCCTCGATTCAATATAATTCAGCCCACATATAGTATAATGCAGCCACCACCCCACAGAGTATAATGCAGCCACCCCAGAGTATAATGTAACCCCCACAGAGTATAATGTAACCTCCCTATAGAATATAATGCAGCCCCCCATATAGTATAATGTAGCCCCCTTGTGATGTGTGATATGCTATGTGGGTATCATTTTGTGTATATTTCTGTTTTGCTTGTTTTCATGGTGTTGAGTTGTTATTTGCCATCTGATATTCTCCCCACATTCCTGTACCATTATCTCTCCACAGGGTCAGTGAATAATGTTGTTTGCTAATATGCTAATGACATGTTGACCTAGCTTGTTGAGACAATGAGCCGCTGCGACCTTCCCCCTCCTGACCTATGAATGAGGAGGGAGACTTAAAATATCAGGAAGGTGAGACACAGATCAGTCTTGTTTGGAACTATGAAGTGAACACAGCATGTCAGAGAGAAGGGGAAGCGTATGGACCATATTTTATCCTCTGTGCTGGATTGTTGGACTTTTATCCTGTAACTGAACTGCATTTGTGTTCTGGACTATTTTTTATCCTTTGTGTTGTGGATCGTATATCTGGACCTTTCGTGTTTTTGCCTAAATAAAGATTCTTGGACCTTTTCACTCATCTCTCGCTCTGTTGATTGTGTGATACCGGAGTAGGACCCTGTGAAAACTGGTGGCAAGCGGTGGGATCAACAGAGCATAACCTAATGGAGAACCACACACAGAGTACAGAAATTGGACTGTATGCAGTTTATAGGAGAGAGCCAGAGACCTGGGCTGAACTACCAGGGACTGACTAAAGAAGACTTAATTGACCTACTAGTGGGTGCTAGCCTGGCCACCTCCTCCCATATGTCTGAAGGACAAGCGCAGGAGACAGGGATCCCCACCCCAAAAAGCCAGTGGGTGGTGTGGTACGAAGAAGAGATGGCGGTTCTGGGCCCAGGCGTCTCTCAGGAGTACAAGGAGGAGGCTGCCCGCCGGGCACAGCAGAGACAAGAAGCAATGCAGATCGAAATAGGGAGTAATGCAATGTGGAGTGTAAACCCCACGATCCGGGAGCTTGTACGGATCACCCGGACAGACTTTAAGCCATTTGATGAGGTTTCCGGAGATGTGGAGGGGTTCTTCAAGGACTTTGAGCAGCAGTGTGCTGTGATGGAGGTGCCCCACTCTGGCTGGATGCGTTTGTTAGTGGGACTCCTGAACGGTAGCATGGCGGAGGCTTACCGAACCATTGACTCCCAGCGGAACCGGGATTATAACATTGTAAAGCGGACTATCCTGGATTACCATGCTATCACCCCAGACTCATATAGGGCCAAGTTCCGAGACCTCCCATGCACTACGGGGGGATTGTTTAGGATGTATGCACATAAGATGTCCCAGGCATATCGGAGATGGCTGGAAGCACAAAACGCCTTTACTGTGGAAGATGTTATACAGGCGTTCCTTATAGAACAATTTCTTGCCAAGTACCCCGCACAGGTACGGGAATGGGTCCGGGAGCGCACGCCGTGCACCGTGGATAGAGCTGCAACCCTGGCTGATGGAGCCCTTACTATCCGGCCACAATGGAGGAGGCTTCTGGACAATGAACCAAGGCCTGCTCGTGCGCCCCGTCCCCCTCCGATTATATCTGCCCCTCCACCCCGTCGCAAGCCAATGACCATCACACCTCACAATCATGGGCCCCAACAGTTCCGACCACGACCTGGGGGTATCACAGAGAGGAGATGTTATGGGTGTGGGCGACCTGGACATTTGCAGTCTGGCTGTCCCTCAAGGATTCGGAGGGAACCTCATGCAGCCCCACCTCGTCCAGTGCATGCTGTACACTCCATCCGCCTGAGGAAGAGCTACCACCACCCCCACCAGAGTGGACCACCGACCACGGCACCATAGATACCCCTCTTGGAATGTATGGACTCCGGCCTTTGTCCTTTAGCTACCCAGAGCAATGGCAACACCACCTGCAGGACGTCTTAATCGATGGATACAAAGTGTCAGGATTTAGATACACGGGGCATTCCTGACTATCGCTGACCCCCGTGTGGTTCAACCCGAGGCAATTTACCAGGGTCCGGGAATTCCCATTGTCTTGGCGGGGGGTGCCCGCAAATATATACAGCGAGCTTCTGTGCGTTTGGATTATGGTTGTGGAGAAAAACTGTGTTGGATTGGAGTTATGGGAGGACTTCCTGCAGATATCCTCCTTGGGAATGACATTGGGGAGTTAGTGTCAATTTGGTCAATTTGTGGGAGCAGTCACCCGACTACAGGCCCTTCAAGCACTTCGTTATCCGGACCACATCGGGGAGCAACCACCACAAACGGCATCAAAGTTGGTAAGCAATACGTTCGCTGCTACTACATTGGGAGAGTCTTGGGATAGAGAGGAGTTTAGGAGAGAAATAGAGGGTGACACTACCTTAGCAGCCCTTAGGCTAAGGGCAGAAACTGGGTACATCGGAGATAATGGGGATGGCTTCACTCAAGAAAACGGACTGTATTATCGTATAACAAAGGTTAGTGACAGGGGCAACCCTGACGCAACGACCAGGCAACTCATTGTCCCTCAGAAGTACAGGGCACAGCAACTCCAACTGGCCCATGACATCCCCTTGGCTGGGCATCAATGGAGGAAAAGGACTGAAAAGAGACTCACCCAAAGTTTTTACTGGCCTGGCATCTCGCAGTATGTAGCCCATTATTGCCGCACCTGCGATGTGTGCCAGCGAATGCGGCATCCAGGAGCTCAACATAAGGTACCCCTGCAATCCCTGCCCATAATTGAAGAACCATTTCAACGTGTAGCTGTTGACATCATAGGTCCTCTGGCCCACCCCAGCCGGTCAGGGAAAAAATATATCCTGACAGTGGTGGACTATGCCACTAGGTATCCTGAAGCTGTGGCCCTGTCCAGTATTACAGCAGTAAAGGTAGCCGAGGCCCTTGTTACCATCTTTACCCGGGTAGGGTTTCCTAGTGAAATATTATCGGATCAAGGCACTCAGTTCATGTCAGATCTGGTCCAGTCCCTATGGCATACCTGTGGTGTTCGAGCTATTCGCACCACCCGCAGACCAACGGACTATGTGAACGCTTTAATGGAACCCTAAAAAATATGCTGGGGGCTTTTGTTGAAGTTGAAAAAGACTGGGAAAAATACCTGCCACATCTCCTCTTCGCCTATCGGGGGGTTCCCCAAGGTCCACAGGATTCTCTCCCTTCGAACTACTGTTTAGCCGGAAGGTCCGTGGGCCTCTCACTCTTCTGAAAGAACATTTGGAGGGAGATATCTCAGACACCAGAATGCCCATCATTCCCTATGTTCTAGAGTTCAGAGACTGTCTCGCCCAGCTAGCTACCTTGGCTAAAGAACATCAGCGAATGGCCCAGTCTAGACAAAAAACCTGGTATGACCGTAATGCCAGGACCCGGGAATTTATGGAAGGACAACAAGTGCTCATGATTACTGCTTCCCCTGCCAACAAGCTTCAAGCAGTGTGGGAAGGCCCTTATCAGGTTGTCAAGAAAATTAATGACACTAACTACGTTATTGCCCTGGACTCTAGTGGTCGACGACAGAAAACTGTCCACATTAACATGCTGAAAGACTACCACGACCGATCTCTGCCTGTTCTAGCCGTCTGCCACCCCCCTAGTGATACCGCCGATGACGAGTATCTCCCCGATCTTCTCCAGGTCGCCCAAGCGGGAGGATCACTGGAACAAGTGCCCCTGGGCTCCCATTTATCGGATATACAAAAGGACGATATTTTCGCCGTACTAAGGCTGAGGGCTGCTGCTTTCTCCTTAAAGCCGGGGAAGACTACTCTCACCAGCCACCTTGTGGAAACCCCCGGACAACGCCCCATCTAGCAGGCTGCCTCCCGGGTTCCAGAGGCCGTTCAAGGTATGATAAAGAACGAACTGGACGAGATGAAACGACTGGGAGTTGTTCAGCCATCTCACAGTTCTTGGGCCTCTCCTGTCGTCCTGGTCCCCAAGAAGGATGGTACAACACAATTCTGCGTTGATTACAGACGATTAAATGATGCCACCAAGAGTGATGCTTACCCCATGCCCAGGATTGATGATCTATTGGAGCGTCTGGCCAGTGCCCAATTTGTGACCACGTTAGACTTGAGCAAGGGGTACTGGCAGATACCCCTAACGGAGGACGCTCGGGAGCGCTCGGCCTTCATTACTCCATTTGGGCTTTTTGAGTTCCTGGGAATGCCCTTTGGGATAAAAAATGCCCCCGCTACTTTCCAGAGACTGGTAGATCAACTGTTACAACAATGTCAGGACTTTGCCTGTGCTTACTTAGATGACATTGCCATTTTTAGCACCACCTGGGAGGAACATCTTAAACACTTGGGCATAGTGCTAGACTGTATCCTTGCTGCAGGACTGACCATTTGCCCTGATAAATGCCAAATAGGGATGGCTGAGGTGCAGTACCTCGGGCATAGAGTAGGGGGTGGGACCCTAAGGCCTGAGCCTGCCAAGGTGGAAGTCATTAGCAACTGGTGTAGACCCCAGACTAAAAAGCAGCTACTTGCATTTTTAGGAACTGCTGGTTATTATCGAAAATTTGTTTCTAACTTCAGCACCTTGGCCAAACCCCTAACCGACCTGACCCGCAAGAACATGCCTAGGAATGTGACGTGGACAACTGCATGCGAGGATGCCTTTTCAGCGTTAAAGACCGCCCCCTTCACTGCTCCTGTCTTGGCTGCCCCTGATTGTAAGCGCAGGTTCCTCGTGCAGACAGATGCATCCACCTTTGGGATTGGGGCAGGACTTAGCCAAGTGAACGCCGCCGGAGAAGAACATCCTGTTGCTTTTGCCAGTCGGAAACTGCTGGATCGGGAAGTTGCCTATGCTACTATTGAAAAGGAGTGCCTTGTCATCGTATGGGCACTAAAAAAATTGCAGCCATACTTGTATGGCAGAGACTTTACAATTATTACAGACCACAACCCCCTCACATGGCTGAACCGCGTATCAGGGGACAATGGAAGATTGCTGCGTTGGAGCTTGTCCTTACAACCCTACAGCTTCTCCATCCAATACAAGCGGGGAAGCCAACACCAGAACGCTGATGGACTGTCTCGACAAGAAGAACCATAGGCTTCCCAGGCCGACCTACCCCTGCCACTGTACAAGGAACTATAAACTATTGAGCAATGTGGACTAAAGTAAGCAGGCCAGAGGTCTGTGTAGGCCTCATGGCGTGCTTACTTATTATGAGGGGGGAGAGGTTGTGATGGTGCGATATGCTATGTGGGTATCATTTTGTGTATATTTCTGTTTTGCTTGTTTTCATGGTGTTGAGTTGTTATTTGCCATCTGATATTCTCCCCACATTCCTGTACCATTATCTCTACACAGGGTCAGTGAATAATGTTGTTTGTTAATATGCTAATGACATGTTGACCTAGCTTGTTGAGACAATGAGCCGCTGCGACCTTCCCCCTCCTGACCTATGAATGAGGAGGGAGACTTAAAATATCAGGAAGGTGAGACACAGATCAGTCTTGTTTGGAACTATGAAGTGAACACAGCATGTCAGAGAGAAGGGGAAGCGTATGGACCATATTTTATCCTCTGTGCTGGATTGTTGGACTTTTATCCTGTTACTGAACTGCATTTGTGTTCTGGACTATTTTTTATCCTTTGTGTGGTTGATCGTATATCTGGACCTTTCGTGTTTTTGCCTAAATAAAGATTCTTGGATCTTTTCACTCATCTCTTGCTCTGTTGATTGTGTGATACCGGAATAGGACCCTGTGACACCCCTCATAGAGTATGATGCAATCACCCCTCATAGAATATAAATATAATACAGCCCCCCCATAGAATATAATGTAGCCCCGAACAGGATATAATACAGCCCACCTCCCCATAGAATATAATGTAGCCCCATCAAAGAGTATGATGCAATCATCCCTCATAAAATCTAATAAAGCCCCCCACAGAATATAATGCAGCCCCCTCCATAGAATATAATGTACCCCCCAAATATATAACACAGCCACATAGTATATAACACAGCCCCCCATAGAATATAATATACCCCATAGTATATAGCACAGCCCACATAGTAGTATATAGCACAGCCACGTAGTATACAGCACAGCCCACACAGTAGTATACAGCACAGCCCACACAGTAGTATACAGCACTGCCCACACAGTAGTATACAGCACTGCCCACAGTAGTATACAGCACTGCCCACAGTAGTATACAGCACTGCCCACAGTAGTATACAGCAGTGCCCACAGTAGTATACAGCAGTGCCCACACAGTAGTATACAGCAGTGCCCACACAGTGGTATACAGCACTGCCCACACAGTAGTATACAGCACTGCCCACAGTAGTATACAGCACTGCCCATACAGTAGTATACAGCACAGCCCACAGTAGTATACAGCACTGTCCACAGTAGTATACAGCACTGTCCACAGTAGTATACAGCACAGCTCACATCCCCCCTTCCCTCCCCTCCCCGCCTCTCTCCTCCCGAGAATGGCCCCACAGTCCAGTAAAAAAAATTAGAAAAACACAAGCTCATTACCTCTCCCCAAGCCCGTGCTGCTCCCTGCTCCTGTGTCGACGGCTGCCGCTGCACTGCCTAGCACACAGTGAGTACGCGATGACGCGCACCCGCTATGTCAGAGGCAGAGCGGGGAATGATGGGAGAGGAAGCGTCAGGTGACGCTCTCTTCTCCATCACTGCTTTCAACTGTACCGGCAGATGCCGGTATAGTTCAATGCGGCGGGGGAGTCGGCGCTGGCGGCAGGCGGGCCCCTGTCTCACAAGGGCCCCATAGCGGCTGCGTGACTTGCCGCTAGCTGGGGGCCCCTGGGGGAGCGGGGGCCCTAGGCAGCTGCCTGGTCTGCCTGCTCCTAACGCCGGCCCTGGGAAGGGGTAACTATAAACTTGTGGGGTCTAGGAGGTCAAGGATGGAAATAGACACATTAGGAGTGGAAGCATGGGACGGGAGAGACACATTGGAAGGGAGCGAAAAACTGGACAACACAGACACATTGGGAGGTGAGGGTGGAGGTAGTACAACAATTCTGCTGCTGAGTCGCCCCGCCTGGGCCGTGGGGTACTCGTTACCGGGTCCGGTGGTGTTCACAGGGGGATGTCACGGTGGCTGTGACCCGGTCCGTGGCCCTGGGCGCTCATGTAAAAGGGAAAGGTCTTTAAAGGGAATAAAGTTTGTGTTCGTGACGCCACCTGTGGTATTCGGTCAGGGGGGACCGACGCTGCTTTAAGGGGTCCTCTGGGGTGATGTTATGGCAGCTAGATGGTATAACTTCCCACAGGTGAAGTATGTCCCCAGGGCTCCCAGTGTAGATGGAAGATGGTGAGGAGTGCAGTAAAGAACGAGAACACAAGGTTGCAGTCTCTTTACCTTGGTTTACTGAAGACTTAAGCATCTGCAGTCCAGAGCACCGGATCACAGGGCAGGCAGGGTCAGGCCGGCTTGAAGGCAAGTTAGGAGTCCCCTTACCCAGGTGGAAATCAAAAGCCTTCCTCTAGCGCCGTGGTGTTGTAGTCCCTTTCGGCTTAAAGCTCAACATAAGGTCCTCACAGATGTTATCTCTCTGTCCCCCAGTTAGGATAGGACATAACCTGTATGACTGGCTTGACCCCCTCTGAGGGGTGCACCGTGCCTCCTGGGTGTTAGGTCGGACAGGTAACTTGGAGTTCAGCTGTCTTGCCGGTCTCTGATGTAAGCCATAGAGGTCCTTACACCCTCGGTGTTCCAGCTACCGGTCTCTGCACCTTTGAAGGAGGCAGCCTGCTCGGGGCTGGTCTCCCCCTGGTATTCTCTCCTGTGCTTTGCTCTCCTGCACGCTCTCTGCAATATATTCGGCTTTCTCAATGTCTCTTTCCAGGAGCTGGAGCACTGCGACTACACAGCTCCGTAAACCTTCTGCTGTCTCAGACTGGTCCAGTCCGTCTCCTGACTGGTCCTGCCTGGGACAGGCCGACTTTCCCTTCAGAGATTTTGAGTGCAGCCATCTATTTGCTATATGACTTTTCTGGTTATGCACCAGTTCAGACTATATTACTGTTCAGTCAGTTTCATATATTTACTAAGTACCATTTGTTCTGACTTGAACGCCCCGCCCTTCACCATGCTGTGATTTTAATTACATCCAGACACAGTTGGTTCTGAGCTTCCTATAAATGCAGGCTTTATCATGTTACTAGCCATAGGTAAGTGTTCACACTAGGCAGTCAGCTCAGGTACCCATCCGTTTTGAGATTACCTTGACGTTTGGTGGATGGGCTCACAATTTTTGGCCAAATATTGTGCTAAGAATCTCATGTGTTTTTTCATAAATTTCACAAGCCATTATGCTATTCACGTTTCATATATTGCACATTTCCTTGCCTTAGCACAGTATATTTTGAGTGCAGCCATTGATCTTTTTGCTATATGACTTTTCTGGTTATGCACCAGTTCAGACTATATTACTGTTCAGTCAGTTTCTTATATTTACTATTTCCCTACAGACCACCAGATGCTATGCAATGCTACTGTGACGACCAGGGCCCTGGGGCGCCACACTGCCTTTAGTCCTTTTTGCTTTCTGTCCAATTTTATGAGACATCCTCCTCTTTTTGTGTCTCCTTGGGAGGGTGGGAGTGGTGGGGACAGCAGAGCATATATGAACTGGACCCGGCCTGGCGGTGGCGATGGACAGCCGTGCATGTTCTTCAGGCAGCCTAGTGGTGGTGGCGGTGGACAGCAGTGCAGGTCTTCTGGCGGCCTGGTGGTGGTGGCGGTGGACAGCCGTGCAGGTTCTTCAGGTGGCTGACTGGTGGTGGCGGTAGGCAGCCGTGCACGATCTGTAGGCGGCCTACTGCTGGTGGCATGCGGCAGGACTGGGCATGGTGGGGCCGTACAGTGGTATGCAGCAGAACTCGGTATTGATGTTAAATGTGTAATTGGTGGCACAGGTGGAAATACCACCTGTGCCTGGTGGAAGTACCGAGTCTGCTGCATAGCCTGAATGTAAGCAGCATTGCAGACCTGCATCACGTTGAGCTGGAGTTCAGTATCCCCTGCTCTATCTCGTAAAAAAATGGTGTGCTGGTCTCTGAAAGTCGGCTTCCAGACGGTTGACATTCTGGAAAAGTGTGTTAATATGGGTCAGACCACTTTTCAGTCTATCTCCCAGAGCCTTCAAGCCATTCTGGAAGACCGAGCTCAAGTGAATAAACTCGGGCATGAGTGACCTGACCTGACCTGGCGGGAAGAGCCCCCCCAAAAAAGAGGCAGAGGACTGGGACAGGGGAACACCTGAAGGACCAGTTGCCTGTTCTCCAGCCTGTGACGTCGGCCCACTTGCTGCTTCGCTGGTGGATGGCTGGGGCTGGTCCGTGGCAGTTTGATGAGGGACTGCTCCAGAGGACGATCCAGGTTCTGTGAAAAGAAAAAAGTAAAACATTACTACCCAAAAATAACAATTGTAAAAGCGCCAACTCCTGTGGAATACAAAAATTCAGATTAGTGAATACAACACAATGGAATACAACACAAAAATACTTACATTCTCTGAGCAAGGACAGGCCTCAGGAACGACAGCACCCGGTGATATGCACTTTAGGCCGGGATCACACAACCGTGTGTGATGCGAGAAACTCAAAGATAGTGGGGTTTCCATTGAATTCCTCGTATGAGCTGTAATAAGTGGGTAGAGTCCTGGAGATGACTCCTGAGATTCAGGACGTGTGTCAACATGATTCTATCTATATACTGTGCCAAATTGCATGTAAGGGAGTTTATACCCGAAATGATAGGCCTACCCAGGGGATTTCTGGAGTTCTTATGGATTTTCGGAAGGTGGTAAAAAAAAGGGTATATTATTTGTTTTTTTTCACAATGAACTTTTTTTTCTTTATTATTAAAAATATTGTATGCTATTCCCTCTGCGATCAATTCATTATATTTCTTAGTGGCAGATGAAAAATTGGCAAAAGAACTTTTCTCATAATATTTTTGATCAGAAAGAATTTTATACGCTTCTTTACAATAATCACTGCGATTTTGAACCACTATCCCTCCCCCTTTATCAGCTGACCTTATAACAATGTTAGTATTTTTAGCTAATGATTTCATAGCATTTATTTCGAGTTTATTCAAATTCATTTTTCTCTTTTTGTTTTTTTTGTATCAGAGTATTGTTGCTAGTGGAAAGTTCTTCAAGTTGTTTCTTTACAATGTCACCGAATACATTAATATAATGTCTTTTATGTTCAGTTGGATAAAAATTAGATTTTGTTGGCACTTCAAGGTGAAATAATTCCTTAGTTTTTTCAGAATTTCATTCACAGGGATTAGATGTTTCGTTATTAGATCTAGAGTACATTTCATTCATTAAAAAGGGCCTCTTTAGAGTGAGTTTTCTAATTAAAATCTGTAGATCTAAAAAAAAGATCAAAATACTTTGAGCTATTAGTCGGGCAAAAAGAAAGACCTTTAGACAATAAAGATTCCTCGCTATCAGTTAGTTGGTAATCTGACAGATTGAAGATATTTGTTGCCCTTTCTGAAAAAGGATAGGGATAGTGGTTCAAAATCGCAGTGATTATTGTAAAGAAGCGTATAGAATTCTTTCTGATCAAAAATATTATGAGAAAAGTTCTTTTGCCAATTTTTCATCTGCCACTAAGAAATATAATGAATTGATCGCATACAACAGGGAATAGCATACAATATTTTTAATAATAATCATAAAATAATATACCCTTTTTTTACCACCTTCCGAAAATCCGTAAGAACTCCAGAAATCCCCCGGGTAGACCCATCATTTCGGGTATAAACTCCCTTACATGCAATTTGGCACAGTATATAGATAGAATCATGTTGACACACGTCCTGAATCTCAGGAGTCATCTCCAGGACTCTACCCACTTATTACAGCTCATACGAGGAATTCAATGGAAACCCCACTATCTTTTATTCACTATGGATGTCTCATCACTTTATTCCAACACCCCACATAATATTGGACAAATATGTTTTAATTTTTTTCTTTCCTTTGATACCAGATTATGTGCAGAACAAAAAGATTTTTTAAAGAAAGGGTTGGATTTTACTCTTAACAACTTTTTTAAATTGGCATTGCAATGGGGAGCAAAGTAGCACCAACTTATGCTAACCTTTTTATGGGGGTCTTTGAAGAGTTATTTATAACGAATGGATTATGGCATAAACAATTAATTTTTTACAAAAGGTTTATTGACGATTTGATTTTCATTTGGGATAATACGAACAATGACTGATTTTTTTATTGAATCTGTAAATAACAACAACTGGGGTTTATCCTTCTGTGCAACTTATGATGCTGACAGCATTCATTTCCTTGATATTACTATTTTTATTAAGGATAATATTTAGAGCAAAACCTTTTTCAAAGATATTGATAAAAATAGCTATATCCATTTTGAAAGTGGGCACTATCAGAAATGGTTGGTCCATATCCTGAACAACCACTACCGGAGAATCAGAAAAAATTGCACCCTAGACAAAGATTTTAAAGAACAAGTGGCGGTTTTAAGAAACAGGTTTTCTGAGCAGAATTATCCCTCTGACCTAATTAAACAGGCATTTGCTAACTCAGAATGCATTCTGAAGAAGCGTCTGCGAAACGCGCGTCGACAGCGGCGTGGCACGGGTCCTATTTACCATGGGTAAAATTTGTAGACAGCTATGAGTTTTTTCTGGGGGATTTTCTGAGGATTGAAGGATCCTTATACGCACTTTAGCTGGGACATTAGATTATAGGATAGTTTTTTTTCCTCCACTTATCCTTACATATATATTTATATTTTTACTATCTAATATATAATTGCCTAGAATACTACTTCCTGCAATTTGTGCCAACTTCCGTGGCTTTGTCCGGAGCTAATGTCCGGAGCTAATGTCCGGAGCTAATGTCCGTAGCTAATGTCCGTAGCTAATGTCCGGAGCTAATGTCCGGAGATAAGTGACGTCACCAGTGTCCTACACCCAGGCAGAGCACAGTGGCCCCAGGCAGAGCACAGGGGCCCCAGGCAGAACATGGGGCCCGAGGCAGAGCACAGGGGCCCCAGGCAGAGCACAGGGGCCCCAGGCAGCATATGGGGCCCCAGGCAGAGCACAGGGGCCCCAGGCAGCATATGGGGCCCCAGGCAGAGCACAGTGGCCCCAGGCAGAGCACACACCAAATCGGAGGCCGAGGGGCCCCGCCAACCAAATCGGAGGCCGAGGAGCCCCGCCCACCAAATCGAAGGCCGAGCGGCCCCGCCCACCAAAGCGGAGGCCGAGGGGCCCGGCCACGCCCACCAAAGCGGAGGCCGAGGGGCCCCGACCACCACATCGGAGGCCGAGGGGCCCCGCCCACCAAATCGGAGGCCGAGGGTCCCCGCCCACCAAATCGGAGGCCGAGGGTCCCCGCCCACCAAATCGGAGGCCGAGGGTCCCCGCCCACCAAATCGGAGGCCGAGGGTCCCCGCCCACCAAATCGGAGGCCGAGGGTCCCCGCCCACCAAATTGGAGGCCGAGGGTCCCCGCCCAGAAAAATCGGAGGCCGAGGGTCCCCGCCCACCAAATCGGAGGCCGAGGGTCCCCGCCCACCAAATCGGAGGCCGAGGGGCCCCGCCCACCAAATCGGAGGCCGAGGGTCCCCGCCCACCAAATCGGAGGCCGAGGGTCCCCGCCCACCAAATCGGAGGCCGAGGGTCCCCGCCCACCAAATTGGAGGCCGAGGGGCCCCGCCCAGAAAAATCGGAGGCCGAGGGGCCCCGCCCACCAAATCGGAGGCCGAGGGGCCCCGCCCACCAAATCGGAAGCCGAGGGTCCCCGCCCACCAAATCGGAGGCCGAGGGTCCCCGCCCACCAAATCGGAGGCCGGGGGCCCCGCCCTCCAAATCGGAGGCCGAGGGTCCCCGCCCACCAAATCGGAGGCCGAGGGTCCCCGCCCACCAAATCGGAGGCCGAGGGTCCACACCATCCAAATCGGAGGGCGAGGGGCCCCGCCCACCAAATCGGAGGCCGAGGGGCCCCGCCCACCAAATCGGAGGCCGAGGGGCCCCGCCCACCAAATCGGAGGCCGAGGGTCCCCGCCCACCAAATCGGAGGCCGAGGGTCCCCGCCCACCAAATCGGAGGCCGAGAGGCCCCACCAACCAAATCGGAGGCCGAGGAGCCCCGCCCACCAAATCGAAGGGCGAGGGGCCCCGCACACCAAATCGGAGGCAGAGGGACCCCGCCCACCAAATCGGAGGCCGAGGGGCCCCGCCCACCAAAGCGGAGGCCGAGGGTCCCCGACCACCAAATCGGAGGCCGAGGGTCCCTGCCAACCAAATTGGAGGCCGAGAGTCCCCGTCCACCAAATCGAAGGCCCAGGGGACCCGCCAACCAAATCGGAGGCCGAGGGGCTTCGCCAACCAAATCGGAGGCTGAGGAGCCCTGCCCACCAAATCGAAGGCCGAGGGGCCCCGCCCACCAAAGCGGAGGCCGAGGGTCCCCGCACACCAAATCGGAGGCAGAGGGACCCCGCCCACCAAATCGGAGGCCGAGGGGCCCCACCCACCAAAGCAGAGGCCGAGGGTCCCCGACCACCAAATCGGAGGCCGAGGGTCCCTGCCCACCAAATCGGAGGCCAAGGGTCCCCGCCCACCAAATCGGAGGCCGAGGGTCCCCACCCACCAAATCGGAGGCCGAGAGTCCCCGACAACCAAATCGGAGGCCGAGGGGCCCCGCCAACCAAATCGGAGGCCGAGGGGCCCCGCCAACCAAATCGGAGGCCGAGGAGCCCCGCCCACCAAATCGAAGGCCGAGCGGCCCCGCCCACCAAAGCGGAGGCCGAGGGGCCCGGCCCCGCCCACCAAAGCGGAGGCCGAGGGG
Organism: Ranitomeya variabilis; assembly: GCF_051348905.1. Lineage (NCBI taxonomy): Eukaryota > Metazoa > Chordata > Amphibia > Anura > Dendrobatidae > Ranitomeya > Ranitomeya variabilis. Next base: position 615,169,960 of record NC_135232.1, read on the forward strand.
CCCCGCCCACCACATCGGAGGCCGAGGGGCCCCGCCCACCAAATCGGAGGCCGAGGGTCCCCACCCACCAAATCGGAGGCCGAGGGTCCCAGCCCACCAAATCGGAGGCCGAGGGTCCCGCCCACCAAATCGGAGGCCGAGGGTCCCCGCCCACCAAATTGGAGGCCGAGGGTCCCCGCCCACCAAATTGGAGGCCGAGGGTCCCCGCCCACCAAATCGGAAACCGAGGGTCCCCGCCCACCAAATCGGAGGCCGAGGGGCCCCGCCCACCAAATCGGAGGCCGAGGGGCCCCGCCCACCAAATCGGAGGCCGAGGGGCCCCGCCCATCAAATCGGAGGCCGAGGGGCCCCGCCAACCAAATCGGAGGCCGAGGGGCCCCGCCCACCAAATCGGAGGCCGAGGGTCCCCGCCCACCAAATCGGAGGCCGAGAGTCCCCGCCCACCAAATCGGAGGATAAGGGGCCCCGCCAACCAAATCGGAGGCCGAGGGGCCCCGCCAACCAAATCGAAGGCCGAGGAGCCCCGCCCAACAAATCGAAGGCCGAGGTGTTGTGGATTCTGTTTGTGGGCTCCCTCTGGTGGTTACTGCTGGTACTGGGTGACTTTGGTGGGTTGCGGCCTTTGGTTTCCACCTGTCCATCAGAGGCTGGGTGTTTCCTATTTTACCTGGCCTTTCTGTCATTCCCTTGCCGGCTATCAATGTATTCAGATGTGCTCTGTTTGGTTCCTGCCTACCTGCTCCCAGATCTTTCAGGATAAGCTAAGTGCTGATTTTCAGTTGTTGGTTTTTTTGTCCAGCTTGCTTATTATGTCTCTATGCTAGCTGGTAGCTCTAGTGGACTGAGGTTCTCCCCATGTGCCATGAGTTGGCACATGGGTTCTTGTAATCTCAGGATGGTTTTTTGATTAGGGTTTTTTGCTGACCGCTCAGACCCCTTTTGTATCGTTCTGCTTTCTAGTTTACAGCGGGCCTCAATTTGCTGAACCTATATATATCATCTCTATGTGTGTGCCTTCCTCTCATTTCACTGTCAATACATGTGGGGGGCAACTATACCTTTTGGGGTTCATTCCTCTGGAGGCAAGTGAGGTCTTTATTTTCTCTGCAGTACTAGTTAGCTCTTAGGCTGGTGCGTGGCGTCTAGAACCAACGTAGGCACGCTCCCTGGCTATCTCTAGTTGCGTTTGTCAGGCGTAGGGCAGCGGTCAGCCCAGGTTCCATCACCCTAGAGCTCGTCCGATATTTTGTATTACTTTGCTTGTCCCTTGCTATCCCTAGCCATTGGGATTCATGACAGTATAGCCGGCCCACAAAGTGTTAATTGTTTGGGCTGAAGCAGGAGAAAAAGAAGTGTTTAAGGGAAATTTTTTTTTTTTTTTTTTTCCCTCAGAGTTTTGCTGCCTAGCCCTTAATTGCTGTCTAGCTGCTTCTTACCTCCTCTTAACCCTTGAATGGCTCTGATATTAGCTGTTTAACATGGATGTCCAGAGTTTGGCTTCCAGCCTGAGTAATCTCGCGGCAAAAGTTCAAAACATACAGGATTTTGTTGTTCACACTCCCATGTCTGAACCTAGAATTCCTATTCCAGAGTTCTTTTCTGGAGATAGATCTACCTTCCTGAATTTCAGGAACAATTGTAAATTGTTTCTTTCTTTAAAATCTCGCTCCTCTGGAGACCCTGCTCAACAGGTCAAGATTGTAATATCTTTCCTGCGGGGCGAACCTCAGAATTGGGCATTTGCATTGGCACCAGGGGATCCTGCATTGCTCAATGTGGATGCGTTTTTTCTGGCATTGGGATTGCTCTATGAGGAACCCAACCTGGAGATTCAGGCTGAAAAGGCTTTATTAGCCCTCTCTCAGGGGCATGATGAAGCGGAAATATATTGTCAAAAATTTCGGAAATGGTCGGTGCTTACTCAGTGGAATGAGTGCGCCCTGGCTGCAAACTTCAGAAATGGTCTTTCCGAGGCCATTAAGGATATTATGGTGGGGTTCCCTACGCCTACAGGTCTGAATGAGTCGATGGCTATGGCCATTCAGATTGATCGGCGTTTACGGGAGCGCAAACCCGTGCACCAGTTGGCGGTGTCTTCTGAACAGGCACCTGAGACTATGCAATGTGATAGAATTCAGTCCAGAAGTGAACGGCAAAATTATAGGCGGAAAAATGGATTGTGTTTTTATTGTGGTGATTCAGCTCATGTTATATCAGCATGCTCTAAACGCACAAAAAGGGTTGATAAATCTTTTGCCATTGGTACTCTGCAGCCTAAGTTCATTTTGTCTGTGACTCTGATTTTTTCACTGTCTTCCATTTCCGTCGATGCCTATGTGGATTCAGGCGCTGCCCTGAGTCTTATGGATTGGTCATTTGCTAAATGCTGCGGTTTTAGTCTGGAGCCTCTGGAAGTTCCTATCCCTCTGAAGGGAATTGACTCTACACCATTGGCTATGAATAAGCCGCAGTATTGGACACAAGTGACCATGCGCATGACTCCGTTCATCAGGAGGTGATTCGCTTCCTTGTACTGTATAATTTACATGATGTACTAGTGCTTGGTCTGCCATGGTTACAAACTCATAATCCTGTCCTGGACTGGAAAACAATGTCTGTGTTAAGCTGGGGATGTCAGGGGGTTCATGATGATGCACCTCCGATTTCAATCGCTTCATCTACTCCTTCTGAGATCCCTGCGTTTTTGTCTGACTATAGGGATGTTTTTGAGGAGCCTAAGCTCAATTCGCTCCCTCCTCATAGAGATTGTGACTGTGCTATAGAATTGATTCCTGGCAGTAAGTTCCCTAAGGGTCGTTTATTTAATCTGTCACTGCCAGAGCATACTGCTATGCGGAATTATATTAAGGAGTCCTTGGAAAAGGGACATATTCGTCCATCTTCGTCCCCTCTGGGAGCAGGTTTTTTTTTCGTGGCAAAAAAAGATGGTTCCCTGAGGCCTTGTATAGATTATCGCCTTCTGAATAAGATTACAGTCAAATATCAGTATCCACTGCCATTATTGACTGATTTGTTTGCTCGCATTAAGGGGGCTAGGTGGTTCACTAAGATAGATCTTCGCGGTGCGTATAATCTGGTGCGGATAAAACAGGGTGACGAGTGGAAAACCGCATTTAATACGCCTGAGGGCCATTTTGAGTATTTGGTAATGCCTTTTGGACTCTCCAATGCTCCGTCAGTCTTTCAGTCCTTTATGCACAATATTTTCCGTGAATATCTGGATAAGTTTATGATTGTGTATTTGGATGATATTTTGGTGTTTTCTGATGACTGGGAGTCTCATGTTTTACAGGTCAGGAAGGTGTTTCAGGTTCTGCGGGCCAATTCTCTGTTTGTGAACGGCTCAAAGTGTCTCTTCGGAGTCCAGAAGATTTCTTTTTTGGGGTACATTTTTTCTCCTTCTACTATTGAGATGGATCCCGTCAAGGTTCAGGCGATTTGTGACTGGACACAACCTACTTCTGTTAAGAGCCTTCAGAAGTTCTTGGGGTTTGCTAATTTTTATCGTCGGTTCATTGCTAATTTTTCCAGTATTGTTAAACCTTTGACTGATTTGACTAAAAAGGGTGCTGATGTTGCTGATTGGTCTCCTGCGGCCGTGGAGGCCTTTCAGGAACTTAAGCGCCGGTTTTCTTCTGCTCCTGTGTTGTGTCAACCAGATGTTTCACTTCCTTTTCAGGTTGAGGTTGATGCTTCCGAGATTGGAGCGGGGGCGGTTTTGTCACAGAGAAGTTCTAATGGCTCGGTGATGAAGCCATGTGCATTCTTCTCTAGAAAATTCTCGCCCGCCGAGCGCAATTATGATGTGGGTAATCGGGAGCTTTTGGCCATGAAGTGGGCATTTGAGGAGTGGCGTCATTGGCTTGAGGGTGCTAAACATCGTGTGGTGGTCTTGACTGATCACAAGAATCTCATTTACCTTGAGTCTGCCAGGCGTTTGAATCCTAGACAGGCTCGTTGGTCGTTGTTTTTTTCTCGTTTCAATTTCGTGGTTTCATACCTGCCAGGTTCGAAGAATGTGAAGGCAGATGCTCTTTCCAGGAGTTTTGTGCCTGACTCTCCTGGAGACTCTGGGCCTACTGGTATCCTTAGGGATGGGGTAATATTGTCCGCCGTATCCCCAGACTTGCGACGTGCATTGCAGGAGTTTCAGGTGGATAAACCGGATCGTTGTCCACCAGAAAGACTGTTTGTTCCGGATGATTGGACCAGTAGAGTCATCTCCGAGGTCCATTCTTCTGTGTTGGCTGGTCATCCTGGAATATTTGGTACTAGAGACTTGGTGGCCAGGTCTTTTTGGTGGCCTTCCTTGTCTAGGGATGTGCGTACCTTTGTGCAGTCTTGTGAAGTGTGTGCTCGAGCTAAGCCTTGCTGTTCTCGAGCCAGTGGGTTGTTGTTATCCTTGCCCATCCCGAAGAGGCCTTGGACGCACATTTCCATGGATTTTATTTCTGATCTCCCGGTTTCACAGAAAATGTCCGTTATCTGGGTTGTGTGTGACCGCTTTTCTAAGATGGTTCATTTGGTGCCCTTGCCTAAGTTGCCTTCCTCCTCTGAGTTGGTCCCGTTATTTTTTCAGAACGTGGTTCGTTTGCATGGGATTCCGGAGAATATCGTTTCTGACAGGGGATCCCAGTTTGTGTCTAGATTTTGGCGGACGTTTTGTGCCAAGATGGGCATTGATTTGTCTTTCTCGTCTGCATTCCATCCTCAGACGAATGGCCAGACGGAGCGAACTAATCAGACCTTGGAAACTTATTTGAGGTGTTTAGTTTCTGCTGATCAAGATGACTGGGTTGCTTTTTTGCCACTGGCCGAATTTGCTCTTAATAATCGGGCTAGTTCTGCCACGTTGGTCTCTCCTTTTTTTTGTAATTCGGGGTTTCATCCTCGTTTTTCCTCTGGTCAGGTGGAGTCTTCGGATTGTCCTGGAGTGGATGTGGTGGTGGACAGGCTACATCAGATTTGGAATCAGGTGGTGGACAATTTGAAGTTATCTCAGGAGAAGACTCAGCAGTTTGCTAATCGCCGTCGCCGCGTGGGTCCCCGACTTCTTGTTGGGGATTTGGTGTGGTTGTCTTCTCGTTTTGTCCCTATGAAGGTCTCTTCTCCTAAGTTCAAGCCTCGGTTCATCGGTCCTTATAGGATCTCGGAGATTCTTAACCCTGTATCTTTTCGTTTGGATCTCCCAGCATCGTTTGCTATTCATAATGTGTTCCATCGGTCGTTGTTGCGGAGGTATGAGGTGCCCGTTGTTCCTTCGGTTGAGCCTCCTGCTCCGGTGCTGGTGGAGGGAGAATTGGAGTATGTTGTTGAGAAGATCTTGGATTCTCGTGTTTCCAGACGCAAACTCCAGTATTTGGTTAAGTGGAAGGGTTATGGTCAGGAGGATAATTCCTGGGTGGTCGCCTCCGATGTTCATGCGACTGATTTGGTCCGCGCCTTCCATAGAGCTCACCCTGATCGCCCTGGGGGTTCTCGTGAGGGTTCGGTGACCCCTCCTCAAGGGGGGGGTACTGTTGTGGATTCTGTTTGTGGGCTCCCTCTGGTGGTTACTGCTGGTACTGGGTGACTTTGGTGGGTTGCGGCCTTTGGTTTCCACCTGTCCATCAGAGGCTGGGTGTTTCCTATTTTACCTGGCCTTTCTGTCATTCCCTTGCCGGCTATCAATGTATTCAGATGTGCTCTGTTTGGTTCCTGCCTACCTGCTCCCAGATCTTTCAGGATAAGCTAAGTGCTGATTTTCAGTTGTTGGTTTTTTTGTCCAGCTTGCTTATTATGTCTCTATGCTAGCTGGTAGCTCTAGTGGACTGAGGTTCTCCCCATGTGCCATGAGTTGGCACATGGGTTCTTGTAATCTCAGGATGGTTTTTTGATTAGGGTTTTTTGCTGACCGCTCAGACCCCTTTTGTATCGTTCTGCTTTCTAGTTTACAGCGGGCCTCAATTTGCTGAACCTATATATATCATCTCTATGTGTGTGCCTTCCTCTCATTTCACCGTCAATACATGTGGGGGGCAACTATACCTTTTGGGGTTCATTCCTCTGGAGGCAAGTGAGGTCTTTATTTTCTCTGCAGTACTAGTTAGCTCTTAGGCTGGTGCGTGGCGTCTAGAACCAACGTAGGCACGCTCCCTGGCTATCTCTAGTTGCGTTTGTCAGGCGTAGGGCAGCGGTCAGCCCAGGTTCCATCACCCTAGACCTCGTCCGATATTTTGTATTACTTTGCTTGTCCCTTGCTATCCCTAGCCATTGGGATTCATGACACCGAGGGTCCCCGCCCACCAAATTGGAGGCTGAGGGGCCCCGCCCACCAAATTGGAGGCCGAGGGTCCCCGCCCACCAAATCGGAGGCCGAGAGTCCCCGCCCACCAAATCGGAGGATAAGGGGCCCCGCCAACCAAATCGGAGGCCGAGGGGCCCCGCCAACCAAATCGAAGGCCGAGGAGCCCCGCCCAACAAATCGAAGGCCGAGGGTCCCCGCCCACCAAATCGGAGGCCGAGGGGCCCCGCCCACCAAATCGGAGGCCGAGGGGCCCCGCCCACCAAATCGGAGGCCGAGGGTCCCCGCCCATCAAATCGGAGGCCGAGGGGCCCCGCCCACCAAATCGGAGGCCGAGAGTCCCCGCCCACCAAATCGGAGGATAAGGGGCCCCGCCAACCAAATCGGAGGCCGAGGGGCCCCGCCAACCAAATCGAAGGCCGAGGAGCCCCGCCCAACAAATCGAAGGCCGAGGGGCCCCGCCCACCAAATCGGAGGCCGGGGGTCCCCGCCCACCAAATCGGAGGCCGAGGGGCCCCGCCCACCAAATCGGAGGCCGAGGGTCCCCGCCCACCAAATCGGAGGCCGAGGGGCCCCGCCCAACAAATCGGAGGCCGAGGGTCCCCGCCCACCAAATCGGAGGCCGAGGGTCCCCGCCCACCAAATCGGAGGCCGAGGGTCCACACCAACCAAATCGGAGGCCGAGGGGCCCCGCCCACCAAATCGAAGGACGAGGGACCCCGCCCACCAAATCGGAGGCCGAGGGGCCCCGCCCACCAAAGCGGAGGCCGAGGGTCCCCGCCCACCAAATCGGAGGCCGAGGGTCCCCGCCCACCAAATCGGAGGCCGAGGGTCCCCGCCCACCAAATCGGAGGCCGAGGGTCCCCGCCCACCAAATTGGAGGCCGAGGGTCCCCGCCCACCAAATTGGAGGCCGAGGGTCCCCGCCCACCAAATTGGAGGCCGAGGGGCCCCACCAACCAAATCGGAGGCCGAGGGTCCCGCCCACCATATCGGAGGCCGAGGGGCCCCGCCAACCAAATCGGAGGCTGAGGGGCCCCGCCCACCAAATCGGAGGCCGAGGGGCCCCGCCCACCAAATCGGAGGCCGAGGGTCCCCGGCCACCAAATCGGAGGCCGAGGGTCCCCGCCCACCAAATCGGAGGCCGAGGGGCCCCGCCCACCAAATCGGAGGCCGAGGGTCCCCACTCACCAAATCGGAGGCCGAGGGGCCCCGCCAACCAAATCGAAGGCCGAGGAGCCCCGCCCAACAAATCGAAGGCCGAGCGGCCCCGCCCACCAAAGCGGAGGCCGAGGGGCCCGGCCCCGCCCACCAAAGCGGAGGCCGAGGGGCCCCACCCACCACATCGGAGGCTGAGGGTCCCCGCCCACCAAATCGGAGGCCGAGGGTCCCCGCCCACCAAATCGGAGGCCGAGGGGCCCCGCCAACCAAATCGGAGGCCGAGGGGCCTCGCCCACCAAATCGGAGGCCGAGGGTCCCCGCCCATCAAATCGGAGGCCGAGGGGCCCCGCCCACCAAATCGGAGGCCGAGAGTCCCCGCCCACCAAATCGGAGGATAAGGGGCCCCGCCAACAAAATCGGAGGCCGAGGGGCCCCGCCAACCAAATCGAAGGCCGAGGAGCCCCGCCCAACAAATCGAAGGCCGAGGGTCCCCGCCCACCAAATTGGAGGCTGAGGGGCCCCGCCCACCAAATTGGAGGCCGAGGGTCCCCGCCCACCAAATCAGAGGCCGAGAGTCCCCGCCCACCAAATCGGAGGATAAGGGGCCCCGCCAACCAAATCGGAGGCCGAGGGGCCCCGCCAACCAAATCGAAGGCCGAGGAGCCCCGCCCAACAAATCGAAGGCCGAGGGTCCCCGCCCACCAAATCGGAGGCCGAGGGTCCCCGCCCACCAAATCGGAGGCCGAGGGGCCCCGCCCACCAAATCGGAGGCCGAGGGTCCCCGCCCACCAAATCGGAGGCCGAGGGGCCCCGCCCACCAAATCGGAGGCCGAGAGTCCCCGCCCACCAAATCGGAGGATAAGGGGCCCCGCCAACCAAATCGGAGGCCGAGGGGCCCCGCCAACCAAATCGAAGGCCGAGGAGCCCCGCCCAACAAATCGAAGGCCGAGGGTCCCCGCCCACCAAATCGGAGGCCGAGGGGCCCCGCCCACCAAATCGGAAGCCGAGGGGCCCCGCCAACCAAATCGGAGGCTGAGGGGCCCCGCCCACCAAATCGGAGGCCGAGGGGCCCCGCCCACCAAATCGGAGGCCGAGGGGCCCCGCCCACCAAATCGGAGGCCGAGGGGCCCCGCCCACCAAATCGGAGGCCGAGGGGCCCCGCCCACCAAATCGGAGGCCGAGGGGCCCCGCCCACCAAATCGGAGGCCGAGAGTCCTCGCCCACCAAATCGGAGGATAAGGGGCCCCACCAACCAAATCGGAGGCCGAGGGGCCCCGCCAACCAAATCGAAGGCCGAGGAGCCCCGCCCAACAAATCGAAGGCCAAGCGGCCCCGCCCACCAAAGCGGAGGCCGAGGGGCCCAGCCCCGCCCACCAAAGCGGAGGCCGAGGGGCCCCACCCACCACATCGGAGGCCGAGGGTCCCCGCCCACCAAATCGGAGGCCGAGGGTCCCCGCCCACCAAATCGGAGGCCGAGGGTCCCCGCCCACCAAATCGGAGGCCGAGGGTCCACACCAACCAAATCGGAGGCCGGGGGCCCCGCCAACCAAATCGGCGGCCGAGGGTCCCCGCCCACCAAATCGGAGGCCGAGGGTCCCCGCCCACCAAATCGGAGGCCGAGAGTCCCCGCCCACCAAATCGGAGGATAAGGGGCCCCGCCAACCAAATCGGAGGCCGAGGGGCCCCGCCAACCAAATCGAAGGCCGAGGAGCCCCACCCAACAAATCGAAGGCCGAGAGTCCCCGCCCACCAAATTGGAGGCCGAGGGTCCCCGCCCACCAAATCGGAGGCCGAGGGGCCCCGCCAACCAAATCGGAGGCCGAGGAGCCCCGCCCACCAAATCGAAGGCCGAGCGGCCCTGCCCACCAAAGCGGAGGCCGAGGGGCCCGGCCCCGCCCACCAAAGCGGAGGCTGAGGGGCCCCGCCCACCACATCGGAGGCCGAGGGGCCCCGCCCACCAAATCGGAGGCCGAGGGTCCCCACTCACCAAATCGGAGGCTGAGGGTCCCCGCCCACCAAATCGGACGCCGAGGGTCCCCGCCCACCAAATCGGAGGCCGAGGGTCCCCGCCCACCAAATCGGAGGCCGAGGGTCCCCGCCCACCAAATCGGAGGCCGAGGGTCCCCGCCCACCAAATCGGAGGCCGAGGGTCCCCGCCCACCAAATCGGAGGCCGAGGGTCCCCGCCCACCAAATCGGAGGCCGAGGGTCCCCGCCCACCAAATCGGAGGCCGAGGGTCCCCACCCACCAAAACGGAGGACGAGGGGCTCCACCAACCAAATCGGAGGCCGAGGAGCCCCGCCCACCAAAAGTAAGTGCGGCCCCAAAAGTAAGTGCGCCCCCGGGTGCAAAAGTAAGTGCGCCCCCGGGTGCAAAAGTAAGTGCGCCCCCGGGTGCAAAAGTAAGTGCGCCCCCGGGTGCAAAAGTAAGTGCGCCCCCGGGTGCAAAAGTGCGCCTCCGGGTGCAAAAGTAAGTGCGCCCTCGGGTGCAAAAGTAAGCGCGCCCCCGGCCCCGGGTGCAAAAGTAAGCGCGCCCCCCAGTCCCGTGTGTGAAAAGTGCTGCTGTAAAGCTGGTAGCGCTGTTCAAGCACCATGTATTTCCCTCAGGAAATGCCCATCTAATATATAATTGCCTAGAATACTACTTCCTGCAATTTGTGCCAACTTCCGTGGCTTTGTCCGGAGCTAATGTCCGGAGATAATGTCCGGAGCTAATGTCCGGAGATAATGTCCGGAGCTAATGTCCGGAGCTAATGTCCGGAGATAAGTGACGTCACCAGTGTCCTACACCCAGGCAGAGCACAGGGGCCCCAGGCAGCATATGGGGCCCCAGGCAGAGCACAGTGGCCCCAGGCAGAGCACAGGGGCCCCAGGCAGCATATGGGGCCCCAGGCAGAGCACAGTGGTCCCAGGCAGAGCACAGGGGCCCCAGGCAGCCTATGGGGCCCCAGGCAGAGCACAGTGGTCCCAGGCAGAGCACAGGGGCCCCAGGCAGCCTATGGGGCCCCAGGCAGAGCACAGTGGCCCCAGGCAGAGCACAGGGGCCCCAGGCAGCATATGGGGCCCCAGGCAGAGCACAGGGGCCCCAGGCAGCATATGGGGCCCCAGGCAGAGCACAGTGGCCCCAGGCAGAGCACAGGGGCCCCAGGCAGAACATGAGGCCCCAGGCAGAGCACAGGGGCCCCAGGCAGAGCACAGGGGCCCCAGGCAGCATATGGGGCCCCAGGCAGAGCACAGGGGCCCCAGGCAGAGCACAGGGGCCACAGGCAGCATATGGGGCCCCAGGCAGAGCACAGGGGCCCCAGGCAGCATATGGGGCCCCAGGCAGAGCACAGTGGTCCCAGGCAGAGCACAGGGGCCCCAGGCAGCCTATGGGGCCCCAGGCAGAGCACAGGGGCCCCAGGCAGAGCACAGGGGCCCCAGGCAGAGCACAGGGGCCCCAGGCAGCCTATGGGGCCCCAGGCAGAGCACAGGGGCCCCAGGCAGCATATGGGGCCCAAGGCAGAGCACAGGGGCCCCAGGCAGCATATGGGGCCCCAGGCAGAGCACAGTGGCCCCAGGCAGAGCACAGGGGCCCCAGGCAGAACATGGGGCCCCAGGCCGAGCACAGGGGCCCCAGGCAGAGCACAGGGGCCCCAGGCAGCATATGGGGCCCCAGGCAGAGCACAGGGGCCCCAGGCAGCATATGGGGCCCCAGGCAGAGCACAGCGATATTTTGGACCACTGTGCGGTGTTTCAGACCCCCTGTGTGATGTCTGGGGCCCTGTTCTTAAGTATATTAAAGATTAAAGTAACGTATATTAAAGTATATTATAGATCAAATTTGACACGTTTATGAGCACCATTGAGTGATATACTCAAGAATGACATAATTTTTCAACATTTTATGGTTTCAAACCTTAACGGTTCATAAAAAACTTGACTGTTCAGGATATGATAAAAGTCATAGTATTCTGAATCTTTAACTTATAAAGATACCTTTACATGGGGTGATTATTGGTTCCAGAGAGGCTTTCGGCTGATAATCGTACACATGGCTGGTGACCGGACAATACAATATAAACGTTCAAAGGTAAACACTGATAACATTAAAATCTAATATATAATTGCCTAGAATACTACTTCCGGCAATTTGTGCCAACTTCCGTGGCTTTGTCCGGAGATAATGTCCGGAGATAAGTGACGTCACCAGCGTCCTACACCCGCTCAGGGTGGACAAAGATATATGCCTTCGTGGTGCGCGGCACTTTTCTGATTGGTTGCCGCCTGCCGCGAGCGACCAATCAGAAATGTGCCGTACTGTCAAGAATTGTCAAGAGCTGGTGAGTGCAGCCATTTTTTGTTCTTTCTTACTATTATTTAGTAATTGTATTATTCTTACATTTGAATAAATAAAGTATATATGGATTCTAGACTCCCGATTCTTTAGAATCGGGCTGCCATCTAGTGTTACTATATTAATATTGATAATTTAATTACAGCGGACACTGTCGGCACATATCTACCTGATTCTAAAGCTTGATGTTATTTATTGATACCTTTTCATTGTTGTAATTGTGAGGTCTACTTAATAAATTTATATATTTTTACCATAATATATTTAGCGGACATTACTCCATTTTTTTCTGGTATTATTAAAGATATAACACGCATACTAATTCACTACAATGAAGCTTATTTAAATTATCACTAATGGTCTAGGCACATGTTTTAGTTCACTATAATGAAGTCTTTCACTGAGTGTTTAATTACACATACACTGTGTGCATAGCCACACACAGCCGCCGCACCCAGCACAGCCGCCGCACCCAGCACAGCCGCCCACATCGAGCACAGCCACGCACAGCCGCCCACAGCTACGCACAGCCGCCCGCACTCAGCACAGCCACGCACAGCCGCCCGCACTCAGCACCGCCACGCACAGCTGCCCGCACTCAGCACCCCCACGCACAGCCGCCCACGCACAGCACAGCCACATACAGTCGCCCGCACTTAGCACAGCCGCCCGCACTGATGGGGGCGCAGGATGGAGCATCACATGATAGGGTGGAGCAGCACATGACAGGATGGGGGCGCAGGATGGAGCAGCACATGACAGGATGGGGGCGCAGGATGGAGCACAGCCGCCGCACCCAGCACAGCCGCCGCACCCAGCACAGCCGCCGCACCCAGCACAGCCACCGCACCCAGCACAGCCACCGCACCCAGCACAGCCACCGCACAGCCGCCGCACCCAGCACAGCCACCGCACCTAGCACAGCCGCCCGCAGCCACGCACAGCCGCCTGCACTCAGTACCGCCACGCACAGCCGCCCACAACTACGCACAGCCGCCCGCACTCAGCACCGCCACGCACAGCCGCCCGCACTCAGCACCGCCACGCACAGCCGCCCACGCACAGCACAGCCACATACAGTCGCCCGCACTTAGCACAGCCGCCCGCACTGATGGCCACCGCACCTAGCACAGCCGCCCGCAGCCACGCACAGCCGCCTGCACTCAGTACCGCCACGCACAGCCGCCCACACCCAGCACAGCCGCCGCACCCAGCACAGCCACGCACAGCCGCCGCACCCAGCACAGCCACGCACAGCCACTGCACCCAGCACAGCCACGCACAGCCACGAACAGCCGCCTGCACTCAGCACCGCCACGCACAGCCGCCCACACCCAGCACAGCCACGCACAGCCGCCTGCACTCAGCACCGCCACGCACAGCCGCCCGCACTCAGCACCGCCACGCACAGCACAGCCACATACAGCCGCCGCACCCAGCATAGCCACACACAGCCACCGCATCCAGCACAGCCGCCGCACCCAGCACAGCCGCCGCACCCAGCACAGCCGCCGCACCCAGCACAGCCGCCCACATCGAGCACAGCCACGCACAGCCGCCCGCACCCAGCACAGCCACGCACAGCCGCCCGCACTCAGCACAGCCACGCACAGCCGCCCGCACTCAGCACCGCCACGCACAGCCGCCCGCACTCAGCACCCCCACGCACAGCCGCCCACGCACAGCACAGCCACATACAGTCGCCCGCACTTAGCACAGCCGCCCGCACTGATGGGGGCGCAGGATGGAGCAGCACATGATAGGGTGGAGCAGCACATGACAGCATGGGGGCGCAGGATGGAGCAGCACATGACAGGATGGGGGCGCAGGATGGCGCACAGCCACCGCACCCAGCACAGCCACCGCACCCAGCACAGCCACCGCACCCAGCACAGCCACCGCACCGCCGCCGCACCCAGCACAGCCACCGCACCTAGCACAGCCGCCCGCAGCCACGCACAGCCGCCTGCACTCAGTACCGCCACGCACAGTCGCCCACAACTACGCACAGCCGCCCGCACTCAGCACCGCCACGCACAGCCGCCCGCACCCAGCACCGCCACACACAGCCGCCCGCACCCAGCACAGCCACGCAGCCGCCCGCACCCAGCACAGCCACGCACAGCGCCCGAACCCAGCACAGCCACGCCCAGCCGCCCGAACCCAGCACAGCCACGCGCAGCCGCCCTCACCCAGCACAGCCACATACAGCCGCCCGCACTCAGCACAGCCGCCCGCACTCAGCACAGCCGCCCGCACTGATGGGGGCGCAGGATGGAGCAGCACATGATAGGATGGGGGCGCAGGATGGGAGCACATGACAGGATGGGGATGCAGGATGGAGCAGCACATGACAGGATGGGGATGCAGGATGGAGCAGCACATGACAGGGTGGGGGCGCAGGATGGAGCAGCACATGACAGGATGGGAGAGCAAGATGGGAGCAGCACATACCAGGATGGAGACCATATACCAATATAAATGCTCGCCACCCGGGCGTAGAACGGGTTCAATAGCTAGTATATATATATATATATATATATATATATATATATATATATATATATAATTTTAGAACTAACATTTTTTTTAATACACATATTTTTATTGTTTAATTTTAATTGAATAAATATAAAACAATCGTAATAATGAACAATTCACGCTAAACATCTTGTAATTTCTCAGAGAAATATCCTATAGACACTTGGAAAAGGAAATTTTTCATTGTAGCTCGTGGCTTATATGGACGAGAGTGGACATGAGATCCAATTCTGCGAGTTCTTGCCCTCCCCTCTCTTTTTCTTTTTCCCCTTTTTCTTTCTTCTGTATGACTGTTTTTTCTATATTCCTGTAAAAGATAAGTAGGTATTTATGACGAATTGAATTATTTTATACACCATTTATTATTCACTTGTCATTTAATATATTTATCATGTGCTAATAAGTCAGCACCTGTGACGTCATCTGTCAGGTGAGCCTTCTGGCGCATTTATTTGAAATTTGAACCTATTTAAAGTCTGTAACACGTGTTGTCTGTACTTGTGGTATTTTCCTGAAGAAGGAGTCATATGCACTCCAAACGCGCAGAATAAACCACTGTTCAATTGTACATTTTGTCTGTTTCTGGATGAGCTGGCAGCGCGGATCATAACCCACAAATCCTCCTATTCAGTGTTTTAGCTACGGTCGCGTGTCGATCGGTGGATCTGCGGCAGCCGGCACTATATGCCTATGAATCTTCTACATCAGGTGAGCAGTTACATTACTGGTGAATCTTCCTTTAAATCGTGAGATAAGAAACTATCTGCGCTTTTTCTTTCCTACAAGGTATATTACCAAACTCATTAAAGGCATCCATTATAGAAGGAATGGATTCCTTAGGATTGGCTAGAAAACAGCAACTGACAGCACATCGGATGATCCGCTGCACGCTCAAAGATCCATTGACCCAATTGGATAAGTACTCACAAGTAAAGAAAAGCGAGCAGCATCCAGTTCAGGTGAAAAAAGTATAGCTTCTTTATTCTGCCATCAAAGTCATACAACGTTTCGACCAAACATGGTCTTTGTCAAGTATACAATGTAGTACAAATGGCTACCTTATATAGTGTGGAGCTAGATAGGCACCAATCACCATCAAAGAATCGCCTTTATTAAATATACACAACATAAAAACATATATAAAACATGTCTCATAGTACCTCAATACACATACAAGTGACACACAAAATCAATATTTACATGCATTTTAACAATCTTAGCCATCGGTGTAGTATAGCAAGACACACCCCTTATACACAAATGCCAATCACCTAAAGGCTATCTGTTAGTCATAGTAACCCTCTACCAATCAACATAGTCACCCATGTAAACAACCCCATCAGCCAGTCATTAATCCTTTTTGGATCTGAGCTTACATTTACATTGATATTACTGTCAGATAATATACAGTTTTGCAACAAATTCGAATCCATTATTAATACATTTTCTTTTGATTTGATGCTTCTTAACATTGAATTCCTTTGTACTGAAATGGGGACGGTTAAGAAGAATATTGAGGATCTGGAACAGCAACTGGCTAGCCTGATGACAACACAGGAACTTGAGTCCTGCAAAACCCATTTGGAGGAAAATCGTTTGAAATTCCGTGGAGATATCAGGAGGACTAAGAGGAATAAGTGGTTCCGTGAGGCAGAGGATTATAAATCAGGCCGGCGCATTTTTTCCTGGCACTCTGGTGCACAATTAGCTTCCAACAATAGAAGGGCCAGATTTACACAAACAAGGAAAGAGAGGCGGCCACAGGACTAGGATTCCCAGAGGTTCGGTTTTACTACGGCGGAACCTGATTCGACTGATGATTCTAGCCTGGGAGCGTCTACTTCTTCCAGATTTTTAGGAAAGAAAATATCGGACAAACCAGGAACCAAAGGAGGACTCGTAGAGGTGGCAGGAAACACAGGAGGAATAGGAATGAATCGAGAACAGAAGAATGTTTACAAATCTCCCATGAGGACTCGGAATATGGACGAGAGGCAGAAGGGTGTATGATTCGTAATGAATTGGTGGTAAATATATCATCATTAGAACTGTCTAAGGTTAAACATGATGTATTGGCTAAAGGGCTTTCTTTTTGTCCGACAAATTCTCCTGATTGGTTTGGAATAGAATGTGATCTGTATTGTTTTTATAGAAGATTGTGGTTAACATCATACTTCTCTGATAAACAGGGTGGTAATGATAAGCTTATGGAAAGGTTAAACAATGGTTTTACCCTTAAGGAGACAGGTTTATTTAATAAGAGTTCTTTTCAGCCTTCCATTAAAAACAATTTTGTGGAATCATATATTGAACTTGTAGAGATGGATGTAAAATTGCTAAAAGAGAAATATCGATATTCTGGTAGAAATAACCTCTCTATTGAAGAGAAACAAGCCTTACAGCGATTATCCAATAACACCAACATTACAATTAAGCCAGCCGATGGTGGTGGTAATGGATACTGATTAATATAAGGATGAAATTTTTGAACAGCTAGCCGACACTGCCATGGACACTAAATTGACTGGTGATCCCACTACCCGGTTCCATAGGGACCTGCAGCTCCTGATCGAGGATTCCCTCAACAGTGGACTCATTGATCAGAAGCTGTCTGAATTTCTATTGATCGATGCTCCTGTGACGCCTATTTTATACACCCTTCCCAAGATCCACAAAAATTTGTTTAACCCCTCCGGACGTCCTATTGTTTCAGGGAGAGGTTCTATGTGCAATGGGGTAGCAATTTTTCTCGATAAGGTCTTACAGCATTTTGCAACCTCGGCCAGGTCCCTACATCAGGGATACTAATGACTTTTTGGATAAGATAGAGAATATGCGTGTTTGTGCCACTACTATCTTGGTATCCTTCGATGTGGTTTCTCTTTATACCTCGATTGAACACGATAAGAGTCTACATGCTGTCGGTGTGGCGCTATCGGGCTCGGACGTGGCTCCGGATTGTGCACAGTTGGTCCTCACACTGCTGGAGTTCATCCTCAGGAGAAATTCTTTTCTCTTTGGGGATGATTACTACCTGCAGGTATGGGGTACCACCATGGGGTCCAACGTGGCCCCCAGATATGCTAACATCTATATGGCGGTATTCGAGGATCAACATGTGTACAGATCCATTTTCTGGCACCATGTCCGGGCCTGGTGGCGCTACATAGATGACATTTTCTGTATATGGGAGGGTACTACTGATGACATCCTTGGATTTCAGGTGGAACGTAATGATGTGTTTCCTAAGTTAAAATTTGCAATAACATATTCTGCTGAGAGCGTACAATTTCTGGATACGATGGTGTATAAACATGGGGATGTGTTGCGTACAGATTTGTTTACTAAAGAAACTGACAGAAATATTCTTTTGTATTACAACAGCCATCACCCCAAAAAGCTCATTGATTCTCTTCCCTGGAGCCAGATGGTTTGGGTACGTAGAATAGTATCTGATGAAGATAAATGTGTTTCAAGACTTGACGAGATGTGACAGATTTAGGGTACCGTCACACATTGAAATTTTCATCGCTGCGACGGCACGATCCGTGACGTCGCAGCGATCGTATGATCATCGCTCCAGCGTCGTAGACTGCGGTCACACGTTGCAATCACGGCGCTGGAGCGATGCCGAAGTCCCCGGGTAACCAGGGTAAACATCGGGTAACTAAGCGCAGGGCCGCGCTTAGTAACCCGATGTTTACCCTGGTTACCAGCGTAAACGTAAAAAAACAAACAGTACATACTCACCCGTCGGTGTCCTTCAGGTCCCTTGCCGTCTGCTTCCTGCTCTGAGTGCAGCCGTACAGTAAGCAGAGCGCAGCACCGCTGTGATCTGCTCTCACTTTCCGGCCGGCACTCAGAGCAGGAAGCAGACTGCAAAGGGACCTGAAGGACACCGACGGGTGAGTATGTACGGTTTGTTTTTTTACGTTTACGCTGGTAACCACGGTAAACATCGGGTTACTAAGCGCGGCCCTGCGCTTAGTTACCCGATGTTTACCCTGGTTACAAGCGAAGACATCGCTGGATCGCTGTCACACACAACGATCCAGCGATGTCAGCGGGTGATCAAGCGACGAAAGAAAGTTCCAAACGATCTGCTACGACGTACGATTCTCAGCAGGATCCCTGATCGCTGCTGCGTGTCAGACACTGCGATATCGTAACGATATCGCTAGAACGTCACGAATCGTAACGTCGTAGCGATGGAAATTTCAATGTGTGACGGTACCCTTATTCAAAGGGGTTATCCCAAGAGGGACATTCTAGATTATAAAAATAGAGCCAGTAGTTTATCAGTAGATGAATTGAGCCCTAAACGGAATAAGAGGAAACAGAAACCTATTCCATTTGTTTCTACTTTTTGTCCAGCGAGTAAGGCCATGTTCACACTTCGCGGTTTTTACCGCGGATCCGCGGCGATTTTGATGCTGCGGGTCCGCAGCAGTTTCCATAGCGTTTACATTAACATGTAAACCCTATGGAAACCGCAAACCGCAGTGCACATGCTGCGGGAAAAAATGCGCAGAAACGCAGCGGTTTACAACCCGCAGCATGTCACTTCTTTGTGCAGAATCGCAGCGATTCTGCACCCATAGAAATGCATTGAACCGCTTACTTCCCGCATGGGGCTGTGCCCACGATGCGGGAAGTAAGCGGATAATGTGCGGTTGCTACCCGGGGTGGAGGAGAGGAGAGTCTCCTCCAGGCCCTGGGAAGCATAAATAGTGTAAAAAAAAAAAAGAATTAAAATAAAAAATGATGCTATTGCAGCGCCCCAGAGTCCTGGTCGTTGCAGTACTGTGGCCCCGCCACTATGGGGAGCTATGGTACGTCTGATTGCACTAAGGAGTTTCTCTGACCAGGTACACTCACACCACACTTCACACTCCGGCCACCAGGGGGGGTGGTCCTATCTAGTAGGCCACTCCTCACAACTCTGGTAAAACTGGGGGTTGGACAGGAAGACAGGGAGAAGTAGCTGGGAAGAGCTAGTGAGAGGACCTGTCAGGGATGGGATCCTGGCAGACTCCTCAGAGCAGAACAAACCAGTGAACAACGGGAATACAGCAAAGAGGAATTAGAACCAGAAGGAGTCGTGCTGTTAGACCGAGGCAACATCCTTCTGAGGCGCAAACAGTCGGTGGCCGGAACGCCGAGCAAGTAAGAGACTTTAAGTACACTGCAAACCACGGCCGGACAGCCAATTATAGGTTGGCTGTCTCACTTAACACCTAAGCAGACAACGGAGGCAGCTGCGGGAGAGGGGCGACTCTAGGGTCCCGGAAGAACTCCAGGCCTACCCCGTCATACGGGTGCGTCCTACCATATCATCTGGAGGACGGAGAAAACGAACATCAGAGACAGACAGAAACAGTTGTGAGGACTATCCCGGGAGCTCAGCAGGGAAGAACTACAACACCCAGCGCTAGAAGGTAGACACTGATTCCCACCTGTAAAGAGAACTCCTGATGTGCCTTTGGACCGGCCGGTCTCTGACAACCCAGTTAACAGCGCTCTGGACTGAGGTCTCCAAAACCTTCAGTAAAGAGGTAAAGAGACTGCAACCTGGTGTCCTCATTATTTACCGCGACCTGCACCCCACAACTGCACCATTATCATCATTTATTGCACTGGACGTTCCCCCACTGACAGACAGGTGTTGTAAAATTGGATTTTGGGCTCCCCCGGTGGCCACTGGTGGAATTGAACTGGTGTGCATCATCCCCTCTGTTCACCTGTTTCCATCAGGATGTGGGAGTCGCTATTTAACCTTGCTCCTCTGTCACTTCCATGCCGGTCAACATTGTAATCAGAAGCCTTTCTGTGCATGTTCCTGCTGCTAGACATCTCCCAGCTAAGTTGAACTTTAGTCCTCGTTTGTTTTTGCATTTTGTTCCAGTTCACTGCTGTAGTTTCGTTTCTGTGTCTGGAAAGCTCTTGTGATCTGAAATTGCCACTCTGATGTTATGAGTTAATACTAGAGTCTTAAAGTAATTTCAGGATGGTATTTTGATAGGGTTTTCAGCTGACCATGAAAGTGCCCTTTCTGTCTTCCTGCTATCTAGTAAGCGGACCTCAATTTTGCTAAACCTATTTTCATACTACGTTTGTCATTTCATCTAAAATCACCGCCAATATATGTGGGGGCCTCTGTCTGCCTATCGGGGAAACTTCTCTAGAGGTGAGCCAGGACTATATTTTCCTCTGCCAGGATTAGTTAGTCCTCCGGCCGGCGCTGGGCGTCTAGGGATAAAAAACGTAGGCAACGCTACCCGGCTACTGTTAGTTGTGCGGCAGGTTTAGTTCATGGTCAGTTTAGTTTCCATCCTTCCAAGAGCTAGTACTTATGTTTGCTGGGCTATGTTCTCTTGCCATTGAGAACCATAACAGTTTGACCGGCCAAAAAAAAAAAAGGGTTAAATTAATTCACAGAGAAAGGAGAGAAAAGAGAAGTCTGCTGAAGATTTTTTTTTTTTTTCCCTTCCCTTCAGTTCTGAGTGTGCTTGTAATTGAATCTCTTGCAAGTCTGCCTATATTGCAGCCTTTCTCTCTCTCTCTCTCCTTCTAATCCTGGAATGGCTCTGTGTTCACCTGTTTAAAATGGATATTCAGAGTTTAGCTGCAGGTTTGAATAATCTCACCACGAAAGTTCAAAATTTACAAGATTTTGTTGTTCATGTTCCTATATCTGAACCTAGAATTCCTTTGCCTGAATTTTTCTCGGGGAATAGATCTTGCTTTCAAAATTTCAAAAATAATTGCAAGTTGTTTTTGTCCCTGAAATCTCGCTCTGCTGGAGATCCTGCTCAGCAGGTCAGGATTGTGATTTCCTTGCTCCGGGGCGACCCTCAGGATTGGGCTTTTGCATTGGCTCCAGGGGATCCTGCGTTGCTCAATGTGGATGCGTTTTTTCTGGCCTTGGGGTTGCTTTATGAAGAACCTCAGTTAGAGCTTCAGGCGGAAAAGGCCTTGATGTCCCTATCTCAGGGGCAAGACGAAGCTGAAATATACTGCCAGAAATTCTGTAAATGGGCTGTGCTTACTCAGTGGAATGAGTGCGCCCTGGCGGCGAATTTCAGAGAGGGTCTCTCTGATGCCATTAAGGATGTTATGGTGGGGTTCCCTGTGCCTGCGGGTCTGAATGAGTCCATGACAATGGCTATCCAGATCGATAGGCGTCTGCGGGAGCGCAAACCTGTGCACCATTTGGCGGTGTCTACTGAGAAGACGCCAGAGAATATGCAATGTGATAGAATTCTGTCCAGAAGTGAACGGCAGAATTTAAGACGAAAAAATGGGTTGTGCTTCTATTGCGGTGATTCAACTCATGTTATATCAGCATGCTCTAAGCGTACTAAGAAGCTTGATAAGTCTGTTTCAATTGGCACTTTACAGTCTAAGTTTATTCTATCTGGGACCCTGATTTGTTCTTTATCATCTATTACCGCGGATGCCTATGTCGACTCTGGCGCCGCTTTGAGTCTTATGGATTGGTCCTTTGCCAAACGCTGTGGGTATGATTTGGAGCCTCTTGAAACTCCTATACCCCTGAAGGGGATTGACTCCACCCCATTGGCTAGTAATAAACCACAATACTGGACACAAGTAACTATGCGGATTAATCCGGATCATCAGGAGATTATTCGCTTTCTTGTGCTGTATAACCTACATGATGTGTTGGTGCTTGGATTGCCATGGCTGCAATCTCATAACCCAGTCCTTGACTGGAAAGCTATGTCTGTGTTACGCTGGGGATGTAAGGGGAAGCATGGGGACGTACCTGTGGTTTCCATTTCATCATCTATTCCCTCTGAGATTCCTGAATTCTTGACTGAATATCGTGACGTTTTTGAAGAACCTAAGCTTGGTTCATTACCTCCGCACCGGGAGTGCGATTGTGCCATAGATTTGATTCCGGGTAGTAAATACCCTAAGGGTCGTTTATTTAATCTGTCTGTGCCTGAACATGCTGCTATGCGAGAATATATAAAGGAGTCCTTGGAAAAGGGACATATTCGTCCTTCGTCATCTCCCTTAGGAGCCGGTTTTTTCTTTGTGGCTAAGAAAGATGGCTCTTTGAGACCGTGTATTGATTATCGGCTTTTGAATAAAATCACGGTTAAATATCAATATCCGTTGCCACTGCTGACTGATTTGTTTGCTCGCATAAAGGGGGCCAAGTGGTTCTCTAAGATAGATCTCCGTGGGGCGTATAATTTGGTGCGAATTAAGCAGGGGGATGAGTGGAAGACCGCATTTAATACGCCCGAGGGCCACTTTGAGTATTTGGTGATGCCTTTTGGTCTTTCAAATGCCCCTTCAGTCTTTCAGTCCTTTATGCATGACATTTTCCGTGATTATTTGGATAAATTTATGATTGTGTATCTGGATGATATTTTGATTTTTTCGGATGACTGGGACTCTCATGTCCAGCAGGTCAGGAGGGTTTTTCAGGTTTTGCGGTCTAATTCCTTGTGTGTGAAGGGTTCTAAGTGCGTTTTTGGGGTTCAAAAGATTTCCTTTTTGGGATATATTTTTTCCCCCTCTTCCATCGAGATGGATCCTGTCAAGGTTCAGGCTATTTGTGATTGGACGCAACCCTCTTCTCTTAAGAGTCTTCAGAAATTTTTGGGCTTTGCTAACTTTTATCGTCGATTTATTGCTGGTTTTTCTGATGTTGTTAAACCATTGACTGATTTGACTAAGAAGGGTGCTGATGTTGCTGATTGGTCCCCTGCTGCTGTGGAGGCCTTTCGGGAGCTTAAGCGCCGCTTTTCTTCCGCCCCTGTGTTGCGTCAGCCTGATGTTGCTCTTCCTTTTCAGGTTGAGGTCGACGCTTCTGAAATCGGAGCTGGGGCAGTTTTGTCGCAGAGAAGTTCCGATTGTTCCGTGATGAGACCTTGTGCCTTTTTCTCGCGTAAATTTTCGCCCGCCGAGCGGAATTATGATGTTGGGAATCGGGAGCTTTTGGCCATGAAGTGGGCTTTTGAGGAGTGGCGTCATTGGCTTGAGGGGGCTAGACATCAGGTGGTGGTATTGACTGACCACAAAAATCTAATTTATCTTGAGTCCGCCAGACGCCTGAATCCTAGACAGGCGCGCTGGTCGTTGTTTTTCTCTCGGTTTAATTTTGTGGTGTCCTACCTGCCGGGTTCTAAGAATGTTAAGGCGGATGCCCTTTCTAGGAGTTTTGAGCCTGACTCCCCTGGTAACTCTGAACCTACAGGTATCCTTAAGGATGGAGTGATATTGTCTGCCGTTTCTCCAGACCTGCGGCGGGCCTTGCAGGAGTTTCAGGCGGATAGACCTGATCGTTGCCCACCTGGTAGACTGTTTGTTCCTGATGATTGGACCAGTAAAGTCATTTCTGAGGTTCATTCTTCTGCGTTGACAGGTCATCCTGGAATCTTTGGTACCAGGGATTTGGTGGCAAGGTCCTTCTGATGGCCTTCCCTGTCTCGAGATGTGCGAGGCTTTGTGCAGTCTTGTGACGTTTGTGCTCGGGCCAAGCCTTGTTGTTCTCGGGCTAGTGGATTGTTGTTGCCCTTGCCTATCCCGAAGAGGCTCTGGACGCACATCTCGATGGATTTTATTTCGGATCTTCCTGTTTCTCAGAAGATGTCTGTCATCTGGGTGGTGTGTGACCGTTTCTCTAAGATGGTCCATTTGGTTCCCCTGCCTAAGTTGCCTTCTTCTTCCGAGTTGGTTCCTCTGTTTTTTCAAAATGTGGTCCGTTTGCATGGTATTCCGGAGAATATCGTTTCTGACAGAGGAACCCAATTCGTGTCTAGATTTTGGCGAGCATTCTGTGCTAGGATGGGCATAGATTTGTCTTTCTCGTCTGCTTTCCATCCTCAGACTAATGGCCAGACCGAGCGGACGAATCAGACCTTGGAGACATATTTGAGGTGTTTTGTGTCTGCAGATCAGGATGATTGGGTTGCTTTTTTGCCTTTAGCGGAGTTTGCCCTCAATAATCGGGCCAGCTCTGCCACCTTGGTGTCTCCTTTTTTCTGTAATTCGGGGTTTCATCCTCGATTTTCTTCTGGTCAGGTGGAATCTTCGGATTGTCCTGGAGTGGATGCTGTGGTGGAGAGGTTGCATCAGATTTGGGGGCAGGTAGTGGACAATTTGAAGTTGTCCCAGGAGAAGACTCAGCTTTTTGCCAACCGCCGGCGTCGGGTTGGTCCTCGGCTTTGTGTTGGGGACTTGGTGTGGTTGTCTTCTCGTTTTGTCCCTATGAGGGTTTCTTCTCCTAAGTTTAAGCCTCGGTTCATCGGCCCGTACAAGATATTGGAGATTCTTAACCCTGTGTCCTTCCGTTTGGACCTCCCTGCATCTTTTTCTATTCATAATGTTTTTCATCGGTCATTGTTGCGCAGGTATGAGGTACCGGTTGTGCCTTCCGTTGAGCCTCCTGCTCCGGTGTTGGTTGAGGGCGAGTTGGAGTACGTTGTGGAAAAAATCTTGGACTCCCGTGTTTCCAGATGGAAACTCCAGTATCTGGTCAAATGGAAGGGATACGGTCAGGAGGATAATTCTTGGGTGACTGCCTCTGATGTTCATGCCTCCGATCTGGTCCGTGCCTTTCATAGGGCTCATCCTGATCGCCCTGGTGGTTCTGGTGAGGGTTCGGTGCCCCCTCCTTGAGGGGGGGGTACTGTTGTGAAATTGGATTTTGGGCTCCCCCGGTGGCCACTGGTGGAATTGAACTGGTGTGCATCATCCCCTCTGTTCACCTGTTTCCATCAGGATGTGGGAGTCGCTATTTAACCTTGCTCCTCTGTCACTTCCATGCCGGTCAACATTGTAATCAGAAGCCTTTCTGTGCATGTTCCTGCTGCTAGACATCTCCCAGCTAAGTTGGACTTTAGTCCTCGTTTGTTTTTGCATTTTGTTCCAGTTCACTGCTGTAGTTTCGTTTCTGTGTCTGGAAAGCTCTTGTGATCTGAAATTGCCACTCTGATGTTATGAGTTAATACTAGAGTCTTAAAGTAATTTCAGGATGGTATTTTGATAGGGTTTTCAGCTGACCATGAAAGTGCCCTTTCTGTCTTCCTGCTATCTAGTAAGCGGACCTCAATTTTGCTAAACCTATTTTCATACTACGTTTGTCATTTCATCTAAAATCACCGCCAATATATGTGGGGGCCTCTGTCTGCCTATCGGGGAAACTTCTCTAGAGGTGAGCCAGGACTATATTTTCCTCTGCCAGGATTAGTTAGTCCTCCGGCCGGCGCTGGGCGTCTAGGGATAAAAAACGTAGGCAACGCTACCCGGCTACTGTTAGTTGTGCGGCAGGTTTAGTTCATGGTCAGTTTAGTTTCCATCCTTCCAAGAGCTAGTACTTATGTTTGCTGGGCTATGTTCTCTTGCCATTGAGAACCATAACAGACAGGGCCACGGACCGGGTCTAGCCACCGTGACAACCCCAGAACTGAGACTCAGAGGCCCGGCTCCGGGTACCCCTCGGCCCTGCGGCGGTGTGGGGGCGCTCCACTATACTCACCTCTCAGCGCTGCACGCGGCCGTCCGGTCTGGTTGCTGTGCGAGCAGGACCTGCGGTGACGTCGCGGTCACATGACCGTGATGACGCCGCGGTCACATGACCGTGACGTCACGAAGGTCCTTCTCGGCACAGCATCTTTGGAACCGGAGCGCCGCGTGCAGCGCCGAGGAGATCGCAACGTCAGAGGGTGAGTATAACCAATTTTTATTATTTTTAATATTACTATTGATGCTGCATATTGCTGCATATGCAGCATCAATAGTATAGGAGTAATCCCGCAGCGGAAATCGCAAAACAAACCACGATAAATCTGCAGGGATAACCGCAGCGGTTTTGCCCTCCAGATTTATCAATTCCGCTGCGGGAGAACCCGCAGAGCACACCGCAGAGTGTGCACATAGCCTTATAGTATTGGAAAAATTTAGAATAAACATTGGAGCCTGTTGGGTAAAGGTATGCCACAAATCCCTGACGATTTTTTCGGGAGGTGGAGACGTAATTTAACGGACAAACTCGTGAAATCAGATGTTGGTACTGGTAAGAGTGCCATTCAAAGGACATTGTGTCCACCTCAGATGGGAAATTTTCCAAGTTTAGGCTGTGCCTGTTGTGGTAATATGCTAAAAGGGGATAGTTTCAACCACCCACGGACTGGTAAAAAATTTGTAATTAAGGAACGCTATACCTGCTCTTCTAATTTTGTTATCTATTTGATAGTATGCCCTTGTGGGTTAATGTATGTGGGTGAAACCACGATGGAAGTGAGAGCACGTATTAGCAAACATAAGAGTACCATCAGAACCAAACTGGTTAAGCTACTGCAGCGCCCCAGAGTCCTGGTCGTTGCAGTACTGATGCTCCGCCGCTAAGGGGGGCTATGGTACGTCTGATGGCACTGAAGGAGTTCATCTGACCAGGTATCACAGACACCAATACATTTCACAGTCTGGCCTCCAGGGGGAGCTAAGGGTTCTATTTATTAGGCCACTCCTCACAATCTGGTAAAACTGGGGGTTAGGCAGGAAGTTAGATGAGAAAGCTGACTGGGTTGGAACCAGGCAACACCTTGTGGCAGAGGGTGTTGTAGGGGAAGATTCAGAGGGGTCCCTGTCAGGGGTGGGATCCTGACAGAGGCCTAGCAACCGGAGAGAACGTTACGGGACCGCGCCTGCACGATATAGCGGCGGTACCCTAAGAAAGGACAAGAAGCGAGGTATATTGTGCTGAGTGAGAAACGAGATCAACGCAACAAGGAGAATACCAGTAGGAGTCGTGCTGTAAGACGAGGCAACATCCTATTGAGGCGCATAACCGGTGGCCGGAACGCCGAGGAAGTATAGAGCTTCAAGCCAAACTTCAAACCTACGGCAGGACAGTCAGTTATAGGCCGGCTGTCTCACCCAATTGACCTAGGAAGACACAGGGGGGTAACAACAGGAGTGGGGCAACGCTAGAGTCCCGGAAGAGCTCCGAGCCTCCCCGTCATACGGGTGCGTCCTACCATAAGATCTGGGGGACGTGGAAGAACATCAGAATCGAGTTGTGAGGGAACACGAGAAACAGACACAACAGTTGTGAGGACTATCCCGTGGTGCTCAGCAGGGAAGGACTACAACACACAAGCACTAGCAGGTAGGCACAGATTTCCACCTGCAAAGGGAACTCTGGATGTGCCATCGGACCGGCCAGGCTTGCGCAGCCCGGTTAACCGTATTCCGGATTGAGGATCCTGAAGCCTTCAGTAAAGAGGTAAAGAGACTGCAACCTGGTGTCCTCATTATTTACTGCAACCTGCACCGCACCACCACAACATCATCACCATCACGCACACCTATCATTGTACGCCCCTCAGCAGGGTCACGGACCGGGTCTAGCCACCGTGACAACCCCAGAACAGAGACTCAGAGGCCCGGTACCGGGTACCCCTCGGCCCTGCGACAGTGGGGGCGCTACACTACCTATTCCCAAACATTTTAGTGAGTGCAGACACTCTGTGAATCAGTTGAGATTTAGAGTCATCGATGGAGTCCCTGTTGTGATCCGCTTTTTGGCTCCCCTGGTGGTGGCTGGTGGTACTGGAGACTTGTGTGTGCTTTTCTGCCTCAGCTCACCTGCTTCCATCAGTTTTGGGAGTTCCCTATTTAGCCTTGCTCTCCAGTCACTTCCTTGCCGGTCATCATTGTAACCTGAGTCATTCAGTTGCATGTTCCTGCTACTAGTCTGCTGATCAGCTAAGTGGACTCTTGTCCTTATTGTTTTGTTTTTCTTGTCCAGTTTACAGTTTTGTCATTTCCTGTTACTGGAAGCTCTTGTGGACTGAAATTGCCACTCCTGTGTCATGAGTTGACACAGGAGTCTTAAAGTAATTTCAGGATGGGTTTTTGAAAGGGTTTTTCAGCTGACCGTGAAGTCCTCTTTTGTATCCTTCCTCTATCTAGTAAGTGGACCTCGCTTTGCTAAATCTACCTTCATACTGTGTATGTCTTTTCCTCTGAACTCACCGTTAATATACGTGGGGGCTACTATCATCTTTGGGGAATTTCTCTAGAGGTAAGCCAGGTCTGTTCCTTCCTCTTCCAGGCGTAGTTAGTTCTCCGGCTGGCGCATGGCATCTAGGCAGCCGTAGGAATGCTTCCTGGCTACTGTTAGTTGTGTGGTATATTTAGGTCACGGTCAGCTTGAGTTTCCATCACCCGAGAGCTAGTCTGTTATTTTTGTGTTTCTGATGTTCCCATGCCATTGGGGAATCATGACAGTATGACCGGCCGCTGTTAAAGTAATTGGCAGAAGAAAGGAGAGTAAAAGAAGTCTGTAGATTTTTTTTTTTTTTCCTCTCATGTTTGCTACTTAGTTGGCTCAGTTGTATTTCTGCTCTATTTACAGCCTTGCCTTTCTCTCCTTCTAATCCTTGAATGGCTCTGATCTCTCCGGTTTAAGGATGGACCCTCAGAGTTTGGCTGCAGGTTTAAATAATCTTGCTACGAAGGTTCAGAATTTACAAGATTATGTTATACGTACTCCTATTTCTGAACCTAAGATTCCTACACCAGAGGTATTTTCCGGAGATAGATCTCGGTTTCTGAATTTCAAATGTAATTGTAAATTATTCCTTTCTCTCAGACCTCACTCCTCTGGAGATCCTGTTCAGCAGGTTAAGATTGGGATTTCTTTGCTGCGAGGTGACCCTCAAAATTGGGCATTTTCATTGACACCAGGGGATCCTGCGTTGCTCAATGTGGATGCGTTTTTTCTGGCTTTAGGGTTGCTGTATGAGGAACCTAATTTGGAGATTCAAGCTGAAAAAGCTTTAATAGCCCTGTCTCAAGGGCAAGATGAAGCTGAGATATACTGCCAAAAATTTCGTAAATGGTCTGTGCTTACTCAGTGGAATGAGTGTGCCCTAGCGGCAAATTTCAGAGAGGGCCTTTCTGATGCCGTTAAGGATGTCATGGTGGGGTTTCCTACGCCCACAGGTCTGAATGAGTCCATGACAATGGCGATTCAGATTGATCGGCGTTTGCGGGAGCGCAAACCCGTGCACCATTTGGCGGTATCTTCTGAAGAGACGCCAGAGAAAATGCAATGTGACAGAATTCTGTCAAGAAGCGAGCGGCAGAATTATAGGCGCAAAAATGGCTTGTGCTTCTACTGTGGTGATTCCGCGCATGTTATATCAGCATGCTCTAAACGTACTAGGAAGGTTGACAAGTCTGTTTCTATTGGCACTTTACAGTCTAAATTTCTTCTGTCTGTAACTCTGATTTGTTCATTATCAGTTATTACCGTGGATGCCTATGTGGACTCTGGCGCCGCTCTGAGTCTCATGGATTGGTCCTTCGCCAGGCGCTGTGGGTTTGATTTGGAGCCTCTGGAAGTTCCTATACCTCTGAAGGGTATTGATTCTACACCTCTGGCTTGTAATAGACCACAGTTCTGGACGCAAGTGACTATGCGTATGACTCCAGACCATCAGGAGATGATTCGCTTCCTCGTGTTGTATAATTTACATGATGTTTTAGTGCTTGGATTACCATGGTTACAATCTCATAACCCAGTACTGGACTGGAAAACTATGTCTGTGTTAAGCTGGGGATGTCGGGGGGCTCATGGGGACATACCTTTGGTTCCTATCTCGTCATCTATTCCCTCTGAGATTCCTGCATTTTTGTCGGATTTTGGGGATATTTTTGAAGAGCCTAAAATTGGTTCTCTCCCTCCCCACAGAGAGTGTGATTGCGCCATAGATCTGATTCCAGGCAGTAAATTGCCAAAGGGTCGTTTGTTTAACCTATCTGTACCTGAGCATGCTGCCATGCGAGAATATGTTAAGGAGTCCCTGGAAAAGGGACATATTCGTCCTTCTTCATCACCTTTAGGAGCTGGGTTTTTCTTTGTCTCTAAAAAGGATGGCTCGCTGAGGCCTTGTATTGATTATCGACTCCTGAATAAAATTACTGTCAAATATCAGTATCCGTTGCCGCTGCTTACTGATTTGTTTGCTCGCATAAGGGGGGCTAAGTGGTTCTCCAAGATTGATCTCCGTGGGGCGTATAATTTGGTGCGAATTAAGCAAGGGGATGAGTGGAAAACCGCATTTAATACGCCTGAGGGCCACTTTGAGTATTTAGTAATGCCTTTCGGCCTTTCTAATGCGCCTTCAGTTTTTCAGTCCTTTATGCATGATATTTTCCGTGAATATCTGGATAAATTTATGATTGTGTATTTGGACGATATTTTGATTTTTTCTGAGGACTGGGAGTCTCATGTTCAGCAGGTCAGGAGGGTTTTTCAGGTCTTGCGGGAGAATTCTCTGTGTGTAAAGGGTTCTAAGTGTGTTTTTGGGGTTCAAAAGATTTCCTTTTTGGGGTACATTTTTTCCCCTTCTTCTGTTGAGATGGACCCTGTCAAGGTTCGGGCTATTTGTGACTGGACGCAGCCTACTTCTCTAAAGGGTCTTCAGAAGTTCTTGGGCTTTGCTAATTTTTATCGTCGATTTATAACTGGTTTTTCTGGTGTTGCTAAGCCTCTTACGGATTTGACTAAGAAGGGTGCTGATGTTGCCAATTGGTCCTCTGCCGCTGTGGAGGCCTTTCGGGAACTTAAGCGCCGCTTTTCGTCTGCCCCTGTGTTGCGCCAGCCCGATGTCTCTCTCCCCTTTCAGGTTGAGGTCGATGCTTCCGAGATCGGAGCGGGGGCGGTTTTGTCGCAGAAAAGTTCCGATTGCTCAGTGATGAGACCTTGTGCGTTCTTTTCTCGAAAATTTTCTGCCGCCGAAAGAAATTATGATGTCGGTAATCGGGAGCTTTTGGCCATGAAGTGGGCATTTGAGGAGTGGCGTCATTGGCTTGAGGGTGCTAGACATCAGGTGGTGGTTTTGACTGATCACAAGAATCTGATTTATCTTGAGTCTGCCAGGCGCCTGAATCCTAGACAGGCGCGCTGGTCGTTGTTTTTCTCTCGGTTTAATTTTGTGGTCTCATATCTACCAGGTTCTAAGAATGTGAAGGCGGATGCCCTTTCTAGGAGTTTTGAGCCTGATTCCCCTGGTGATTCGGGACCTACAGGTATCCTTAAGGATGGGGTGATATTATCCGCTATTTCCCCAGATCTGCGACATGCTTTGCAAGAGTTTCAGGCGGATAGACCTGATCGCTGTCCACCTGGTAGACTGTTTGTTCCTGATGATTGGACCAGTAGAGTCATCTCGGAGGTTCATTCTTCTACGCTGGCGGGTCATCCTGGAATTTTTGGTACCAGGGATTTGGTGGCTAGATCCTTCTGGTGGCCATCTCTGTCTCGTGATGTGTGTGTTTTTGTGCAGTCTTGTGATGTGTGTGCTCGGGCCAAGCCTTGTTGTTCTAGGGCTAGCGGGTTGTTGTTGCCCTTGCCTATTCCGAAGAGGCCTTGGACGCACATCTCGATGGACTTTATTTCTGATCTTCCTGTCTCTCAGAGGATGTCTGTTATCTGGGTGGTGTGTGACCGTTTTTCTAAGATGGTTCATTTGGTGCCATTGCCGAAGTTGCCTTCCTCGTCTGAGTTGGTTCCTTTGTTTTTTCAAAATGTGGTTCGCTTGCATGGTATTCCTGAAAATATCGTTTCTGATAGGGGTACCCAGTTCGTTTCTAGATTTTGGCGGGCATTCTGTTCCAGGTTGGGCATTGATTTGTCTTTTTCGTCTGCCTTCCATCCTCAGACTAATGGCCAGACGGAGCGAACTAATCAAACTTTGGAGACGTATTTGAGGTGTTTTGTGTCTGCGGATCAGGATGATTGGGTTGCCTTTTTGCCGTTGGCGGAGTTTGCTCTTAATAATCGGGCCAGTTCTGCCACTTTGGTTTCCCCTTTCTTTTGCAATTCGGGGTTTCATCCCCGTTTTTCTTCTGGTCAGGTGGAGTCTTCGGATTGTCCTGGAGTAGATGCTGTGGTGGATCGGTTGTATCGGATTTGGGAACAAGTGGTGGACAATTTGAATTTGTCCCAGGAGAGGACTCAGCGGTTTGCTAACCGCCAGCGTCGGGTTGGTCCTCGCCTTCGTGTTGGGGACTTGGTGTGGTTGTCTTCCCGTTTTGTCCCAATGAGGGTTTCTTCTCCTAAATTTAAGCCTCGGTTCATCGGTCCCTATAGGATTTTGGAGATTATTAACCCTGTTTCCTTTCGTTTGGACCTTCCGGCATCTTTCGCTATCCATAATGTGTTCCATCGGTCGTTGTTGCGGAGATATGAGGTGCCGGTGGTTCCTTCTGCTGGGCCTCCTGCTCCTGTGCTGGTTGAGGGTGAATTGGAGTACGTTATAGAGAAGATCTTGGACTCCCGTATTTCCAGGCGGAGACTCCAGTACCTGGTTAAGTGGAAGGGCTATGGTCAGGAAGATAATTCTTGGGTAACTGCCTCTGATGTTCATGCCTCGGATTTGGTTCGTGCCTTTCATAGGGCTCATCCAGGTCGCCCTGGCGGTTCTTGTGAGGGTTCGGTGCCCCCTCCTTAAGGGGGGGTACTGTTGTGATCTGCTTTTTGGCTCCCCTGGTGGTGGCTGGTGGTACTGGAGACTTGTGTGTGCTTTTCTGCCTCAGCTCACCTGCTTCCATCAGTTTTGGGAGTTCCCTATTTAGCCTTGCTCTCCAGTCACTTCCTTGCCGGTCATCATTGTAACCTGAGTCATTCAGTTGCATGTTCCTGCTACTAGTCTGCTGATCAGCTAAGTGGACTCTTGTCCTTATTGTTTTGTTTTTCTTGTCCAGTTTACAGTTTTGTCATTTCCTGTTACTGGAAGCTCTTGTGGACTGAAATTGCCACTCCTGTGTCATGAGTTGACACAGGAGTCTTAAAGTAATTTCAGGATGGGTTTTTGAAAGGGTTTTTCAGCTGACCGTGAAGTCCTCTTTTGTATCCTTCCTCTATCTAGTAAGTGGACCTCGCTTTGCTAAATCTACCTTCATACTGTGTATGTCTTTTCCTCTGAACTCACCGTTAATATACGTGGGGGCTACTATCATCTTTGGGGAATTTCTCTAGAGGTAAGCCAGGTCTGTTCCTTCCTCTTCCAGGCGTAGTTAGTTCTCCGGCTGGCGCATGGCATCTAGGCAGCCATAGGAATGCTTCCTGGCTACTGTTAGTTGTGTGGTAGATTTAGGTCACGGTCAGCTTGAGTTTCCATCACCCGAGAGCTAGTCTGTTATTTTTGTGTTTCTGATGTTCCCATGCCATTGGGGAATCATGACAAGTCCCTATACAGAGAAGAGGAGGAGATAAGGTAAAAATCTTGAAACAGAAGGAAATTAGATGGATTTCTGTTCTAGAAATGCTACAACCAAAGGGTCTCAATGTTGACTATAATTTACAGATTTGTATACCCTGACTCCTTGGTTCTCTGTTCGTGTCATGATCTGATGGTATTTTTTTACCTGTTTGCTTTTAATCTTTTTTTAAAATAAATGTGTGCTCTAATATATGTATAATTTTTGTGTCCCTTTGGGATTTGACAACCAGGAACGATTGGAGGCTGTTGGGCCTTTGGATTAACTCCATCTATTGTGATTTTGTGTCTTGGTTACCCATGCCCTCGTTTTCCTCCTTGTCTGCCAAATCCTTATATATTATATGATTATCTGCTACTATGCATTTGAGTGTCAATCTGGATTCTTTTCGATAGGTCTATTGTCCCATAGCTTTCCGGTTGCCATGGAGATGGCCTGGTTAGCTGCCCGGAGCCAACATGGGGATGCGTGAGATGTGGGCAGTTTTGTGGGGGTGGTCAAGTGAGTCATCGCTTGGTCTCCCCCTGGACTGAACATGGACGCATGTGCTCTCTGCGCCCTGATTAGTAGGCCCGGACATCCCAACTCGTCTGATATGCGCCATGTGCGCATGCGCGGTGGGCTGCGCCCGGGGATGCGGTCATGTGATGACATGTGGCCGCCCACCGGATGTGACCTCAGCGTGTGCACGCGCTAACGCTCGTGAGCCGATGGGTGACATAAGTGATATACACACTTGTGGGAGACCAACGATAGTTTGGTTGAAGTGTGAGCGCAGATGCAATAAGGATTAATGACTGGCTGATGGGATTGTTTACATGGATGACTATGTTGATTGGAAGGGGGTTACTATGACTACCAGATAGCCTTTAGGTGATTAGCATTTGTGTATAAGGGACACCTCTTGCTATACTACACCAACGGCTAAGATTGTTAAAATGCTTGTAAATATTGATTTTGTGTGTCACTTGTATGTGTATTAAGGTACTATGAGACATGTTTTATATATGTTTTTATGTTATTTGCGTATATTTAATAAAGGCGATTCCTTGATGGTGCTTGGTGCCTATCTAGCTCCACACTATATAAGGTAGCCATTTGTACTACATTGTATACTTGACAAAGACCATGTTTGGTCGAAACGTTGTATGACTTTGATGGCAGAATAAAGAAGCTATACTTTTTTCACCTGGACTGGATGTGAGTCCTTAGGATTGGCTATCATGAGTAAAATATCATCAGCAAATGCCAATGTTTTAAGCGTGTGGTGGCCGATCCCCATACCCCCAAAGAAAGGGATCATCTCCAGGTATCTCAGCAAAGGGTCCAGAGCAATATTAAATAATAGAGATAACAGGGGACATGCCTGCCTCATACCCCTGAAGATGGAAAAGAGGTTTACTGAATATCATTAAGCCAAATTGAAGATTGTGGGTTGGTGTAGATTGCCCTTACAAAGTTAAAGAAGGTAAAGCCAAACAATCTATACTTAAGGGTTCGAATGAGGTGAGACCAAGGTACTCGATCAAAGGCTTTATCAACATCAAGGCTGACCAGTATATGCTGCTTGTCCTTAGCCTGGTGACTAATGCCGCCCTAATACTATAAGTGATAGAACGACCATGGACAAAACCTGTTTGAGACCGAGTGAGGATACCTGGAAGAATGGACTGAAGTCTATTAGCCATGATTTTGGTAAGCAATATAAAATCAACATTTAGGAGGGAGATCTGACTGTACGAGGCAGGGAGAAGGGGGTCCTTGCCTGTCTTTAGTAACAAAGATAAACAAACCTTGTTGAATTGGTCAGGCATAGAACTCGAATCAATAATATGATTGAAAAGAGACGTTAGATGGAGAATGAGTAAAGGTTGTAACATTTTATAAAATTCCACCGAGAACCCATCCGGTGCTTTAGGTATCTTTGAAGACTTGATGACCGATCCCACCTCCCCAGGAGAGATCAGCTGATTTAAAATTTCCCTTTGGGAAGCAAAAGTTTGGGCGGTCAACCTTATGTAAAAATTTGTATCTATTTTCTCAGGAGTCTAGGGATGGGCCATAAAGGTCTGCGTACAAATCTCTAAAAACCGCACAGATTTGAGTTGGGTCATGAGTAATGGAGCCATCAGGTAATGTAATATTAAAGACTCTAGTGGCTGCTTTGAATGGCTTTGTTAGGGACGCCAAAAGACGGCCCGGTTAATTACCCCTTTGAAAGTATCGGTTGCATTGGTGAGCTAACTGATTGTGTGCTTGTTCGCGCAGAAGGGTGTTCAAGTTTTGTTTAGCCGTAAGGTAAGCCTCTCTGAAGGAGGGAGTATTATGTAACTTAAAATCCCTATATGCTTGAGTAAGCTGGTCCAAGAGACGCTGCAGGGAGGACAACAGTTTCTTTTTTTTCTGAAACACATAGGATATAATATGTCCCGTAAGCACCACCTTAGCAGTGGCCCAAAATAGGTTGATATCGTCCGGACTTGCTTTTTTTGTGGATTGAGTTGAAGCTTTTATTGGGAACATTTTACATAACACTTGGGATCACATTTATCCGGCGCTCTACGCTGAGCACTTTGGGGTTTCCATCTAAATCTCTGAGTGATGTCAGAGATGAAACCCCCAAGGAATCCATTCACTATAACGACGCAGCAGAGTTACTCTGGATGCAGTCTGGCCTCTGTTCAGTGGTGTCCTTTTCAGAAGTGCACAAAACTGTGGCCGACGGCACTTTTATGCAATCCTAAAAAGACAGACACCGCAGTATCACAAGTCAGTAGGCGTTCACAGTGACACCATCTGCCTTATTATAGGGAATTTTCCACGGGGGGTTCCATCTGAATCACGTATTTCAGAGATTTACATGGCAACCCCGGTGTAAGCGCTCAGCGCAGAGAGCAGGATAAATGTGCGCCGAGCCTTACTAAGATCTTTGGGAGGCAGAATGAAAAAATCAATAGCATCTGAAGAATTGGTTTTCTATGTTTTTACGCCATTTCTCATGCAGTATAAGTGATTAGGGGACTTTATTCTTCGGGTCAGTGTGATTACAGTGATACCAGATTTATATCGGGTTTTTATGTTTGGCTGCTGTCACACACTAAAAGACACTTTTTAGTGCGAAAACTAGTTTTTGCATCACCATATTTTGAAAGCTATAATTTTTTCATATTTTGGCCAACAGAGTCACGTGAGGGCTTTTTTTTGCAGGACAAGCTGACTTTTTATTGGTACCATTTTTGGGCACATAACATTTTTTGATCATTTTCTATTTTGATTTTTGGGAGACAGAATTAACAAAAACCAGCAATTCAGGAATTGCTTTTTGTTTCTGTTTTTATATACCGTTCCGCATGTGGTAAAATTAGTAAGACCACTTTATTCTTTGGGTCAGTACGATTACAGCGATACCTCATTTACCGTATATACTCGA
The DNA here is from genome assembly GCF_051348905.1 of Ranitomeya variabilis. Taxonomy (NCBI): domain Eukaryota; kingdom Metazoa; phylum Chordata; class Amphibia; order Anura; family Dendrobatidae; genus Ranitomeya; species Ranitomeya variabilis. The sequence continues at coordinate 615,207,002 of NC_135232.1, forward strand.
GTATAAGCCGACCCGAGTATAAGCCGACCCCCCTAATTTTGCCACAAAAAACTGGGAAAACTTATTGACTCGAGTATAAGCCTAGGGTGGAAAATACAGCAGCTACCGGTGAATTTCAAAAATAAAAATAGATGCTCCATACTGTTCATTATTGCCCCAAAGGAGGTTCCATATAAAGCTGTGCCATATATAATGCTCCATACCGTTGATTATTGCCCCATAGATGCTCCATATATAGCTGTGCCATATAGAATGCTCTGCACCATTTATTATGGCCACATAGATGCCCCATATACAATGCTCTGCACCGTTCATTATGGCCCCATAGATGCTCCATATAAAGCAGTGCCATATATGCTCTGCACTGTTCATTATTGCCCCATAGATGCTCCTTATAAAGCAGTGCCATATATGCTCTGCACTGTTCATTATGGCCCCATAGATGCTCCTTATTAAGCTGTGCGATATATGCTCTGCACTGTTCATTGTTGCCCCATAGATGTGCCATATAAATCTGTGCCATATATAATGCTCTGCACCGTTGCCCCATAGATGTGCCATATAAATCTGTGCCATATATAATGCTCTGCACCGTTGCCCCATAGATGTGCCATATAAATCTGTGCCATATATAATGCTCTGAACCGTTGCCCCATAGATGTGCCATATAAATCTGTGCCATATATAATGCTCTGCACCGTTGCCCCATAGATGTGCCATATAAATCTGTGCCATACATAGTGCTCTGCACCGTTGCCCCATAGATGTGCCATATAAATCTGTGCCATATATAGTGCTCTGCACCGTTGCCCCATAGATGTGCCATATAAATCTGTGCCATATATAGTGCTCTGCACCGTTGCCCCATAGATGTGCCATATAAATCTGTGCCATATATAATGCTCTGCACCGTTGCCCCATAGATGTGCCATATAAATCTGTGCCATATATAATGCTCTGCACCGTTGCCCCATAGATGTGCCATATAAATCTGTGCCATATATAATGCTCTGAACCGTTGCCCCATAGATGTGCCATATAAATCTGTGCCATATATAATGCTCTGAACCGTTGCCCCATAGATGTGCCATATAAATCTGTGCCATATATAATGCTCTGCACCGTTGCCCCATAGATGTGCCATATGGCCCCATAGATGCTCCTTATTAAGCTGTGCGATATATGCTCTGCACTGTTCATTGTTGCCCCATAGATGTGCCATATAAATCTGTGCCATAGATGTGCCATATAAATCTGTGCCATATATAGTACTCTGCACCGTTATAAGGCAAATAATATCCTAGCTCAACCACGGAGGTCTGGGTAATAGTCTCAGGTTCTTGCAAAGCAGAAACAGCTTACATGTCCAGCAAATGCAGGTGGAAGTAAACACGAGCAGCAGATGAAGGAGGATTACTGGAACTGGTGTATGCAGCAGGAACTCAGAGCAGAGTAGCAGGATCACCACACAGGTTCACAGGAGCAGGTATATAGCCAGGGAGTCACCAGAGGTCAGGAGCTGGATGCAAGGCAGAATACTCTAGCACAGACTGAAGGCTGGGGTGGAGTTTTATAGCAGGAAGACACAGTGCACATGAGACCAAAGACGCCATCTTGGAAAAGGGCAGTAATGCACAAAAAGGTAATAAAAAATGTTCAGAGTCCTGACATTACTCCCTCCTTAGAAGCGGCCTCAGGACGATCCTGGACCTGGTTTCTCAGGGAATCTCTGATGAAAACGAGAAATCTTCTGTTGGGCATTGATGTTTTCCACAGGTTCCCAAGAGTCTTCCTCAGGGGGATATCTCTGCCATCTTATCAGATATTGGAGCCGATTCCTGCGAATCCTGGAATCAACAATTTCCTCCACCACAAATTGTTCTTGCCCATCAATCACCACAGGCTGTGGAGGTGGCACAACACATCCCAGGAAGGTATTAGGAGATACAGGCTTTAGTAAAGATACATGAAAAACTGGGTGTACCTTCATAGTCCTAGGCAGCTTCAGCCGGCAGGCCACAGAGCTCACAATACCGTTGATCTTGAAAGGGCCAATGAATTTCTGTCCAAGTTATTGTGAAGGAACGTTTAACTTCAGATTCTTAGTTGCTAACCACACGGAATCTCCTACCTTGAACATGGGTGCAGGATTACGGAATCTATCAGCTGATCTCTTATAACGTTCTTGAGCTGTGGTCAGGGATTCCTTCAGAACCTCCAAATTTTGCCTCATCGCAGTCAGCCTTTCCTCCACTGCCGGAACCGGAGAATTAATTGGAGACCTAGGTATGATACACGGATGATAACCCAGATTGGCAAAGAAAGGTGTAAATTTAGTGGAGGCGCTCTGAGAATTGTTATATGAAAATTCAGCTAACGGCAGCAACTCCAACCAATCATCCTGGAGATGGCTGACATAGCATCTTAGATATTGTTCCAGCGTCTGGTTGGTACGCTCAGTCTGACCATTTGTCTGGGGATGGTAAATGGAAGAGAGACAGACATTAATATTGAGTGCAGAGCAAAACCCCTTCCAGAATCTTGAAGTGAACTGCACTCCACGGTCAGAGATGATCTCATCCGGAACCCCATGCAACCGAAAGACATTCTGTATAACCAAGTTCACTGTATCTTTAGCTGAGGGGAGGCCGGTGCACGGAACAAAATGAGCAGCTTTAGTCAGGTGATCAACTACCACCATGATTGTATTCATGCCCCCCGATGTAGGCAGCTCCACAATAAAGTCCATTGATATAGACCCCCCAAGGGCGGGATGGAACAGGTAATGGTTGTAGAAGACCCGTAGGTGCCACATGAGGAGTTTTGTAACGAGCACATACCTTGCAAGAGAGAACATAGTCCTTGGTATCCTTTAGGCAAGTTGGCCACCAGAAGAATCGGCTCAGGAACTCTTGTGTCTTCTGTACCCCCCTGTGACCAGCCAACTTGGAGTCAAGTACCAACTTGAGGATCTGCAGACGGACGACCTCAGGGACGTAGATACGTCGATCTCTGAACCACATGCCACCCTTAAAGACAAGATTAATATCCACAGGTGGGTTGGCCAGAAATACATCACCATCATAGGCCTCCCTGCACTCCTTCCACAAGTCCTGATCGTGGATAACTCTGATGAAATTGGCATCAGATAGAATGGTCTTGGACAGGGCTCCAGGTACGGAATCCGCAGCATGGATTCGGGATAAAGCATCAGCCTTCCCATTACGAGAACCTGGACGGTAAGAGATAACAAAGTTAAATTGATTTAAAAATAAGTTCCAACGAGCCTGACGAGGAGAAAGACATCTAGCGGATCTAAGGATGATCTGTTGTGCAGCTCCTTGCAGATGATGCCTCCATTCTTTAAAAGCCGCAATAATAGCCAGCAATTCCTTGTCTCCCACGTCGTAATTCTTCTCTGCTAAGGTTAGTTCATGGGAAAAGAAAGCACAAGGATGTAGCAGACCCTTCTCTCCAGTTCTTTGGGAGAGAATAGCCCCCAAAGCATTATCAGAAGCGTCCACCTCCACAATGAAAGAAAGTGTTGGATCTGGGTTTATCAACAGCGGTGCTGATGTGAAACAGATCTTAAGCCGATCAAACGCTTCTTGAGCCTGTGATGACCACTTAAAGGGCTTTTCCTTCTTTGTCAAGGAAGTAATGGGATGGACAATATAAAAATTTTTTCGAATGAAGCGTCTGTAGAAATTTGCAAAACCAATAAGACGTTAGACCTCCTTAACGTTCTTGGGTACCGGCCAGTCAAGGATAGCCTGAATCTTACCAGATTCCATGTTCAGCCCCTGGGGAGAGATGATATAACCTAAGAACTGTATCTCAGAATGATGGAACTCGCATTTCTCCGGCTTAATATACAGATGGTTCTCTTTCAGACGTCTTAAAACAGTTTTAACATGTTCTTCATGTTCCTGTAGAGAGTCAGAAAAGATTAGTATATCGTCCAAATAGATCACTACAAACTGGTCCAACAAATCTCTGAAAATGTCATTAGCAAGGTGTTGAAACGTTGCAGGGGCGTTACAAAGCCCGAAGGGCATCACAAGAGATTCAAAGTGTCCATACCGGCATCTGAATGCTGTCTTCCACTCATCCCCTGGACGAATACGCACCAAATTATAAGCCCCACGAAGATCCAGTTTAGAGAACACCTTAGCATGGCGGACTCTTTCCAGTAATTCGGGAATCAGAGGCAAAGGGTAACGGTTTCGTACGGTTACCTTATTGAGTTCTCGATAGTCAACACAGGGTCTCAGGGTCCCATCCTTCTTCTTTACAAAAGATAGGTGCCCCTGCTGGTGAGGAAGAAGGACGTATGAAGCCTTTGGCCAGATTTTCATCAATATACTCCTTTAAGGCTTGAAGCTCAGGTGCCGCCAAAGGGTATACGTTACCAAAAGGAATAGCTGCCCCAGGAAGCAACTCAATGGGACAGTCATAATGCCTGTGTGGAGGAAGCTGATCTGCATTCTTCTTGTCACAGATGTCAGAGAACTCTTTATAAGCTGGAGGTAAAGAAAATACCTGTACATGTGGTTCCGTAGCCATGGACTCAGGGACAGCTTCTGTTAACGCTGAGTTGCTCCTTGTTGGAAAGATAATCTCCTTGGTCTCCCAGTTGATAATTGGGTTCTGAGAACGCAACCAAGGAATGCCTAAAATCACAGGAAAATGAGAAGAAACTAGCAAGAAAGAAAGTTGCTCCTGATGATTAGGCTCCAACAAAATTTCAAGGGGTACGGTCTCCTGATCCACAGGCCCAGAGATTAAAGGTGACCCATCCACTGTTTCCATGGTAATTGGAGAGGCTCTTTGCTGCATTTCAATACCATGTTCCTTGGCAAATGCGATATCCATGAAATTGCCACCTGCACCAAAGTCAATCATAGCTGCACTGGAGATCCACTGTCCTGAACACAGGATCTTAATAGGGAGAGAACAGTGAGTTCTTCTCCTTCAGCTCCTTTGGGGGTGAAGTCACAGAAAGTGAATGGAATACAGCGTTTAAAGGCAGGCTACATTCAGAGATGTCAGATTCATCATCACAGTTGTCATATTCTCCTACCGCTGCTAGCACCTTGTTAGGCTGCTTGGGACACTTGGGACAGTTGATTAAAAAGTGGTCAGACTGACAGCAGTAGAAACATAGACTTTCACGAAGGCGATGCTCCCGGCGCTCATTAATCTTGCGCCTCTGAACGGAATCAATTTGCATGGGCACCTCCTCCACCTCCCAAGAGGTTTTACCTGCAGGCTCTTTGGAAGGAAGGGAAAAGTTAGAAATACGGTTATATGCAGCAAACTTCTCCTACCTACGCTCGGTAAGGCGAATGTCTATGCGCACACAATGCTGCATAAATGTCTCTAGCTCTTGTGGTGACTCAGAGCAAGCTAGTTCATCTTTTACAATACTAGACAGACCCCTTTTAAAAATAGGCAATTGTGCATAACTGTCCCAATTGGTATCTACCGCTAATCTCCTGAATTCAGTAGCATACTCAATAACAGAACTTTTGCCTGGCGTAAAGACAATAAAGCAGATTCAGCGGTTGCACGGCGATTAGGATCATCAAACATTAATGCCATAGCGGCCAAGAAATCATCCAAGTTATTTAAACGTGGGTCACGAGATTCAATTATCGGATTCGCCCAGGCGAGCGCTCGTGCGGTCAGCAGCATTATTACACAATACTTTGGATCTATCATTAGGAAAACGGTCAGCATGCACATCAAAATATAGCATACATTGATTCACAAAGCCACGAAATTTGTCGCGATCACCATTAAATCTGCATGAGGGCAACTTAGGTGGGCTAGCTGGTGGCGGTTGCCCAGAGGGAAAAGTCACTTGTGCAGCTATTTGCGTGCTTATGTCCTGAAAAGCCCGTCCATACTGGGACTCTATGCCAGCAAGTTTGTTTTCCTGGGCAGCCATGCGGGTGCTTAAGTCCTGAAAAGTCTGTCCAAACACTTGTTGATTGTGTTCAAAGCTTCCAAACTTCTTTTGCAGACCTTCCACATCTTTCTGCAGTGATCTAATTATGGAAAACACCTGCTCTAGTCTGCTTTCTGCAGTCATTGTTCCAGCAGTCTCCTTTTTTTTTAGGCTAGAGTATCCTGTAATAATTATAGGGGATAACTCAGGAGACTCTTTGCGTGGAACAAGACAACTACAGGACACAGTTTTATAAGTGGTAAAGTCTATATTATCACACGGTGATTCAAACAGGTGCAGAGAGAAACTTAAGTCCACAACACTTGGTGCAAATATCAAATGCAGCTCAGCAGTATATAGGAAACTTCAGAGGAAAATGCAATCATGCAAAAAGTCTACGAAGCACAATTATTCTTGAGGATACTTGACACGAATAAGTCCTTGCTTAGTCCAAAACACAGATAGATATGCTTATAAGGCAGTTCAAATAATATCCCAGCTCAACCAGGGAGGTCTGGGTAATAGTCTCAGGTTCTTGCAAAGCAGAAACAGCTTACATGTCCAGCAAATGCAGGTGGAAGTAAACACGAGCAGCAGATGAAGGAGGATTACTGGAACTGGTGTATGCAGCAGGAACTCAGAGAAGAGTAGCAGGATCACCACACAGGTTCACAGGAGCAGGTATATAGCCAGGGAGTCACCAGAGGTCAGGAGCTGGATGCAAGGCAGAATACTCTAGCACAGACTGAAGGCTGGGGTGGAGTTTTATAGCAGGAAGATACAGTGCACATGAGACCAAAGACGCCATCTTGGAAAAGGGCAGTAATGCACAAAAAGGTAATAAAAAATGTTCAGAGTCCTGACACTTTCATAGAAGTGAGTACGTTTTTTCTCAGATGTCGCTCCTCGGGGTCCTTCTTACTAATCACCATGTTGTCACATTCCTCTATTACAGACCTCCATTGGACAAAGGTGGAACACAAATAATATGAAGGAAATAAGTAGAGACGTATTCATGAATTTAGGTGTTGTCTTATCTCTCCTGTAGGTGAACTTCTCCTGTCAGAGAGATGGTGCATCCACCTGGGCAATCAGATCAACTAAATTGGGTCTAGGGATCAATGTGGTGGCAGATATCTCAACCGGATCTCTTCCACATCCACTTATCACATTTATAGAAGACATTGTTCTCTGTAAATCTGGTAAAATGGACAAATTGTAAAACTCTGCAGTTCCATCTTTTATATACCGGCACTAACTCTCTAAGCCCAAGAGAAGGGCAGCCCTCCAGCCATGGTTCCCTAGAGGTTTCCTTCACAGGGATTTTTCCTCTCCTGACTGCAGGGGGGTGGATCTTTGTAAGTCGGAGATTGTGCTATTTTCCTATTTTCGGTGTCATTTAAATTTAAATAAAATTATGACCATTTGATGCCTATTTGCAACGCTTCGTGTATTTATTTTGTGTGCTTCTGGAGCGCCCGCTAGGGCCTTGGGGTACTCGGGCCAGGTCCGGTGGTCATTAAAGAGGTAGTCATGGTCGCAGAGCCCCGGTCCGTGGCCCTGGGCATCCATGTTAAAGGGAAAGTCTTTAATGGGGAAGTTTTGTGAAAAATGGAAAATGTTTGTGACGCCACCTGTGGTATTCGGTCAGAGATGACCGACACTGCTTAGAAGGGGGGTCCACTGGGGGCTGATGGAATTGCAGTAGAGTTGGAATGGCTTCCCACAGGTGAAGCTTTGTCCCCAGGACTCCTGGTGTAATTGGTAAAGGATGATGAGTGTTAGGGTGCAGAAAGGAATTGCAAGGCACAGGTTTTGCAGTCTCTTTACCTTTTACTGATGCATTCACAGTCCAAGACACGGGTTACAGGTTATCTTGGGATCTGGGCAGCCTGGAAGCGATTTGGAGGCCCCTTAGCCTGGTGGGGTTGGAAGCCTTCCTTACTGCGCTGAAGTGTGCGTCCCTTGCTGTCTGAGGCCTCACACAAGGTCCTCTCTCCATCTGTCCTATAAATAGGACAGTACCCACATGGCAGGCAACGCAAGCCTTTTTACAGGTGTCCCTACTTGAAGCAACTCCGGGCTCTATATGCTGCTGTGCCTTTGGGTGTAGTTGTGGACATGAAACTTGAAATCTCCTGCCCTCCGGTTTCTGCTGTGGGGCATACAGTCCCACAGCCTCGGACTCCCGGTGTCCGGTTCCTGTGTTTCAGCTTGGAGGGAGCTCAGTCGCAGCTCCCCTCCAGCTCCTCACTTCTCCGTTGCTCCTTCTCCCCTCACACTCTCCACTGACTCAGACTACCTAACTGCTCCTCCAGCCAGAATATATATAGGGAAGCTACCCGCAAACCGGGTCTAGAGCTCCCCCTTCTGGCCTGGAGTCAGAACAGTGTTGTGTGTACGTGTTACCTGTTAAAGGGATCCTTCTCGCTTCCAGGCATGGCATCACCCTCCCCGAAAGGCAGGCAATACCACTGTGGTACCCAGACTCCTGGGGTGCCACACTTCTGTCTGATTAATTCATTTTGTTTGGGGGTCGGGGTCCATTACATACGGCTGGACATCTGCTGGCCACACAGGACCCCATAAGCACAGTATACCCCAGGGAGACTGATGATGATGATGGAGAAGAGGAGACCAGCGTTACAGCACAACTCCTGGACATGTGCCCTCATCACTGGAATAAAGAATTGTATTACAGCAGTATTATTAGCAGATTACTCGTCTATTCCTGTAACTCCCATTGTCTTCAAAGGAGAAGACTGCCTGCAAGATGGAGTGGGAACAGAGACTACACAGCGTCTTCTTTATCCTGATAGGTGAGAGCAGGGTCATCCCTGCCACCAGATGGGAATTGTACCCCTGTCCTAAGGGGCAGCCTCAAAATCATTCTTACTTAAAGAATACATTAAATAAATAATAATAAATAAATTAAAGCTGCTGGTCTTTTTCCTCTGGTGCTGGGTTGGTCTTGGGTCAGGTGTTTGTATCACTCTTTATTAACCAGCACCTGCCTCCCAGTCCTTGTTGGACAACAGTGTTAATTTTCTTGAGTTCTAGCTTGGTGCTTTGCTTTGTCTTCTGTGTGTATAATTTGTGCAGTTCTATGACCTCTGGTTCTGCTAGTCTAGTTTTTGTTTTCAGTTGGTTTCTGCAACCTTCTCTGTGCCTTCTATTAGGAGGTGACCCCTTTTTGGACCCAGTCTTTATATCTTTTAGGGATCCCCTTCCCCCTATCTATAGGTCTGCGCTTGAGATTAACCTAGGGTCATCGGTGGGTCTATTTGCTAGGAATGGGTTGCCCACTCCATCGTAGGGTATCAGCCTAGTCATAGTGCAGGGGCAGTTTTCCCCCTTCTACCCTAGTCCTTTGTTGCAGTTCCGTAATAGTTTGTTCAGCCAGAAAGAAATATATATATATATATATATATATATATATATATATATATATATATATATATATATACACTCACCGGCCACTTTATTAGGTACACCATGCTAGTAACGGGTTGGACCCCCTTTTGCCTTCAGAACTGCCTCAATTCTTCGTGGCATAGATTCAACAAGGTGCTGGAAGCATTCCTCAGAGATTTTGGTCCATATTGACATGATGGCATCACACAGTTGCCGCAGATTTGTCGGCTGCACATCCCAAAGATGCTCCATACAAGGCAGGATGGATCCATGCTTTCATGTTGTTTACGCCAAATTCTGACCCTACCATCCGAATGTCGCAGCAGAAATCGAGACTCATCAGACCAAGCAACGTTTTTCCAATCTTCTACTGTCCAATTTCGATGAGCTTGTACAAATTGTAGCCTCAGTTTCCTGTTCTTAGCTGAAAGGAGTGGTACCCGGTGTGGTCTTCTGCTGCTGTAGCCCATCTGCCTCAAAGTTCGACGCACTGTGCGTTCAGAGATGCTCTTAGGCCTACCTTGGTTGTAACGGGTGGCGATTTGAGTCACTGTTGCCTTTCTATCAGCTCGAACCAGTCTGCCCATTCTCCTCTGACCTCTGGCATCAACAAGGCATTTCCGCCCACAGAACTGCCGCTCACTGGATTTTTTTTCTTTTTCGGACCATTCTCTGTAAACCCTAGAGATGGTTGTGCGTAAAAATCCCAGTAGATCAGCAGTTTCTGAAATACTCAGACCAGCCCTTCTGGCACCAACAACCATGCCACGTTCAAAGGCACTCAAATCACCTTTCTTCCCTATACTGATGCTCGGTTTGAACTGCAGGAGATTGTCTTGACCATGTCTACATGCCTAAATGCACTGAGTTGCCGCCATGTGATTGGCTGATTAGAAATTAAGTGTTAACAAGAAGTTGGACAGGTGTACCTAATAAAGTGGCCGGTGAGTGTATATATATATATATATATATATATATATATATATATATATAAAAAGGTCCCTCCCGGATTTCTGCAATATGATCAGCGTTCAAGATCTTGCTCAAAGTCTGCAAGGGTTAACTTTGGAAGCTGCCAGCTTACAACAGCACATGAGTAATTGCCCTGGAATCCTCTCTGAAGAACCTAAGGTGGGTTTGCCTGAATGTTTTTCTGGTAAACGACAGGAATTTTTTTAGTTTAAAAATGCATGTTTATTTTATTTTCGGCTTAGACCCAGGTCTTCAGGGGCGGAATTGCAGTGTGTGGGGATTATTATGCCATTATTGCGAGGTGAGCAACAAGTTTGGGTTTTTTCATTGCGTCCGGATGACTCTTGTTTGATGTCAGTAGAAGCGTTTTTTTCTGCTATGGGGGTATTATATGATGATCCTGATCGGGTCACTACAGCTGAGGCAGAACTTAGACAGCTGAAACAGGGTTCCAGGGACACTGAGAGATATTGTACCCAGTTCAGACGATGGTCTGCAGAAGTCAGCTGGAATGATCCAGCACTCAAGAGTCAGTTTTTAGCAGGTTTGAATGACCGGGTTAAAGATTTACTCATTGCATATCCTGCACCTGCTACGCTTGAGGCTGCTATGCAGGTAGCTATCTGGCTGCTAAATTCAGGATTTCTGGAAAGTATTTTCAGAAGTGGAGTCACAAGCTCTACTACCTCATAGAGATTACGATTGCGCTATTGAGTTCGTCCCAGGTGCTACTCTCCCTAAGAGTCATTTATTTAATCTCACAATTCCCGATAGGGAGGCCTTAAAGGAATACCTGCAAACCTGCAGGTCATATAAGACCCTCTAAGTCCCCTGTGGCTGTGGGATTCTTTTTTGTAAAAAAAAAAAAAAGGTGGGGGTCTTAGGCCGTGTTTGGATTTCAGGGAGATTAATAAGATCACTGTGTGCAATACTTACCCCTTGCTGCTAATTCCGGATTTGTTTAACCAATCAGTTGGAGCCAAGTAGTTCTCTAAGATCGATCTCCGTGGAGCATATAATTTGCTGCGGGTAAAAGAAGGCGATGAATGGAAGACAGCCTTTAATACCCCGGAAGGTCATTTTGAGTGTCTAGTAATGCCTTTCGGCCTTACAAACGCCCCGGCGTTCTTTCAAAATTTAATTAATGACATTCTATTTTGATCTACTCGCCCGATCTGGAGTCGCATTGGCAGAGAGTCCGCGAGGTTCTGCAGATTCTGAGAGAAAACACACTCTTTGCTAAACTGGAGAAATGCGAATTTGCAGTACAGAAAATTAGTTTTTTGGGGTACTTTATTTCCAGTGATGGTTTTGGGATGGACCTGGTGAAGGTTCAGGCGGTATTGGAGTGGCCTAGACCTGAATGCTTGAAGTCGATTCAGAGATTCTTGGGGTTTGCTAATTATTATAGAAAATTCATCAAGAATTTTTCTGTTATCGCAAAACCCCTTACTGATCTTGCTAAGAAGGGTTCCAATACTGTCCAATGGTCCCCTGAGGCTGTTAAGGCTTTTGAGCATCTCAAGGAGAGGTTTAGCTCTGCTCCTGTTTTGATCCAGACAGATGAGACTAAGCCCTTTCTGGTAGAGGTGGACGCCTCATCAGTAGGAGTGGGGGCTGTTCTGTCCCAGGAGGGAGAGGATAGAGTGCATCCCTGTGCGTTCTTTTCTAAGAAATTTTCAGAGGCAGAGCTCAACTACGATGTTGGGAACCAAGAATTGCTGGCTATTAAGCTTGCATTTGAGCATTGGCGACATTTTTTGGAGGGCGCTAGACATCCTATAAAAGTCTTTACTGATCATAAGAATCTGATCTATCTGGATGCTGCTAAACGCTTGAATGCCCGTCAAGCCAGGTAGGCATTGTTTTTTGCCCGGTTCCATTTCTCTGTGACATATATCTCTGGAACAAAGAATGTTAAAGCTGATGCTTTGTCTCGAAGTTTCTCCCTAGCGGTTAAGACTGAAAGGGAGGAATCTATTCTGCAGAGACGGATGGTGATGGCAGCATTAGGTTCTGAGTTGGAAAATAGCATTCTTAAGGCCCAGGATGTGGCACCAACTAACACTCCGTATGGGAAATTATTTGTGCCTAAAGCCCTGGGGAGAGCTTTGTTTATGGAATGTCATGAGTTTTGTTTGGCGGGTCATCCAGGGATTGCCGAAGCAAGAAGGTCGATCGGTCGGAGTTTCTGGTGGTGGGGTGGCTAAGAGAAATTGTCAAGTGGGTTCTCATGTTCCAGTGGCAGGGTTTCTTTGCCCGTTAGAGGTTTCTAGTTATCCATGGACGCATCTTGCAATGGATTTTATCACCGACATGCCGGTCTCTGAGGGTTTTTCTGTTATCTGGGTGGTTGTGGACTGGTTTAGTAAGATGTGTCATCTGGGTCCATTCAATAAATTACATTACCCTGCGCTAAGACACTTGCCAGGGCATTTGTGAAAGAGATTGTCAGACTCCATGGTGTTCCCACGGACATTGTCTCCACAGTTTGTGGCTCGCTTTTGGCGTGCCTTTTGTGACAGACTTAAGGTTCATTTGTCATTTTTGTCGGGTTATCATCCACAGTCCAATGGACAGACCGAGAGGAAGATCCAGGACTTTGAGCAGTTTTTGAGATGGTTTGTAGCTGACAATCAGAAGATGTGGTCGGAATATCTACCATTAGCTGAGTTTGCTCTCAATAATCATACGTCTTTTTCGGCTGGGTGTTCTCCTTTCTTTTGTTGTACTGGGATGCATCCATCTTTCGGTCCTTTTTCTAGGATTGGGCCGGCGGCGCCTGAGGAGGAGAGTTTTTCTGGAAATTTGAAAAGGGTTTGGACCAGTGTGCGCCATAATCTGAAACAGGCTAATAGGAGGTCTAAGAAATATTTTGACAAGAGAAGAAGGGAGGCGAGGTTTATTGTTGGGGACATGGTTTTGTTGTCCTCTAGGAATCTGCGTTTGAAGATCCCTTCTAAAAAGTTGGGGCCTAAGTTTGTAGGACCCTTCAAAGTGGTTCAGATTGTCAACTCGGCAGCGGTGAGATTAGTCATTCCTTCGTCCTGGAAAATTAATTCAGCTTTTCATGCATCTTTGCTGAAGAAAGTTGACACACCAGATAAGGTGGCAATGCCATCTGCTCCTCCAGTTGATGAGGACTGTGAGTTTGAGATTTCACGCATTCTTGATTCCAGATGGCACAGAGGAGGGTTACAGTATCTTGTGTCCTGGAAGGGTTTTGGTCCCAAGAACAGTTCCTGGGCGAAAGCTGTGGACGTCTCAGCATCAAGGTTAATTAAGGCTTTTCACAGGAGATTTCCGATTAAGGCCAGGCCTAGAGGATCTGGGGGATCCTCGTTAAAGGAGAGGTACTGTTAGAATCTGTTTCATATGTGACTATCCGCCATTTTCTTGTGGTGTTCTGGCTGCTGGTCTTTTTCCTCTGGTGCTGGGTTGGTCTTGGGTCAGGTGTTTGTGTCACTCTTTATTAACCAGCACCTGCCTCCCAGTCCTTGCTGGACAACAGTGTTAATTTGCTTGAGTTCTAGCTTGGTGCTTTGCTTTGCTTCCATGTGTATAATTTGTGCAGTTCTGGGACCTCTGGTTCTGCTAGTCTAGTTTTTGTTTTCAGTTGGTTTCTGCAACCTTGGTTTCTGCCTTCTATTAGGAGGTGACCCATTTTTGTACCCAGTCCTTATATTTTTCAGGGATCCCTACCCTTCCCCATATCTATAGGTCTTCGCTTGAGATTAACCTACGATCGTTGGTGGGTCTATTCGCTAGGAATGGGTCGCCCTCTCCATCGTAGGGTATCAGCCTAGTCATAGTGCAGGGTCAGTTTTCCCCCTTCTACCCTAGTCCTGTGTTGGAGTTCTGTAACAATTACACTACTTTGACATGAAAGAAAGTCCAGATAGAGCTCAGAAAGCTGCTCAACTATTCACATTAGCTGGATCCTCTGCAGCTGTTAATTCTGAGTTGGATTCATTCAGTCTGGACATTGGCAAATTGGAAAAACTGATGACCAGTGAAATGAAAATTTGGTGGGACTTTCCTACACTGGACAATTATGTACGTAAAGATATGATCCTGAGAGGATTACGATTGAAGAAAATTCCTACCACCATATAGTCTCAGGAATTTGTGAATGATTGGAACTTGATTTTAAGCAGCTGCTCTGTTCAACTCATGCAACTCATTATGAAATATGAGGATACGAGGCTCAAAAATATCCAATCAGAGATTAATTATATAAAAATTAGTTTGGAAAATGAGAAGAATGTGAAATTTAATGATGAATTATCAAATACAAAAAAATCTCTCTAGAAACTAGAAGATATAATCATGAGCCGCAAAAATCATCAAAAAGTCCTCGCCCTATCCTTAAACGCACTAGTAATTCCTTTGATGTGTCTGAGCGCCGAGTTTCTTTCAGCTCTTCGGATATGGATTCTATTGATAACAGCTCCAATGAGGTTTACAGTGATGGAAATACAAGTCATAACACTGACAATAATAACACATACTATGGTAGACATAGAAGACATCATTCAAAAAACGCAAGAGGCGTGGGGTCCGAAACATTGTCGGAAATACCAGAATGGCCACCCGCAACAGGAAATAACATCATTTTCTCAAGGTGACTTTTCTAATGTTTTAAATATTTATAGTTGTAACCTTACAGTGGAGCAATTGCAAGTTCTCTCCCTAGGACTTAACTTTGCACTGGATAGGCAATTTGATCTATTTCATAAATTATTGGATATTAACAAATTTATTCGCAATTTGACTATATAGAAACATTTTTTTTTAACAAGAATCTGAAGGAACTGATTTGGGCTTTAATACTCAAAATGAATATCGTGGCTTGACATTTAATGAGCAATATGCATTAAAAAATCTTAGTGATTTAAATATGCTCAATATATCCATCCATAGAGATGTAAATCAAGTGTAGCATTTATGTACAAAAAATCCTATGTTTTAACCTATCCAATCGAGAGTGGAATGTATGGACAGATTCCAAACTGCTATTGAACGAGAATTGAGATCCTTGGATATGTCAAAGGGTATGTACGGGTAATCTCAACTTTTAACAGTGTAAAGCTATTCAAGAGATAAAAACCATGGAAGAAATAACTACAGTATTAAAAAAGCGGATAAGGGTGGCTTAATTGTGGTTATGGACACATCAATATAAAGAAATGAAATGAATTGTTTGCTAGATGACAAAACCACTTATAGAAAATTGCCCTCGGATCCGACAGTTTCCTTTCAAACTGAGTTATTCTATTTGGTGGATGATGGTGTAGCACTGGGTGTGTTGACTAAAACGCAGATGGAGTACCTAAAAATTAACCATCCTGTTATTCCCACAATGTATGGATTACCCAAAGTCCATAAAGAAATTTCACCCCCTCCGATGCGCCCCATTATATCCAGCGTGGGGTCTCTTACAGAGCATCTTAGTCAATGGGTAGATTCTTTGCTGCAGCCCTTAGTTGTGCTTGAATTTCATCATAACAAATACAGTGACTATACCATCGATCTTTGCAATTTTATTATGCAAGTTATATATTTTCTAATGAATCATAACTATTTTTCCTTTGATTGACAGTTTTATCTCCAGTGCAAAGTGGTCTCAATGGGCGGTAAGCACTCATCATCGGTAGCTAATTTGGTCATGTCCTATTGGGAGGAGTTAATTTTTATACTCTGATAATAACCCCTTTTTGTCTAATGTGTTCTTGTATGGCAGACACATTGATGATACACTTCTAATCTGGAGTGGAGATATGTCTACCATACCAGGACTTTTGAATTATTTCAATTCTAATGATTTCAATCTTCGATTTACATGCAGTACTGATCCCTGTACTATCTCATTTTTAGATCTAACATTGCGTGGTATTGTGGGTGATGTCATTACAACTTCTACATATTGTAAACCACTGTCGGATAATAGCATATTACATGCCTCTAGCAGTCATCCCAGTCATACAATTAAGTCAATACCAGTGGGTGAACTAACTAGAATCACCAGAAATTGTGGTGACACTGCTGTTCTTAGGCAGGAGGTTGATTTATGCTGTGACAAATTGTAAAAGAGGGGTTATCCTAACTGGTCCCTTAATAGGCCAAAGAAAATTGTTCAAAAGAAAAAACGATGTGACATGATATTGCCAAAAGGAAAAGATAGTGTTGGTATTGGGAATCAGAAAATCATTTGTTCTATTCAATATAGTTCTCAATATAACAGTATTAAATCTCTCATCTTAAAAAAACATTCCTATTCTGTATGAAGATGAGGTTTTGCCCACTATTTTATCTTCGGGATGTCAAGTGGTGGCAAAAAAAGGCCACTACCCTGTCTGATACCCTTTCACCAAGTTTCTTGACACGTGAAGCTTACTGGATATTCTGCTTGAATACCTGTCATCCCGCAGGTCTAAGGTCTAAATGCGCGGAAAGAGATTATGTTCCACTATTAAAGTACAGCTATTGTATATATTCTGTAATTTCTATGCATTTTCTTGCATGCTTTTGTGTATAGTCTTCAAGGTTTATGTTTTTAAATTGTGTGAGTCATTCTATGTATCATGTGACTGGCAATTAATTCTCATTGGCTGTAGCTGATAGTTAACCGTGCTATTACTCATGTGGAGTAGCTTTGAGAAAGAACATGAGATTGTTCGAAACGCGTCATCTGCTACTCACTATTATGTGAACTATTTCACTGGACTTAGCATTTTATTCTCAATAAATTTGGAATTTTTGGAAGCTGGATTTTCTTTTTCCTGTTCCATTGTTTCACGTGATGACTACACGATATCCGTACTTCCCCACAACACATGCCTAACAGGTGAGCTGGTTTCTTTTTTTCTGCTATAGTCACTACTCACAGGACTGAGAGTGTAAGGATACTACAACACAGACTGACAGCCGGCTATGCAGTGCCGTCACTGCCAGGCCGTGCTCACAACCGCCACTCTCAGCAATGTGAGTGGTGACTGTAATGTTGTTTTAGTAGCAAATTTGGTCTTCTTGAACACATAGTAATAAATGCTGAGACTTTACACTCAATGGTAGCGCATGTGGATTTGTGGACCCACTGTGTCACGAATCCCACCGTGCTGCCACCAATATGTCACAGTTCACGGGGAAGATACCTTTATCGTCCCCACTACTCACACCAATTTGTCTCAACCGGGATTGTTTGGTTGCCCCTGGTCCCTTCTGAAGGGGATTTATATATATCCCACTTCAAAGTTCCGGTTTGAAACTTGCAGCTCTCTGGTGCCCCCTTTACCCTCAGGTCAGATGAGGTACTGCACCTAGGGTAATTAGTCACCAGCATGGCTGCCTGCTATGTACTGGCTATTGGGCGCGCTGCAGTGAGGGTGATATAGCTACTCCTACTCAGGTGGCAACAATAATTATCAATGCTGCCGGTCGCTACAGAGATTCCCAATCGCACAGAACAAAGTATGCTGCTACCATCTCCGATTTCCTAAGGATTAATGGGTCCTTGAGCCAACCCTAATCAGTAGCGTAATTCACTTCAGAGGAAGCGACAGTTCGTTTAGAGCATGAAGAGAAGCTAGTAATTTTATATTTTACCCCATAAAAAGGTAGGAAGTGTTTACAAAGTATTAAAAAGATATTATAAAGTAGACAAATACAGGTCCTTCTCAAAAAATTAGCATATAGTGTTAAATTTCATTATTTACCATAATGTAATGATTACAATTAAACTTTCATATATTATAGATTCATTATCCACCAACTGAAATTTGTCAGGTCTTTTATTGTTTTAATACTGATGATTTTGGCATACAACTCCTGATAACCCAAAAAACCTGTCTCAATAAATTAGCATATTTCACCCGTCCAATCAAATAAAAGTGTTTTTTAATAACAAACAAAAAAAACATCAAATAATAATGTTCAGTTATGCACTCAATACTTGGTCGGGAATCCTTTGGCAGAAATGACTGCTTCAATGCGGCGTGGCATGGAGGCAATCAGCCTGTGACACTGCTGAGATGTTATGGAGGCCCAGGATGCTTCAATAGCGGCCTTAAGCTCATCCAGAGTGTTGGGTCTTGCGTCTCTCAACTTTCTCTTCACAATATCCCACAGATTCTCTATGGGGTTCAGGTCAGGAGAGTTGGCAGGCCAATTGAGCACAGTAATACCATGGTCAGTAAACCATTTACCAGTGGTTTTGGCACTGTGAGCAGGTGCCAGGTCGTGCTGAAAAATGAAATTTTCATCTCCATAAAGCATTTCAGCCAATGGAAGCATGAAGTGCTCCAAAATCTCCTGATAGCTAGCTGCATTGACCCTGCCCTTGATGAAACACAGTGGACCAACACCAGCAGCTGACATGGCACCCCACACCATCACTGACTGTGGGTACTTGACACTGGACTTCAGGCATTTTGGCATTTCCTTCTCCCCAGTCTTCCTCCAGACTCTGGCACCTTGATTTCCGAATGACATGCAAAATTTGCTTTCATCAGAAAAAAGTACTTGGGACCACTTAGCAACAGTCCAGTGCTGCTTCTCTGTAGCCCAGGTCAGGCGCTTCTGCCGCTGTTTATGGTTCAAAAGTGGCTTTACCTGGGGAATGCGGCACATGTAGCCCATTTCCTGCACACGCCTGTGCACGGTGGCTCTGGATGTTTCCACACCAGACTCAGTCCACAATCTTCCTCAGGGTCCGGTCACCTCTTCTCGTTGTACAGCGTTTTCTGCCACATTTTTGCCTTCCAACAGACTTACCATTGAGGTGCCTTGATACAGCACTCTGGGAACAGCCTATTTGTTGAGAAATTTCTTTCTGGGTCTTACCCTCTTGCTTGAGGGTGTCAATGATGGCCTTCTTGACATCTGTCAGGTCGCTAGTCTTACCCATGATGGGGGTTTTGAGTAATGAACCAGGCAGGGAGTTTTTAAAAGCCTCAGGTATCTTTTGCATGTGTTTAGAGTTAATTAGTTGATTCAGAAGATTAGGGTAATAGGTCGTTTAGAGAACCTTTTCTTGATATGCTAATTTATTGAGACAGGTTTTTTGGGTTATCAGGAGTTGTATGCCAAAATCATCAGTATTAAAACAATAAAAGACCTGACAAATTTCAGTTGGTGGATAATGAATCTATAATATATGAAAGTTTAATTGTAATCATTACATTATGGTAAATAATGAAATTTAACACTATATGCTAATTTTTTGAGAAGGACCTGTATATGTACAATGCAATTACAAATAAACAGGGGTTAAAATTAAAAAGAACACTTACATGTCGTTATGTCATTTTATCTCATAATTGGCAGTGGGCTGAGGAGGAGAAGGACGTCCATATATATCTAGATGCATAAGGACAGCTTGCCAGGCTGTTGTTAGTTCACTTCCTGGACCAACACTACTCCCAACTCAGCAGGGCGTAAGATATGCCCTCTCGTCGTGACATCACTGAGTGGGCTGAGTAATGACATGCACTCCTCTTTCTACTATTTACGTTTTTGAGTCACCAAACAAAGACATTCCTGGGAGGAGGGAGGGGCAGTGTAGGGAGACTGGTATGTGCAGCGTCAAGCCATAAACTTATTCAGTGATTCTAGTGAGGGTTTTGAATTACACACACACAAGCAGCAGGCAGGGTGAGAAGGGGGGGTCGGAATGGCCCGCAGCGTGTGTCTTGTAAAGTTAGGTAGATACTCAAACATGGCATATTCACATTATCGTGACCCCTCCCCCTTATGGACAGCGCAACGGAGGCAGGACCTCTCGGTACCCCTCCATGCACACCTTGGCAGGTTTGCCCCGGCGGGACAACCGATCTGCATTGCCATGCACCCTGCCCATTTTGTTTGATTGTAAAGTCATACTGCTGGAGGGCAAGGCTCTAGCATAGCAACCTTCCGTTGGTTCCACACATGGCTTGTAGCCAGCGCAGGGGGTTATGGTCCGTCACCACAGTGAAGGTGTGACCATACAGGTAGGACTGCAAATGTTGCAGGGCCCAGACCATGGCCAGGCACTCCTTCACGATGGTGGAGTAGGCCACTTTCCTCGGCAGAAGTTTCCGGCTCAGGTACAACACGGGGTGCTCCTGGTTCCCCGAGTCGACCTGACTGAGCACAGCACTGAGGCCAAACTCGCTGGCGTCGGTCTGTACCAAGAACGGTCGACTGTCGACTACTTTCAACACAGGAGCGTTGCACAGGGCTGTTTTCAACACCTAGAAGGCCCCCTCACAGCCGTCGGTCCAGTCAACTATATGGGGTAGCTTCTTCCTGGTGAGGTCAGTCAAGGGTTTTGCCAGGCTGCTGTAGTTCTGTACGAAGCGCCTATAGTACCCTGCAGTGCCCAGGAAGGACATCACCTGTTTCTTGGTCCTGGGGATGGGCCAGGAGGCGATCACATCCACTTTCCCAGGCTCTGCCTTTATGGAGCCCCCGCCTACCCGGTGCCCCAGGTAGTGGACCTTGCTCATGCCCATCTGGCACTTTCCCGGCTTGGTGGTCAGACCGGCTCGGCGAATTCACCTGAGCACCTCCTGAAGATGCTGCAGGTGTTGGTCCCAGGAGGAACTGGAGATGGCAATGTCATCCAAGTATGCCACCATGTACTTCTCCAGTCCCTGAAGCAGGTGATTGACCATCCGCTGGAACATGGCAGGGGCATTTTTCATGCTGATGTTAGAATCTGTTTTTTGACCATCCGCCATCTTGTTTTTCTGGCTGCTGGTCTTTTTCCCCTGGTGCTGGGTTGTCTTAGGTCAGGTAATTGTATCACCCTTTATTACCCAGCACCTGCCTCCCAGTCCTTGCTGGACAGCACTGTAAATCCGCTAGAGTTCTGGCTAAGTTCTTTGATAGCTTTCTGTGTTTGATATTGTGCAGTACTGGGATCTCTGGTTCTGCTATCTTTAGTTTCTGCTTTCAGTTGGTTTCTGCAGCCGTCTGTTTTCTTTAGGAGGTGACCTGTTTTTATACCCAGTCCTCAGATATTTCAGGGACCTCCTTCCCCTATCTATAGGTCTTCGCTGAGATTAACCTAGGATCATTGGTGGGTCTATTCACAAGGAATGGGTTGCCCACTCCATCGTAGGGTATCAGCCTAGTCTCAGAGCAGGGTCAGTTTTCCCCCTTCTATCCTAGTTCTGTGTTGCAGTTCCGTAACAGCCGAAGGGCATCACCGTGAACTCATACAGTCCAAATGGTGTGATTAAGGCGGACTTCTGCGCCTGCCTCGAGGCTCAGGGGAATCTACCAGTATCCTCCACTCAGATCCATTATGGTCAGATATTTTGCGCCAGCTAACCGCTCAAGCAGCTCCTCGATGCGCAGCATTGGGTGTGCGTCAGAGGCTGTGATGGCGTTGAGCCTCTGTAGTCTACGGAGAACCGGGAGGTCCGATCCTTCTTTGGCACAAGAACTACAGGTGAGGCCCACACGATCTTTGACTATTGAATCACCCCCAGCTGTAACATTTCATCGATCTCCTGGCGCATAACCTGCTGCAATTCGTCGGAGATCTCATAGCGTGTTCGCCGTAGTGGGGCATGATTCCCGAAGTCCACTTCGTGGACCGCTATCACAGTCCTTCCAGGTCGGTTGGAGAACACGGCCCGGAAGGGTTCCAGCGTGGTCCGCAACTGTGACCACTGGGGTTCGGTTAGCAAGGCGCTTACTTCCACATCCTCGATGGACCCATGGACCCACCAGCCTTGCCTCGGGCCAGCATGTCCAGGAGTGGGTCTTCCTCCCCGCCTTCAGGCAAGCTGCAGACCGGTAGGACGTAAGCTTCACGTTCGTGATGAGCCTTCATAATGTTGACGTGAAAGGCCTTTCACCTACCCCGAGTGTGGTCAAGCGTGACCACGTAGGTGACTGGGTTGAGCTGTTGGTAGACGACGTACAGGCCTTCCCAGGCTGCCTGAAGCTTATCCTTTGGTACATGGACCAGCACCCACACCTTTTGACCCAGGCGTTCTGGTCGTACCAGTGCTTCTGATCAGCCTAAGCCTGCGTCATGTTGTCTGTTATGACCTGGTGGTTAAGGAGCAACACTGATATGACCTGGTGGTTAAAGAGCAACATGGGACAAGCTCTGAGGAGGTGGTATCTTTACTGACCGCAGTTCCTAATCCTAACACCAATACTAGAAATAGCCGTGGAGTGTTCCTGTCTCTCCCTAGACACCTCGTCACAGCCTGAGAACTAACTACCCCTAAAGATGGAAACAGAAAGCTATCTTGCCTCAGAGAAATTCCCAAAAGGAAAGATAGCCCCTCACAAATATTGACTGTAAGTGGAGAGGGAAATAACATACACAGAAATTAAAACAGATTTTAGCAAAGGAGGCCAATACTAATCTAAATAGACAGAATAGGAAAGGATACTGTGCGGTCAGTATTAAAAACTAAAAATCCACGCAGAGTTTACAAAAATGATCTCCACACCGACTCACGGTGTGGAGGGCAAATCTGCTTCCCCAGAGCTTCCAGCTAGCCTGAATATATCATAATGACAAGCTGGACAAAAGGAAACATAACATGAGCTGAGCAATAAAGTCCAAAGCAAATGGACAACAAAGAACTAGCAAAAACTTATCTTTTGCTGAAATGGACAGGCCATCAGAGAAATCGAAGGAGAGATCTGAATCCCAAACCAGAAACATTGACAGCTGGCATGAACTGAAGACCAGAGCCAGGTTAAATAGCAAAGCCAGGAGAGACGATCAGTGAAAGCAGCTGCTACAACTAAACTCAAGGAGCAGCAGTTCCACTCGAAACCACCAGCGGGAGCCCAAGGGCAGAACTCACAAAAGTACCATTCACAACCACAGGAGGGAGCCCAAGGACGGAATTCACAACAGTACCCCCCCCCCCTTGAGGAGGGGTCACCGAACCCTCACCAGAGCCCCCAGGCCGATCAGGACGAGCCAAGTGAAAAGCACGAACCAAATCGGCAGCATGGACATCGGACGCAACAACACAAGAATTATCCTCCTGACCATAACCCTTCCACTTGACCAGATACTGAAGCTTCCGCCTCGAAAAACGAGAATCTAAAATCTTTTCCACCACATATTCCAACTCCCCCTCAACCAACACCGGAGCAGGAGGATCAACTGAGGGAACCATGGGCACCACATATCTCCGCAACAAAGATCTATGAAAAACGTTATGAATGGAAAAAGAAGCTGGAAGGGCCAAACGAAAAGACACCGGATTGATAATTTCAGAAATCTTATAAGGACCAATAAAGCGAGGCTTGAACTTAGGGGAAGAAACCTTCATAGGAACATGACGAGAAGACAACCAGACCAAATACCCAACATGAAGCCGGGGACCAACACACCGACGACGGTTAGCAAAACGTTGAGCCTTTTCCTGAGACAACGTTAAATTGTCCACCACATGAGTCCAAATCTGCTGTAACCTGTCCACCACAGAATCCACACCAGGACAGTCAGAAGGCTCAACCTGCCCTGAAGAAAAACGGGGATGAAAACCAAAGTTACAAAAGAAAGGCGAAACCAAGGTAGCCGAACTAGCCCGATTATTAAGGGCAAACTCGGCCAACGGCAAGAAGGTCACCCAATCATCCTGATCAGCAGACACAAAGCATCTCAAATAGGTTTCCAAGGTCTGATTGGTTCGCTCCGTTTGGCCATTTGTCTGAGGATGAAATGCTGAAGAAAAAGACAAATCAATGCCCATTCTAGCACAAAAGGACCGCCAAAACCTAGAAACAAACTGGGAACCTCTGTCAGACACAATATTCTCTGGAATGCCATGCAAACGAACCACATGCTGAAAAAATAATGGAACCAAATCAGAGGAGGAAGGCAACTTAGGCAAAGGTACCAAATGGACCATCTTAGAAAACCGGTCACAAACCACCCAGATGACAGACATCTTCTGAGAAACAGGAAGATCAGAAATAAAATCCATGGAAATATGCGTCCAGGGCCTCTCAGGGACCGGCAAAGGCAAAAGCAACCCACTAGCACGGGAACAGCAAGGCTTGGCCCGGGCACAAGTCCCACAGGACTGCACAAAAGAACGCACATCCCGCGACAAGGAAGGCCACCAAAAGGACGTAGCAACCAACTCTCTGGTACCAAAAATCCCAGGATGACCAGCCAATACTGAACAATGAACCTCAGAAATTACCTTACTAGTCCATCTGTTGTGAACTATATTTCTTGGCTCCCTCTTGTGGTCACTAGCGGTATTACACTTGGATCATCTTTCTCTAGTTTGGTACCCACCTGGTTCGTTAGGCCTTGGGTGTTCCTATTTAGACTTCCTGGAAACTCAGTCTAGTGCCTGGAATCGATGTAGTCAGTCTATTGTTATGGTTACCCCAATGACCAGGAGAATAAAAATACAAAACGGACTAGCTCTCGGGTGATGGAAACTAAGGTCGACCGTGACCTGAACCTGACCCAACACTTACAGTAGCCGGGGGATGTACCTACGATGCCCTAGACACCACGCGCCAGCCGGAGATCTAACTACCCCTATAAGAGGAATATACAGGCCTGCCTTACCTCCAGTGAGGAACCCCAAAAGATGATAGTAGGCCCCCACAGATATTGACGGTGAGTTCAGAGGAAATGACATACGTAGGATGAACAGCAGATTTAGCACAGTGAGGTCCGCTTACTAGATAGCAGAAGGACAGGAAAGTGTTACTTCACGGTCGACCTAAAAATCACTATTCAAAAACACCATCCAGAAATTACTTTAAACTCCAGTGACAACTCATGCCACTGGAGTAGTAATTTTCTGTCCACAAGAGCTTCCAGCACTGAAGAGTCACATTGCAGATAGCTGGACAAAAATAGCAAAAACAAGAAACAAAATACAACTTAGCTGAACTGGAACTTGAGGCAGGTGAATGCAACAGAATGCTACTAGCACATTGTTGGCCGGCATATGACTAACAGCCAAGCAGCCTTAAATAGGAAACTCCCCTAGAGGGTGGCGACAGGTAATCAGAGATGGAGGAAGGCACATAGGAGGCACTACCATAACAGACCACCGGGGGAGCCCACAAACCGAATTCACAACAGTACCCCCCCCTTAAGGAGGGGGCACCGAACCCTCACCAGAACCACCAGGGCGATCTGGATGAGCACTATGAAATGCACGAACCAAATCAGGAGCATGAACATCGGATGCTGTCACCCAAGAATTATCCTCCTGGCCATAACCCTTCCACTTAACCAGATACTGAAGTTTCCGTCTGGAAACACGGGAGTCCAAGATCTTTTCCACAACGTACTCCAATTCACCCTCAACCAACACAGGAGCAGGTGGATCAGCAGAAGGAACAACCGGTACCTCATACCTCCGCAATAATGACCGATGGAAAACATTATGGATATTAAAAGATGCTGGGAGGTCCAAACGAAAGGACACCGGATTAAGAACCTCCAGAATCCTATAAGGGCCGATAAACCGAGGCTTAAACTTAGGAGACGAGACCTTCATAGGAACAAATCGAGAAGACAGCCACACCAGGTCCCCAACACAAAGACGAGGACCAATACGCCGATGACGATTAGTGAACTGTTGAGTCTTCTCCTGGGACAACTTCAGATTGTCCACAACCTGTCCCCAAATCCGATGCATCTTATCAACCACAGCATCCACTCCAGGACAATCCGAAGACTCCAATTGACCGGACGAAAACCGAGGGTGAAACCCTGAATTACAAAAAAATGGAGAAACCAAAGTGGCAGAACTGGCCCGATTGTTAAGGGCAAACTCTGCCAATGGCAAAAAGTCAAGCCAATCATCCTGATCAGCGGACACAAAACACCTCAAGTAAGTCTCCAAGGTCTGATTAGTACGCTCAGTCTGGCCATTAGTCTGAGGATGGAATGCAGACGAAAAAGACAAATCGATACCCATCCTGGCACAGAACGTCCGCCAAAATCTAGACACAAACTGAGTACCCCTGTCAGACACTATATTCTCAGGAATACCATGCAAACGCACCACATTCTGAAAAAATAGAGGAACCAACTCAGAGGAGGAGGGCAATTTGGGTAAAGGTACCAAATGAACCATCTTGGAAAAACGGTCACAAATCACCCAGATGACAGACATCCTACGAGAAACCGGAAGGTCAGAAATAAAGTCCATAGAGATGTGCGTCCAAGGCCTCTTAGGAATAGGCAAGGGCAACAACAACCCACTGGCCCTAGAACAGCAGGGCTTGGCCCGAGCACAAACATCACAAGACTGCACAAACATGCGCACATCTCGAGACAAAGAAGGCCACCAGAAGGACCTAGACACCAAATCCCTGGTGCCAAAAATTCCAGGATGACCTGTCAACGCGGAAGAATGAACCTCCGAGATAACTCTACTGGTCCAATCATCAGGGACAAACAGTCTACCAGGCGGACAGCGATCAGGCCTATCCACCTGAAACTCCTGCAAAGAACGCCGCAGGTCTGGGGAGACAGCTGACAATATCACCCCATCCTTCAGGATGCCGGTAGGTTCGGAATCACCAGGCGAGTCAGGCTCAAAACTCCTAGAGAGGGCATCCGCCTTCACATTCTTGGACCCAGGCAGATATGACACCACAAAGTTAAATCGGGAGAAAAACAACGACCAGCGCGCCTGTCTAGGATTCAGACGCCTGGCCGACTCAAGATAAATTAGATTCTTGTGGTCAGTGAGGACCACCACCTGGTGTCTAGCACCCTCAAGCCAATGACGCCACTCCTCAAACGCCCACTTCATGGCCAGAAGTTCCCGATTTCCCACATCATAATTTCGCTCAGCGGGCGAAAACTTTCGGGAGAAAAACGCACATGGTCTCATTACTGAGCAGTCAGGATCTTTCTGCGACAAAACTGCACCTGCTCCGATCTCCGAAGCATCCACCTCAACCTGGAACGGAAGTAACACATCAGGTTGGCGCAACACAGGAGCGGAAGAAAAGCGGCGCTTAAGCTCTTGAAAGGCCTCCACAGCCGCAGAGGACCAATTAGCAACATCAGCACCCTTTTTGGTCAAATCAGTCAAAGGTTTAGCAATGGCAGAAAAACCCGCTATAAATCGGCGATAGAAATTAGCAAAACCCAAGAACTTTTGCAGACTCTTCAAAGAAGTAGGTTGCATCCAATCACAAATGGCCTGGACCTTGACAGGGTCCATCTCCATAGATGAAGGGGAAAAAATATATCCCAAAAAGGAAATTCTCTGAACTCCAAAACTACACTTTGAGCCCTTTACAAAAAGAGAATTAGCTCGCAAAACCTGAAAAACTCTCCTGACCTGTTGAACGTGAGATTCCCAGTCCTCCGAAAAAACAAGAATATCATCCAAATACACAATCATAAACTTATCCAGATATTCACGGAAAATATCGTGCATAAAGGACTGAAAAACGGAAGGGGCATTTGCGAGACCAAAAGGCATTACCAAATACTCAAAATGGCCTTCAGGCGTATTAAATGCGGTCTTCCACTCATCCCCCTGCTTAATCCGCACCAAATTATACGCACCACGTAGATCGATCTTAGTGAACCACTTAGCCCCCTTTATACGAGCAAACAGATCAGTCAGTAAAGGTAACGGGTACTGGTATTTAACTGTAATCTTATTCAAAAGTCGATAGTCGATACAAGGTCTCAATGAACCATCCTTTTTACCTACAAAGAAAAATCCTGCCCCTAGTGGAGACAACGAGGGGCGAATATGACCCTTTTCCAAGGATTCTCTGATATACTCCCGCATAGCAGTATGTTCAGGTACAGACAAATTAAACAAGCGACCCTTAGGAAATTTACTACCGGGGATCAATTCAATAGCGCAGTCACACTCTCTGTGAGGAGGGAGAGAATCAACTTTAGGCTCTTGAAAGACATCATAAAAATCTGACAGAAATGCTGGGATCTCAGAGGGAGTAGATGAAGAAATAGGAACCAAAGGTGCATCCCCATGAATACCCCGACATCCCCAGCTCAACACAGACATAGATTTCCAGTCCAAGACGGGATTATGAATCTGTAACCATGGCAATCCAAGCACCAAGACATCATGTAGGTTATATAACACAAGGAAACGAATAATCTCCTGATGGTCTGGGGTAAGACGCATAGTCACTTGTGTCCAATATTGTGGTTTATTGCTAGCCAAAGGTGTAGAATCAATACCCTTCAGGGGAATAGAAACTTCCAATGGCTCCAAATCAAACCCACAACGCTTGGCAAAGGACCAATCCATGAGACTCAGAGCGGCGCCAGAATCCACATAAGCATTCACAGTAACAGATGACAAGGTACAAATCAATGTCACGGACAAAAGAAATTTTGACTGCAAGGTACCTGTAGAAAAAGATTTATCAACCTTTTTATCAACCTTATTTATACGTTTAGAGCATGCTGATATAACATGAGCTGGATCTCCACAGTAGAAGCACAATCCATTTTTGCGCCTGTAATTTTGACGTTCGCCTCTAGACAAAACACGATCGCATTGCATATGCTCTAATGCCTTTTCAGAGGTCACCGCCAAATGGTGCACAGGTCTTTGCTCAGAAGACACCGCCATATGGTGCACAGGTTTTTGCTCAGAAGATACCGCCATATGGTGCACAGATTTTTCCTCAGAAGACCCCGCCATATGGTGCACAGAT
Organism: Ranitomeya variabilis; assembly: GCF_051348905.1. Lineage (NCBI taxonomy): Eukaryota > Metazoa > Chordata > Amphibia > Anura > Dendrobatidae > Ranitomeya > Ranitomeya variabilis. Next base: position 615,236,010 of record NC_135232.1, read on the forward strand.
TTGCGCTCCCGCAAACGCCGATCAATCTGGATAGCCAATTTCATGGCATCATTCAGACCTGCAGGCACAGGGAACCCCACCATGACATCCTTCACGGCATCAGAGAGACCTTCTCTGAAATTAGCTGCTAAAGCGCACTCATTCCATCTAGTAAGCACCGACCATTTACGGAATTTCTGGCAGTATATCTCAGCTTCATCTTGCCCTTGGGAAAGAGCTATCAAGGCTTTCTCAGCCAAAATCTCCAAATTAGGCTCTTCATAAAGCAACCCCAAAGCCTGAAAAAACGCATCTACATTTAACAACGCAGGATCCCCTGGCGATAATGCAAATGCCCAACTTTGTGGGTCGCCGCGCAATAGAGAGATAACAATTTTAACTTGTTGAGTATGATCACCAGCAGAGTGAGATCTCAGAGACAAAAACAATTTGCAATTTTCTCTGAAACTCAAAAACCGGGATCTGTCTCCGGTAAAGTATTCAGGCAGAGGAATCTTAGGTTCAGACATTGGAGCACGTATAACAAAATCTTGTAGGTTCTGTACTTTTGTCGCAAGGTTATTCAAACCTGCAACTAAACTCTGTGGATCCATATTCAAATGGGTGTAACCCAAGCATTCAGAGGTTAAGAGGAGAGGAGAAAAAAAAAGGCTGAAGACTGCAGTTTAAGCAAGGAATACAAATGATCAAACTAAGGTGCACTTTCAAACACAGAAAAAAAAAAAAAAAAAACCTTTTCTCCTCCTTCCTGCTTTAGTGCATCTTTTAACACATAGATTTTTACAGGCCGGCCAAACTGTTATGGTTACCCCAATGACCAGGAGAATAAAAATACAAAACGGACTAGCTCTCGGGTGATGGAAACTAAGGTCGACCGTGACCTGAACCTGACCCAACACTTACAGTAGCCGGGGGATGTACCTACGATGCCCTAGACACCACGCGCCAGCCGGAGATCTAACTACCCCTATAAGAGGAATATACAGGCCTGCCTTACCTCCAGTGAGGAACCCCAAAAGATGATAGTAGGCCCCCACAGATATTGACGGTGAGTTCAGAGGAAATGACATACGTAGGATGAACAGCAGATTTAGCACAGTGAGGTCCGCTTACTAGATAGCAGAAGGACAGGAAAGTGTTACTTCACGGTCGACCTAAAAATCACTATTCAAAAACACCATCCAGAAATTACTTTAAACTCCAGTGACAACTCATGCCACTGGAGTAGTAATTTTCTGTCCACAAGAGCTTCCAGCACTGAAGAGTCACATTGCAGATAGCTGGACAAAAATAGCAAAAACAAGAAACAAAATACAACTTAGCTGAACTGGAACTTGAGGCAGGTGAATGCAACAGAATGCTACTAGCACATTGTTGGCCGGCATATGACTAACAGCCAAGCAGCCTTAAATAGGAAACTCCCCTAGAGGGTGGCGACAGGTAATCAGAGATGGAGGAAGGCACATAGGAGGCACTACCATAACAGACCACCGGGGGAGCCCACAAACCGAATTCACAACAGTCTATGTCTTTTTGCTCCTGACTCCTGGTCTCCTGTTCTTTGCAAGATAAGCTAAGTCCTGCTTTCTTATTTTTGTTTATTCACTTTGCTTCTATTTTGTTCCAGCTTGTTCATAATGTGATTCCTGATTTTTGCTGGAAGCTCTAGGGGGCTGATATTCTCCCCCCACACCGTTAGTCGGTGCGGGGGTTCTTGGATATTCAGCGTGGATATTTTTGTAGGGTTTTTGCTGACCGTATAAGTCTCCTTCCTATTTTCTGCTATTAATTAGTGGGCCTCTCTTTGCTAAATCTAGTTCATTCTTACGTTTGTCTTTTCTTCGTACCTCACCGTTATTATTTGTTGGGGGCTTGTATTATAACTTTGGGGTCCTTTCTCTTGAGGCAAGTGAGGTCTTATTTTCTCTGAAAGGGTTAGTTAGTTCTCCGGCTGGTGCGAGACGTCTAGAATCAACGTAGGTACGTTCCCCGGCTACTTCTAGTTGTTGTGCTAGGATTAGATATACGGTCAGCCAAGTTACCACCTCCCTATGAGCTGGTTTTTGTGTTTGCGGACTTAGCTGGTACTTCTGAGATCCTCTACCACTAGAATCACAACAGTATTCCAGGCCAACAAGTGAATATTTATTGCATTGCAGAAGCGGGATTAAAAGAAAAGAAGTTCTGAGTTGTTTTTTTTTTTTTTCTTCTTCCCCTTTTTCCTCTGAGTGGCTTGAAGCTCTGCTGCAGACATGAATGTTCAGACTCTGATTACTAGTGTGGATCAGCTTGCTGCACGAGTGCAGGGCATTCAGGATTTTGTTATTAGTAGTCCTATGTCAGAGCCTAAGATACCTATTCCTGAGCTTTTCTCTGGTGATCGATTTAAATTTGGGAATTTTAGGAATAATTGTAAATTGTTTCTATCTTTGAGACCGCGTTCGTCTGGAGACTCAGCTCAGCAAGTTAAAATTGTTATCTCTTTCTTGCGTGGCGACCCCCAGGATTGGGCTTTTTCATTGGCGCCAGGAGATCCGGCATTGGCAAATATTGATGCGTTTTTTCTGGCACTCGGATTGCTTTATGAGGAGCCCAATCTTGAAATTCAGGCAGAAAAAGCGTTGCTGGCTATCTCTCAGGGCCAAGATGAGGCTGAAGTGTATTGCCAAAAATTTCGGAAATGGTCCGTGCTTACTCAATGGAATGAGTGTGCTCTGGCCGCAAATTTCAGAAATGGCCTTTCTGAAGCCATTAAGAATGTGATGGTGGGTTTTCCCATTCCTACAAGTCTGAGTGATTCTATGGCTCTGGCCATTCAGATAGATCGGCGTTTGCGGAAGCGTAAATCTGCTAATCCTCTGGCAGTGTTGTCTGAACGGACACCTGACTCAATGCTATGTGATAGAATTCAGACTAGAACTGAACGACAAAATCATAGACGTCAGAATGGGTTGTGTTTTTACTGTGGTGATTCTACACATGTTATCTCAGCATGCTCTAAACACCTAACAAAGATGGTTAGTCCTGTCGCCATTGGTAATTTGCATCCTAAGTTTATTTTGTCTGTAACTCTAATTTGCTCATTGTCTTCCTACCCTGTAATGGCATTTGTGGATTCAGGTGCTGCCCTGAGTCTTATGGACTTGTCGTTCGCCAAGCGCTGTGGTTTTGTCCTGGAGCCTTTGAAAAATCCTATTCCTCTTAGAGGAATTGATGCTACGCCATTGGCGGAGAATAAACCGCAGTATTGGACACAAGTGACCATGTGTATGACTCCTGAACATCGGGAGGTGATTCGTTTTCTTGTTCTGCATAAAATGCATGATTTGGTCGTTTTAGGTCTGCCATGGTTACAGACCCATAATCCAGTTTTGGATTGGAAGGCAATGTCTGTGTCAAGTTGGGGTTGTCAGGGAATTCATTGCGATTCCCCGTCGGTGTCTATTGCTTCTTCTACTCCTTCTGAAGTTCCGGAGTATTTGTTGGACTATCAGGATGTATTCAGTGAGTCCAGGTCCAGTGCCCTTCCTCCTCATAGGGACTGTGACTGCGCTATAGATTTGATTCCTGGTAGTAAATTTCCTAAGGGACGATTATTTAATTTATCTGTACCTGAGCATGCCGCAATGCGTTCTTATATAAAGGAGTCTTTGGAGAAGGGACATATTCGTCCATCCTCTTCCCCTCTTGGTGCGGGATTCTTTTTTGTAGCCAAGAAAGACGGGTCTTTGAGACCTTGTATAGACTATCGGCTTCTCAATAAAATCACGGTCAAATTTCAGTATCCTTTGCCACTATTGTCGGACTTGTTTGCTCGGATTAAGGGTGCCAAGTGGTTCACCAAGATAGATCTTCGTGGTGCGTACAACCTTGTGCGCATTAAGCAGGGAGATGAATGGAAAACTGCGTTTAATACGCCCGAAGGTCATTTTGAGTACTTGGTGATGCCTTTTGGGCTTTCTAATGCTCCTTCAGTGTTTCAGTCTTTTATGCATGACATCTTCCGGAAGTATCTAGATGAATTTATGATTGTTTATTTGGATGATATTCTGGTTTTTTCTGATGATTGGGATTCTCATGTAAAGCAGGTCAGGATGGTGTTTCAGGTTTTGCGTGATAATGCTTTGTTTGTGAAGGGCTCAAAGTGTCTCTTTGGAGTGCAGAAGGTTTCCTTTCTGGGTTTCATTTTCTCCCCTTCTACAGTAGAGATGGACCCAGTCAAGGTCCGAGCTATTCATGATTGGACTCAACCCACGTCTGTTAAGAGTCTTCAGAAGTTCTTGGGTTTTGCTAATTTCTACCATCGTTTTATTGCTAATTTCTCTAGCGTTGTTAAACCTTTGACGGATATGACCAAGAAAGGTTCTGATGTGGCTAATTGGGCTCCGGCAGCCGTGGAGGCTTTCCGGGAGCTGAAGCGCCGGTTTACTTCGGCGCCTGTTTTGTGCCAGCCTGATGTCTCACTTCCCTTTCAGGTTGAAGTGGACGCTTCTGAGATCGGTGCAGGGGCTGTTTTGTCGCAGAAAGGCTCTGGTTGCTCTGTGATGAGACCTTGTGCTTTTTTTCCTAGGAAATTTTCGCCTGCGGAGCGGAACTATGATGTTGGTAATCGGGAGTTGTTGGCCATGAAGTGGGCATTTGAGGAGTGGCGTCATTGGCTCGAGGGAGCTAAGCATCGTGTGGTGGTCTTGACGGATCACAAAAATTTGATGTATCTCGAGTCTGCTAAGCGCCTGAATCCTAGACAGGCTCGTTGGTCGTTGTTTTTCTCCCGTTTTGACTTTGTGGTCTCGTACCTGCCTGGTTCGAAGAATGTGAAGGCTGATGCTCTTTCTAGGAGTTTTGTGCCTGACTCTCCGGGAGTCTCAGAGCCAGCTGGTATTCTTAAAGAGGGAGTAATCTTGTCGGCCATTTCTCCTGATTTGCGTCGTGTGTTGCAGAGATTTCAGGCTGGTAGACCTGACCTTTGCCCACCTGATAGACTGTTTGTTCCTGATAAATGGACCAGCAGAGTTATCTCCGAGGTTCATTCCTCAGTGTTGGCGGGGCATCCTGGGATTTTTGGTACCAGAGATTTGGTGGCTAGGTCCTTTTGGTGGCCTTCCTTGTCGCGGGATGTGCGTTCTTTTGTGCAGTCCTGTGGGATTTGTGCTCGGGCTCAGCCTTGCTGTTCTCGTGCCAGCGGGTTGCTTTTGCCCTTGCCCGTCCCGAAGAGGCCCTGGACACACATTTCCATGGATTTCATTTCAGATCTTCCGGTGTCTCAAGGTATGTCTGTCATCTGGGTGGTGTGTGATCGCTTTTCCAAGATGGTCCATTTGGTGCCCTTGCCTAAGTTGCCTTCCTCTTCTGAATTGGTTCCTTTGTTCTTTCAGAATGTGGTTCGCTTGCACGGCATTCCTGAGAATATCGTGTCTGACAGAGGATCCCAGTTTGTGTCCAGATTCTGGCGATCTTTTTTGTGCTAAGATGGGCATTGATTTGTCGTTTTCATCTGCCTTTCATCCTCAGACTAATGGCCAAACGGAGCGAACCAATCAGACGCTGGAGGCTTATTTGAGATGTTTTGTTTCTGCGGATCAGGATGATTGGGTGACCTTCTTGCCATTGGCTGAGTTTGCCCTCAATAATCGGGCTAGTTCTGCTACTTTGGTTTCGCCATTTTTCTGCAACTCTGGTTTTCATCCTCGTTTTTCCTCGGGTCATGTTGAACCTTCTGACTGTCCTGGGGTGGATTCCGTGGTGGATAGGTTGCAGCGGATTTGGAATCATGTGGTGGACAACTTGAAGTTGTCACAGGAGAAGGCTCAGCGTTTTGCCAACCGCCGCCGCGGTGTGGGTCCCCGACTTCGTGTTGGGGATTTGGTTTGGTTATCTTCTCGGTATGTCCCTCTGAAGGTTTCCTCTCCTAAGTTTAAGCCTCGCTTTATTGGTCCTTATAAAATTTTGGAAGTCCTTAATCCGGTGTCTTTTCGTTTAGATCTTCCGGTGTCATTTGCCATTCACAATGTGTTCCATAGGTCTTTGTTACGGCGGTACGTTGTGCCTGTGGTTCCTGCTGTTGACCCTCCGGCTCCGGTCTTGGTTGAGGGCGAGTTGGAGTACGTGGTGGAGAAGATCTTGGATTCTCGTCTCTCTAGACGGAGGCTTCAGTATCTGGTCAAATGGAAGGGCTATGGTCAGGAGGATAATTCCTGGGTGGTCGCCTCTGATGTTCATGCGGCTGATTTGGTGCGTGCCTTTCACGCTGCTCATCCTGATCGCCCTGGTGGTCTTGGTGAGCGTTCGGTGACCCCTCCTTAAAGGGGGGGTACTGTTGTGAACTATATTTCTTGGCTCCCTCTTGTGGTCACTAGCGGTATTACACTTGGATCATCTTTCTCCAGGTTGGTACCCACCTGGTTCGTTAGGCCTTTGGTGTTCCTATTTAGACTTCCTGGAAACTCAGTCTAGTGCCTGGAATCGATGTAGTCAGTCTATGTCTGTTTGCTCCTGACTCCTGGTCTCCTGTTCTTTGCAAGATAAGCTGTCATGATCTCAATGGCAAGAGAACATAGCATAAGCATATATAGGAACTAGCTCTTGGAAGATGGGAACTGAGCTGACCATGAACTAAACCTAACGCACAACTAGCAGTGGCCGGGTAGCATGCCTACGTTGGTTCTAGATGCCCAGCCGGAGGACTAAATAAAGCTAGCAGAGGAAAATATTAGTCCTAGCTCACCTCTAGAGAAATACCCCGAAAGGAGACAGAGGCCCCCCACATGTATTGACGGTGAGTTGAGATGAAATAACAAACGTAGTATGAAAATAGGTTTAGCAAATTTGAGGTCCACTTACTACATAGCAGAAGACAGAAAGGACACTTTCATGGTCAGCTGAAAACCCTATCAAAAAACACCATCCAGAAATTACTTTAAAACTCTGGCATTAACTCATAACACCAGAGTGGCAATTCCCGTTCACAAGAGCTTTCCAGACACAGTAACGAAACTACAGCTGTGAACTGGAACAAAATGCAAAAACAAACATGGACAAGAGTCCAACTTATCTAGTAGTTGTCTAGGAGCAGGAACAAGCACAGAGAGGCTTCTGATAACATTGTTGACCGGCAAGCAACTAACAGAGCAGCAAGGTTATATAGCGACTCCCACATCTTGATGGGAACAGGTGAACAGAGAAGATGAAGACACCAGTTCAATTCCACCAGTAGCCACCGGGGGAGCCCAGAATCCAAATTCACAACAGTACCCCCCCCTCAAGGAGGGGGCACCGAACCCTCACCAGAACCACCAGGGCGATCAGGATGGGCCCTATGAAAGGCACGAACCAGATCGGAGGCATGAACATCAGATGCATTCACCCAAGAATTATCCTCCTGGCCGTATCCCTTCCACTTGACCAGATACTGGAGTCTCCGTCTGGAAACACGAGAGTCCAAAATTTTCTCCACAACGTACTCCAACTCACCCTCAACCAACACCGGAGCAGGAGGCTCAACGGAAGGCACAACCGGTACCTCATACCTGCGCAATAATGACCGATGAAAAACGTTATGAATAGAAAAGGATGCAGGGAGGTCCAAACGGAAGGAAACAGGGTTAAGAATCTCCAATATCTTATACGGGCCGATAAACCGAGGCTTAAACTTAGGAGAAGAGACCCTCATAGGGACAAAACGAGAAGACAACCACACCAAATCCCCAACAGAAAGCCGAGGACCAACACGACGGTGGCGGTTGGCAAAAAGCTGAGTCTTCTCCTGGGACAACCTCAAATTGTCCACCACCTGCCCCCAGATCTGATGCAATCTCTCCACCACAGCATCCACTCCAGGACAATCCGAAGATTCCACCTGACCAGAGGAAAATCGAGGATGAAACCCCGAATTACAGAAAAACGGGGACACCAAAGTGGCAGAGCTGGCCCGGTTATTGAGAGCGAACTCCGCCAATGGCAAAAAAGCAACCCAATCATCCTGGTCAGCAGACACAAAACACCTCAGATATGTCTCCAGGGTCTGATTAATCCGCTCGGTCTGGCCATTCGTCTGAGGATGGAAAGCGGACGAAAAAGATAAATCTATGCCCATCCTAGCACAGAATGCCCGCCAAAATCTAGACACGAATTGGGTCCCTCTGTCAGAAACGATATTCTCAGGAATACCATGCAAACGAACAACATTTTGAAAAAACAGAGGAACCAACTCGGAAGAAGAAGGTAACTTGGGCAGAGGAACCAAATGGACCATCTTAGAAAAACGGTCACACACCACCCAGATGACAGACATCTTCTGAGAAACAGGCAGATCTGAAATAAAATCCATCGAGATGTGCGTCCAAGGCCTCTTAGGAATAGGCAAGGGCAACAATAATCCACTAGCCCGAGAACAACAAGGCTTGGCCCGAGCACAAACGTCACAAGACTGCACAAAGCCTCGCACATCTCGTGACAGGGAAGGCCACCAGAAGGACCTTGCCACCAAGTCCCTGGTACCAAAAATGCCAGGATGACCTGCCAACGCAGAAGAATGAACCTCAGAGATGACTCTACTGGTCCAATCATCAGGAACAAACAGTTTATCAGGTGGGCAACGATCAGGTCTCTCCGCCTGAAACTCCTGCAAGGCCCGCCGCAGGTCTGGAGAAACGGCTGACAATACCACTCCATCCTTAAGGATACCTGTGGGCTCAGAGTTACCAGGCGAGTCAGGCTCAAAACTCCTAGAAAGGGCATCCGCCTTAACATTCTTAGAACCCGGTAGGTATGACACCACAAAATTAAACCGAGAGAAAAATAATGACCAGCGCGCCTGTCTAGGATTCAGGCGCCTGGCGGTCTCAAGATAAATCAAATTTTTGTGGTCAGTCAATACCACCACCTGATGTCTGGCCCCCTCAAGCCAATGGCGCCACTCCTCAAAAGCCCACTTCATGGCCAAAAGCTCCCGATTCCCAACATCATAATTCCGCTCAGCGGGCGAAAATTTACGGGAAAAGAAGGCACAAGGCCTCATCACGGAGCAGTCAGAACTTTTCTGCGACAACACTGCCCCAGCTCCGATCTCAGAAGCGTCGACCTCAACCTGAAAAGGTAGAGCAACATCAGGCTGACGCAACACAGGGGCAGAGGAAAAACGGCGCTTAAGCTCCCGAAAGGCCTCCACAGCATCAGGGGACCAATCAGCAACATCAGCACCCTTCTTAGTCAAATCGGTCAATGGCTTAGCAATATCCGAAAAACCAGCAATAAATCGACGATAAAAGTTAGCAAAGCCCAAAAATTTCTGAAGACTCTTAAGAGAAGAGGGCTGCGTCCAATCACAAATAGCTTGAACCTTGACAGGATCCATTTCAATGGAAGAGGGGGAAAAAATATATCCCAAAAAGGAAATCCTCTGTACCCCAAAAACACACTTAGAACCCTTCACACACAAAGAATTAGACCGCAAAACCTGAAAAACCCTCCTGACTTGCTGGACATGAGAGTCCCAGTCATCCGAAAAAATCAGAATATCATCCAGATACACAATCATAAATTTATCCAAATAATCGCGAAAAATATCATGCATAAAGGACTGGAAAACTGACGGAGCATTAGAAAGACCAAAAGGCATCACTAAATACTCAAAGTGGCCCTCGGGCGTATTAAATGCGGTTTTCCACTCATCCCCCTGCCTGATTCGCACCAAATTATACGCCCCACGAAGGTCAATCTTAGAGAACCACTTGGCCCCCTTTATGCGAGCAAACAAATCAGTCAGCAACGGCAATGGGTATTGATATTTAACAGTGATTTTATTCAAAAGCCGATAATCAATACATGGTCTCAAAGAGCCGTCTTTTTTTTGACACAAAGAAAAAACCGGCTCCTAAGGGAGATGACGATGGACGAATATGTCCCTTTTCCAAGGACTCCTTTATATATTCTCGCATAGCAGCATGTTCAGGCACAGACAGATTAAATAAACGACCCTTTGGGTATTTACTACCCGGGATTAAATCTATGGCACAATCGCACTCTCGGTGCGGAGGTAACGAACCAAGCTTGGATTCTTCAAAGACGTCACGATAGTCAGACAGGAACTCAGGAATTTCAGAGGGAATGGATGATGAAATGGAAACCACAGGTACATCCCCATGAGCCCCCTTACATCCCCAGCTCAACACAGACATAGCTCTCCAGTCGAGGACTGGGTTGTGAGATTGCAGCCAAGGCAATCCTAGCACCAAATCATCATGTAGATTATACAGCACCAGAAAGCGAATAATCTCCTGGTGATCCGGATTAATACGCATAGTTACTTGTGTCCAGTATTGTGGTTTATTATTAGCCAATGGGGTGGAGTCAATCCCCTTCAGAGGAATAGGAGTCTCCAAAGGCTCTAAATCATACCCACAGCGTTTGGCAAAGGACCAATCCATAAGACTCAAAGCGGCGCCAGAGTCGACATAGGCGTCCGTGGTAATAGATGACAAAGAGCAAATCAGGGTCACAGATAGAATAAATTTAGACGGTAAGGTGCAAATGGAAACAGATTTACCAAGCTTTTTAGTGCGCTTAGAGCATGCTGATATAACATGAGTAGAATCACCACAATAGAAACACAACCCATTTTTCCGTCTAAAATTCTGCCGCTCGCTTCGGGACAGAATTCTATCACACTGCATACTCTCTGGCGACTTCTCAGTGGACACCGCCAGATGGTGCACTGGTTTGCGCTCCCGCAAACGCCTATCGATCTGAATAGCCATTGTCATGGACTCATTCAGACCCGCAGGCACAGGGAACCCCACCATAACATCCTTAATGGCATCAGAGAGACCCTCTCTGAAAGTCGCCGCCAGGGCGCACTCATTCCACTGAGTAAGCACAGACCATTTACGGAATCTTTGGCAGTAAATTTCCGCTTCATCTTGCCCCTGAGATAGGGACATCAAAGTTTTTTCTGCCTGAAGCTCCAAATGAGGTTCGTCATAAAGCAACCCCAAGGCCAGAAAAAACGCATCCACATTGAGCAACGCAGGATCCCCTGGTGTCAATGAAAAAGCCCAGTCTTGAGGGTCGCCCCGGAGCAAGGAAATCACAATCCTGACCTGCTGTGCAGGGTCTCCGGCAGAGCGAAATTTCAGAGACAAAAATAATTTGCAATTATTTCGAAAATTCTGAAACCCGGATCTATTCCCCGAGAAAAATTCCGGCAAAGGAATTCTCGGCTCAGATACAGGTGCATGACAAACAAAATCTTGCAAATTTTGTACCTTCGTGGCGAGATTATTCAAACCTGCAGTTACACTCTGAAGATCCATTACAAACAGGTGGACACAGAGCCATTCAAGGGTTAAGAGGAGGTAAGAAGCAGCTAGACAGCAATTAAGGGCTAGGCAGCAAAACTCTGAGGGGGGAAAAAAAAAAAATTTCCCTTCAACACTTCTTTTTCTCCTGCTTCAGCCCAAACAATTAACACCTTGTTGGCCGGTCAAACTGTCATGATCTCAATGGCAAGAGAACATAGCATAAGCATATATAGGAACTAGCTCTTGGAAGATGGGAACTGAGCTGACCATGAACTAAACCTAACGCACAACTAGCAGTGGCCGGGTAGCATGCCTACGTTGGTTCTAGATGCCCAGCCCAGCCGGAGGACTAAATAAAGCTAGCAGAGGAAAATATTAGTCCTAGCTCACCTCTAGAGAAATACCCCGAAAGGAGACAGAGGCCCCCCACATGTATTGACGGTGAGTTGAGATGAAATAACAAACGTAGTATGAAAATAGGTTTAGCAAATTTGAGGTCCACTTACTACATAGCAGAAGACAGAAAGGACACTTTCATGGTCAGCTGAAAACCCTATCAAAAAACACCATCCAGAAATTACTTTAAAACTCTGGCATTAACTCATAACACCAGAGTGGCAATTCCCGTTCACAAGAGCTTTCCAGACACAGTAACGAAACTACAGCTGTGAACTGGAACAAAATGCAAAAACAAACATGGACAAGAGTCCAACTTATCTAGTAGTTGTCTAGGAGCAGGAACAAGCACAGAGAGGCTTCTGATAACATTGTTGACCGGCAAGCAACTAACAGAGCAGCAAGGTTATATAGCGACTCCCACATCTTGATGGGAACAGGTGAACAGAGAAGATGAAGACACCAGTTCAATTCCACCAGTAGCCACCGGGGGAGCCCAGAATCCAAATTCACAACAATAAGCTAAGTCCTGCTTTCTTATTTTTGTTTATTCGCTTTGCTTCTATTTTGTTCCAGCTTGTTCATAATGTGATTCCTGATTTTTGCTGGAAGCTCTAGGGGGCTGATATTCTGCCCCCACACCGTTAGTCGGTGCGGGGGTTCTTGGATATTCAGCGTGGATATTTTTGTAGGGTTTTTGCTGACCGTATAAGTCTCCTTCCTATTTTCTGCTATTAATTAGTGGGCCTCTCTTTGCTAAATCTAGTTCATTCTTACGTTTGTCTTTTCTTCTTACCTCACCGTTATTATTTGTTGGGGGCTTGTATTATAACTTTGGGGTCCTTTCTCTTGAGGCAAGTGAGGTCTTATTTTCTCTGAAAGGGTTAGTTAGTTCTCCGGCTGGTGCGAGACGTCTAGAATCAACGTAGGTACGTTCCCCGGCTACTTCTAGTTGTGCTAGGATTAGATATACGGTCAGCCAAGTTACCACCTCCCTATGAGCTGGTTTTTGTGTTTGCGGACTTAGCTGGTACTTCTGAGATCCTCTACCACTAGGATCACAACATCCATCTATCAGGAACAAACAGTTTCCCCACTGGACAGCAGTCAGGTTTATCAGCCTGAAACTCCCGAAGCACCCGCCGTAAATCAGGAGAGATGGCAGAAAGAATCACACCCTCCTTGAGAATACCAGTAGGCTCAAGGACTCCCGGAGAATCAGGCAAAAAACTCCTAGAAAGGGCATCAGCCTTCACATTCTTAGATCCCGGAATATACGAGACCACAAAATCAAAACGGGAGAAAAACAGAGACCATCGAGCCTGTCTAGGACTCAACCGCTTGGCAGACTCAAGGTAAATCAGATTCTTATGATCGGTCAAGACCACAACGCGATGCTTGGCTCCCTCAAGCCAATGTCGCCACTCCTCAAATGCCCACTTCATAGCCAACAACTCCCGATTGCCGACATCATAATTACGCTCAGCAGGCGAAAACTTTCTGGAGAAGAAAGCACACGGCTTCAACACAGAGCCATCAGAGCCTCTCTGAGACAAAACGGCCCCTGCCCCAATCTCAGAAGCGTCAACCTCAACCTGAAAAGGGAGAGAAACATCTGGCTGACGCAACACAGGGGCAGAAGTAAACGACGTTTAAGCTCCTGAAAGGCCTCAACAGCCGCAGAGGACCAATTCATCACATCAGCGCCTTTCTTCGTCAAATCGGTCAGAGGCTTAACCACACTGGAAATATTAGCAATGAAGCGGCGATAAAAATTAGCAAAGCCCAAAAATTTCTGAAGGCTCTTCACAGATGTGGGTTGAGTCCAATCATGAATGGCCTGGACCTTAACAGGGTCCATCTCAATAGCCGAGGGAGAAAAAATGAAACCCAAAAACGAAACCTTCTGAACTCCAAAGAGGCACTTAGACCCCTTCACAAACAACTCATTAGCACGAAGGATCTGAAATACCATCCTGACCTGCTTCACATGAGACTCCCAATCATCGGAAAAAAACAAAATATCATCCAAATATACAATCATAAATTTATCCAGATAATTCCGGAAGATATCATGCATAAAGGACTGAAACACAGATGGAGCATTAGAGAGCCCGAATGGCATCACAAGTAGTGTTGAGCATTCCGATACCGCAAGTATCGGGTATCGGCCGATACTTGCGGGTATCGGAATTCCGATACCGAGATCCGATACTTTTGTGGTATCGGGTATCGGTATCGAAACAACATTAATGTGTAAAATAAAGAATTAAAATAAAAAATATTGCTATACTCACCTCTCCGACGCAGCCTGCACCTTACCGAGGGAACCGGCAGCGTTGTTTGCTTAAAATTCGCGCTTTAACTTCCTTACGCGAAGTCCCGGCTTGTGATTGGTCGCGCGACGCCCATGTGACCGCGACGCAACCAATCACAGCAAGCCGTGACGTAATTTCAGGTCCTTCAGGATTTTAAAATTACGTTCCGGCGTTGTGATTGGTTGCATCGCAGTCACATGGGCGACGCGACCAATCACAAGCCGTGACGTCACGGGAGGCTGGACACGCGCGCATTTTAAAATGCGCGCGTCTCCTGCCTCCCGTGACGTCACGGCTTGTGATTGGTCGCGTCGCCCATGTGACTGCGACGCAACTAATCACAACGCCGGAACGTAATTTTAAAATCCTGAAGGACCTGAAATTACGTCACGGCTTGCTGTGATTGATTGCGTCGCGGTCACATGGGCGGCGCGCGACCAATCACAAGCCGGGACTTCGCGTAAGGAAGTTAAAGCGCGAATTTTAAGCAAACAACGCTGCCGGTTCCCTCGGTAAGGTGTAGGCTGCGTCGGAGAGGTGAGTATAGCAATATTTTTTATTTTAATTCTTTATTTTACACATTAATATGGTTCCCAGGGCCTGAAGGAGAGTTTCCTCTCCTTCAGACCCTGGGAACCATCAGGAATACCGTCCGATACATGAGTCCCATTGACTTGTATTGGTATCGGGTATCGGTATCGGATTAGATCCGATACTTTGCCGGTATCGGCCGATACTTTCTGATACCGATACTTTCAAGTATCGGACGGTATCGCTAAACACTAATCACAAGGTATTCAAAATGGCCTTCGGGCGTATTAAATGCTGTTTTCCATTCATCACCCTGTTTAATACGAACAAGATTATACGCCCCTCGAAGGTCAATCTTGGTAAACCAACTAGCCCCCTTAATCCGAGCAAACAAATCAGAAAGCAAAGGTAAAGGGTACTGGAATTTGACCGTGATCTTATTGAGAAGGCGATAATCTATACAGGGCCTCAAGGAGCCATCCTTCTTGGCAACAAAAAAGAACCCCGCTCCAACGGTGACGAAGACGGGCGAATATGCCCCTTCTCCAAAGACTCCTTTACATAACTCCGCATAGCGGCATGCTCTGGCACAGACAGATTGAAAAGTCGACCCTTAGGGAACTTACAGCCAGGAATCAAGTTAATAGCACAATCGCAGTCCCTATGAGGAGGAAGGGAACTGGACTTGGGCTCATCAAATATATCCTGGAAATGTGACAAAAACTCAGGAACTTCAGAAGAGGGGGAAGAGGAAATTGACATCAAAGGAACATCACTATGTATCCCTTGACAACCCCAACTAGTCACAGACATAGATTTCCAATCCAGCACTGGATTATGTACCTGTAACCATGGAAAACCCAGCACAACAACATCGTGCAAATTATGCAACACCAAAAAACGAATATTTTCCTGATGTGCTGGAGCCATGTACATGGTCAACTGTGTCCAGTACTGAGGTTTATTCTTGGCCAATGGCGTAGCATCAATCCCCCTCAAGGGAATAGGGCTCCGCAAAGGCTCCAAGGAAAAACCACAGCGTTTGGCAAATTCCAAGTCCATTAAGTTCAGGGCAGCGCCTGAATCCACAAATGCCATAACAGAAAAGGATGACAATGAGCAAATCAGGGTAACAGACAAGAGAAATTTAGGCTGTACAGTACTAATGGTAACAGACCTAGCGACCCTCTTAGTACGCTTAGAACAATCAGAAATAGCATGAGTAGAGTCACCACAGTAAAAACACAGCCCATTCTGACGTCTGAATTCCTGCCGTTCCGCTCTAGTCAAAATCCTATCACATTGCATAGGCTCAGGACTCTGCCCAGAGGACACCGCCATATGGTGCACCACCTTGCGCTCGCGCAGGCGCCGATCAATCTGAATGGCCAAAGACATTGATTCGTTCAAACCAGCAGGCGTGGGGAACCCCACCATAACATCTTTAAGGGCTTCAGAAAGACCCTTTCTGAAAATTGCTGCCATGGCATACTCATTCCATTTTGTGAGCACAGACCACTTTCTAAATTTCTGGCAGTATACTTCTGCCGCTTCCTGACCCTGACACAGACACAGGTTTTTTCTGCCTGATCCACAGAATTAGGTTCGTCATACAGCAATCCGAGCGTTTGAAAAAATGCGTCTATATTGAGCAATGCAGGATTTCCTGGCTCAAGGGAGAATGCCCAGTCCTGCGGGTCTCCACACAGCAGAGAAATGACAATCTTCACAATCTGCAGTTATTTTTAAAGTTCAAAAATTTAGATCTATCCCCAGAAAACAAATCAGGAATAGGAATTCTAGGCTCTAAAACCGGAGTGTGAACAACATAATCTTGGATACTCTGTACCCTTGCAGCGAGTTGATCCACACGCGAGGACAGACCCTGAACCTCCATGTCAGCACCGGAATCCTGAACCACCCAGAGATTAAGGGGAAAAAAAGACAAAACAGGCTGCAAAGGAAAAGAAAAAAAATGGCTCAGAACTTTTTTTTCCCTCTTTTGAGATGCATTCAACACATTGCGGGCCAGCTGTACTGTTATGACCTGGTGGTTAAGAAGCAAAACACTGATATGACCTGGTGGTTAAAGAGCAACATGGGACAAGCTCTGAGGAGGTGGTATCTTTACTGACCGCAGTTCCTAATCCTAACACCAACACTAGAAATAGCCGTGGAGTGTTCCTGTCTCTCCCTAGACACCTCGTCACAGCCTGAGAACTAACTACCCCTAAAGATGGAAACAGAAAGCTATCTTGCCTCAGAGAAATTCCCAAAAGGAAAGATAGCCCCCCACAAATATTGACTGTGAGTGGAGAGGGAAATAACATACACAGAAATGAAAACAGATTTTAGCAAAGGAGGCCAATACTAATCTAAATAGACAGAATAGGAAAGGATACTGTGCGGTCAGTATTAAAAACTAAAAATCCACGCAGAGTTTACAAAAATGATCTCCACACCGACTCACGGTGTGGAGGGCAAATCTGCTTCCCCAGAGCTTCCAGCTAGCCTGAATATATCATAATGACAAGCTGGACAAAAGGAAACATAACATGAGCTGAGCAATAAAGTCCAAAGCAAATGGACAACAAAGAACTAGCAAAAACTTATCTTTTGCTGAAATGGACAGGCCATCAGAGAAATCGAAGGAGAGATCTGAATCCCAAACCAGAAACATTGACAGCTGGCATGAACTGAAGACCAGAGCCAGGTTAAATAGCAAAGCCAGGAGAGACGATCAGTGAAAGCAGCTGCTACAACTAAACTCAAGGAGCAGCAGTTCCACTCGAAACCACCAGAGGGAGCCCAAGGGCAGAACTCACAAAAGTACCATTCACAACCACAGGAGGGAGCCCAAGGACGGAATTCACAACAGTTGTCATGCACCAACTGCGTCAAGGTCTGTATTTTGTCATGGAAGTGCATGACATACTCCACTATGGACACTTCAGAAGGGTTTGGCTCCTCTTCCCAGGATTCCCTTACCAACTGAAGGGGTCCCCGGACTCGACTGCTGTACAGGAGCTCAAAGGGGGAGAGCCCCGTCGAGGTCTGCGGTATCTCTCGGTAAGCGAATAGCAGGTGTGGGAGGTACGGCTCCCAGTCGCGTCCTTGGGTCTCAACCAGCATGCGTAGCATCTGTTTGAGGGTACCGTTGAAGCGCTCACACAGTCTGTGGGTGAAAAGCACTCGGTACCAGACGCTTCATCTGCATTCTCTTACAGAGAGCCTCCATTAGGCGAGACATGAATTGGGTCCCTTGATCGGTAGGCATCTCCCTGGGAAATCCTACCTGTGAAAAGAAAGCCAACAGTGCATCCGCCACCTTATCTGCCCTAGTGGAGGACAGAGCCACTGCCTCTGGGTACCGGGTAGCGTAGTCTACCACAGGGAGGGAGGACATATTGCTTTCCAGAGCTGCTAGGCACGGCCAGCGGGCCCACAATGTCCACCGCGATCCTCTGGAAAGGCTCCTCTATCACTGGCAAAGGGATCAGGGGAGCCTTAAGAGCAGGCCCCACTTCCCCACCCTTTGGCAGGTGATACAGGAGCAGCAGTAGTTCATCACATCTGTCCCCATCTTGGGCCAATAGAAGTGTTAAGACAGCCAGGCCTTAGTTTTGCTGATCCCCAAGTGTTCAGCGAGCGAGATCTCATGGGCAATCCGCAACAACTCACTCCTGAATTGGTGCGGGACGACCAGCTGTCTTTCCCACAACCACTCCTTTTGGGATTTTCCGGGGACTGTTTCCCGGTACAACCTCCCTCGTTCCCAGAACACCCTCTCCTTATCTGTCACGGAGGTGGGCGTCTCGGCGAGGCGTCTCAAATTCTCCAGGCTCACATCTGAGTGCAGAGCGGCCTGGAACTCTTGGCTAGGGGCAGCCAGAAGCGACGTCAGGGTCCCTTCCCCACGGGAACCCTCTGGGACTTGCTCTGGGTCCATCTTTGGTTCAGTCACGCCTGTGACTGAGGAGGGTCCAGAACCTCTGACTGCGGGTGACAGCAGCTACGTAGGCTGTCTCCCCAGGGATTTCATTCAGACCCATCAGCCGGCGCTGCTATGGGTACTAGCTCCCCATCCACCCCCAACATTCCAGGAGCAGTGCTACTTATGGGGCAGTTACCTTCCTCTGTGGCATGGATCTGCATCTCCCCATTTCCCTGAGCACCATCACTTGCTCCTGTCAGGGGTTCCTCAGCCATCCCACCCCGCAGAGTGACATGGCTGAGCACTTCTGCACCTGTGAACACATAATTCCTAGGAAACAAATGGTTATCAGGTAAAACATGCATATTTTCATCAACCGCATCATCAGTATTACCCTCGCCATTTACAATTTCTTCAGGGCTATGAGGATATTTTTTATGAGCCTGTACCTCGGACGATGCGTCCCTAATTCATAATTTCATGTTGTAGACGGTCCGGCTGGGAAGACAATAGACGTGTCCTCCTGTAGCCATCTGACATGTATGCTTTAATTGAACCCCCAGGCACCTCCATGCCCCCTGCTGGCATGGCTTCCTCATTCAAGCTTTGAAGTGCCATCTACACTGGTCTCAGTCCATTACCTTACTAAGGGCATGTTCACACTTTGCAGATTTTGCTGCGGATTTTTCCACAGCGGATTTGGAAAAACCGCATTGAAAAACCGCTGCGGTTTTCCCTGCGGATTTTCCTGCGGTTTCTTCTGCGGATTCCTCTGCGGGTTTTCAACAGCACTTTCCTATTGGTGCATGTTGAAAACCGCTGCGGAATCCGCAGAAAGAAGTGACATGCTCCTTCTTTTTTTCCGCAGCAATTCCGCGCGGTTTTTAAAGGGATTTTCCGCAAAGTGGGCACAGCGGTTTTTGTTTTCCATAGGGTAACATTGTACTGTACCCTGCATGGAAAACTGCTGCGGATCCGCAGCGTCAAATCCGCTGCGGATCCGCTGCAAAAACCGCAAAGTGTGAACATAGCCTAAAGGGTCTTCATTCAAGTAGGGAAAAGGTGGGGGCCAGGAGTGCTTATGTCCCTGCAGACGTGTGACCAGGTGAATTCTGATATGAGACAAAATGTAGTCAGGCTAATCTCTGATTGGAGGCCAGCATTATGCCCCATATCCAAGATGGCGGCTGCTCCCTCTTCACACCCCCTCTCCTGCTGGTGGTGACTGGCTTCCGGACTTCCGATTTACGGTTGGCCTCATAGGCATTGGCAATCTGCGCTGCTTTAGTCACGTCTTTGGGCTCTCTGTCCATCACAATCTGTCGCACCGCAGCTGGGCAAAGATGTAAGAACTGGTCTTTGATCAGGTCTCCCAGCTGCTCAAAGGTGGTCACAGACAGTCCTAGGATCCACTGGTTAAAGTGGGTCCTGAGTCCATGCACCACATCGCCGTAGCTGTCGTATGGGCCACGTTGGAGGTTCCAGAACTTTCTACGGTAAACCTCAGGTGTAAGCTGATACTTGGTTGTCAGGGCCTGTTTGATGGACTCAGAGTCACCATCTTGTTGTTGACGGAGAGCAACAAACAACTACAGAGCTTTGCCTCTTAGCCCTGGGGTCAGGCATCGGGCCCATTGGTCCCCAGGCAGCCGGTACTGTCTGCAGGCTTTCTCAAATGCCCGCAGAAAACTGTCCAACTCCCCGTCCTTTTCCAACCACAGGAAAGTGCTCTGGCCATGCTTTAGGGATCTGAGCGCTGTTGGGCTCACCGCTGAACTGGGACGACCTCTGCACCTGGAGTTGGGCTAACTGCAGTTGGTAATCCCGCTCCGCGCTCTCTGTGTCATGTCGGACGCTGTTCACACTAGGGCGTCCGACAGACAGCGGTAATTCCACATTCGTCCACTATACGTTCTGTGGTGCCGGCTAGACTTTATCCAGGTTGTCCGGGGTTAATCTAGCTGGTAATCGGGTTGTTCTTGCATGTACTGGGGAAATTCGTTGTGTACCTAGATGACATTCTCATTTATTCATGCGACCGTGATACTCATTTAGAGCATGTGAGGCAGGTGTTACAGCTACTCAGAGAAAATAAGCTCTATGCAAAACTGGAGAAATGTGTTTTTTCGGTTCAGGAGTTGCCTTTCTTGGGTTATATTGTGTCTGCTTCAGGGTTTAAAATGGACGCCGCTAAGGTGCATGCGGTGCTGCATTGGGAACGGCCTGATAACCTAAAAGCACTCCAGCGGTTCCTTGGATTTTCTAATTATTATAGAAAATTTATCAAAGATTTTTCTACCATTGCTAAATCGCTTACTGACATGACGAAAAAGGGTACCAATTTCTCCGCCTGGCCTGAGGCTGCTGTGCGCGCATTCAAATTTCTGAAGAACAGTTTTGCTTCGGCCCCCATTCTGGTGCAACTGGACGTATCAAAACCATTTACCGTGGAAGTCGATGCGTCTGAGGTTGGAGTGGGGGCGGTGCTGTCACAAGGCTCATCCTTGGGCGTGTTGCGTCCATGCGCCTATTTTTCCAAGAAGCTGTCGCCCGCCGAACGTAACTACGATATCGGCAACAGGGAGTTGTTGGCTATCAAGTTGGCTTTTGAGGAATGGCGACACTTCTTGGAGGGGTCGGTCCACCAGGTTACAGTTATCACCGACCATAAAAATCTGCTTTATTTAGAGTCAGCCAAGCGTCTGTCCCCCAGGCAGGCTCGCTGGGCATTGTTTTTTACGCGATTCAACTTTTTTGTTAAGTACCAACCGGGGTCTAAGAACACTAAGGCAGATGCTTTATCCAGGTGTTTTCCGGGGGGAGAACCTCGGGAAGATCCGGTACCCATCCTCCAAAAGGGTGTAGTGGTATCGGCTCTCACGACAGAGGTTGAGGCTGAGATTGCCGAGGCTCAGGAGGAAGTACCACCAGAGCTTCCCATTAACAAATCATTTGTACCGCTCCATCTTCGCCTAAAGGTGTTGGGTGAGCATCATGATGCTGTTCTGGCTGGCCATCCAGGGGTTAGGGGTACCTTGGAGTTGGTGTCGCGTCGGTTTTGGTGGCCCAAAATCCGACAGGACGTGGTCTCGTACGTGTCAGCATGTACCACGTGTGCTAGGGCTAAGACGCCTCGCTCTCTTCCTGCTGGCTCGTTACATCCTCTAGGGGTACCCAGTAGGCCATGGACGAAGATCTCTATGGATTTTATTACAGACTTGCCCTCCTCAGCTGGGAACACAGTCATCCTGGTGGTTGTTGATCGGTTCTCAAAGATGTCGCACTTTGTGTCCTTGCCTTCATTGCCTAACGCGAAGACTCTGGCTCAGGTTTTTGTGCAGGAGGTGGTCAGACTTCATGGGGTCCCGTCTGACATAGTGTCGGATTGGGGTACTCAGTTTGTGGCAAAGTTTTGGAAAGCGTTTTGCTCACGGCTGGGGATCAAGTTGTCGCATCCTTCGGCATTTCATCCTCAGTCAAATGGTCAGACCGAGCGTATGAACCAGAATTTGGAGCAGTATTTACGCTGCTTTGTTTCTGACAATTAGGAGGAGTGGTCGACGTTCCTTCCTTTGGCTGAGTTTGCCATTTATAATCACCACCAGGAATCGTCTGGGGAGTCCCCGTTCTTTTGTGTTTACGGGTACCATCCTCAATTTTGTACTCTGCGTCAGGGTGGCTCTGCTGGCGTTCCGGAGGAGGACCAGCTAGGAGCACAACTGTCAACCGTTTGGAGGAGAGTGAAATAGCGCTTGCTGAGCGTGGGTGCAAGGTACAAACGAGTGGCTGACAGTAGACGTGTGCCAGGTCCGGACCTGAGTGTGGGTGATTGGGTGTGGTTGTCCACAAAAAACATAAAACTCAAAGTACCATCCCTGAAATTGGGTCCAAGGTTTATTGGTCCATTTAGGGTCGCCGCCATCATTAACCCGGTAGCCTACCGATTGGAGTTTCCTACGGTTTATAAGATACACAACGTGTTTCACAGATCTCTTTTAAAGAAGGTGGTGGGTTCCGTGGACGCGGCGCTGATGCCACCTCCAGTCTTGGTAGATGGCAATTTGGAGTTTGAAGTCTCCAAGGTGGTTGACTCTCGTATGGTGCGCCGCACATTACAGTATCTGGTACACTGGCGTGGTTATGGGCCGGAGGAGAGGTCTTGGGTACCAGCTTCGGACATACATGCGGACCGGCTGGTCAGTATGTTTCACCGCCGCCATCCGGACAAGCCGGGTCCTATAAGTCGTGAGGGCCCTGGGGTCCCTCGTAGAAGGCGGGGTACTGTCATGTCGGACGCTATTCACACTAGGGTGTCCGACAGACATCGGTAATTCCACATTCGTCCACTATACGTTCTGTGGCGCCGGCTAGACTTTATCCAGGTTGTCCGGGGTTAATCTAGCTGGTAATCGGGTTGGAGGCTGGGTCACGCCTGTGGCTTTTAAATAGTCATTCTGGACTTTGGGCGTCGCCGATTACAGCTTGTGTCTTGTGCCTGGTGATCTCGGTCTGGAGTGGTGGTCTAGGAGAAGAAATATCGTATCTGGTGGTGTATTATCCTTTGTCATATTTCTCCTTCCTATATTTGTATTTGTTTTGCCCTGTGCACATTTTAGTGTTTTCCTGTGTGTCTGGGGCGTGGTGCGTTTTTAGTTTTCCCTGTCTGTGCTTTCTGTAGGGGTTGGTGTGTGGTCTAATCACTGGGTGGCGGGTGGAGGTTTCAGCATAGGACTGAAACAGGAGTCAGGGTCAGGCCTGGCGGCCCAGACAAGCACACCATCAGTGTAAATTCTGGGAGAGGGACAGACAGGGTTTTCCCTAGTCTGAGGGATATCGCAGGGGCCCGGGTAATCAGCTGTAGTCTACCCAGTACCTGCATGACACTCTGCCTCCCGCTGGGCTCTCTCCACTTGGTATTGCTGGATCAGCCTCAGACATCCCTCACGGTTGTCAGCGGGGAGTTGTTCTAAGGCCATCGGCAGGTGGAGGTCCAATCCGCCCTGACTGCAAGTAGGGCCGGCATTCAGTGGTTGGACCTCTGCGGCAGCACCAATTCCACTTGGGCCGGCTTCTGCGCCCGCTGTGCTCTGAGAGCGGTCTGGAGCGGCTTCCCATTGCACCAGATCCACGACCAGCTGGTCTTTGTTTTTGCCTGCAAAGTCAATCTGCTGTGACATGCACAAGACAATAAGGGTGTCCTTGGTCTGCTTCTTATAAAAGGTTTCTCCCAGCAAAACCATAGTTGCCAAATAAAAGATAGGATAGAAAAACGAAGAGAAGGGTAGGGGGTAATCGCAAGTACAAACAATTGTCTCAGGACTAGTAAACACTGAGCTTGTTCTCCAAAACTTTTTTGCGCCAAGTCCTCGCAAGAACTGTGCAAGTTTTTAGTAAGAGGAATGATTGCTCAAACCAGATCACTAATGCTCTATTATCCCAGCGCTCTGCCACCAATATGTCACGAATCCCACCATGTTGCCACCAATATGTCATGGTTCACGGGGAAGATACCTTTCTCATCCCCACTACTCACACCAATTTGTCTCAACCGGGGTTGTTTGGTTCCCCTGGTTCCTTCTGAAGGGGATTTATCTATATCTCACTTCCCAGTTCCGGTTTGGAACTTGAAGCTCTCTGGTGCTCCCTTTACCCTCATGTCAGATCAGGTACTGCACCTAGAGTAATTAGTTGCCAGCAAGACTGCCTGCTATGTACTGGCTATTGGGCACGCTGCAGCGAGGGCGATATAAATACTACCACTCAGGCGGGAACAATAATTATTAACTACAGAGATTCCCAATCGCACAGAACAAAGTATGCTGTCACCAGCTCCGATTTCCTAAGAATTAACGGGTCCGGAGCCAACCCAAATCAGTAGCGTAATTCACTTCAGAGGACGCGACAGTTCGTTTAGAGCATGAAGAGACAAGCTAGTAATTTTACTCCTTAAAAAGGTAGGCAGTGTTTACCAAGTATTAAAAGATATTAAAAAGAAGACAAATATATGTACAATGCATTTACAAACAAACAGGGGTTAAAATGGAAAAGAACACTTACATGTTGTTATGTCATTTTATTTCAAGATTGGCAGTGGGCTGAGGAGGACAAGGACGTCCATATATACAGTATCTAGATGCATGAGGACAGCTTGCCGGGCTGTTGTTAGCTCACTTCCTGGACCAACACTACTCCCAACTCAACAAGGGGTAAGATATGCCCTCTCGTCGTGACATCACTGAGTGGGCTGAGTAATGACATGCACTCCTCTTTCTACTATTTATGTTTTTGATTCACCAAACAAAGACATTCCTGGGAGGAGGGAGGGGCAGTGTAGAGAGACTGGTATGTGCAGCGTCAAGCCATAAACTTCTTCAGTGATTCTAGTGAGGGTTTTGAATTACACACACACAAGCAGCAGGCAGGGTGAGAAGAGAGGGGGTCGGAATGGCCCGCAGCGTGTGTCTTGTAAAGTTAGGTAGATACTCTAACATGGCATAGTCACATTATCGTGACACGCTGTGTTTAGGCACTAACCGCACCTGGACCAGGGATTTGGATTCAGAACGCTGGCCACATCGAGACCAGTGGAACACACAACTTCACTGGTAGAACACCACACTGCTTAATGACTGAACTCATTGCTTGGCGATTCCCTAAGGGAGAGGAAGTCTTTTATACTGGATGACTCCCGGTAATTGGCTAGTAGCCATCTTTCAGATGTACACATTACAGTAAGTGCTTCTCAGCAACAAGATGAGGGCATTTACTATATGCATGCGCTGCCCCTTTAATAGCAGGGGAGCGCGCACAATGCGCTCACCACTACGAACTTCTGTGTGCACACCAGGAAGTAGCAGGAGCATGCAGGGGAACCACGCTGCAGGGCTGGGGCGGTAAGTAAGCCGGTGTCCCTGCATGGAGGGAGATGGGAACACCAGGCAGGAGAGCCGACCATTGCGCTACAGAGAAAAAATATTATTCCTATACAGAGACTGAATAATACCACTATATCACTTCCTAATAAGACCGCCATGCCATGACTAAATACCGTAGTACTAGGGTAACACAAAACCCATTCATAACATATATACGTAACTAAAGAAGAGACACATAAATGGTTAAAAACAGGCTGTGATGTTTTATAAAGAGTAACTTCAATTTAATAAATGACCATAGCAAACTGTCACGATAATGTGAATATGCCATGTTTGAGTATCTACCTAACTTTACAAGACACGCTGCTGGCCATTCCGCCCCCCTTCTCACTCTGCCTGCTGCTTGTGTGTGTGAATCCTAAACCCCTCATTTCCCCCTCCCTGAAGAATTTTTATGGTTCTATGCTGCAAGCAAACCATTCTCCCTAAAACTACTCATTCCCTCCCCCCGCATGATACCAGCCAAAACTGGTACTTTCTTTGTTGAGATTCTTTGTTCTATTAATGTGATATATAGGGGCACTGGTCGGGGCTAGGGTTATAAGAATTATATATTCCGGATGTCCATCGATAGATCTATCACCCACTGAAAGCTCTAGCAGCTAAACGAGTGCAAAGTGCGGATTCCTCAGTAAGCGGTTCACGTAATTACTCCATGTTCACACTTAAAAGAATGCCCCTGATGTGGGGAACATCATGAGCATGGTGTTGTACTTAAGCGAGGTTCACTCAGCAAGTTATGTGTGAAAATAGTTACCATAGCTCTAAGTAAAGGGGAGGTGTCAGCCTCTCAGTGATGTCACCACAGGGGGAGTGCCTGGGTTTTGGGCTAGAATAACTTAGTGAGACCAGCATTCTGGCAGTGTCTTTGTGTCCGGGGTCCTGCTGCTATACAGATGTGCTATGCATCTAGATGTGTATCCTCCTCAGCCTACGGCAAGCCATGATGATATGAAATGAAATGATCTGAACGCTATGTAAGTGTATTTTCAATTTTAATCCTTCTTTTATTTGTAATTGTAATGTACACAGATTTTGTCTTCTTTATAGTATCTTTTTAATACTTTGTAAACACTGCCTACCTTTTATTGGAGTAAAATATTCAATTTACTAGCTTGTCTCTTCCTGCTCTATACGAACTGTCGCGTCCTCTGAAGTGAATTACTCTATTGATTTGGGTTGGCTCCGAACCCGTTAATTCTTAGGAAATTGGAGCTGGTGGCAGCATACTTTGTTCTGTGCATTTGGGAGGCTTTGTAGCGACGGCGTCATTTATAATTATTGTTCCCGCCTGAGTGGGAGTAGATATATCACCCTCGCTGCAGCGTGCCCAATAGCCAGTACATAGCAGGTAGCCTCTCTGGTGACTAATTACCCTAGGTGCAGTACCTAGTCTGACCTGAGAGTAAGAGGGCGCCAGAGAGCTTCAAGTTCCAAACCGGAACTGGGAAGTGGGATATAGATAAATCCCCTTCAGAAGGAACCAGGTCCAACCAAACAGCCCCGGTTCATGACAATTTGGTGTGAGTGGTGGGGATGGTAAAGGTATCTTCCCTGTGAACCGTGACAGATTGGTGGGATCCCTGACATATCCGATGGGATCTGTGACATATTGGTGGCAGGATGGTGGGATCCGTGACACAAACCATAAGAGTGAAACCAATAACCACTTATGACATAAATATAAAAAGACCAAATCCACCCAGCAAGGGCTGGGCGATTTTCGTACAAGCCACGTTTCAAGGAGATGTGGACCCCAAAAACACCACAGCCACCTCTCAGTCATTGTCTGAAAATCTAAATAAAAAATATCTAGTCCAATGTCTGAAAGATTAACCCAATCTCTTCTGTACAAGCCAGATGTAAAGCCTTCTAGACCGATATGCCTATAAGAGAAGCCATGAACCAGGACCATACATTTTTGTAATGCCTTGTTAATCCTTTTCCTTATTTGTCCATGAATATAAAACCTTCCCTAGACCAGATTAGTCTAGGGATTATTTCGTAAAAGACGAAACAAGTAAATGGAAAAAGACATTTTAAAATTGATATATCTCTCCTCATTGTTGCTAACCAAAACTAATGTGCATAGCTTCCCTAAATTGTTCCCATCTAAGTGAATTATTATGATGCCAGGATAGGGACAGATTTTTTCTAACTTTTTCATTTCTTGGCATAAATCCTTCCATTTTATACCACGGATACTGTACCACAAAACTTGCAATTTCCAGGGCTGAATGAAAGATTCTTAGTATAACGTCTTAGACTGGCTCTCTTCTCAGCCCAGTGTGTGAACGAGCGACCTAAAATCCAAACTACCAATGGACCTGTAAAATGAATTGTATAATATTCTACTTGAATGCTCATTTCCTGACAGTCGTGCAGGCTGCCGATCACACGAAGAAGGGAAAAAACACTCGTTCGTTGGGAGAAATGTTTTTTAAGCTTGCTTAGAAATCATCTTTCTAATAGTCCATGTCGCCCAGTCAACATCACTAACCAAATGGCCGAGGGATATACAGGAGCTCACTACACCAACCATACTTACAGAGATTGGTTATAACTATAAGCTACTTCCTTCAGCACGATGTATAGAAATGCTTCTCAATCTCCGTCATCAGCCTATATTACCCTATTAGAGGGCATACATCAGGATCAAAGCACTCCGAGATCAACAACAGAATATGATACGCAGGATTTGGACCTGGACCCCCCATCCTGGTATTTATATATGTCCTTCATCGTGTTATATATGTCCTCATCCTGGCCCCACCCTGGTATATACTGTATATGCCCTCCATCCTGGTATATATGTCCCTCACCCTGGCTCCATCCTGGTATATAAAGTTATATGTAGATATACTGTACATATATATATTTTACATATATATATATATATATATATATATATATATATATATATATATATATATATATCCTATATAGACTGGTATATATGTTCCTGTTCCTGGCCCTATGCTGGTATATGCATGCCTCATCCTGGTACAGTTAATCGTCAGGTTACAACGGTCTCGAGTTACATCGTTTCGTGGTTACGACGCTTTATACGACGCCTCATTCCGACTTACACGGTTTTGCGTCGTAAGTCGAACTACGTGCAACTACGTGTATATATATATATATATATATATATATATATATATATCACCCATCCTGTTGTATGTCCTTTATCCTGGCCACATCCTGGTATATATATCGACCATCCTGGTATATGTCCCTCATCCTTGTCCCATCCTGGTATATATATCGCCCATCCTGGTGTATATCCCTCATCCTGGGCCCCATCCTTGTATATATATCGCCCATCCTGGTGTATGTCCTTTATCCTAGGCCCCATCCTGGTATATATGTCGCCCATACTGGTGTATATCCCTCATCCTGGGCCCCATTTTGGTATATATGTCGCCCATACTGGTGTGTGTCCCTCCTCCTGGCCACATCCTGGTATATATATCGCCCATCCTGGTGTATGTCCCTTATCCTGGGCCCCATCCTGGTATATATTTCACCCATCCAGGTATATGTCCCTTGTCCTCGGCCCCATCTTGGTATATATATATATCACCCATCCTGGTGTATGTCCTTTATCCTGGGCCCCATCCTGGTATACATATCGCCCATCCTGGTGTTTGTCCCTTATCCTGGGCCCCATCCTGGTATATATATATCACCTATCCTGGTGTATGTCCTTTATCCTGGGCCCCATCCTGGTATATATATCGCCCATCCTGGTGTTTGTCCCTTATCCTGGGCCCCATCCTGGTATATATATATCACCTATCCTGGTGTATGTCCTTTATCCTGGGCCCCATCCTGGTATATATATCGCCCATCCTGGTGTTTGTCCCTTATCCTGGGCCCCATCCTGGTATATATATATATCACCCATCCTGGTGTATGTCCTTTATCCTGGGCCCTATCCTGGTATATACATCACCCATCCTGGTGTTTGTCCCTTGTCCTGGGCCCCATCTTGGTATATATATATATCGCCCATCCTGGTGTTTGTCCCTTATCCTGGGCCCCATCCTGGTATATATATATATCGCCCATCCTGGTGTATGTCCTTTATCCTGGGCCCCATCCTGGTATATACATCGCCCATCCTGGTGTTTGTCCCTTGTCCTGGGCCCCATCTTGGTATATATATATATCGCCCATCCTGGTGTTTGTCCCTTATCCTGGGCCCCATCCTGGTATATATATATATCGCCCATCCTGGTGTATGTCCTTTATCCTGGGCCCCATCCTGGTATATACATCGCCCATCCTGGTGTTTGTCCCTTGTCCTGGGCCCCATCTTGGTATATATATATATCGCCCATCCTGGTGTTTGTCCCTTATCCTGGGCCCCATCCTGGTATATATATATATCGCCCATCCTGGTGTATGTCCTTTATCCTGGGCCCCATCCTGGTATATACATCGCCCATCCTGGTGTTTGTCCCTTGTCCTGGGCCCCATCCTGGTATATATATATATCGCCCATCCTGGTGTATGTCCTTTATCCTGGGCCCCATCCTGGTATATACATCGCCCATCCTGGTGTTTGTCCCTTATCCTGGGCCCCATCTTGGTATATATATATATCGCCCATCCTGGTGTTTGTCCCTTATCCTGGGCCCCATCCTGGTATATATATATATCGCCCATCCTGGTGTATGTCCTTTATCCTGGGCCCCATCCTGGTATATACATCGCCCATCCTGGTGTTTGTCCCTTGTCCTGGGCCCCATCCTGGTATATATATATATCGCCCATCCTGGTGTATGTCCTTTATCCTGGGCCCCATCCTGGTATATACATCGCCCATCCTGGTGTTTGTCCCTTATCCTGGGCCCCATCTTGGCATATATATATATCGCCCATCCTGGTGTTTGTCCCTTATCCTGGGCCCCATCCTGGTATATATATATATCGCCCATCCTGGTGTTTGTCCCTTATCCTGGGCCCCATCCTGGTATATATATATATCGCCCATCCTGGTGTATGTCCTTTATCCTGGGCCCCATCCTGGTATATATATCGCCCATCCTGGTGTTTGTCCCTTGTCCTGGGCCCCATCCTGGTATATATATATATCGCCCATCCTGGTGTATGTCCTTTATCCTGGGCCCCATCCTGGTATATACATCGCCCATCCTGGTGTTTGTCCCTTATCCTGGGCCCCATCCTGGTATATATCGCTTGTGTGGAGACACGGCTGTGATAGCCACGAATGAGCTGCCATTCTGAGTAGGACTCACTGAGGTAATTCGGGCATCACAATGCCAGTGATACGAAGGCAATAAACTTCTTATAGCACAGAATATATTTTTATTTCATGGTACGATAGCATTTCCTCTTCCCCATATATAAAACGTACTATATACAGGTGTGAGTGTGAGGATGATGTAGGGGATACAGTGCGTACGGAAAGTATTCATACCCCTTTAAATTGGTGTATTATTATTATTATTATTATTATTATTAATAACATTTTCACTATTTGTTTCATTGCAGCCATTTGCAAATTCAAAACAGTTATTTTTTTTTCACATTAATGTACACTCTGCACCCCATCTTGACTGAAAAAAAAACAGAAATGTAGTAATTTTTGCAAATTTATTAAAAAAGAAAATCTGAAATATCACATGATCATAAGTATTCAGACCCTTTGCTCAGACACTCATATTTATAAGTCACTTGCTGTCCATTTCCTTGTGATCCTTCTTGAGATGGTTCTACTCCTTCATTGGAGTCCAGCTGGGTTTAATTAAATTGAGTGTTGGCAAAATAAAGTGCTGTTTAGATTTTTTTCAGCTGGTTTATAATTTGCAACTTTGGCATAAATTATACTCCGGAGCTGTTGAAGACTAAGGTGAAAGTGTTTAAATCAATATCTGTGCGGTGCTATGGAATATGTTAGTGCTATATAAACAAGCATAATAAATATAAGCCAGAACAGTGTTGTAGGAGACCAGGGTGCGACTCTCTGGGTCCGAACTCAGCAGCCTGGTATACCGCCATGACACTGATGAGTTTGAGTCCTGTAATTTCTGCAGTTACCACTAGAGGTCACTCCATTACAGTCCTATCTGCTAAGTCTATCTTGTATCCCTCTAAATCTAAACCATGATTAAGGTGATCAGTCTGTTTCTGGTGCTAACACTATTTTATATACCATGCAAACTTAATACATGTGCAGTGCAAGAGGAAAGCAGGAAATTCAGGAGGTGAAAGGATCCACCATTTTAGTTGATCCCTTCTTTGTTAGTTTCCCTTTAAGGGAACCTTTCTATCATCAGAAAAAGTTGGAGACCACCCGAGCACGCTCGGGGAAACCCGAGTAACGAGTATACTCCCTCATCACTAAAAATGACCTATTGCTTAGATCAGGATTTTTGTTACATGTATTTTATTTAATTGCCAAAGTTAGTAAACTAAATTTGTAATCTTGCAATTTTCACGCTGGCCACTAGGTCTAATGTAAAATCATACTTTCTGTCCTTTCAGAAAGAGTTTTCAGTAGTCTCGTTATCATCAGAGGCAGGATTACAATGACAGATATTACCTCTGTACACAGCTGATAACACAGGATCCACCAATCATAATAAGCGATGTCACTGCTGACTCTGCTCCCGTTCCTGCTATCAGCACTGCTGAGAACAGTAGTTCCACAAGGGATCACTTGCCAACAGAACTGTCAACTCTCATGAGTTTCCACTAAAGGATAACTCCAGCGCTATTTTCTTTTATTGTCCCTTATATTAGATATCAGTGCAGTAAAATACTTACCAAATAACGTCGTCTGCCGTTCACAGCGCTGCTCCGGTCCTCTCCTGTGTCATGTCTCTGCAGTTGTGACCAGCCGACCTACAGTTTTTCTGTGTGGACCAGAACGCACAATGTGCGTCTATGGCACTCAGAGCGAGCCTCTCATAGACTAAACATGAGACCCGGCAAGTAAGGCTATGTGCACACGTATTCTGGTCCACTGCAGATTTTTCTGCAGCGGATTTGATAAATCTGCAGGGCAAAAAACGCTGTGTTTTTGCTGCAGATTTATTGCGGATTTACCGCTATTTTTCTGCAGTTTTCCTTGCGGTTTTCCAACTGCGGTTTTCCATAGGAGCAGCTGTAAAACCGCTGTGGAATCCGCAGAAAGAAGTGACATGCTGCGGAATGTAAACACAGCATTTTCTGTTTCCCATAGGTTTAAATTGTAGTGTAAACTCATGGGAAACCGCTGCGGAACCGCAGCTGCAAAAACGCTGCGGATTCACAGCGTTTTCTGCAGCCTGTGCACATACCCTTAGGGTATGTGTCCACGTTCAGGATTGCATCAGGATTTGGTCAGAATTTTACATCAGTATTTGTAAGCCAAAACCAGGAGTGGGTGATAAATGCAGAAGTGGTGCATATGTTTCTATTATACTTTTCCTCTAATTGTTCCACTCCTGGTTTTGGCTTACAAATACTGATGGAAAATCCTGACCAAATCCTGATGCAATCCTGAACGTGGACACATACCCTAAGAGCTGCGGTCACATGATTTTAGAGAGGAGAGGAGCTGCACTGGAAACAGCAGAAGACTGCAATGGGTATTTTAATGTACACAGTAAATCATTACTGCAAAAAAAGTGTCATATGTTGCATAAACTATAATATGATGTCAGCAATATTAGTTTGTACCTGACTACGACTCATTGAAAGGTATGTTGGTGCTAGTGCCATCCCAGAGGGAACATATTATTTTTTATACATATTTTTCCTTACATCATGTTATAGTGTATACAACAGAAGACTAATTTTGTGACAATTTTCAGACTTTCACGTGTTGCATTTATATGTATTTATAAGTTTACCTTTCCTGTCCTTGCTTATGTATCACTAGATCGAGGCCCGATGCTATCGCATCTGGAGGATGGTGACTGTGCTGCTTCCATCCTGTGCTTCCATCCTGTGCTTCCATCCTGCTTCCATTCTGTCATGTGCTGCTCCCAACCTGCGCCCCCATTCTGTAATGTGCTGCTTCCATCCTGTGCCTCCATTCTGTAATGTGCTGCTCCCAACCTGCGCCCCCATTCTGTAATGTGCTGCTCCCATCCTGTGCCCCCATTCTGTAATGTGCTGCTGCCATCCTGCGCCCCCATTCTGTAATGTGCTGCTGCCATCCTGCGCCCCCATTCTGTAATGTGCTGCTCCCATCCTGTGCCCCCATTCTGTAATGTGCTGCTGCCATCCTGCGCCCCCATTCTGTAATGTGCTGCTTCCATCCTGTGCCTCCATTCTGTAATGTGCTGCTCCCAACCTGCGCCCCCATTCTGTAATGTGCTGCTCCCATCCTGTGCCCCCATTCTGTAATGTGCTGCTGCCATCCTGCGCCCCCATTCTGTAATGTGCTGCTGCCATCCTGCGCCCCCATTCTGTAATGTGCTGCTGCCATCCTGTGCCCCCCATTCTGTAATGTGCTGCTCCCATCCTGCGCCCCCGTTCTGTCATGTGCTGCTGCCATCCTGCACCCCCATTCTGTCATGTGCTGCTGCCATCCTGTGCCCCCCATTCTGTAATGTGCTGCTCCCATCCTGCGCCCCCATTCTGTCATGTGCTGCTCCCATCCATATGCACCATATGCTGCTCCATAAAGGTTGATGGCCCCATAAGATGCTCCATAGCATAGGCACAGTCCCTGCTTCTCCGTCGGACATCGCGGTATGCGTTCATTGCTTACGCATACCGCGATCTACAGCGGTCTGGATCCCAGGGGTGGGGAGGGGTCCTTGCGGCATGGGGCTCTTGCGGCGGGGGAGTCCCAGCAGCAGGGGGTCCGGCGATGACCCGCTGGTGGTACTGCGCAAGGGCCTAGTACCACCAGCGGGTGCCATATTGGAATACCCATCACTTGGGTATTCCAATATGGCGGTCAGTGTACTTACGGTGCGGCGCGGTGGATTGTGGGATTCGAGGACGTCCAGACGGAAGTGGATGACAGTGATGAGCGAATATACTCGTTATTCGAGATTTCCCGAGCACGCTCGGGTGACCTCCAAGTATTTGTAAATGCTCGGAGATTTAGTTTTCCTTGCAGCAGCTGAATGATTTACATCTGATAGCCAGCATAAGTACATGTGGGGGTTGCCTGGTTGCTAGGGAATCCCCACATGTTATCAAGCTGGCTAACAGATGTAAATTATTCAGCTGCTGCAAGGAAAACTGAATCTCCGAGCACTGAAAAATACTCGGAGGAGCCCCGAGCATGCTCGGGAAATCTCGAGTAACTAGTATATTCGCTCATCACTAGTAATAATATAGATAGATTATATATACTGTTTCCACCGAACTTTATTATGTGGTGCTTCACTGCCCTCTAGTGACAGTGTTTGGTACTAATTATTTTTTCTTACAAGCAATTTTTTGTTCTATCCTCAGAAAGCAATTTTGCATGTTCTACTTTTTGTTGTTTCATTTACACCATTTTTTTCATATTTGTCTCTTTTTTTTTTTTTTTTAACCATAATCATGTTTCTGTATCTTGACATCTTCCCTGATATCGCCTGTTTTTACTACCTGATAATGAACATCCCAATTGGAAGCGAATTGTCCAGCGGTTCTGCTCTATGTGCGGTTATTCTTTAAGGCAAATTTTTGACACTATTATTGGCGATGATTTGTTGTGGAACTTCTGGTGTCAGCAGGACATCATTGGATTAAATATACCAATATTGGAAGTGTGATGGAGAGTGAAGATTCTGGATGATGGGGATTATGCTGTAAAGATAGTAGATGTGGTAAAGTTGTACTTTATCCACCATTGATGATTATGAGTCGCCCGCCAGGGCCGTGGGGTACCCGGTACCGGGTCCGGTGTTCACAGGGGGATGTCACGGTGGCGACCTGGTCCGTGGCCCTGGGCGCCCATGTAAAAGGGAAAGGTCTTTAAAGGGAATAGAGATTATGTTTGTGACACCACCTGTGGTATTCGGTCAGTGGGGACCGACGCTGCTTTAAGGGGTCCTCTGGGGTGATGTTATGGCAGCTAGATGGTATAACTTCCCACAGGTGAAGTATATCCCCAGGGCTTCCGTTGTATAGATGGAAGATTGTGAATGGTGCAGTAAAGAACGAGGGCACAGGTTTGCAGTCTCTTTACCTTTTGCAGTCTCTTTACCTGGTTTACTGAAGACTTCAGGCAGCCACAGTCCAGGGTACCAGATCACAGCGCAGGCAGAGTCTGGCCAGCTTGGAAGCGAATCCAGAGTCCCCTTTACCAGGTGGAGTTAAAAGCCTTCCTCTAGCGTGGTGGTGTTGTAGTCCCTTACTGCCTATGGCTTCAGATAAGGTCCTCACAGTTCTTCTCTGTCCCCTATATAGGATAGGACAATACCTGCATGACAGGTAACTCGAGCCTTTTTACAGGGACTCTAGCACGCCCCGGGCTCTATGTGTTACTGTGTCTCAGGTGTGTGTGGCGGACAGGTAACTTGCAGTTCAGCTGTCCTGCAATGTGTCTTAGAGCCCCACAAAAGCCTCAGTGTTCCGGCTACCGGTTATCTGCTCTTCAGAGGGAGGCAGCTGATTTGCAGCTGGTCTCCCCTGATGTTACTCTCCTGTGCTTCGCTCTCCGGCACGCTCACTGAACAATGTTCTTTCCTTCTGTATCTCTGTGCAGGAGCTGCAGCACTTTCTCGTGGCTGCACGGCTCCTCATAAGTTCTTCCTGCCTCAGACTTCTCCAGTCTGCTCTCTGGCACTATCTGACTAACTTTCCCTCCAAACCACAATATATATGCATATGCAAGGGAGTCACCTAGAAATAGGATCAAAAGCTCCCCCTTGTGGCCTGGAGTGTGAACATGTTGTGTGCATTGTGATTACCTGATACAGAGATATCCTTCATCACTTCCAAGCGTAACATCACTCTCCCCGTGAGGAAAGCAATGTCACTGTGACGACCAGGACCCTGGTGCGTCACACTTACCTGCCTCTGCTCCAGAGCTTCGTATCACTTTTCTTCTCCCAGACATACTGTAGAAAGAACATGTGAGCAGCTACCAGACACTGATAAGCATGTCTGTAACCTGATGGTCGATGGCCATCATAGAATGACAGCCACACAGTGGGCACTCCCCTGGTATAAGTATAGGGCACTGTTCACACATTTTATATTTATGTGTATGTGCAGCGCCCCAGGGTCCTGGTCGTTGCAGTAATATCATTCTCCTCTAGGGGGGAGTGATGTTATGTTTGGAGGCAATAAAGGAGATCTCTTTACCAGGTACCACAAACCACACTACACATTTCATACTCCAGTCCACCAGGGGGAGCTAAGCTCCTATTTATTAGGGCACTCCTCACAATTAGGTAAAACTAGTGGTCTGGAGAGGAAGTTAGGCAGTTGCTGGCTGAGCTTCGGCTCAGGTAGTTGGTCCCTGACAGGGATGGGATCCTGTCAGAGCCCCAGACAGAAGGTCACGGAGCTGCGCCTGCCCCACGTGCGGCAGTTCCTAAGAACGGACACGAAAGCGAACTGTATTGTAGAGAGTGAGAAAGAAGTCATAGCAAAGGAGTGGATACCAGAAGGAGTTCTGCCATGCACAGGCTGCCTCCTTCTGAGGTGCAGGATCCCGGTAGCCGGAACACCGAGGGAGTAGCAGTCCTTTATGCCTTGCTTCAGAGACCGGCAGGACAGCTAATTTCACGTTACTGATCCGCCCCATACCCAGGAGGCAAGGTGGCACTCACGAGAGGCCGGGGCATGCTAGAGTCCCTGTAAAAAGCCTCAGGCCACCAGTAATACGGGTTGTCTTATCCATCTGGGGGACAGAGAGAGACATAACATCTAGAACATCTACAACAGTTGTGAGGACCTTATGAGAAGCTCAGCAATAAGGTACTACAACACTTGGCGCTAGAGGAAGGCTACTGATTTCCACCTGGATAAGGGGACTCTGGATTTGCCTCCAAACCAGCCGGACTCTGCCTGCCCTGTGATCTGTGCTCTGGACTGTGGATGCCGAAGCCTTCAGTAAAAAGGTAAAGAGACTGCAACCTTGTGTCCTCGTTCTTCTCTGCGCCTCTCACCATCCACCATCTACACACCTGGGAAGCCCTGGGGATACACTTCACCTGTGGGAAGGTATACCATCTAGCTGCCATAACATCACCCCAGCGGACCCCTTAAAGCAGCGTCGGTCACACTGACCGAATACCACAGGTGGCGTCACGAACATTCCCTTTAAAAACCTTTCCCCCTTTTACACGGACGTCCTGAGGGCCACGGACCGGGTCAGCCACCGTGACATCCCCCTGAGAACCGAAGGACCCGGTACCGAGTACCCCACTGCCCACGGGGGCGCTCCATATGTGCCAAGGAAAATTCCTCACAAGAATCAGGCCAAAACTTTGTAAGACTTTCCTGATGTAACCACACTCCATTATATATACAAATCCCTCAACTTTGAAAAATTAGAAACAGGGACATGTAACACGTAAAACGGCCGTTGTCCATTCCTGCACTCACCACATTCCTCCCAAGACCGCTTTCCAGACTCAAATGCCTACACCCTAGAGGTGAAATAAAAGATTTTTTTAGACTTTCTGCAACATGGTGAGTGCCACAATTTTTTCTTCGAAGTATATACAGTATGATAGCCCCACAGTGCCTGCATATAGTGTGACGTCACCCACAGCCCTAAGATACAGTATGATGCCCTCTCAGGCCCCTCCACACAGAATAGAAAAACTATAGCCCCCACACACAGTAGGATGCCCCACACAACACCCCATACACTATGATACCTCACAGTCCCACCCACATAGTATGATGCCTCCATAGTACAATCCACCAGTCTTGCCACACAGTACATTTCCTTACAGACTCCATATAGTATAATCCCCCTGTCACCTCAACTCACAGTGGTTATTCCCACCATAGCAACGGTATGTCTCCTCACTCCTACCACTTACCTGAGCCACCATACCCTGTACTCTTCATATAGCCACATTACCTAGCCCTGTAGCCTATCCTATATTCCACTATATTCCACCATATTGGGATGATCAGTCTCTCTTTTGTCCATTTATTCTTCCTTTGCTTCTGAGCACGGAGATCACGCCAGATTGGCTGTTGTTGTTATTATGATTTTGTATTTATGTTACTTGTGTCTTTGAATGATTTTGTACCAATGACATTGTCACGTATGTATATTCTCATTTAATTATGCACCCTTTGATCATGTGCAGCGCCCCAGAGTCCTGGTCGTTGCAGTACTGTGGCTCCGCCGCTAGGGGGGGGGGCTATGGTACGTCTGATGGCACTGAAGGAGTTCATCTGACCAGGTATCACATACACCAATACATTTCACAGTCGGGCCTCCAGGGGGAGCTAAGGGTGCTATTTATTAGGCCACTCCTCACCGTGTGGGTAAACTGGGGGTCAGGCAGGAAGTTAGTTCAGAAAGCTGACTGGGTTGGAACCAGGCAACACCTTGTGGCAGGGGGTGTTGTGGGGAAGATTTGGTAGGGTCCCTGTCAGGTTTGGGACCCTGACAGAGGCCTGGCAACAAGAAAGAACGTCACGGGACCGTGCCTGCTCAGCATAGCGGCGGTGCCCTAAGAAAGGATCAGAAGCGAGATATATTGTGCTGAGTGAGAAACGAGATCAAAGCAAGAAGGAGATAACCAGTAGGAGTCGTGCTGTAAGACCGAGGCAACATCCTACTGAGGCGCACAACCGGCGGCCGGAACGCCGAGGAAGTATTCATATATCTAGCTCCAAGCAATACTTCAAACCAACGGCAGGACAGTCAGTCACAGGCGGGCTGTCTCACCTAAATCACCTATGCAGACTTGGGAGGCAACCTGTGGAGAGGGGCGACTCTAGGGTCCCGGAAGAGCTCCGAGCCTACCCGTCATACGGGTGCGTCCCAACCATAACACCGGGAGGGACGGAGGATTAGCAGAACATCGTCTAATCGAGTTGTTGTGAGGGAACACGAGAAACAGACACAACAGTTGTGGGGACTATCCCGTAAGCACAGCAGGGGAGGACCACAACACATAGCGCTAGCAGTAAGGCACAGATTTCCACCTGCAAGGAGAACTCTGGAGGTGCCATCGGACCGGCCGGACTTGCGCAGCCTGGTGAACCGTATTCCGGACTGAGGACCCAGAGACCTTCAGTAAATAGGTAAAGAGACTGCAACCTTGTGTCCTCGTTATTTACTGCACCGCACCACCACCACTATCTACATCTATCACTGTACGCCCCTCAGCAGGGTCACGGACCGGGTCTAGCCACCGTGACAACCCCAGAGCAGAGATTCAGAGGCCCGGTACCGGGTACCCCTCGGCCCTGCGGCAGTGGGGGCGCTACAACTTGGCGTCACGAACAGGATCTACTTAAGCCTGAGGAATCGGGTCATGTGTGCCTTGGAACTGTGATTTATTGTGCTTGGACTGTACATTATTGCAAAGACTGTGCTGTGCCACTTGCCGCCAAAATCCGCCGCCATTACGGCGCTGAGGAGAGCGCAGGAGAAGAAGAGGGGCGTGGAGTAGGCGTGGACAAGCTGGAGAGTGCGAACGACAATGGCCGCCCAGTCTACATATTTCTGTGTCCTGAGGACGTGTCCGTCAACAGCCGAGGTCCGCCTCCTGATCCTGTTTGGAGGGTGGAGACCATGGAGACGGGGCCGCCCACGAAAGAGACCGCGGGAAGAAGACGCTGGGGAGGAGATAAAGATGGCAACGCCGGGAGCACCGCGTGGGGATGACCTGACTCGGCATGGAGCCGCATCACCGGACACAGCCTCGGAGACGCCATCGTTGCGGGGACTGGCTCTCACGGAACCACCGATGGGTCGACCTAACTGGCAGATGTCCGAGGAGTGTGTGGCCACAGCCGAGGCCCGACAGATAGCACGCCGCTTGGAGGCTGATGCCCGCGTGCTCGCTCGGCTGGGCCAGCCCACGGAGGTCCGCCTGTCTCCGGTGTCCCCTGCTCCTCCCAACCCGACCGCGGCTGAAGGTGCGCTGCAGACACAGGGCATGAGAATCCTGCCGGAGGCCGAACACCTGCGGCGCCTGTTGACGGCGTGGCGGAGCCGGCCCCAGCCTGCAGCCCAGATTGACCTGACCAGCGTGGAGGAAACCCCGCCGTCACACTGGGGTGTAGTGGTGTCCTTTAACTCCCGACACGGAAGGGGAGTTATACAGGAGATTGGGGAGCTGCTACAGGTCCGTGTAGACCGGGAGGAAGTAGAGCCCTGCGGAGGAAGGTTCGCTCGCGACCTGGAGCCAGGTGACACTGTAACCTACACCAGGTGGAGGAGGGAAACAGGTGAAGCTGGCTGGATAGCTCGGGGCGTCCAGCGGTGCGTCGCACTCCAGGCCACTGCCGGAACATCAGAAGACGCACCTCCTGCTGAAAAGGCAACGGAACCTGTCCCTGCGGAGCAGCGGGGAACCCGGACCCACCACGTACCTTGGGGGCGTGCCGGTCCATCAGTGAGAAGAGCATCACGGCGAGGGATCCTGTCATTGCTGGGGCAGGAACCGCTCCTTGGATCGGCAGCGCAACCCGTTGGTCTGGTGAGGCCCGGAAGGAAACCACCTTCTGCACCACAAGAGTAAGATCTTAAAACTCTGCATAACCTGTAAATAGTTCTTCAAACTGTTTGTTTTGCTGCTATGTTGCTGCTAAAACCCGTCCAGGGTTAACTCTTAAAGGGATCCCTTTGTTGACCCGGGATCCCTATTGCTCTTTGTTTGTTTTTCTACCTTTTGCTCCGTTACTAAGAAACTGCTGAATCATGAACAATGCATGATACAAACGGACGGAGGATTAGCAGAACATCGTCTAATCGAGTTGTTGTGAGGGAACACGAGAAACACACAACAGTTGTGGGGACTATCCCGTAAGCACAGCAGGGGAGGACCACAACACATAGCGCTAGCAGTAAGGCACAGATTTCCACCTGCAAGGAGAACTCTGGAGGTGCCATCGGACCAGCCGGACTTGCGCAGCCTGGTGAACCGTATTCCGGACTGAGGACCCAGAGACCTTCAGTAAAGAGGTAAAGAGACTGCAACCTGGTGTCCTCATTATTTACTGCACCGCACCACCACCACTATCTACATCTATCACTGTACGCCCCTCAGCAGGGTCACGGACCGGGTCTAGCCACCGTGACAACCCCAGAGCAGAGACTCAGAGGTCCGGTACCGGGTACCCCTCGGCCCTGCGGCAGTGGGGGCGCTACAACTGTATCGCAGTTCCTGATGAAGGTCCGGTGTTTTCGTTGCTTATTTTTGCTGGACTGTATTAAAAATCTTCAAATTAAACAAAAGTTGAGTGCCAAGTTATATATTTATATTATTCACGGGTTGGGCTCCCACTTGTGCACCACTTTTCAGCTGTGCAACGATATATTCACAAACTTGTTACGAGTGTGTCATGTCCTCCTGGGAGATCTGAGGTTTGAAGATCACTGCGTATTGTG
This sequence comes from Ranitomeya variabilis, assembly GCF_051348905.1. Classification (NCBI taxonomy): domain Eukaryota; kingdom Metazoa; phylum Chordata; class Amphibia; order Anura; family Dendrobatidae; genus Ranitomeya; species Ranitomeya variabilis. The sequence continues at coordinate 615,277,925 of NC_135232.1, forward strand.
AATCGCAGATCTTCCATTTAGCCTGTGTGTTTTGTGTTCCATATTAAATGGATTTTGTTTTCTTTGGCACTGAAGAGGTTAACTACTCTTTCTATCCTGGTAAGAAACATGCAGCTACATCTCACAGCTGTTCCTGACCTGGTCATTTCCTCTCTCTATAAAATCTGGCCAGACTTTCTCTTCCTTGCCAGTTTTACTTCCTGGTTCCCTGGAGTTGTTAAGTGGGAGATCATTTGTTGCTGCTGGAGATTGTTGCTTGCTGTTTTTCGGTGTATGCTTTCCTTATTGTCCTATGCCCATTTGGTTCGTACATTCCTACCCTTCCCTGTATGCCTCTCTACTTTTGGTGATTGTTTTGTATGTTATCTTATGTGTTTATACACTAGTATTTCTGTCCCAGGTCTCCTGGGGAGGGGGAGTGGACAGCTTGGGGAATAACGGGAGAACAGTAATGTTGGTTGCTCAAACCTCCTCACCTTCAGTGATACCTTTGGGACCAGGGATAGTTAGGGCCTCAGCCCTAGGGACAGTGCAAGGCCCCTTTCCCTTATCCCATACAGTCACAACATGACAGTCCTGGTTCCCAGGCACATGATCTGAAGGTGTTTGCAGGTCCTTCAGTTTCTACCCAGATGAACAGTGGAGTAAAGATCTGATGGTTCCACGCTCCAACATTGTATTGTACTGTATCTTTGCCCTGAGGACATACCCTGCCCTCCTTGGGACCACGGACAGCTCTCCTGTTTCTTTTATTAGTCTCAATAAGTTGCATAGTGAATATCAATATTACAGGGAATGGGGCAACACAACATATACAGCAGCCAACGTGACCTTATAAATTCTATAGATGCGGATACAGTGGGTCGCGCTACATCCGAGCGATTCTGGAGGAAGCGGCTTCCTGTTTTGTAAATACTCAATGCTTTGAAACAATGGGTAGAAGAAATGCCACGCTCCACAGACAGAAGTGTCTAGCTTTCCGGAAAAGTTTATTTTTTTACATATCCACAGAATGAAGGGGACTAATTCCCTGAGAGAGGTAAACACAACCGAGCAACTTTCGTAATGCATTTCAATGAGTGCCCACAGTTCTCATGTACTAATATTAATTTGAGTGGAAACATTCCTTAAAGGATTATTCCCCAAAAAGCTGAGAAAATTGGAAAAGTGAATGCTGTGCTCTGCTACCTACAGTGGTCAAGTTTGCGCACCTCCACGTTATTCATGATGGGACTGTAGACCCCGATTCTTAGGACTTCAGAGTTCCGATTTGGGATCTCTATGGTCTCATGGGTCGAACCCTCGACGATCAGCAATTTATCCCCTATCCTATGGATGGATGATAACTTTTGTTTTGGGATAATAAACCCATTAAATTGGTATTCCCCGCATAGGCAGCTCTGCCATATTCACAAAGGCAGATTTATACAATGGTTGGTAATACCTGCCCTGTTACTGGAGATTATTAAATGTTTGTGCTTGAATGTCTGGTCTGGAGTCAAAGTTTAGTTAGGGGTCTGGTCTGAGATCTGAATTTGTTTAGGTTTTTTTTTGTCTAGGATCTGAATTTATTTACCTGTCTCGTCAGCAGTCTCAATTTTATTAGGTGTCGGGTCTGGGGTGTGAATTTATTTGTGCTGTTATAGATGCTGTGGCTGGATGCAGAAGACGGGTCAAAAACATCACTGCAACTAACTCTGCAGTTGCCATCATAGCACTCTGGTTTGGATGCAGAAGAAAAGGAATGATCATCTCTTGTTCTCTCTCTAAGCTGAGACAGAAGAAATGATCTAGTGGTTCGAACAGAATGTGAAGGCTGCAGCCGATCAGTGGATGCTGATTAGCATGTGACTTCAACGCTGGAGGAGATAGTGAGGAGACCAGTTGGTACATGCACTGGTTGGGAACCAGTTGGGGATGCACATGGCTGTCCACATCATGTAAAGGACATTGTGACTTTTCAGACCAGACCACCTTATTCCATTGCTCTTAGGTCCAGATCTGATGCTCCCTAGCCCATAGTAGACACGTTCTCTCTATCTGCTATCAGATCACATTACACAGACTTGATGTTCTGGGTTGATGGCCGCGTCTGAACAAACTGACCATGTGTCAGTCTACAATGAAAGCAATGTATGGCTATAGGCAAATATTTATTTTCGTCACCATAGGCATCTCCGGTAACCAACATCATTCCATCATTCTGGAGCGCCCCCACTATCGCAGGGCCGAGGGGTACCCGGTACCGGGCCTCTCTGTCTCAGTTCTGGGATGGTCACGGTGGCTAGACCCAGTCCGTGACCCTGCTAAGGGGCGTCCAGTAAAAGTTGAGAGTGATAATGTGTGGTGCAGGGTGCGATGAATAACGAGGACACAGGGTTGCAGTCTCTTTACCTCTTTACTGAAGGCTTCAGGATCCTCAATCCAGAGTACGGTTAACAGGGCTGTCTGAGACCGGCCGGTCCGATGGCACCTCCAGAGTTCCCTTTGCAGGTGGAAATCTGTGCCTTCCTTCTAGCGCTTGTGTGTTGTAGTCCTTCCCTGCTGAGCACCACGGGATAGTCCTCACAACTGTTGTGTCTGTTTCTGATGTTCCCTCACAACTGATTCTGATGTTCTTCTCCGTCCCTCAGATGATATGGCTAGGACGCACCCGTATGACGGGTAGGCCTGGAGTTCTTCCGGGACCCTAGAGTCGCCCCTCTCCCACTGTTGCCCCCTATGTCTGCTTAGGTGATTTAGGTGAGACAGCCCGCCTATAACTGACTGTCCTGCCGTTGGTTTGAAGCCAGGCTTGGAGCCAGTACTTCCTCGGCATTTCCGGCCACCGGCTACACGCCTCAGTAGGATGTTGCCTCGATCTTACAGCACGACTCCTACTGGTGTTTTCTCCTTGTTGCGTTGATCTCGTTTCTCACTCTTCACAATAAACCTCGCTTTTTGTCCTTTCTTGGGGTACCGCCGCGATGAAGTGCAGGCGCGGTTTCGTAACGTTCTTTCTGTTCGCTAGGCCTCTGTCAGGATCCCACCCCTGACAGGGACCCCCCTGAATCTTCCCCTGCAACACCCACTGCCACAGGATGTTGCCTGGTTCCAACCCAGTCAGCTTTCTGATCTAACTTCCTATCTAACCCCCAGTTTTACCAGATTGTGAGGAGTGGCCTAATGCATAGTGCCCTTTGCTCCCCCTGGAGGCCAGACTGTGAAGTGTATTGGTGTCTGTGATACCTGGTCAGGTGAACTCCTTCAGTGCCATCAGACGTACCATCACTCCCCTTAGCGGCGGAGCGATGTTACTGCAACGACCAGGTCTCTGGGGCGCTGCAATTCTATCATTCTAGTTGGAACTGAACCTACAGAAAACCAAGATAATATAGGATTCTGAATTCTTTAATTTCTACTTGTCGGAAACTGTTAAACAGACCTGAAAATGAAGGAATCAGGAATTTTATTATTATTTTGGGGGGCTGGAATATACAACCACCCCTTGTGCCAAGTAAGTATTGGCGTCTTACCCTGGCTGGAGGGTGATAAGTAGAAATGATCTTATTTTTCTTTAATGTGGAGCGCATCTTTGGCAGATAACTACAGAAGTGGAGCCAAATGTAAACCTACGTTTGCACTGTATATTATGGAATTGGATAATTAATAAACAACGGATATTTTTGTTGCTCCTTTTAAGAGTGGGAGTTAGCCTAGAAACAGAAAATAAACCAGCAAGTTTCTCACCGCTGCTCTGCAAAGTGCTGATAACCATCCATGGTTACCCTAATGCCCCTATTTATGGTAACCTGAATGCCCCCATTATAGTAACCTGAATGTCCCCATTTATGGTAACCTGATTGGCCCCTGTTATAGTAGCCTGAATGCACCAATTATAGTAACCTGAATGTCCCCATTTATGGTAACCTGAATGCCACCATATATGGTAACCTTAATGCCCCCACTATAGTAACCTGAATGCCACCATTTATGGTAACATGAATGCCCCCATTATAGTAACCAGAATGCTACCATTTATGGTAACATGAATGCCCCCATTATAGTAACCAGAATGCCACCATTTATGGTAACCTAAATTCCCCAATTTACTGTTACCTGAATGGCCCTATTTATGGCAACCTGAATGTCCTCATTATAGTAACCTGAATGTCCCATTTATGGTAACCTGATTGGCCCCCGTTACAGTAGCCTGAATGCCTCCCATTATAGTAACCTGAATGCCACCATTTATGGTAATCTGAATGCCCCATTATAGTAACCTGAATGCCCCCATTTATTGGAACCTGAATGCCCCCTTTTTTGGAAACCTTAATGCCCCCATTATAGTAACCTGAATGCCCCATTATAGTAACCTGAATGCCGCCATTTATGGTAACCTGAATGCCCCCATTTATTGTAACCTGAATTCCCCCATTTATTGTAACCTGAATGCCCCCATTTATGGTAACCCGAATGCCCCCATTATAGTAGCCTAAATGCCCCATTATAGTAACCTGAATTCCCCCATTTATTGTAACCTGAATGCCCCTATTTATGAAAACCTGAATGCTCCATTATAGTAACCTGAATGCCTCATTATAATAAAATGAATAACCCCATTTATGGTAACCTGAATGCACCCATTTATTGTAACCTGAATTCCCTCATTTATTGTAACATGAATGCCTCATTTATTGTAACCTGAATTCCCCCATTTATTGTAACCTGAATTCCCCCATTTATTGTAACCTGAATACCCCCATTTATGGTAACCTTAATGCCCCCATTATAGTAACCTGAATGGCCCGATTTATTGTAACCTGAATACCCCCATTTATTATAACCTCAATAGCCCCCTTTATAGTAACCTGAATGCCCCATTATAGTAACCTGAATGGCCTAATTTATTGTAACCTGAATGGATCCATTATAATAACCTGAATGCCCCCATTTATGGTAACCTGAATGCCCCCATTATAGTAATCTGAATGCCTCCATTTATGGTAACCTGAATTCCCCCAGTATAGTAAACTGAATTCCCCCATTTATTGTAACCTGAATTCCCCCATTTATTGTAACCTGAATGCCCCCATTTATTGTAACCTGAATGCCCCCATTATAGTAAGCTGAATGGCTCCATTTATTGTAACTTGAATGGCCCCATTATAGTAACCTGAATGCCCCCATTTATGGTAACATTAATTCCCCCATTTATGGTAACCTGAATGCCCCCGTTTATGGTAACCTGAATGCCCCCATTTATTGTAACCTCAATGCCCCCATTTATTGTAACCTGAATGCCCCCATTATAGTAAGCTGAATGGCCCCATTTATTGTAACTTGAACAGCCCCATTATAGTAACCTGAAGCCCCCATTTATGGTAACATTAATTCCCCCATTTATGGTAACATGAATGCCCTCAGTCACAGAGGAGCAATGATGTGAAAGGACACACAAAAAAGTGGAATGTTGTGTAGAGGCCATGGTGGGAACTTCATACTGTGTGAAGGAACTTTGGGGGGTGTCGTTATATAAGGGTGGGCTTTGGGGGCATTATACTGTTTTGGGAGTCTGTTAGAGAATAATACTTTGTTAGGGGGACTAATATACTATGTGTGTTGGGGGGGGACTGTAGGAGCAGCATATTCTGTATTGGGGAAGCAATGTGAGGGCATCATACTGAGGGAGGCATCTATGGGCATGATACTGTGTGTGGGTAGACATGGCATCAAAACGTGTGTATGGGGGGCTCTGAGGATATAATATTTTTGTATCATCTATATATATAATTGTCTAAGGGTTTTTCCGTCTGTCTGTCTGTCTGTCTGTCTGTCTTTCTGTCTGTCTGTCCTGGAAATCCCGCGTCTCTGATTGGTCGAGGCCACGAGGCCTCGACCAATCAGCGACGGGCACAGTATCGACGTAGATGTCATAATAGTTGCCATGGCGACGATGATGTCATAAAGGTTGCCTGAACCAATCAGCGACGGGCACAGTCTGCCGCGAATTCTGGAATCATCATTGTCCATATACTACGAGGACATGCATATTCTAGAATACCCGATGCGTTAGAATCGGGCCACAGTCTAGTATTCTATAAGGGCTATGAAAGGGGTATTGTGGAGCTTTACTAAGGGGACTCACTATTATTGGCATATTTTTTAGGGCGGGAGGACCCAATTAGGCGTTTTGTTATGGGGTACCTAGTCATTTGATGTTATGATTTTGGATTTGGAGGGTAAGTTCCCTATACATTGCAGTCTGCCATTAAACTTAAAACAGTGATTTTATGTGATTTACTATTTGAGGAGTAATTAACCCCATACTCTTAATGTGATGCCTAATTTAGATGTTGCTTCTCCTGCGCTCCTGATATCATATATAAACATTTACTAACCTGTAATACATTTCTAGAACTCTGTATCCATCTGATTTTACTGTAGCTTTTCTTGTGCGTGTATAATATACGTGATTCTATATAATTTTATGATACTTTCTGAACCCGGCTACCCAACTATGCTCCCTTCCACACAAAGGCCCAAAGTCTATAATAAAGTGTTGTGTCTTCCCTCTGTATATAAATCAATACAAAGCAATACCGCACGGATCGCAAGAAAAAAGGAAATTATATACCAAGCATAGGGATTTCAAAATGCGGCTTTATTCAAAGAGATGCCAAATGATTTACATAATCAGGAAGAAATCATTTTAAAAGAAAAATAATATTATTAAAAAATATACATAAAAACAAACACATCCGCGTAGTACAGGATTGTGGGGCTGTATGTATTAACCAGCAATATGACCCACCATGCCAGGATATTATATATGGGCTACACCGTATACACTCAGGTGCAAACAAAGGAGAGGATGGAGGTATAGAGTTCTTTATAATTATAAAATATTTATATAGAACTTTTTTCTAAAAATGCAAACGCTGCTCACATAACAAAATATATCGTGCAAAAAAATATAATAATTAATAAATATATGTGCTACACAAAAGTATGTGTAAAAAAATGAGGAGAAGGGGTTATTCAAACCCTATAATGAAAATCACACTAAGGTGCACTCAAACAAAGTGACATAGTGCTAAGTGAATTAGGTGATGTGCATGCTTGCAAACAGCTGCCAAAAGTAAGCGGTGATACCATCCACCCAATGAGGCATACCCAGTATACAACAGCACAGCCGTGATAAAATGTTTACCTACGCCAGGGGGGGTACGCGCTGGTACAGGAGACCCCCCCTGGCGTAGGTAAACATTTTATCACGGCTGTGCTGTTGTATACTGGGTATGCCTCATTGGGTGGATGGTATCACCGCTTACTTTTGGCAGCTGTTTGCAAGCATGCACATCACCTAATTCACTTAGCACTATGTCACTTTGTTTGAGTGCACCTTAGTGTGATTTTCATTATAGGGTTTGAATAACCCCTTCTCCTCATTTTTTTACACATACTTTTGTGTAGCACATATATTTATTAATTATTATATTTTTTTGCACGATATATTTTGTTATGTGAGCAGCGTTTGCATTTTTAGAAAAAAGTTCTATATAAATATTTTATAATTATAAAGAACTCTATACCTCCATCCTCTCCTTTGTTTGCACCTGAGTGTATACGGTGTAGCCCATATATAATATCCTGGCATGGTGGGTCATATTGCTGGTTAATACATACAGCCCCACAATCCTGTACTACGCGGATGTGTTTGTTTTTATGTATATTTTTTAATAATATTATTTTTCTTTTAAAATGATTTCTTCCTGATTATGTAAATCATTTGGCATCTCTTTGAATAAAGCCGCATTTTGAAATCCCTATGCTTGGTATATAATTTCCTTTTTTCTTGCGATCCGTGCGGTATTGCTTTGTATTGATATATGTCTAGGCAGTGGTTTTTCATTGCAATCGGACACAGCGCACCTTGGTGGTTTTATTAATTTGAATTTAAAGTGATTATCTCTTCATTGAGGATCAATATAAGAATCTCTTAAACCAACTGTGGGTATTCTGTGTGTTACTTACCTCTGTATATAAACAATGATCAGGCTTCACTTTTCCTCCTGTCCTTTACTCTAATCTGCCCATAACCTTGCACCTCTCTCCAAGATTGCTCCCGCCCCAGCCTTCCAGATTCCAGATAAAGGCAGTGATTTACTTTCTGCTGACTCTGCCAGCTGTCAGAGTGTAACCAGAGCAGGAAGGTTTCCAAGAAAAGGCTGCTCTGTGCACTGCTGACAGCTGGAGATGTGATTTACAGTAGGGGTCTCACCTTTAGGCAAGAGCAAAAGAATACAACATTTTAACTCTTTGTGTACAAAGCAGTGATGTTTGCCCCTGTGGTTTGAAGTCTTAAAGGAAGAGCAAAACTCATGGACATGGACATGGACCACCATTCTCATCAAGCATGTTGTTGTGGCATCCATGACCCCAAGTCCACAGCGTCATCACCTGAAATTAAAGTTTTAAAGTGATGCACAACATATGTGGAATTGCTCACACCTACTCACAAGCTTAGCTACTGTGCTGGCAAAGCAGCTGCAGATCCTAGTACTCATTTTATGAGGTCGAAACCCCTTTTAATGATGCCTACCCCCTACATGTTCAGGTGTGTGGTGTCACATCATCGTAAGGATCATCATATCATAACACCAGTGATGTCATCACATGGATTGGTACTGTATAGGAGACCCACCCACCTATGTCATTGACAAAACTTCATTCTCAATGGTTATTTCACCATGGCAGTGATATCAGATGTGGGGCACACTGTGGAGCTATAAAGGAAAGCCATCACATGTCATACATTGGCCACCCATGCTCCACAGTGCAGTCATCATGGCTGCCTGTGTATTCATAAGGCACCCATATGTAGATGCTTATTCACAAAACTCAAAATTACAATGTTGAACAGAAAAAGAGTAACAAAACCCAAAGAGTATAAATGCCTTAAAATGGTAAATTTTATTTTAAAAATTAAAAACATACGTATAATAATTGATTAAAACATGTAAAGCTAGCGACAGCCAGACAAAAGTGCAGGGATCCAAATGCATAAATAGGTAATGAAGATCCGAATGAATGGATATATGTATACACTGCAAGAGGTAATATTAAAGAGATGTGCTCGATGTACAGTAAAGAAGTACTTTAGATGAGTCTATCCTAGTGTAAACCAATAAAGAACGCATACAATTGTAAGAAGTCCCCTGATGCTACAATGATGATTTTCCTTGCAGGTAAACCATCAACTTTGGTCCTGGAAACCCCATTGGTGATTTCATTAGCGGAGGTAGATAGACGTTAGTTAACTTACAGTCATGGTCGAAAGTGTTGGCACCCTTGAAATTGTTCCAGAAAATTATTTCCAATTTGGATTTCTCTTTTTTGTGTTGTTCCAGTACACAAAAATGAAATAAACGTGTGTAACAACACGTGTAATTGCAATAAGATTCTGGGAGAAATACTTCATTTTCTGGAACAACGTCAAGGATGCCAACACTTTTGGCCATGACTATTTGAACAGTTGAAAGTAAAATATTAAAGGATTATTTGAAAAAAAATCAAATTATACCCTGTCCAAACTTGCTGATCACCGGGAGTCTGATTGTGGGGACCCTCCCAGCGATCCTGAGATCTGGAATAGAGCAGAGGTGCCCTTGCTCCACTTCTTGTTTATGGAACTGCTAGGAAAAAGCCTAGCACTGTATTTAGGAAGCCTATAAACTAGAGTTTCAAAGCCCCAATCTTACAACCTCTGTGTTTCCCAGCATTAGCAATGTTTTTTTGGAGGGGGAATAATCCTTTAAGGGGCCCTAAAATGCCCTTTATTGACACACAATCTCCTAATATGATCATTGCTTTTTGTATAAGATGAAGCTGTAATACACGTGGATCATGGCCACGAATCGGGCGTACTTAGCAGGGGCTTACTTAAGTGGCTACCTGGTGTTCTCTGGAGCTCCTGATGGTGGACTCAGCATTGAGCTGCAGGTAGCTGCCAGGTACCACTCCAATTTCAAAATTACAGTCACAGACAAGAGCTCGGAGTCACTGGCAGGACAGAATTCAGATACTGTTCAGACAGCATAGGTTCTGAGACACACAAAACAGGGAAAGGTTCAGACTAACACAGAATGGGAGACAGGGACCTGATAACTCAGTAGTTGCGCAAAAATACAGAATGGAGAATATTGCTCTGGCACCTCCCTACTGGGGAGTATGTCTTAAATACTTAATGTCTTTCAGCTATTGGCTGGGGGCATTTCCAAAGTGTACGTCCTGCTTCTTTAAGAACCGGGGAGCGCGCGCTCTTGGTGCGCTACTGGGAGTCGTGTGCAGCGTGCACAGAGCAACAGGAAGCACATCAGGGAATGAGGTCGCCGCCGTGGCTGGGACGGTTAGTATGTCGGCATCCTTGCCAGGAAGGAGAAAGACCTCACAGGGATGCCAGCATAGCGTCACAGAAGCCATGATGCTTGTGTTATAGCCTAGGGCTGGCCATACACATTAGATGGCTGACAGCTTGCTTGGCTGAGCGCTCCTGTGATCTCTCTGAAAAAGTCGCCGACTGACACGTTAGCGAGCACCTTATCTCCAGGAGAACAAAGAGATTAGCAGATCAAAATCGGGCATGCCCGATCGACATTTGCCCCAACCATCTGCCGACTACCCCATACACATTAGATCAATGCCGATATCAGCCAACATTAGTCTAATGTGTATGAGCCATGATGAATATTACAACATAGGGCAGTACTTTTAGTTGTATATTAATACACACTGGTCATTAAAGTAACTTGAATTTTTCCCAATGTTGCTACGTGCGTGTATAATGTGACGACGTTGTCTAATACAATCATGTGACTTATTTTAAAATGGAAGCGAATGGAAAACACTGTTCCAAGTGAAACACAAAAAAGCCTTGTGACCAGTAAGACCAGCCTTGGGGGACGCTGCCTCTAGTCTTCTCATACATGCACCTATACACAAATGCCCCGAGGCCGTTGTATTAGATAAATAGAGGGAAAAATGCTGATCATTTACCCAGAGATGATGTAGAGGTTTTTTAAGCAATGGTACAGTATCTGGGTCCATATGTCTTGTATTTCATATATCAATATATATCAATTTGTTTCTAGCTCGTGGAGTTATCAAGGAGTTTGCTAACTTTGTTAATATACAAAACCAAAACAATATATAATAAATAGAGTGCATCCACTCAATACTATATTACCTATAATTATGATGCACAACTCTAATATATGTAGAAAATCATAATTTATTGAATCAAATTTATATAACAAATAAATAGTACAGGGGAAAACAAAAAAGGTGGATATAAATGCAGGATGTCACAGGATATATGTAAATTACCACACCATTCACAAAAATATAGCATAAATTCAAACCATATAGGTAGATTACAGAAATTATTATTTTGTGGACAATAAAACATATTCAATCAATCTCATGTTGAGTAACCACATTGCAAGATCCCCAAAGCCTATAATAAGGTGATGGCGTATAGGGTGATTATTATTTAGATAATATTATATATGCCAATAACTAGTATCCAAGAAAGTGCAGTGCATACTGAAATAAATAAATAAATAAATAATATCACCCATTTATAAATAACTATTACAACCATAGAGAAATACTCCTATAAGGAAAAAGTGTCATAGAGCCATAAAGTGCAACGAGGAGATCAAGTGGAATACCAACCAGTGGGAGAACCTGTGGCAGCTCGCACCTGCCCGACGCGCGTTTTGCCTGAGCTTTAACGAGGGAATGAATGACCGGGAATTTGGAGCAGCATTTAACTGAGAAGGGACCAATCATTGTAGCGACCGTGATCAAACAGCTGCAGCTGAGCACATGATGTACCATGCATGGTAACGCCGGTAGGCGCCTCCTCCCACATGACGCGTCTCCATAAAGCAAAAAATATATTTGATTCTAAGGGACCCCCTTGGGGTTGTAAACCCTGTGGGTCATGTGTTGCATGCCAAAATATCGAGACTAATAAGTATTTCACGAATTCCTCCAATTCAAAGACCTATAAAATAACACATAACATCTCTTGCAAAACTATTGGTGTCATATATAGTGCTAAATGCCCTTGTAATAAATTATACATAGGTCTTACATCACACGAATTGCGTAGAAGAACCCGAGAACATGTTCTTGACATCAAAGCTGCAGCAGAAATCACTAACATTGCTGAATTAAAAACAATCCCCCGGCATTACAAACTATATCACAATTGTGGTCCGTCATCCTTTAAGGTGAGTGGTATAGATAGAGTCATAATTGACAACCGGGGTGGTGACTGGAAAAAAGTTTTAGCACAAAAAGAACTAAGATGGATTACTATCTTAGATACTATGACACCAAAGGGTCTCAATGAGACCATCAGCTTTGCTCCCTTTCTTTTAAATGCCTTCTCTCTGATTTTGTACTTTTCTTGTTTTTTAAAAAAAAATAATTTTTTATTTCATTTGTGGTTTTGTATGTACAGGTCCTTCTCAAAAAATTAGCATATAGCGTTAAATTTCATTATTTACCATAATGTAATGATTACAATTAAACTTTCATATATTATAGATTCATTATCCACCAACTGAAATTTGTCAGGTCTTTTATTGTTTTAATACTGATGATTTTGGCATACAACTCCTGCTAACCCAAAAAACCTGTCTCAATAAATTAGCATATTTCACCCGTCCAATCAAATAAAAGTGTTTTTTAATAACAAACAAAAAAACCATCAAATAATAATGTTCAGTTATGCACTCAATACTTGGTCGGGAATCCTTTGGCAGAAATGACTGCTTCAATGCGGCGTGGCATGGAGGCAATCAGCCTGTGACACTGCTGAGATGTTATGGAGGCCCAGGATGCTTCAATAGCGGCCTTAAGCTCATCCAGAGTGTTGGGTCTTGCGTCTCTCAACTTTCTCTTCACAATATCCCACAGATTCTCTATGGGGTTCAGGTCAGGAGAGTTGGCAGGCCAATTGAGCACAGTAATACCATGGTCAGTAAACCATTTACCAGTGGTTTTGGCACTGTGAGCAGGTGCCAGGTCGTGCTGAAAAATGAAATCTTCATCTCCATAAAGCATTTCAGCCGATGGAAGCATGAAGTGCTCCAAAATCTCCTGATAGCTAGCTGCATTGACCCTGCCCTTGATGAAACACAGTGGACCAACACCAGCAGCTGACATGGCACCCCACACCATCACTGACTGTGGGTACTTGACACTGGACTTCAGGCATTTTGGCATTTCCTTCTCCCCAGTCTTCCTCCAGACTCTGGCACCTTGATTTCCGAATGACATGCAAAATTTGCTTTCATCAGAAAAAAGTACTTGGGACCACTTAGCAACAGTCCAGTGCTGCTTCTCTGTAGCCCAGGTCAGGCGCTTCTGCCGCTGTTTATGGTTCAAAAGTGGCTTTACCTGGGGAATGCGGCACCTGTAGCCCAATTCCTGCACACGCCTGTGCACGGTGGCTCTGGATGTTTCCACACCAGACTCAGTCCACTGCTTCCTCAGGTTCCCCAAGGTCTGGAATCGGTCCTTCTCCACAATCTTCCTCAGGGTCCTGTCACCTCTTCTCGTTGTACAGCGTTTTCTGCCACATTTTTGCCTTCCAACAGACTTACCATTGAGGTGCCTTGATACAGCACTCTGGGAACAGCCTATTTGTTGAGAAATTTCTTTCTGGGTCTTACCCTCTTGCTTGAGGGTGTCAATGATGGCCTTCTTGACATCTGTCAGGTCGCTAGTCTTACCCATGATGGGGGTTTTGAGTAATGAACCAGGCAGGGAGTTTTTAAAAGCCTCAGGTATCTTTTGCATGTGTTTAGAGTTAATTAGTTGATTCAGAAGATTAGGGTAATAGGTCGTTTAGAGAACCTTTTCTTGATATGCTCATTTTTTGAGACAGGTTTTTTGGGTTATCAGGAGTTGTATGCCAAAATCATCAGTATTAAAACAATAAAAGACCTGACAAATTTCAGTTGGTGGATAATGAATCTATAATATATGAAAGTTTAATTGTAATCATTACATTATGGTAAATAATGAAATTTAACACTATATGCTATTTTTTTGAGAAGGACCTGTATGTATTTGTGTCCATGTATGTGTGTATGCATGTGTGTACATGTGCGTGAGTGTATATGTACATGTATGTATGGGTGCGTATATATATATATATATATATATATATATATATATATATATATATATAATCATTTGTGTATATATATGTGTGTGTTTTTTATTTTTTATTCTGATCATGTTTTATTATTCATTACTTCTAATTCTTGTCTTTGTTTTTAATCTTTTTCAGATCTTTCGCCATATTGACATAATTATTTTATAGCAGCTAATTGTCTGATGTTGTGGATCTGTATATTATTTATGCACTGTCACTTTAATTTCGGCAACCATTGTACACTATATATTTGTTTAAATTTGTACATATCTTATTGTGGTTCTTATCACTAATTTTTATTTAATATATGTCTTTTGTGTCACCTGCGTTTTTATATATACGTTCTTTTGAAACTTACATCCTGTGCGTTCTGGTTTAGCGCCTGTCACAGATCATGTCACTGGTAATTTACATATCACACGTCACTTCCGGTTCACGCTTGCGGTTCAGGTTGGAATGCACGCCGGCGTCGGCTTTCCCCATGTGATGCGCTCCATGGAGACGCGTCATGTGGGAGGAGGCGGCTCCCGGCGTTACCATGCATGGTACATCATGTGCTCAGCCGCAGCTGTTTGATCATGGTCGCTACACTGATTGGTCCCTTCTCAGTTAAATGCTGCTCCAAATTCCCGGTCATTCATTCCCTCGTTAAAGCTCAGGCGAAACGCGCGTCGGGAAGGTGCGGGCTGCTACAGGTTCTCCCACTGGTTGGTATTCCACTTGATCTCCTCGTTGCACTTTATGGCACTATGACACTTTGTCCTTATAGGAGTATTTCTCTATGGTTGTAATAGTTATTTATAAATGGGTGATATTATTTATTTATTTCAGTATGCACTGCACTTTCTTGGATACTAGTTATTGGCATATATAATATTCTCTAAATAATAATCACCCTATACGCCATCACCTTATTATAGGCTTTGGGGATCTTGCAATGTGGTTACTCAACATGAGATTGATTGAATATGTTTTATTGTCCACACAATAATAATTTCTGTAATCTACCTATATGGTTTGAATTTATGCTATATTTTTGTGAATGGTGTGGTAATTTACATATATCCTGTGACATCCTGCATTTATATCCACCTTATTTGTTTTCCCCTGTACTATTTATTTGTTATATAATTTTGATTCAATAAATTATGATTTTCTACATATATTGGAGTTGTGCATCATAATTATAGGTAATATATATACAGGTCCTTCTCAAAAAATTAGCATATAGTGTTAAATTTCATTATTTACCATAATGTAATGATTACAATTAAACTTTCATATATTATAGATTCATTATCCACCAACTGAAATTTGTCAGGTCTTTTATTGTTTTAATACTGATGATTTTGGCATACAACTCCTGATAACCCAAAAAACCTGTCTCAATAAATTAGCATATCAAGAAAAGGTTCTCTAAATGACCTATTACCCTAATCTTCTGAATCAACTAATTAACTCTAAACACATGCAAAAGATACCCGAGGCTTTTAAAAACTCCCTGCCTGGTTCATTACTCAAAACCCCCATCATGGGTAAGACTAGCGACCTGACAGATGTCAAGAAGGCCATCATTGACACCCTCAAGCAAGAGGGTAAGACCCAGAAAGAAATTTCTCAACAAATAGGCTGTTCCCAGAGTGCTGTATCAAGGCACCTCAATGGTAAGTCTGTTGGAAGGAAACAATGTGGCAGAAAACGCTGTACAACGAGAAGAGGTGACCGGACCCTGAGGAAGATTGTGGAGAAGGACCGATTCCAGACCTTGGGGAACCTGAGGAAGCAGTGGACTGAGTCTGGTGTGGAAACATCCAGAGCCACCGTGCACAGGCGTGTGCAGGAAATGGGCTACAGGTGCCGCATTCCCCAGGTAAAGCCACTTTTGAACCGTAAACAGCGGCAGAAGCGCCTGACCTGGGCTACAGAGAAGCAGCACTGGACTGTTGCTAAGTGGTCCCAAGTACTTTTTTCTGATGAAAGCAAATTTTGCATGTCATTCGGAAATCAAGGTGCCAGAGTCTGGAGGAAGACTGGGGAGAAGGAAATGCCAAAATGCCTGAAGTCCAGTGTCAAGTACCCACAGTCAGTGATGGTGTGGGGTGCCATGTCAGCTGCTGGTGTTGGTCCACTGTGTTTCATCAAGGGCAGGGTCAATGCAGCTAGCTATCAGGAGATTTTGGAGCACTTCATGCTTCCATCGGCTGAAATGCTTTATGGAGATGAAGATTTCATTTTTCAGCACGACCTGGCACCTGCTCACAGTGCCAAAACCACTGGTAAATGGTTTACTGACCATGGTATTACTGTGCTCAATTGGCCTGCCAACTCTCCTGACCTGAACCCCATAGAGAATCTGTGGGATATTGTGAAGAGAACGTTGAGAGACGCAAGACCCAACACTCTGGATGAGCTTAAGGCCGCTATTGAAGCATCCTGGGCCTCCATAACATCTCAGCAGTGTCACAGGCTGATTGCCTCCATGCCACGCCGCATTGAAGCAGTCATTTCTGCCAAAGGATTCCCGACCAAGTATTGAGTGCATAACTGAACATTATTATTTGATGGTTTTTTTGTTTGGTATTAAAAAACACTTTTATTTGATTGGTCGGGTGAAATATGCTAATTTATTGAGACAGGTTTTTTGGGTTATCAGGAGTTGTATGCCAAAATCATCAGTATTAAAACAATAAAAGACCTGACAAATTTCAGTTGGTGGATAATGAATCTATAATATATGAAAGTTTAATTGTAATCATTACATTATGGTAAATAATGAAATTTAACACTATATGCTAATTTTTTGAGAAGGACCTGTATATATATACAGTGCCTACAAGTAGTATTCAACCCCCTGCAGATTTAGCAGGTTTACACATTTGGAATTAACTTGGCATTGTGACATTTGGACTGTAGATCAGCCTGGAAGTGTGAAATGCACTGCAGCAAAAAAGAATGTTATTTCTTTGTTTATTTTTTTTTTAAATTGTGAAAAGTTTTTTTCAGAGGGTCATTTATTATTCAACCCCTCAACCCCCCAGAATTCTGTTTGGTTCCTCTAAAGTATTAAGAAGTAGTTCAGGCACAAAGAACAATGAGCTTCACATGTTTGGATTAATTATCTCTTTTTCCAGCCTTTTCTGACTATTTAAGACCCTCCCCAAACTTGTGAACAGCACTCATACATGGTCAACATGGGAAAGACAAAGGAGCATTCCAAGGCCATCAGAGACAAGATCGTGGAGGGTCACAAGGATGGCAAGGGGTACAAAACCCTTTCCAAGGAGTTGGGCCTACCTGTCTCCACTGTTGGGAGCATCATCCGGAAGTGGAAGGCTTATGGAACTACTGTTAGCCTTCCATGGCCTGGACAGCCTTTGAAAGTTTCCTCCCGTGCCGAGGCCAGGCTTGTCCGAAGAGTCAAGGCTAACCCAAGGACAACAAGGAAGGAGCTCCGGGAAGATCTCATGGCAGTGGGGACATTGGTTTCAGTCAATATCATAAGTAACGTACTCCACCGCAATGGTCTCCGTTCCAGACGAGCCCGTAAGGTACCTTTACTTTCAAAGCGTCATGTCAAGGCTCGTCTACAGTTTGCTCATGATCACTTGGAGGACTCTGAGACTGACTGGTTCAAGGTTCTCTGGTCTGATGAGACCAAGATCGAGATCTTTGGTGCCAACCACACACGTGACGTTTGGAGACTGGATGGCACTGCATACGACCCCAAGAATACCATCCCTACAGTCAAGCATGGTTGTGGCAGCATCATGCTGTGGGGCTGTTTCTCAGCCAAGGGGCCTGGCCATCTGGTCTGCATCCATGGGAAGATGGATAGCACGGCCTACCTGGAGATTTTGGCCAAGAACCTCCGCTCCTCCATCAAGGATCTTAAGATGGGTCGTCATTTCATCTTCCAACAAGACAACGACCCAAAGCACACAGCCAAGAAAACCAAGGCCTGGTTCAAGAGGCAAAAAATCAAGGTGTTGCAGTGGCCTAGTCAGTCTCCTGACCTTAACCCAATTGAAAACTTGTGGAAGGAGCTCAAGATTAAAGTCCACATGAGACACCCAAAGAACCTAGATAACTTGGAGAAGATCTGCATGGAGGAGTGGGCCAAGATAACTCCAGAGACCTGTGCCGGCCTGATCAGGTCTTATAAAAGACGATTATTAGCTGTAATTGCAAACAAAGGTTATTTCACAAAATATTAAACCTAGGGGTTGAATAATAATTGACCCACACTTTTATGTTTAAAATTTATAAAAATTTAACTGAGCAACAAAACTTTTTGGTTTGTAAGATTTATGCATCTGTTAATAAATCCTGCTCTTGTTTGAAGTTTGAAGGCTCTAACTTATTTGCATCTTATTAAACCTGCTAAATCTGCAGGGGGTTGAATACTACTTGTAGGCACTATATATATATATATATATATATATATATATATATATATATATATATATATATATATACTTGCGGAACAGTCAAGAAGCTTCCAGGATGTGGTGGAATAAAGAAAGAAAGTAGGTTTGCAACATAGCAAAGAAATCTCGTACAACATCCAACATCCAGAAAAGTTCATGCCAAGCTGAAGATATTTGGAAAGATGGTTCAGCCCATACAATATGCCGCACAGTGAACAAATCAGGACTGAACTTTGCTAAAAGTTACATAAACCAACCATCAAACTAGAGCTCTTTTCTAACACGTATCGAGGTTATATTTATAGACAATGAAGCCTATAAAGAAAAATGATCGGGTTGCATCGATTGGCAAATCAGGGAATTTGTGTTCCTGACGGGGAACTTTTATCCCCATTGGGTAAGTGATAACTTGTTGATTGGGGAGGTCCAATTGGTCTGAAAATTGGGGAACTTTTTATCCCAGCTAGAGTGAAACAGCAGTGCTTCTGCCCGACCGCCACTCCATTAATTTTCTATGGTGCTGCCAGAAAAAGCTGAGAGCAGCGCTCAACATAAGTGATGAATGGAGTTGCATGCCTCTCCACTCTAACAAGGATATTAGGCTCACCAAGTGTGCTGGATCCACTAAAGGTGGGTACATGGACCTCGGGCATTGGTGCAGCAGGCAGGAAGCCATCTGTGGAGCAAGGACTTGGCACGCTGGAGACCACAGGGCAGGTGCAGAAGAGGATGCAGGCAAGTCTGAAGCAGCAATCAAAGGAGGTGGAAGAATCACAGGCGTAGCATGAGGATGAAGGTTTAATATGAACAGAGTCCAACAACAGTTTAGTAGTTTACTGCAACCAAGGGGTAAATCCAGGAGTGTTCACCACCAAGGCAGAGGTGATGCAGGGTCGCAAAGGTCTAGAAAGGTGCATAAAATAGGAGATGATGGTGGAGAACATCATACAAACTGAACATATAACTCTCAGTCCTAAGACACAGGTGTGTGTCTTAGTGGGCCTTAAATAGGCCTAGGCAGATAATGCAATCAAGTCACGCCGGGCAATTTTCAAAACTTGAAAAGGAGTACAACAGAGGGCAGTGGACCCAGAGGAAGGAAGCAGAGCCTAGGATACTCAGGACAGGTGCGTAACAGAGGACAAGAGTCCCCCATTTTGCAGAGCAGTCGGATCCCCACCAAGCACCAAGTTGTCCATTGGATAAGTGATAATTGTTTTCACTGGACAAACCCTTTATGTCTGCACAAGACTGTTTAAACAACACGGTAGAAAATTTTTAATCGAGACTTTTTCTATTGTATAAAAGATGACGAAGTAGGACAAAGCTTTTAAGTCTTACAGCTAAAACAGTTTGATTGATGCAAACTTCTTCATTAGTGATGTTTGCATTACTGGTAATATTGTTTATGTCGCAGCGCAATGTTTGCTTTATAAAGTACACATTGCTCATATCCAAATGTCCTTGTAAATTTGTATAATGAATGAGAAGAGTGACATTTCAGTTGTTGCCTGGGGTTGTGCTGCACACTCTGTAACTCTGTGAATTTAATGGTGGAGTGATAGTTGTAAAAAAAAATCTTGTTGTATCACCTTGTCCTTCTTAGAATCCATAAGATGTTTCATTCTAAATTGTACAGGAAACAATGTATTACCTGTTCTATCTGTTGTATACCATGTGTCTGGTCTCCTTCCATTTTTTTGCCCATTTAAAAAAAAACAAAAAAAACAAATCAGAGTTGAGTGCTATAGACTTCTGTGTATGCAGTTTTACAGCTACACAGAATTCAGAGCTTATACAAAGTCCTATTATTTTTGTGTACATGAGCCCTCAAAGAAGACCTGTCACGCCCTCAAAAAATTGAGTTAAATGCCTTGCAAAAATCCCTGACCTCCCATGATTCTGCAGCTCTTTTCCGTTTTGTGCTGCGTTGCTCCGTTGCAGAGATATTCACATTTCTTTCTTCTAGAGCGCAGTATGTGAAATCTGCTTGTAGTTCCACTGGGTGTTTCTTCAGAGTCTTCTCTTGGAGCGTGCACCTGTTACCCTTCTATCACAGCCTGCTAGCGTCTGAGACTGATGGACTGCTGGATCAGCTGCTGAGTTGTGATTGTTAGTGTTTAAGAGGGAGGGGAGAAAGCGCAAACCCCCTAGACTTTGAAGAGGCGCCCCGTTGAACTACAGAGATTTCACATACTGTGCTCCAAAAGCATCAAATGTGAATATCTCTGCAATGGAACAAAGCAGCGCAAAACAGAAAATAGTGGCAGAATCAGGGGCGCTCAGGGAATTTTACAAGGTATTAAACTGATTTTCTTAAAGCAAGTGACAGCTCCTCTTTAAAACTGTTACCTACTTTCTTCTGCATATCTGAACCTATTTCAGTTAAACGGACCACTACACCATGAATGGAGCGCCGCTTAGCAGCTCTATTCAAAGTGTGTATATCTGGCTGCTGCTGGAGTTGCATGCGTATTTTAGAGATTCTTTCCTTGTTAGTAGTGAAGTATATGGAGACAACATTTTCTTTTGTTATAACTTTTAAACTACCTAGTTCTATATACCATATTATTTTGTTCCCATTTTGTATCATCTTTGTATATTTTTTATAAACTATATATATTCATTTAATGCCTCTGTTTCTCTTGCTCTGCAAACAGCACCACTGAAGCCATATGATACCTGTAATGGTTGTTCAATCGGCCTGTATAAACGATTGGTGGTAGTAGCAAGTAGTTCCTCTTTTGTTGTGGAGCTGACAGTGACCATACCAGGGTATACTGTATATCTATTCCATGTGCTTGAATTAGAGGTGTATATACCATACGTTCAACATGAGTTGGTCGATAACCGGCCTAGTAGTAGAAGCAGCCGCAACCTCGTCCATGAATTGCGTGATTGTCCTGAAGATTGTGTTCCCCTGACAAACTGGTGGCAGCGGTGAGATCTGTGTGCTCTCTGTAGCGTCATCTGTGGCAAAATGGTAACAGAAGTGGGATCTGCATGACCCCTCTCGGCTGTTATACGTGAGATATTGGTGGCAGTGGAGGGAACTGCGTAACCCCCCTGGCTATTATACATGACATATTGGTGGCAGTGGTGGGATCTGCGTGACCTACCCCTGGCCGTTGTCTGTGACATATTGGTGGCAGTGGTGGGATCTGCGTGACACCCCCTGGCTGTTATCTGGGATATATTGGTGTCAGTGGTGGGATCTGTGTGATCTCCCCCTGGCTGTTATCTGTGACATGTTGGTGGCAGTGGTCGGATCTGTGTGACACCCCCTGGCTGTTATCTGGGATATACAGGTCCTTCTCAAAAAATTAGCATATAGTGTTAAATTTCATTATTTACCATAATGTAATGATTACAATTAAACTTTCAGATATTATAGATTCATTATCCACCAACTGAAATTTGTCAGGTCTTTTATTCTTTTAATACTGATGATTTTGGCATACAACTCCTGCTAACCCAAAAAACCTGTCTCAAAAAATTAGCATATTTCACCCGTCCAATCAAATAAAAGTGTTTTTTAATAACAAACAAAAAAACCATCAAATAATAATGTTCAGTTATGCACTCAATACTTGGTCGGGAATCCTTTGGCAGAAATGACTGCTTCAATGCGGCGTGGCATGGAGGCAATCAGCCTGTGACACTGCTGTGATGTTATGGAGGCCCAGGATGCTTCAATAGCGGCCTTAAGCTCATCCAGAGTGTTGGGTCTTGCGTCTCTCAACTTTCTCTTCACAATATCCCACAGATTCTCTATGGGGTTCAGGTCAGGAGAGTTGGCAGGCCAATTGAGCACAGTAATACCATGGTCAGTAAACCATTTACCAGTGGTTTTGGCACTGTGAGCAGGTGCCAGGTCGTGCTGAAAAATGAAATCTTCATCTCCATAAAGCATTTCAGCCGATGGAAGCATGAAGTGCTCCAAAATCTCCTGATAGCTAGCTGCATTGACCCTGCCCTTGATGAAACACAGTGGACCAACACCAGCAGCTGACATGGCACCCCACACCATCACTGACTGTGGGTACTTGACACTGGACTTCAGGCATTTTGGCATTTCCTTCTCCCCAGTCTTCCTCCAGACTCTGGCACCTTGATTTCCGAATGACATGCAAAATTTGCTTTCATCAGAAAAAAGTACTTGGGACCACTTAGCAACAGTCCAGTGCTGCTTCTCTGTAGCCCAGGTCAGGCGCTTCTGCCGCTGTTTATGGTTCAAAAGTGGCTTTACCTGGGGAATGCGGCACCTGTAGCCCAATTCCTGCACACGCCTGTGCACGGTGGCTCTGGATGTTTCCACACCAGACTCAGTCCACTGCTTCCTCAGGTTCCCCAAGGTCTGGAATCGGTCCTTCTCCACAATCTTCCTCAGGGTCCGGTCACCTCTTCTCGTTGTACAGCGTTTTCTGCCACATTTTTGCCTTCCAACAGACTTACCATTGAGGTGCCTTGATACAGCACTCTGGGAACAGCCTATTTGTTGAGAAATTTCTTTCTGGGTCTTACCCTCTTGCTTGAGGGTGTCAATGATGGCCTTCTTGACATCTGTCAGGTCGCTAGTCTTACCCATGATGGGGGTTTTGAGTAATGAACCAGGCAGGGAGTTTTTAAAAGCCTCAGGTATCTTTTGCATGTGTTTAGAGTTAATTAGTTGATTCAGAAGATTAGGGTAATAGGTCGTTTAGAGAACCTTTTCTTGATATGCTAATTTTTTGAGACAGGTTTTTTGGGTTATCAGGAGTTGTATGCCAAAATCATCAGTATTAAAACAATAAAAGACCTGACAAATTTCAGTTGGTGGATAATGAATCTATAATATCTGAAAGTTTAATTGTAATCATTACATTATGGTAAATAATGAAATTTAACACTATATGCTAATTTTTTGAGAAGGACCTGTATTGGTGTCAGAGGTGGGATCTGTGTGACACCCCCTGGCTGTTATCGGGGCATATTGGTGGCAGTGGTGGGATCTGCGGGACACCCCACCCTGGCTAGTATCCTTCACAGTAAGAGAGCTCACTCCTAATGTGCCTCTGCCTCCACTGCCATGGTGTGAACTCCTAGAGTACAGAAAAGCCAGACAAGATAAGATATGTTCACACGTGACATATTTGCAGAATTTTTGCTGTGTATTTCACACAGCGTTTTACAGTACAAACATAATCAATTATATTTCTGAAATCTCATTCACACATCGTTTTTTTTCCTCTCGTATTTGAGCCCTGCTGCGTTTTGCTCAGACTCAGCATGTCACTTCTTGCAGTGCTTTTCGGAAATTAAAACAAATGGGTGAAAAACGTAAGTAATAAGTTAAAAGGTATGTAAAACGCGTAATGGACATTGCAAAATCATGACGAGTGAACATACCCTTATAGTTTGTGCACATGGAGCGCCCGCTTGGGCTGTGGGGTACTTGGGCTGGATCCTACGGTTCTTCGGGGGGTATTCATGGCAGCTGTGACCTGGTCCATGGCCCCGGGCGTCCAATAAAATGATGAGGTAAAGTTTATAGGGGATTGATTCATGACGCCCAACAGGTTATTACGAATATTTAAAAGTTTATACAGCAAATCTCTGTAGGCTCTCGTGCTTAACGGTTGCAATTACACACATTATTAACTTATTTACATTATCAACACATTTATATTTTAGTCCCTATACCGGGCTGGGACCTAACCTCTGGTACTATGGGTGGATCTACGCAGTACTGGTATCTATAGTGTGTTTGTCGCTGATGTTGTGAACCCACTAGCATCTGTGCTACTGGTAGGCCTGCATTTTACGGGTAAACTTGGTAACCGTCTACGACTTCTTAGACTCACCAAGGGTCTGACAGATTCACCGATAGCAGGGGGTAGATTTTCACGTTCCACTGCAGATGTGGCATCTGTTACTGGAGCCGACGGGTCTAGAGTCTCTGCTGCTTCAGGTGCAGTAGGCTGGGGAAAGATCAGGACAGGTACTACTATGGCTTGATGAACCTGCATCCAAGACCGGGGAAAGTCTCCAAGAATGGTAAGGATTTTCTCTTCCACCTCTTCTATGGGTTGAGGGGCATCTTGGTCTCTCTCTTTTTTTCTAAATTGGTCAGGGCATACTTTCAGATGATCCCTCGACACTGCTGCTGAGGTTTCTCCTCCATCCTAACTGACGAGGCATACCTTGGTATTATCAAAGTTTGAAGGCATGACAGTGTATGGTTCAGCCTCCCACTGATCATCCAGTTTGTGCATCCTCCACTTTCTTTTAAGGACCTGTTCTCCCGGTACTAAAAGAGTAGCCAGAGCTTGTTGGTTGTAGCTCTTTTCCTGTCTCTGCCTGGCCTGGGATAAACTTCGTTCCACGCACTCTTGCACTTTGCGGTATTGCTGCTGCCGCTCTGTATCCCAGTCGGCATCTGGTGGTGTCGTTTCAGGTGTTAGAACTCCCTGTCCAAGTCAATGGGTAACTTGCCAGGTCTCGCTCTCATCAGGTAAACTGGAGTGCAGTTGGTGGAGTTTACCGGGATATGGTTGTATAGATCTACCAAATCCGGCAACTTCTCTGGTCACTGGTTTCGCTCTTCCAGGGGCAAGGTCTTCAACAGGTCAGTTACCACCTGGTTCATTTTCTCGCACATGCCATTTGTCTGCAGATGGCACGGCAGCGTCCTGATTTTCTTGCAGCCGTGCAGGTTACAGAACTCCTGGAACACTTCTGCCTCAAAGGCTAGGCCTTGGTCGGTGAGCACTCGTTCAGGTCGACAAAAGTGTTCTTGAAACCCTTTGGCTGCTGTCTTCGCTGCTTGGTCTTTGATTGGCACGACTACCAGGAACCTTGAGTAATGGTCCACTATGGTCAGAGCGTAGGTGTAGCAAGTTCTACTTGAAGTCAACTTCACGTGATCCAAAGCTACCAGTTCAAGCGGCTGCTTCGTCATGATTGGTTGTAATGGGGCTCGCTGGTTGTTACGGTCTTTCCTGCGCCGGTTGCGTGGGCCACATTCTCGGCACCACCTCTCAGTGCCTTTCCTCATGCCGATCCAGTAGACTCCCTCACGAAGTAGAACCTCCAGCTTCTTCCACCCAAAGTGTCCTGCTCCATCGTGGTATGCCTCTAAGACCATTGGCGCATCCCGCTTCGGGACTACCACTTGCCAGACCAGTTCATGTGTGCGCGAGTTGATGTTCCTTTTCACACAGCTTACCCTCATAGATGAACAGCTTGCCCTTCTCCTTCCACAACTGTTGCGTTTCCTTTGAAGCATCTGGGCCAGGGTGTGATTCAGCTTGTGTCAGCAGCTTCTTTACTAGGCGGACTGCCGGGTCACTATCCTGTGTCTCTGCCCATCCATGGTGGGGCAACGGATTAAACGTGGCCTCTTGTACGATATAGCACTTGTTCCTCATGCAATAGAAGCACTGGGCCGCCTCGTGGTGGAAGGCTGATAACTCGAATTCTTCTAGCTTTTCCGGGTCTTCTCCCCCATCTGGTAAATTGGGCATCCTTGACAGCGCATCAGTATTAGCGTTCTTATGCCCCGCTCGGTACTTGATGGTAAACTCGTAGTTGGACAGCCGGGCCATCCATCACTGTTCCAATGCACCTAGCTTTGGGGTTTCCAAGTCAGCAAATTATAGTCCGTGAAGACAGAAAACTACGCTGAAGCCAGGTAGTGTTTGAGTCGCTGCCCAGACGATGGTGAGAATCTCCAACTTGAAGGAACTATAGTTGTCAGAGTTCCTCTCAGTAAGACAAAGCCTCCTGCTGGAGTAGGCAATCACTCTCTCTATGCCTTTCTGCACTTGTGACAGCACTGCTCCCAATCCTACGTTGCTGGCGTCAATGTAAAGTATGAATGGTTGGTCATAGTCAGGATAGGCCAGGACTTCATCTCCCATGAGAGCCAACTTCAACCGGGTGAAGGGTTCTTTTATCCTGTTGTTCCACTCGAATGGAGGACTCTTATTCTTGGCCTTTTTGGGTTGGCTCACTAGGAGATCTTGCAGGGGTGCGGCTATCTTGGTGAAGCCCTTGATGAATCTCCAGTAGTAACCTACCAACCCGGGGAACTGCTGTACTTCTTGAATGGTGTTGGGTTTTGGCCAGTCCCTGATAACGGTGACTTTTTCAGGACCTGGTGCCACGCCTTCCGTGCTTACTACGTGGCCTAGGTTCTGCACCTTGGGCTTCAACAGGTGGCACTTGGACGGCTTCACTTTCAGGCCAAAGTTGGACAGGGCTTCGAACATCTCGGCCAGGTGCTTCAAGTGGTCTTCATGGGTTTTGTAGAAGACGATGACGTCATCCAGGTACAACAGAACGGTTTTGAAGTTTTTATGTCCTATGCAGCATTCCATTAACCGCTGGAACATTCTCAGTACATTGCAGAGCCCAAATGGCATGCAGTTGGACTCGCAGAGGCCCATTGGTGTCATAAACGCTGACTTCTCTCTATCCGCCTCTGCCACGGGAACCTGCCAATACCCACTGGTGAGATCTGTTATGATCCTTAGTGGCTGAGGATCACGGAATGAACTAGCTAAGTTACTGAACATAGAACGAGCTCTAGGGAGGTGGTAACTGGACTGACCGCAAAACCTGATCCTAACAAACACACTAAAGGTAGCCGGTGAACGTACCTAAATTCCTGGACGTCTCGACGCAGCCTGAGAAACTTGCTACCCCTATAGAGATAGTAAGACCTCACTTGCCTCAGAGAAATGACCCCAAAGATATAGGAAGCCCCCAACAAATAATAACGGTGAGGTAAGGGGAAAATACAAAACGTAGAAATGAAAACAGATTCAGCAAATGAGGCCCACTAATACTAGATAGCAGAAGACAGACAGGGAACTGTGCGGTCAGTAAAAAACCCTATACAAATATCCACGCTGAGAATTCAAGAACCCCCACACCAACTAACGGTGTGAGGAGAGAAACTCAGCCCCCTAGAGCTACCAGCAAGCAAGGAAATCACATATTAGCAAGCTGGACAAGGACAAATAAATAACCAAGAAACATATTGAACACTAATGAGCAAAAAATATCCAAACAGAAACTTAGCTTCTCTTGGCGAGACTGATAACGAAGGGATTCAGGAGAGATCAAAATAGCACTGAATACATCGACAGCAGGCAACCACTGAAAGTCCAGGTGAGCTAAATAGAAAACCAGCTAACAGATAACGAGACAGCTGAACCAGCCTCAGACCTGCAGAATGACACAAAGAGCCACCAGAGGGAGCCCAAAGACAGCACTCACACAGTACCACTTGTGACCACAAGAGGGAGCCCAAAAACAGAGTTCACAACAGTACCCCCCCTTGAGGAGGGGTCACCGAACCCTCATCAAAACCCCCAGGGCGATCAGGATGAGCCACATGGAAGGCACGAACCAAATCGGCCGCATGAACATCAGAGGCGACAACCCAGGAATTATCCTCCTGACCATAACCCTTCCACTTAACCAAATACTGAAGCCTCCGTCTAGAAACACGAGAATCCAAGATCTTCTCCACCACGTACTCCAATTCGCCCTCAACCAGCACCGGGGCAGGGGGCTCAACAGAAGGAACCACAGGCACCACATACCTCCGCAACAAAGACCTATGGAACACGTTATGAATGGCAAACGACGCTGGGAGGTCCAAATGAAATGACACCGGGTTAAGGATTTCCAAAATCTTATAAGGACCGATGAAGCGAGGCTTGAATTTAGGAGAGGAGACCTTCATAGGAACATACCGAGAAGACAGCCATACCAAATCCCCAACACGAAGTCGGGGACCCACACCGCGATGGCGGTTGGCAAAGTGCTGAGCCTTCTCTTGTGACAACTTCAAATTGTCCACCACATGGTTCCAAATCTGCTGCAACCTATCCACCACAGAATCCACCCCAGGACAGTCAGAAGGCTCGACCTGACCCGAGGAGAAACGAGGATGAAAACCAGAATTGCAGAAAAAAGGCGAAACCAAAGTAGCAGAACTAGCCCGATTATTAAGGGCAAACTCGGCCAATGGCAAAAAAGTCACCCAATCATCCTGATCAGCAGAAACAAAACATCTCAAATAATTTTCCAAGGTCTGATTAGTTCGCTCGGTTTGGCCATTCGTCTGAGGATGGAAGGCAGACGAAAAAGACAAATCAATGCCCATCTTAGCACAAAAAATCCGCCAAAATCTGGACACAAACTGGGATCCTCTGTCAGACACAATATTTTCAGGGATGCCATGCAAGCGAACCACATTCTGAAAAAATAGAGGAACCAAATCGGAGGAGGAAGGCAACTTAGGCAAGGGCACCAAATGGACCATTTTGGAAAAACGATCACACACCACCCAGATGACAGACATTCTCTGAGAGACTGGAAGATCCGAAATAAAATCCATGGAAATGTGTGTCCAAGGCCTCTTCGGGACAGGCAAAGGCAAAAGCAAACCGCTGGCACGAGAACAGCAAGGCTTAGCCCGAGCACAAATCCCACAGGACTGCACAAAGGAACGCACATCCCACGACAAGGAAGGCCACCAGAAGGACCTAGCCACCAAATCTCTGGTACCAAAAATCCCAGGATGGCCTGCCAACACCGAAGAATGAACCTCGGAAATAACTCTGCTGGTCCATCTATCTGGGACAAACAGTCTCTCTGGTGGGCAACGGTCAGGTCTATCTGCCTGAAATTTCTGCAGCACTCGTCGCAAATCTGGGGAAATGGCAGACAAAATCACTCCCTCTCTGAGGATACCAGCCGGCTCTGAAACTCCCGGAGAGTCAGGCACAAAACTCCTAGAAAGAGCATCAGCCTTCACGTTCTTCGAACCAGGCAGGTACGAGACCACAAAATCGAAACGGGAGAAAAACAACGACCAACGAGCCTGTCTAGGATTCAGCCGCTTGGCAGACTCGAGATAAATCAGATTTTTGTGATCAGTCAAGACCACCACACGATGCTTAGCTCCCTCGAGCCAATGTCGCCACTCCTCAAATGCCCACTTCATAGCCAACAACTCCCGATTACCAACATCATAATTCCGCTCGGCAGGCGAAAACTTTCTTGAAAAGAAAGCACAAGGTTTCATCACAGAGCAATCAGAGCTTCTCTGCGACAAAAGAGCCCCTGCTCCAATCTCAGAAGCATCAACCTCGACCTGAAAAGGAAGAGAGACATCAGGCTGACACAAAACTGGAGCCGAAGAAAACCGGCGCTTCAGCTCCCGAAAGGCTTCCACGGCCGCAGGAGACCAATTAGTCACATCAGAACCTTTCTTGGTCAAATCCGTCAAGGGTTTAACCACGCCAGAAAAATTAGCAATGAAGCGACGGTAAAAATTAGCAAAACCCAAGAACTTCTGAAGACTCTTAACAGATGTAGGCTGAGTCCAGTCATGAATAGCCTGGACCTTGACTGGGTCCATCTCAATAGTAGAAGGAGAAAAAATAAAACCCAAAAAGGAAACCTTCTGTACTCCGAAGAGACATTTTGAGCCCTTCACAAATAAGGCATTAGCACGCAGGACCTGAAATACCATCCTGACCTGCTTCACATGGGATTCCCAGTCCTCAGAAAAGACCAAAATGTCATCCAGATACACAATCATAAATGTATCCAGATACTCTCGGAAGATGTCATGCATGAAGGACTGGAACACAGAAGGAGCATTAGAGAGTCCAAAAGGCATCACCAAGTACTCAAAATGGCCTTCGGGCGTATTAAATGCTGTTTTCCATTCATCCCCCTGCTTAATACGCACAAGGTTATACGCACCACGACGATCTATCTTGGTGAACCAACTGGACCCCTTAATCCGAGCAAACAGATCAGATAATAATGGCAAAGGATACTGAAATTTGACCGTGATTTTATTTAGAAGCAAAAAGAGGGGAGAAGCCAGCACTGCTGAAGGTCAAAACGCAATATCTAAAGTGCACATGCACATAATAAATTCTGACTGTATTTCAAATATGAGATATTTAGCAAATAATTGATCAATTCTTTGAGCTACCCCGCCACTTCACGGCAATCTCATAATGGGGCAGTCCTAACTCTACATTTTTTATTTACATTGTGCCATTACGGCCTCCTAAATGTATAGAGAGTGAGAAAAAAAAAAAAGGACAGACCACATTACATAACATTACATGACAAACTGTACCTGGAGCATTGACAGAATCACTCCCTTAGTGCCAGGAAGGCGAGCGCGGATAGAGGCCGATCAGGTCCTGTGCGGACATATCAGATCTGGCCTCCACACTGCCAAACCAACACCAAAGTTAAAGGATGAAACTGGCTGAGGCACAGCTGCCTAATTAACTAGAGCCTGAGGCAGGGCAGGGCTGCTGTGTGTGTGTGCACAGCAGCCTATCAATCATAGTGAACCCAGACAGAATGGCGCATATGACCCAGCGTGCGCGGCAACAGTGGTGGTCAGCCACATACCAATACAGAAGCAAAAAGAGGGGAGAAGCCAGCACTGCTGAAGGTCAAAACGCAATATCTAAAGTGCACATGCACATAATAAATTCTGACTGTATTTCAAATATGAGATATTTAGCAAATAATTGATCAATTCTTTGAGCTACCCCGCCACTTCACGGCAATCTCATAATGGGGCAGTCCTAACTCTACGTTTTTTATTTACATTGTGCCATTACGGCCTCCTAAATGTATAGAGAGTGAGAAAAAAAAAAAAAGGACAGACCACATTACATAACATTACATGACAAACTGTACCTGGAGCATTGACAGAATCACTCCCTTAGTGCCAGGAAGGCGAGCGCGGATAGAGGCCGATCAGGTCCTGTGCGGACATATCAGATCTGGCCTCCACACTGCCAAACCAACACCAAAGTTAAAGGATGAAACTGGCTGAGGCACAGCTGCCTAATTAACTAGAGCCTGAGGCAGGGCAGGGCTGCTGTGTGTGTGCACAGCAGCCTATCAATCATAGTGAACCCAGACAGAATGGCGCATATGACCCAGCGTGCGCGGCAACAGTGGTGGTCAGCCACATACCAATACAGAAGCAAAAAGAGGGGAGAAGCCAGCACTGCTGAAGGTCAAAACGCAATATCTAAAGTGCACATGCACATAATAAATTCTGACTGTATTTCAAATATGAGATATTTAGCAAATAATTGATCAATTATTTGAGCTACCCCGCCACTTCACGGCTATCTCATAATGGGGCAGTCCTAACTCTACGTTTTTTATTTACATTGTGCCATTACGGCCTCCTAAATGTATAGAGAGTGAGAAAAAAAAAAAAAAAAAAGGACAGACCACATTACATAACATTACATGACAAACTGTACCTGGAGCATTGACCATACATCTAGGAGGCCGTAATGGCACAATGTAAATAAAAAACGTAGAGTTAGGACTGCCCCATTTTGAGATTGCCGTGAAGTGGCGGGGTAGCTCAAAGAATTGATAAATTCTGACTGTATTTCAAATATGAGATATTTAGCAAATAATTGATCAATTCTTTGAGCTACCCCGCCACTTCACGGCAATCTCAAAATGGGGCAGTCCTAACTCTACGTTTTTTATTTACATTGTGCCATTACGGCCTCCTAGATGTATGGTCAATGCTCCAGGTACAGTTTGTCATGTAATGTTATGTAATGTGGTCTGTCCTTTTTTTTTTTTTTTTTCTCACTCTCTATACATTTAGGAGGCCGTAATGGCACAATGTAAATAAAAAACGTAGAGTTAGGACTGCCCCATTATGAGATTGCCGTGAAGTGGCGGGGTAGCTCAAAGAATTGATCAATTATTTGCTAAATATCTCATATTTGAAATACAGTCAGAATTTATTATGTGCATGTGCACTTTAGATATTGCGTTTTGGCCTTCAGCAGTGCTGGCTTCTCTCTTTTTTTGCTTCTGTATTGGTATGTGGCTGACCACCACTGTTGCCGTGCACGCTGGGTCATATGCGCCATTCTGTCTGGGTTCACTATGATTGATAGGCTGCTGTGCACACACACACAGCAGCCCTGCCCTGCCTCAGGCTCTAGTTAATTAGGCAGCTGTGCCTCAGCCAGTTTCATCCTTTAACTTTGGTGTTGGTTTGGCAGTGTGGAGGCCAGATCTGATATGTCCGCACAGGACCTGATCGGCCTCTATCTGCGCTCGCCTTCCTGGCACTAAGGGAGTGATTCTGTCAATGCTCCAGGTACAGTTTGTCATGTAATGTTATGTAATGTGGTTTGTCCTTTTTTTTTTTTTTTTTTCTCACTCTCTATACATCTAGGAGGCCGTAATGGCACAATGTAAATAAAAAACGTAGAGTTAGGACTGCCCCATTTTGAGATTGCCGTGAAGTGGCGGGGTAGCTCAAAGAATTGATCAATTATTTGCTAAATATCTCATATTTGAAATACAGTCAGAATTTATTATGTGCATGTGCACTTTAGATATTGCGTTTTGGCCTTCAGCAGTGCTGGCTTCTCTCTTTTTTTGATTTTATTTAGAAGACGATAATCTATACAAGGTCTCAGAGAACCATCCTTCTTGGCCACAAAAAAGAATCCTGCACCAAGAGGGGAGGAGGACGGGCGAATATGTCCCTTCTCTAAAGACTCCTTTATATAACTCCGCATCGCGGCATGTTCTGGTACAGACAAATTAAAAAGTCGTCCCTTAGGGAACTTACTACCAGGAATCAAATTTATAGCACAATCACAATCCCTGTGAGGAGGCAGGGCACCGGATCTGGGCTCATCAAATACATCCTGGTAGTCCGACAAAAACTCAGGGACCTCAGAAGGAGTGGAAGAAGCAATTGACACCAAAGGAGCATCGCCATGAATCCCCTGGCAACCCCAACTTGAAACAGACATAGCTTTCCAATCCAAAACTGGATTATGAGCCTGCAGCCATGGCAGACCCAAAACGACAACATCATGCAAATTATGCAGCACAAGAAAGCGAATCACCTCCTGATGTACAGGAGTCATGCACATGGTCACCTGAGTCCAATACTGAGGCTTATTCTCAGCCAATGGTGTAGCATCAATTCCCCTCAGTGGAATAGGGAATTCCAAAGGCTCCAGGACCAAACCACAGCGCCTGGCAAACGACAAATCCATCAGGTTCAGGGCAGCACCTGAATCCACAAAAGCCATAACCGAATAGGAAGACAAAGAACAAATTAAAGTAACAGACAAAATGAATTTAGGCTGTATAGTACCAATGGTGACAGATTTAGCAATTTTTTTTACGCGCTTAGAGCATGCTGAGATAACATGAGTTGAATCACCACAGTAAAAGCACAACCCATTTTGACGTCTATGATCTTGCCGCTCAATTCTGGTCAGAATTCGGTCACATTGCATAGACTCAGGTCTCTGTTCAGAAAACACCGCCAGTTGGTGCGCAGATTTACGCTCCCGTAAACGCCGATCAATCTGAATGGCCAAAGCCATTGAGTCATTCAGACTTGCAGGCGTGGGGAACCCCACCATAACATTCTTAATGGCTTCAGAAAGACCCTCTCTGAAATTTGCAGCCAGGGCACACTCATTCCATTGAGTAAGCACCGGCCATTTCCGAAATTTTTGATAATACACCTCAGCTTCATCCTGGCCCTGAGAGAGAGCCAGCAAGGCCTTTTCTGCCTGGTTCTCAAGATTAGGTTCCTCATAAAGCAATCCAAACGCCAGAAAAAACGCATCCACATTCAGCAATGCAGGATCTCCTGGCGCCAGGGAGAAAGCCCAAACTTGAGGATCGCCACGTAACGGAGATAACAATTCTAACTTGCTGAGCGGAATCACCAGAGGAACGAGGTCTCAAAGAAAGAAATAATTTACAATTATTCTTAAAATTCAGAAACCTACATCTATCTCCAGAAAACAACTCAGGAATAGGTACTCTTGGCTCAGACATAGGACTGTGAACAACAAAATCCTGAATGCTTTGCACCCTTGCAGCAAGATGATCCACACTAGAAGTCAGACTCTGAATATCCATGTCTGCAGCTGAACTCAAAGCCACCCAGAGATTAAGGGGATGAGAGAAGCTGGACAGACTGCAGCAAAGGGAGAGGAAAAAAATAAAAAATTGTACTCAGGACTTCTCTTATCCCACTTCTGCGATGCATTAAACACTTTTTTGTCCTGCTGTACTGTTATGATCCTTAGTGGCTGAGGATCACGGAATGAACTAGCTAAGTTACTGAACATAGAACGAGCTCTAGGGAGGTGGTAACTGGACTGACCGCAAAACCTGATCCTAACAAACACACTAAAGGTAGCCGGTGAACGTACCTAAATTCCTGGACGTCTCGACGCAGCCTGAGAAACTTGCTACCCCTATAGAGAAAGTAAGACCTCACTTGCCTCAGAGAAATGACCCCAAAGATATAGGAAGCCCCCAACAAATAATAACGGTGAGGTAAGGGGAAAATACAAAACGTAGAAATGAAAACAGATTCAGCAAATGAGGCCCACTAATACTAGATAGCAGAAGACAGACAGGGAACTGTGCGGTCAGTAAAAAACCCTATACAAATATCCACGCTGAGAATTCAAGAACCCCCACACCAACTAACGGTGTGAGGAGAGAAACTCAGCCCCCTAGAGCTACCAGCAAGCAAGGAAATCACATACTGTATTAGCAAGCTGGACAAGGACAAATAAATAACCAAGAAACATATTGAACACTAATGAGCAAAAAATATCCAAACAGAAACTTAGCTTCTCTTGGCGAGACTGATAACGAAGGGATTCAGGAGAGATCAAAATAGCACTGAATACATCGACAGCAGGCAACCACTGAAAGTCCAGGTGAGCTAAATAGAAAACCAGCTAACAGATAACGAGACAGCTGAACCAGCCTCAGACCTGCAGAATGACACAAAGAGCCACCAGAGGGAGCCCAAAGACAGCACTCACACAGTACCACTTGTGACCACAAGAGGGAGCCCAAAAACAGAGTTCACAACAGAGATCTAAGGTGGAGAAATAGTTCGCGGATTTCAGTGCAGCTAATGATTCCTCAATTCTGGGTAACAGGTAGGCGTCCTTATGTGTAATGCGGTTAATCTGCCTGTAGTCAACACACATCCTCATTGTACCATCTTTCTTTCTAACGAGGACTAATGGAGCTGCCCAGGGGCTACAACTGTTTATGATCACCCCAGCCTCCTTCATCTCCCATAACATACCCTTAGCACATTGATAGTGAGCTGGAGGTACAGGCTGGTACCTCTCTTTAATGGGTGAATGATCTTTGGTGGGGATATGGTGTTGGACCCCTTTTACCTGCCCAAATTCTAGAGGTGTTTGCTAAAGACCCGCTCATATTCTTGGACCACCCAGTAAGCCCCATGCTTTTGGTGCAAAGGGGTGGAGTCAATGCCTATATACAGCTTCTGACACCAATCCTCCAGCTGTTCTGCAGAGCCATTGCCCTCCGTCTGGTCGGACAGGACCAAGGGTTCTACTGCCTGTATTGCGTTGTTACTGACAGTGAACAGCTTAGCAAGGGTGGCGTATCAGGGTAAATGGACCTCTTTATCGCCTACTATCAGAGTACACGGGTTCTACCAGGGCCTGGTAGTCTTGACCCCTGAGGCCTATTGCTGCTCGACACCAGATTAACTTTTCACTCTTAGGGAGTATTGCAATGGGGATTGGATCACTTACCCTGACACTGCCGACTTCTCCACCAGACAGCTCTACCTGTTGCCTCTGCATCAGGGCTTTGATCTCTTTTTTGCAGGACACGCTGATGACTGGAACTGGCAGTCTCGGCTACCTGTTGCAATAAAACATAACCTCGCCACATTGGTACCTAGGGTCATTATTGGGTTACATTCTCGCCGGTAAATATCTACAATTATCAGACTTTGGGCTTTCAACTCTACTCGCCCCACCTTAATAGTCAGCTCTTTATACCCCACTTGTGGCAAAGGCTGACCATTGCTGGTGACTATTGTCAGATCATTATCTGGGCTGCGGGTATTATCAGAGTCAGCCCAGTACCGTTTGTAAAGAATATATGGCAAAGTCGTCACCTGGGAGTTGGTGTCCAGTAAGGCGTTCAGTGGGATGCCATTAATCATGACGGGCAGGACTGGCCGTCCTCCCACGTACTTGTCTCACCAGCTTTGTGGGCCTGGTCGTCTTACTCCCAGTGGTTGGTCCTCTGCCCCAGGGGTTGCTTGTTTAAATTGCAGAATCCAGCGATGTGCCCCGCCTTGTTACAGCGGCGACAGATGGGCTGTCCTTCCTCGTCGGGGACGTTGGCTCTCCCTCTGGTCGGTGGGATTCTCTTCTGCCATCGCCATGGGACACCATCTGGACTGGAGGCCAGCTGGATCTGTGACAACCCAGGGTCCTTGTTGCCACAGTGGCATTGCTTTCCTTACGGGGAAAGTGATGTCACCCTTGGAAGTGAAGGAAGATCTTTTTCACCAGTTAAACACAAGCATACAATATGTTCACACTCCAGGCCAGAAGGGGGAGCACGGATCCAGCTTGTGGGTGGCTCCCCTATATATATATATTCTGGTCTGGAGAGACAGTTAGTCAGTTTCTGTTAGGGAATGCCAGAGAGGAGCTTGTCAAGGAACATCAGCTTAGGCGGAGTCGGTAAGAAAGGAGTGTAGCTAAGCAGTCTGCAGCTCCTGGCAGAGAGAAAAAGAGAGCAGTCAGAAGGACTGGAGGGGCCGTGCAGCCACGAGAAAGTGCTGCAGCTCCTGGACAGAGATAACACAGAAAGAAGAACAGATTGTAGTGAGCGTGCAGGAGAGCGAAGCACAGGAGAGTGATAACTGGGGAGGACAGCTGCGATTGGGCTACCTCCTGGCAAAGCGGGACGGGAGTTGGGTGCATACATATTTGTGTTACTGAGCCTACTGGTATGCATAATACATATATATACTTCTATTTTTGTTATTTCCTATCAGTACTGCATATAACTATTTGCACTTGATCATTCATGCACATTGTATGCTGTTGTTACTAGGGCCGACATTGAATGATATATTTGTATGCATCTACCCATGTCCTATCGTATGTGCTGATGGTGGCACGGGGGATTTCCCATTTGCTGTTTTATACCTGTTATGATCAAATAAAGTTTTTGTATATTTTCATATATTTGGGCTTATGACTGCGTTTCTATGGATGTTTTGTTCTTAATGAATATGCAGTTTGTCCGTCACGGTCCTATCCAGTCTTATTATTGTTTAATTTTTTTTCCATTATTTGGATGTTTTCTATGATGTTATTGATTGGTTTGCTCTCCATGAGATATTTATGGTTAAAGCGCAGATAAAGGTAGTCGGAAGACCGAGGTTGTGAGGGACTCCAAGACTTACAGCAGAAACCGGCAGGACAGCTGGACTTCACATCACCTGTCTGCCCTAATATTCAGGAGACACAGTGGCACATAGATCCCGGGTCGTGATAGAGACCCTGTAAAATGGCTCGAGCCATGTGTCATAGGGGTTTGTGTCACACCTTTAAGGAGGACAGAGAGAACTGTGAGGAACTTGACAGAAGCCACAGGCAGTAAGGGACTACACCACCACGCTAGTAGGAAGGCTTCTAACTCCACCTGGTGAAGGGGATTCTGAACTCGCTTCCAAGCTGGCCGGACCCTGCCTGTACCCGTGATCTGGTGCCCTGGACTGTGGCTGCCTGAAGTCTTCAGTAAAACAGGTAAAGAGACTGCAAACCTGTGTCCTCCGTTTCTTACCGCACCATTCACCATCTTCATCTACACCCTGGGAGCCCTGGGGACCCGACTTAAGTTATACCATCTTAGCTGTCATAACATCACCCCAGAGGAACCCTTTAAGCAGCGTCGGTCCCCACTGACCGAACACAGGTGGCATCACGAACACAAACTTTATTCAAAATCCCTTTAAGGACTTTCACTTTAACATGGGCATCCAGGGCCACAGACCAAGTCGCCGCCACCGTGACATCCCCCTTTAAGTACCAGTACCGAGCACCCTAAGGCCCTGGCAGGTGACTCAGATCTCCTTTGGGGGCACTTGCATGAACCCCACGGTTTTGGTTAGTGCAGACACAGTTTTGGTCAGCTCCTGGACCTGGAGACGTAGTTCTGCAGAAGGGTCTTTATCTAAGGTCTGCGCGCCTGGTGAAAGGATGCCGCCTCCTATTGGTATGTAATTGCTGGGCGCCTAAGTGGCGCAATGCCGCTGCAATTTGGTTCACGCAGCACCCGGATGGCCCTATCTTTAAAGTGCGCAAAGTCCAGGTCAGGGTTTTGCAGGGCCATGATGCGCAGCTGTGTCCTGTGCGTGTTGGACAGGAGTCCTTCAATAAACTGCTCTTTTAGCAATCTATCCTCATCTTGCACACTGTTGGGGTCAACCTGCTTTATGGCCCGCAGCACCTCCTGAAGATTAAGGGCATAGTCCCGTATAGTGTTCTGCACCCTATGTTTGCACCCAAAGAATCTAATTTTTATCTCTGCTGCAGTGCGGGTGTCAAAGGTGTCCTTCAGCTTGGCCAAGATTTGCTTAACAGTTCTTTTATCAGTGTCCGGCCAGGACTTTACCTCCCTCTGGGCCGCACCAGTTAACTGGCCAGTAAGGATACTGACTTTTTGACTCTCAGACAGGGGGTGC
Organism: Ranitomeya variabilis; assembly: GCF_051348905.1. Lineage (NCBI taxonomy): Eukaryota > Metazoa > Chordata > Amphibia > Anura > Dendrobatidae > Ranitomeya > Ranitomeya variabilis. The sequence continues at coordinate 615,317,187 of NC_135232.1, forward strand.
ACTTTAAACAAACTACATAGACTCTCCTTGAAATCGCTCAGGGTGTGTGACTCCCCTGAGTACTGGTAGTCCTCGACTTACGACGTTGATCCGTTCTTACGCGGCGTCGTAAACTGAATTTCAATGTAAGTCGGACCATACGTTCATACAGTACTGTACCACAATAACAGTACAGTACTGCAAACACTTAGCCTATCCAAACACCTATCCTAACACTGTACCCTACATAATTAGGGTGTTATGGCATGCAGGAGACTCGTTTTCCTTGTGTAACCGGGTACAGTGTACAGTACTGGGCTCTATTCTTCCGCCTCTGCACGTAGTTGCACGTAGTTCGACTTACGACGCAAATCCGTGTAAGTCGTAATGAGGCGTCGTATAAAGCGTTGTAACCACGAAACGACGTAACTCGAGACCGTCCTAACCCGAGGACTAACTGTACTGTGGTAACCAGGCTGGTATGTACGGCATTGATAGTGGCATTATGGGGGCTGCATCTGTGGCCTCCACTGGATCTCCACCCGGCTTGGACATTTTTCCTCCCCCTAGTGAACCTCAGCCAGGTTCTGGGCATCCTTACTGTAGTAAGCGGCTGTTCCACAGGCGGGATGGATCGAGCTCCTGATGGTGTCCAAGTTGGGGCCTCCTGCTTTCCGCCAGCTCACGTCCGCGTGCACGGCAGGGCTTCTCTTTGCACCCTTCATTGGGTTCTGCCCACGACAACGCACTCCTTCCGTTTCCCGCATGCCACGCGGTGTGATAATGGTGGCTACCATACAGTTCAATAAAGCCTATGGCACACAGGACCCAGTGGCACTGGGTTACGAAATCCTGTTCATGACACCTAAATGGAGCGCCCGCCAAAGCTGTGGGGTACTCGGGCTGGGTCAGACGGTTCTTCGGGGGGTTATCATGGCAGCTGTGACCCGGTCCGTGGCCCTGGGTGTCCAATAAAATGATGAGGGAAAGTTTATAGGGGATTGATTTGTAACGCCACCTGTGGTGTTCGGCAATGGATGGCCGACGCTGCTTAAGGGGACCGCTGGGGCTGATGGGGACGCAGCGGTTATGGTTCTGCTACTGGTACTGTTGTAAGGGGTCGTGGACTTTGGGGTGCAGGACTGAGGGTGTGAGAAATGACTGGAGGACACAAGGGCTGTAGTTTTCTTTACCTTTACTCAATGGCTGAAGGTGCAGTCAGGGGCACGGGTAACAGATGGTAATGGAGATGCGGGCAGCCTGGAAGCAATTTAGGCTCCACCCAGCCAGGTGAGTTCGGAGGTCTTCCTACTGTGCTGTCCTGTTAGGTCCCTGCTGCTTTAAACTCTGCTCAAGTTCCTCTCACTGTCTAACAGTTAGAATAAAACATTACCCGCATGGCAGGCCGCTTGAGCCTATTACAGGTGTCGTTCCTTCGTGGCGGCTCTGGGCTCTGGTATGCTGCTGTGCCACTGGGTGTTAGATAAGCTAGGAGACCTGCAGTCTCCTGCCCTCTGGATGTAGCTGCCGGGACTTCAGTACCCGCACAACCATGGACTCCGGTGTCCAGTTTCTAGTGTTCAGCTCTGGGGTGAGCTTGGGTACAGCTCCACTCCCCAGGTTCTCCTCGACTTCCCTCTTCTCCTATCACTCTCTCCCTCAGACTCAGACTAACTAACTCAGTCTCCAGGCCAGAACTTATAGGGAAGCTCCCCTGAAACCTTCTGGTCTGGAGTAAGGACAAGTGTTGGATGCTGGTGTTACCTGGTAAGGGGATCCCTCCTTGCTTCCAGACATGACATCACCCCCTGTTAGGGAGGCAATGCCACTGTGGCAACCGGACTCCTGGGGTGCCACACACACTGAATTTTTTTAGGAGTTTTTTGCAGCTGAAACTCCCGAAATGCTCTTCAATTGCTCAAAACTGCTCTAAAATAGTGTGCACGTACGCTAAGGAGTAAGGAGCCGTTGTTGTTTTTTTTATAGGACTGAAGTCAAATCGTTTGATAAAGTGACCTTCAATGCTTAAAAGTATTAGCAAAAAAATAGGAAAGATTAGTTTCTCTTTAAATGTCCTCAGTAAAGTAAGGATTATTTCCATTCACTGTTTTATAGTAATAATAAAAACTAAAATGAAAATGTAAAAAAAAATCCTAGAGCTCAATTTGTTTTCAGATTTTCTCCTTTTTTTTTGTGGCCATCGAGGCAGAGTTTACATGAGGTCGCTGCGGAGTTGAACAATGCATCGGGCTGTGCTGTGCCTGAGTCAATAGAGGGCCTGCTGAGGTAAATAAACACACAGGCCCGAGCCCAGACAATAGGCCTCACCGTGAATTAATAAACCCTGCGTCTCACATTCAGTCAAGTGAGACAGAACCTGGCGTCAGGCCCTGGCCCGGAGCCACAAACAATTATTAGCAGACACAGCCAAGACAGACTTGGCGGGTAGAGGCCTCAGCTGGAAAGGAGGTGACACAGTCAGCGTTAAACTCAAAATTCACCACCAAAATAAAGCCAGTCACAACCACTCAACACATCCTACAGTGACTGTTTTTATTTTATTTTTTTCCCATAAATCAATAGTACGCGTGAAAATAAGTAACTCTGTTATCGGTATTATTAGAAATACATATATGCTTCTTTCTCTTCCTTGACTGACCTTTCACTCTCAATTTACGTGTAAAATGTGTCTTTAGTAAATACAGATTTTCCCAATACTCAGAGAGTTGACAGTTGGTACTCATAGTGCGCTACGGAGAGCTGTTACTATTGTTTCAGGAGAGCTATAGAATTTCTGTGTCTGCCTCTGGCGCTTACCTCCATAGAATTTAAAAAAAAAACCAACTGCCATCTCCTACCTCAGTAATGGGAAAATCCGTCATCACCGAATACAGATTATACACACTTTACCCATGAATTAGAACTGTAACTGTTGTTTCAGGAGAACTTGTGGCAGAATGTCTGTGTCATCCTCTAGCTCCTCCTCCTCCATAGAATATTAAAAGCACCAACTGCCATCTTCTATATCAGTGAAAATCCGTAATCACTAAATTCAGGTTTTACCCTTTGAGAGTGAATGCTCAGTCCACAAGGAGAAGAAGCAGATTTCTCTGACGAAATATATTACAAAGTTGCTTATTTTCATGTGTACTATTGATTTATGAAATGAAAATTAAAACAAATCTTTCTTAATACTGGAATTTATTAGGACAAATGTTAAAGTAGATGCACACATCTTTTTCAGGCTTTGGATACTTATTTTAGAATACTGAATATAAAGAGAGTCCATTTCAGCACCATAAGATCTGGCCGTAGGTATAGGCCTATTTATGGACCGCTGAGTAGGGTTGAGCGAAACAGATCGTTCATTTTCATAAGTCGCCGACTTTTGGCAAAGTCGGCGTCTCATGAAACCCGACCCGATCCCTGTGTGGGGTCGGCCATGCGGTACGCGATCTTGGCGCCAAAGTCGCGTTTCGAATGACGCGTTTAGCGCCATTTTTTCAGCCAATGAAGGAGTGTGGGCAGAGTGATGACATAGGGGTTAGGGGCGTGCACGGCTATCATCATTTTATCGCTTGTGCGCAGTAGGGACTTGCAATGTGTAACACGAGATTTTCTGTGCTGGGACGGACTCGACCCTAAAAAGGTCAAGGTCGCTCAACCCTACCGCTGAGCCTTTGCCTGCACAATGTATCAAGTGACTTGGAGGTCATCAGAATCCAAAAATGTTTTTAATGACTTAGTGAAGAATATGTTGACAAACAATGACGCTTATTGTAAATTATTCTACCTCTGTTGAGGTGTGGGTAGATTTTTAGCTAGGAGCTGTTTTTAAATGTGAACATAGCCTTACTCTGGACACACCGCCCAGGGTGATGGCCACCACTGCTATATAAAGTGACTGCCACAGATGTTCCCTGGATGGCCCCTTCCAACCATATATGTTAGCTATTGTCCATATTCAAGCTATATACTTCCAAGAACATCTGTCTCAGATGCCCCTACAGTGCCAGCTACAGAGGTCCCTACAGTGCCAGCTACAGATGCCCCCACAGGGCCAGCTACAGAGGCCCCTGCAGGGCCAGTTACATATGCTCCCACAAGGCCAGCTACAGAGGCCCCTACGGTGCCAGCTACAGATGCCCCCCACAGTGCCAGCTACAGGTGCCCCTACAGGGCCAGCTACAGATGCCCCTATAGAGCCAGCTACAGATGCTCCTATAGGGACAGCTACAGAGGCCCCTACAGGGGCAGATACAGAGGCCCCCACAGGGTCAGCTACAGAGGCCCCCACAGGGCCAGCTACAGAGGCCCCTACAGGGCCAGCTACAGAGGCCCCTACAGGGCCAGCTACAGATGCCCCTATAGAGCCAGCTACAGATGCCCATATAGAGCCAGCTACACATGCCCCCACAGGGCCAGCTACAGAGGCCCCTACAGAGCCAGCTATAAAGGCCCCTACAGAGCCAATTACATATGCCCCCACAAGGCCAGCTACAGAGGCCTCTACAGTGCCAGCTACAGATGCCCCCCACAGTGCCAGCTACAGATGCCCCCCACAGTGCCAGCTACAGAGGCCCCTATAGAGCCAGCTACAGATGCCCCTATAGAGCCAGCTACAGATGCCCCTATAGGGCCAGCTACAGATGCCCCCACAGGGCCAGCTACCAAGAATATGTTATGCAGTATATGTACAGTGCCTACAAGTAGTATTCAACCCCCTGCAGATTTAGCAGGTTTAATAAGATGCAAATAAGTTAGAGCCTTCAAACTTCAAACAAGAGCAGGATTTATTAACAGATGCATAAATCTTACAAACCAAAAAGTTTTGTTGCTCAGTTAAATTTTTATAAATTTTAAACATAAAAGTGTGGGTCAATTATTATTCAACCCCTAGGTTTAATATTTTGTGGAATAACCTTTGTTTGCAATTACAGCTAATAATCGTCTTTTATAAGACCTGATCAGGCCGGCACAGGTCTCTGGAGTTATCTTGGCCCACTCCTCCATGCAGATCTTCTCCAAGTTATCTAGGTTCTTTGGGTGTCTCATGTGGACTTTAATCTTGAGCTCCTTCCACAAATTTTCAATTGGGTTAAGGTCAGGAGACTGACTAGGCCACTGCAACACCTTGATTTTTTGCCTCTTGAACCAGGCCTTGGTTTTCTCGGCTGTGTGCTTTGGGTCGTTGTCTTGTTGGAAGATGAAATGATGACCCATCTTAAGATCCTTGATGGAGGAGCGGAGGTTCTTGGGCAAAATCTCCAGGTAGGCCGTGCTATCCATCTTCCCATGGATGCGGACCAGATGGCCAGGCCCCTTGGCTGAGAAACAGCCCCACAGCATGATGCTGCCACCACCATGCTTGACTGTAGGGATGGTATTCTTGGGGTCGTATGCAGTGCCATCCAGTCTCCAAACGTCACGTGTGTGGTTGGCACCAAAGATCTCGATCTTGGTCTCATCAGACCAGAGAACCTTGAACCAGTCAGTCTCAGAGTCCTCCAAGTGATCATGAGCAAACTGTAGACGAGCCTTGACATGACGCTTTGAAAGTAAAGGTACCTTACGGGCTCGTCTGGAACGGAGACCATTGCGGTGGAGTACGTTACTTATGGTATTGACTGAAACCAATGTCCCCACTGCCATGAGATCTTCCCGGAGCTCCTTCCTTGTTGTCCTTGGGTTAGCCTTGACTCTTCGGACAAGCCTGGCCTCGGCACGGGAGGAAACTTTCAAAGGCTGTCCAGGCCGTGGAAGGCTAACAGTAGTTCCATAAGCCTTCCACTTCCGGACTATGCTCCCAACAGTGGAGACAGGTAGGCCCAACTCCTTGGAAAGGGTTTTGTACCCCTTGCCAGCCTTGTGACCCTCCACGATCTTGTCTCTGATGGCCTTGGAATGCTCCTTTGTCTTTCCCATGTTGACCATGTATGAGTGCTGTTCACAAGTTTGGGGAGGGTCTTAAATAGTCAGAAAAGGCTGGAAAAAGAGATAATTAATCCAAACATGTGAAGCTCATTGTTCTTTGTGCCTGAACTACTTCTTAATACTTTAGGGGAACCAAACAGAATTCTGGTGGGTTGAGGGGTTGAATAATAAATGACCCTCTGAAAAAAACTTTTCACAATTTAAAAAAAAAATAAACAAAGAAATAACATTCTTTTTTGCTGCAGTGCATTTCACACTTCCAGGCTGATCTACAGTCCAAATGTCACAATGCCAAGTTAATTCCAAATGTGTAAACCTGCTAAATCTGTAGGGGGTTGAATACTACTTGTAGGCACTGTATGTATAATAGGTTCCATGTGAAATGCATCAGTCCACAGGCTGCACCTCTGGACAAGATATTCTCCTTCTGACCTCCCCCACCTTTGTAATTCCCACAGTAAATATCGGCAGGCTCCGGCCACCTGCGGCTATTGTAATGTATGTCTGGCCTGCTGTTTTTCTATTGGCCTGCCCTCTGTATCTGTGTTATATATTCTGTGTGCTGTGAATAAAGTGTTGTTAGACTGGAAATATGTGGAGAATCAGTGAGATTTTATATTGCACCCATGTAACCATGTAATTCCAGCCAGCGTCCTTCATTCAGAATCCAGTCAAGGCAGAGTGGACCTCCTGAAACACGGGGTGGGACCTAAAGAGGTACTACAGCACAGTAGACCCCGTTACACTGGTGGCAGACAGCGAGATGTGAGACCCCTTCTGCAGGAGGAAAGGAATGAATGGAAAACAACTACCAGAAGTTAAAGAGGACTACATTAAAAGATCTGGTGGAAGCCCGAGGGTTAATCGCCAGCAACAAAACAAAAGCGGATTTGATAGCAGCCATCATGGAACACGACAGTGCAGCGCCCCCCAATGTGAACGTGGAGGAGACTGAATTCCAGAGGGAGGTAAAGAAAAGACTGGCGTTCTATGGCCCAAACCCTGCAGTAGAGATCATACGAGAGGTGATGGCTGATGTGCGTACTGATCTGAAGGAAAAGATGGCAGAGCAGACCAGGATAGAGCTAGCCAAGATGGAGATGGCAGAGCGGACCAAAGTGGAGCTGGCCAAGATGGAGATGGCAGAGCGGAGAGAGGAGAGTCAGCGAGCAGGGGGAGCTCTGGCCTCCGCCCAGGTACCTTCAACAGTAAGCCACAAAAAGATCCAGTATAATGCCTTCCGACAGTTGGGGGAGGCAGAGGAAGACATTGATGGCTTTCTGCAGGACTTTGAGCGGCAGTGTGCCCTTCATCAAGTGAAGCCGGAAGAACGGGTTCAGATTCTGGCCAGCAAGCTGACAGGCCGGGCAGCGGACGCCTATCGCACGGTACCTGATGAGGACTGTATGGACTATGAGCGGATCAAAGAAGTGATATTGGCCCGGTATGCGCTGACACCAGAGGCATACCGCAAAAAGTTCCGCGGACTTATAAAACGAGTAATCGATACCCACGCTGAATGGGTCTGTAAATTACGGCGGTCACTGCTACAGTGGGTACAAGGGAGCCAAGCAACCACTAAGGAGGATGTCCTCCAGCTCGTCTTGTTAGAACGATTCTTTAATGGACTAACCCCCGAGACACAGGAATGGCTTCGGGACAGGCGGCCAACGACTCTTGAGGAAGCCGCTCGTCTGGCCGATGAACATCATGATGCCAGGAGGCCTCAGTTGTCCGGATCAAAGATGGTCACTAGGGGTCCGCCCATGGACCTGGAGGGCCCCAAACCACCGAAGATTGTAGGGGGACCAGCTAGAAACCCGGCCTACCACAGTTCCCCTGGGGCGCGATGCCACACCTGCCGTCAGCTGGGCCACCTGCAAAGACAATGTCCCAACCGGACTCAGCATACCCAGTGGCCAAAGGTGGGAACAGCTACCTTCAGCCGGGCTGCTGTACACTGCTACCAAGGCGAAGTTGACCCGACATTGGGGGCTACGACTAACCAAGGGGTGGAAGAGATGGAGGAAGTGCTGCATGAAGTGGACCCCGTGCAGGCAGCCCGGGCAGATAATCGACAACAGCATCGACAGGTCGTGTGGGTTAATGGGAAACGTATGCAGGGACTAAGAGATTCCGGGGCAACTTTGACCCTTGTGAAGCCTCATCTCGTCCGGGACCAAGAGAAGACGGACCGGACAGTGGCAGTCCATGTAGCAGGGGGAGCCATACATCGACTGCCCACTGCCCGGATTCACCTGAACTGGGGAGTCGGGGATGGCCTTGTTGAGGTCGGCTTGATGGAGGATTTGCCCGCAGATGTCTTGCTGGGAAATGACTTGGGGCCCATGTTGTCTGCCTTCTCGGTTGCCCCTCTGGCTGAGACATATCCTGTGACCACCCGGAGACAAGCTCAAGCTGCGGAGGCGAAATCACACTCAGAGGAGGCCCAGGTAAGACATCCCAGCCCTACACGTATTCCCATAGCCAGGCACATTTCTTGGGCCACACCAGATGAATTTAAGAGGGAGTTACTTGAGGATCCTTCATTGGAGGGATATCGTGGGAAGGCACAAGAGGGGAGAGGGGTACTGGAAGGGGAACAGTTTATATGGAAGCAGGGACTCCTCTACCGGATCACAGAGCAGCACCACACAGGGACGAGCCCCACTATAAAACGACAGCTGGTAGTTCCCAAGAAGTACAGGCAGGAGTTACTGCGAATCTCTCATGACATACCCTTGGCCGGGCACTTCGGCGTCAGTCGCACCAGGCATCTTCTGACACAAAACTTCTTTTGGCCGGGGGTAACCTATGATGTTCGTCAGTACTGCCAGACCTGTGACAGTTGCCAGCGCATTGGCAAGAGGGGAGATTGATGCAAGGCCAAATTACGCCCCCTCCCCATTGTGGAGGAACCATTTAGCCGAGTAGCGGTCGATCTGATAGGGCCATTAGCCAAACCCAGTCCGTCAGGGAAAAGGTACAGGTCCTTCTCAAAAAATTAGCATATAGTGTTAAATTTCATTATTTACCATAATGTAATGATTACAATTAAACTTTCATATATTATAGATTCATTATCCACCAACTGAAATTTGTCAGGTCTTTTATTGTTTTAATACTGATGATTTTGGCATACAACTCCTGATAACCCAAAAAACCTGTCTCAATAAATTAGCATATCAAGAAAAGGTTCTCTAAACGACCTATTACCCTAATCTTCTGAATCAACTAATTAACTCTAAACACATGCAAAAGATACCTGAGGCTTTTAAAAACTCCCTGCCTGGTTCATTACTCAAAACCCCCATCATGGGTAAGACTAGCGACCTGACAGATGTCAAAAAGGCCATCATTGACACCCTCAAGCAAGAGGGTAAGACCCAGAAAGAAATTTCTCAACAAATAGGCTGTTCCCAGAGTGCTGTATCAAGGCACCTCAATGGTAAGTCTGTTGGAAGGCAAAAATGTGGCAGAAAACGCTGTACAACGAGAAGAGGTGACCGGACCCTGAGGAAGATTGTGGAGAAGGACCGATTCCAGACCTTGGGGAACCTGAGGAAGCAGTGGACTGAGTCTGGTGTGGAAACATCCAGAGCCACCGTGCACAGGCGTGTGCAGGAAATGGGCTACAGGTGCCGCATTCCCCAGGTAAAGCCACTTTTGAACCATAAACAGCGGCAGAAGCGCCTGACCTGGGCTACAGAGAAGCAGCACTGGACTGTTGCTAAGTGGTCCCAAGTACTTTTTTCTGATGAAAGCAAATTTTGCATGTCATTCGGAAATCAAGGTGCCAGAGTCTGGAGGAAGACTGGGGAGAAGGAAATGCCAAAATGCCTGAAGTCCAGTGTCAAGTACCCACAGTCAGTGATGGTGTGGGGTGCCATGTCAGCTGCTGGTGTTGGTCCACTGTGTTTCATCAAGGGCAGGGTCAATGCAGCTAGCTATCAGGAGATTTTGGAGCACTTCATGCTTCCATCGGCTGAAATGCTTTATGGAGATGAAGATTTCATTTTTCAGCATGACCTGGCACCTGCTCACAGTGCCAAAACCACTGGTAAATGGTTTACTGACCATGGTATTACTGTGCTCAATTGGCCTGCCAACTCTCCTGACCTGAACCCCATAGAGAATCTGTGGGATATTGTGAAGAGAAAGTTGAGAGACGCAAGACCCAACACTCTGGATGAGCTTAAGGCCGCTATTGAAGCATCCTGGGCCTCCATAACATCTCAGCAGTGTCACAGGCTGATTGCCTCCATGCCACGCCACATTGAAGCAGTCATTTCTGCCAAAGGATTCCCGACCAAGTATTGAGTGCATAACTGAACATTATTATTTGATGGTTTTTTTGTTTGTTATTAAAAAACACTTTTATTTGATTGGACGGGTGAAATATGCTAATTTATTGAGACAGGTTTTTTGGGTTATCAGGAGTTGTATGCCAAAATCATCAGTATTAAAACAATAAAAGACCTGACAAATTTCAGTTGGTGGATAATGAATCTATAATATATGAAAGTTTAATTGTAATCATTACATTATGGTAAATAATTAAATTTAACACTATATGCTAATTTTTTGAGAAGGACCTGTATATATTGACAGTGGTAGATTATGCCACACGGTATGCAAAGGCGGTTGCGTTACCTAACATACTGGCAGAGACAGTGGTGGCTGCCCTGCTCCAGGTTTTCTCACGGGTTGGATTTCCCCGGGAGATTATCTTGGACCAGGGTACCCAGTTTACAGCAGAGGTGACCAACCAACTGTGGAAGCTGTGTGGTGTAAAGTCCATTAGAAGCACCCCGTACCATCCGCAAACCAATGGGTTGTGTGAACGCTTTAACGAGACGTTAAAACAACTCATTGGGACTTTTACCATGACCTACAGGGACTGGGAGAAATTCTTGCCTCACCTCCTGTTTGCCTATCGGGAGGTGCCCCAAGAATCCACGGGGTTCTCCCCGTTCGAACTGGTATACGGGAGACGGGTAAGGGGACCCCTAGACTTAGTGCTAGAACACTGGGAAGGGGAGGGCACCATAGAAGGGGTACCTATTGTACCCTATGTGCTGGAATTCTGGGACCGCCTACAGGAGCTGACCCAGGCTGTATGTGGGAACATGCAGGAGGCTCAGCGGCGCCAGAGCTTATGGTACGATTGGAAGGCCAGAGAGGGCACCTTGGAAATAGGACAGAAGGTCCTGGTGTTAGAGCCCACTAGGCAGAACAAGTTCCAAGCTGCATGGCAGGGACCCTACCAGGTAGTGGGGAAAATAGCCGACACCACCTATAATGTCGCCGATAGTGACGACCCCAGGGTTATTCGCATGTTCCACGTGAATATGCTGAAGCCCTACCGGGAGCGCCCTGAAGAGGTAGTGGCCATCTGTGCACCTGAAGCAGAGGATTTAGCCGGACTTCCCTTGCCTGATGTTTTAGGGGAAAGGACTCAGTCTAAAACATGGGACCAGGTACACTTGGGTGAAGACCTAGGTCCCCAGGAGAGACAGCAGGTGGAGGCGTTGTTGAGGCAGCAACAGAGGATGTTTTCAGGGAGACCAGGGTACACTCGCCTGGCACAACACAAGGTTGAGACCCAGGATCAGACCCCCCTGCGACAACCCCCCTTCCGCGTCCCTGAGTCTGTACGAGAAGGGATGCGACAAGAGATACAAGAGATGTTGCGTTTAGGGGTCATTGAAGAGTCAGATAGTCCCTGGGCATCCCCCGTAGTGTTAGTGCCCAATAAGGATGGGACTACATGGTTTTGTGTAGACTATCGTAAGCTCAATGAGAAAACAGTGATGGATGCGTATCCCATGCCGCGTGTGGATGAGTTGTTAGACCGGCTGGCAGGGGCAAAGTATTTGACCACCATCGATCTATGCAAAGGCTACTGGCAGATTCCCCTTAGTCCTGACGCTATTCCCAAGTCTGCATTTGTCACCCCGTTCGGCTTATTCCAGTTTCGAGTTATGCCATTCGGGATAAAGACTGCCCCGGCGACCTTCCAGAGGCTGGCTGACCGGCTTCTGGATGGTCTCCAGGACTATGCTTGTGCCTACCTGGATGACATCGCCATCTACAGCACGACATGGGAAGAGCATCTGCAGCGCCCCAGAGTCCTGGTCGTTGCAGTACTGTGGCTCCGCCACTAAGGGGAGCTATGGTACGTCTGATGGCACTGAAGGAGTTCATCTGACCAGGTATCACAGACACCAAGACATTTCACAGTCGGGCCTCCAGGGGGAGCTAAGGGTTCTATTCATTAGGCCACTCCTCACATACTGGTAAAACTGGGGGTCAGGCAGGAAGTTAGGGAGAAAGCTGACTGGGTTGGAACCAGGCAACACCTTGTGGCAGAGGGTGTTGTGGGGGAAGATTCGGTAGGGCCCCTGTCGGGGGTGGGATCATGACAGAGGTCTGGCAACTTGAGAGAACGTCACGGGACCGTGCCTGCTCAGCATAGCGGCGGTGCCCAAGGAAGGATTAGAAGCGAGATAGATAGTGCTGAGTGAGAAACGAGATCAAAGCAACAAGGAGAATACCAGTAGGAGTCGTGCTGTGAGACCGAGGCAACATCCTACTGAGGCGCACAACCGGCGGCCGGAACGCCGAGGAAGTATTCATACATCTAGCTTCAAGCAATACTTCAAACCAACGGCAGGACAGTCAGTCATAGGCGGGCTGTCTCACCTAAATCACCTACGAAGACATAGGGGGCAACCTGTGGAGAGGGGCGACTCTAGGGTCCCGGAAGAGCTCCGAGCCTACCCGTCATACGGGTGCCGTCCTAACCGTAACATCAGGGAGGGACGGAAGATTAGCAGAACATCATCTAATCGAGTTGTGAGGGAACTTAAGAAACAGACACAACAGTTGTGGGGACTTTCCGTAAGCACAGCAGGGAAGGACCACAACACATAGCGCTAGCAGGAAGGCACAGATTTCCACCTGCAAAGAGAACTCTGGAGGTGCCATTGGACCGGCCGGACTTGCGCAGCCTGGTTAACCGTATTCCGGATTGAGGACCCAGAGATCTTCAGTAAAGAGGTAAAGAGACTGCAACCTGGTGTCCTCGTTATTTACTGCACCGCACCACCACCACTATCCACATCTATTACTGTACGCCCCTCAGCAGGGTCACGGACCGGGTCTAGCCACCGTGACAACCCCAGAGCAGAGACTCAGAGGCCCGGTACCGGGTACCCCTCGGCCCTGCGGCAGTGGGGGTGCTACACATCTAAATCACCTAGAGACAGTATTAGACAGGATCCACAAGGCCGGAATCACCCTGAACCCAAACAAGTGTCACGTGGGCAAAGCAGAGGTTCATTATTTAGGGCATTGGGTGGGAAGTGGGAAACAGAGACCAGAACCAGCCAAGATTGAGGCCATAGCCAAATGGCCAACCCCACGCACTAAAACCCAGGTCATGGCGTTTCTAGGGACAGCGGGGTATTACAGGAAATTCGTTCTCAATTACAGCAACGTAGCCAAGCCCCTCACTGATCTGACCCGTAAGAACCAACCCCGCCAGGTAACCTGGACCCCAGAGTGTGAGGAAGCCTTCCGCCAGCTAAAGGACGCCCTCACCAATACCCCTGTATTGGCCGCACCCGATCCAACTAAACGTTTCCCTGTTCACACGGACGCTTCTATGTTTGGATTGGGGGCAGTACTAAGCCAAGTCGGGCCGGACGGCCAAGAACACCCGGTAGCTTACCTGAGTCGGAAACTACTGCCCCGTGAAGTGAGCTATGCGGCCATCGAGAAGGAGTGCCTGGCAATAGTATGGGCACTCAAAAAGTTACAACCATATTTGTATGGACGACAGTTTTCCCTCCTAACGGACCATAATCCCCTAGTCTGGCTTAATCGGGTCTCCGGAGACAACGCCAGATTACTGCGGTGGAGTTTAGCCCTACAACCGCTGGACTTCACCATCCACTACAGACGTGGCAAACAAAACGGTAATGCCGACGGACTAAGTCGACAAACAGAACTTGTACCAACCCCATAAACTTCGGTCATCCCCAAACCGATCCGTTAAGGATCACACTGTGTATGCCGATTGCGTCGCTGAAAAGGGGAGCCGTGTTACAGAACCCCCCAGCACCAAGAATATGTTATGCAGTATATGTATGTATAATAGGTTCCATGTGAAATGCATCAGTCCACAGGCTGCGCCTCTGGACAAGATATTCTCCTTCTGACCTCTCCCACCTTTGTAATTCCCACAGTAAATATCGGCAGGCTCCGGCCACCTGCGGCTATTGTAATGTATGTCTGGCCTGCTGTTTTTCTATTGGCCTGCCCTCTGTATCTGTGTTATATATTCTGTGTGCTGTGAATAAAGTGTTGTTAGACTGGAAATACGTGGAGAAGCAGTGAGATTTTATATGCACCCATGTAACCAAGGAATTCCAGCCAGCGTCCTTCATTCAGAATCCAGCCAAGGAAGAGTGGACCTCCTGAAACACGGGGTGGTACCTAAAGAGGTACTACAGCACAGTAGACCCCGTTACACCAGCTATAAAGGCCCCTACAGAGCCAGTTACATATGCCCCCACAAGGCCAGCTACAGAGACCCCTTCAGTGCCAGCTACAGATGCCCCTATAGAGCCAGCTACAGATGCCCCTATAGGGCCAGCTACAGAGGCCCCCACAGGGCCAGCTACAGAGGCCCCTACAGGGCCAGCTATGAAGACCCCTATAGGGCCAGGTACAGATGCCCCCACAAGGCCAGCTACAGAGGCCCCTACAGTGCCAGCTACAGATGCCTGCCCACAGTGCCAGCTACAGATGACCTTACAGGGCCAGCTACAGAGGCCCCTACAGGGCCAGCTACAGATGCCCCTATAGAGCCAGCTACAGAGGCCCCCACAGGGCCAGCTAGAGAACCCACAGGGCCAGCTACAGAAGCCCCTACAGTGCCAGCTACAGAGGCCCCTACAGGGCCAGCTATGAAGACCCCTACAGGGCCAGCTACAGAGGCCCCTACAGGGCCAGGTACAGATGCCCCCACAGGGCCAGCTACAGAGGCCCCTACAGGACCAGCTACAGAGGCCCCTACAGGACCAGCTACAGATGCCCCCACAGGGCCAGCTACAGATGCCCCTATAGAGCCAGCTACAGATTCCCCTATAGGGCCAGCTACAGGGGCCCCCACAGGGCCAGCTACAGATGCCCCTATAGAGCCAGCTACAGATTCCCCTATAGGGCCAGCTACAGGGGCCCCTACAGGGCCAGCTACAGAGGCCCCTACAGGGCCAGCTACAAAGGCCACTATGTCCCATCTAAATATGTTCCACATATAATCTATCGTAGGAACTTTTGCCCAATAACTGGTTGCCTCCTAAAGGAAAAAATGACTATGAAGATTAAAGAGTTGGTTCATATTTATTGTAATATTTAGGAATGCATCTTAAAAAAAAGTGATAATCATTCTAATGTGAATTTTAGCTTTTTATTAACAATTTTTCCAAAATTTTTATCTTAAATAGAACATGCAAGACTGAGGCTCTGGTCACACTGACATCTTGGCTCCATTCCATCTGGCTTCCAGTGGTCTCAGAGAGCACAATAGTTTGGGCAAAATTTTGGATGTAAATGGGCGGACATGCCATTAGAGCAACCTGGGCAGCTGCACAGGGGCTCAAGAGGTAAAGGGACAACATCCACTTTCAAAGCAGGTGGGACTGTGCATTATGAGGAGCTATTGGACAAGCACAGAGCCCATATATTTTTCTTGCCCAGGGGCCTTTTCCGTCAGTGTCCGCTTCTTGATCAATCACATCTCTTTCGAAATTTTGTAAAACAGACCCAGAACTCCACCTGAACTGAGCCTTAGAGGGTGTTAAGAGGCCATACATCCTGATATACTTGTATTGTCCTACACTCTGTTTCCAGCTCTTTTGGATGTCACAATATTTATGTTCGTTCTTGTATTTTTCTTACATAATTTACATTTATGTGAATTCGATTTTATCATCAAAAAATCCTCAGATCTTGAAGTAAACCTATTTGAAGTCAAAATAAACAAAATTGAATACACAACTGTAAGTTTTTGGCCACAGCCACGGTGTTTTGGCACAGACGATGCTGGGATTAGAAGGATTATTCTGAGCAAAAGACAAACATGCATATATTATTGTGGAATATTATCACAAAGATCACATTGAATTTTATTTCATTTAATTGTGACTGGCAGTTTGATTAGGTTTCTGTTTTTTTTGGTATGCTTTGCATTAAAAAAACACAGAAAGCTTGCTGTGCTTTGTCTAAGATGACCTTCTGCCACCTAAAATTGCTGCCATTTGATTGAAAGATGTTTAGAATTGAGAGTCCTCAGTGGTTGATACCTTTTAATGGCTAACTGAAAAGATGGTAACAAATTGCAAGCTTTCGACACTACGCAGGTCTCTTCTTCAGGCATAAACTAATACAAATTCTGAAGAATCACATTATGCCATTTGATTAGAATTCTTATGGAAACGTTTGCCTTATATCCTCTACAACCTTTGCTCCATACAAGATTGCTGTTAGGCCAAGTGTCATCCGTTGACCTGATGGCCAATATATGTAACTATGAACCAGCTGAAACTTAGTGACATCGTGATCTTCTTAACATACTGAACTTTTTGCCTCTTTAACGGGATGTAAGATGGCCTGACAGTACCTCGAGGGGAGATATGTATCATGGAGGTTAGTAGCCGCAGTGATGTAAGCCCAGAAGAATCAGGCTCCAGCACATATAGTGCTAAGAGACTTAATAAGGCAAGTCCAGGACCAGGTTTATGAGCAGTCAGAGAGATGGGTGGGACTGGCTGCTCACATAACCCTACCTTGGAGCGTGATACAGCAGATATAAGAAAGTCCAGCTGTATCATTAATGGTGTGTGCGCAAGGTGAAAAGACATTGCTTGTGTAAGGAGATGGACATACTGCCCCTGTTCCCTCTTGAAGAATAAGTGTAATGTTGTATTGTGAATTGTGACACGCGTTAGTAGTTTTCGTATTGTGTTCTGCTCGACAGTACGGAGAGTTAGAGTTAATGGTCAGGACTAGCCCAAAGTGGAAAGGGCTAAGTGGAAAGGACAAACACAGTTTCCTGTCAGGTCTTCAGATAGGGCCCAGTGTGGGTAGAAAGAAGACCTAAGGTCTGGTCAGTGAGCATTGCCGCATTCGTGGATGTCTCTAATGCGAGAAAAGACTGTGACAGGATAATAAGATCCTAGTGGAAACAGAAGTGACCAAGAGATAGAGTGATCGATCTGAGATGGTGAGATGGGTCCTGGAAGTGGACGCCTAGCAGTATGGCCCAGAATATACAACTCAGAGAGGTAATGGGCCAAGATGGGGCAGAGTACGTGAGGCGAAGAGAGTGCCTCAGGTGGGAGTTCCAGTGCGTCAGAGACAGAGAAGTTAAGTTCCAGCCATACTGGCAATATAGTTAATTAGAGAAGAAAGAAGATGCTGAACCGCAGGTTGAGAATAGGGCTCTTGCTAACTGGACTGTAGTACTAAGCTGGGTTGTGGTGAAATAGAGAGAGGAACGGTGAATATAGAGGCGTGAGTAAAGCAGAAAGAATTGGACCTGTGCGTGGAAAAGCCATCATGTTGTGAAGAAAACAGTCAAAGTTGTGTTCCCGCTATCTACAGTATCTATTAATTATTATAAAATTATTGTATAGTAAAAAGTTTATTATTGGCTGGTGGTTTCCCCTCAACTAAACTGTCAAACATCTGGTCCTGGCCAGCTGAAGTCGCTGGCATCATGCCGCCTGCAAGGGCGTAGCGACCCTACAGCACCCCAGCCAGGACCCCCACCTTCATGTAATGTGTCTGGGCATAAGAGGTGAGTATCTCGCCCATGGCTACCACAACCATGCCACATTACACTTTTGTGGTCAGTCTCTTCTATGTATATACACACACTGCACACACATGTAAATACACACACTGCACATACATGTATACACACACTGCACACACGCATGTAAATACGCACACTGCACATACACATGTATATATACACACACTGCACATACACTTGTATACACACACTGCACACACATGTATACACACACATTGCACTTACTGTAGCATCGGTGTCTGTGCACGCTCTCCTTCTCTGGCTGGGACCCCGACTCACTCTTTGCCCCAGCCCTTGTCCCACTCATCCTCTTGCTTCTTCCTGGGGTATGCGCTTACCTGGCAGTTAGGGCAGATGTGCGCACCCCCTGTCTGTTAAAGAGACTGTCACGATTCGACTGGCGAGTGACCTGGGATCAGGGGCACCTTTACTGGCCCTAACCCTAGGGGGCGCCCTTGCTCACCCTGTTCCCCAGGATACTTCAGATGGTGAAGACACCGGGGCCTCCACCCTTTCCCTATCTCCTATATTAGCCCTTCCTCTGTGCACCGCAGTACACCAACCCGACAGACAGGGTATCAAAGGGTAAACTGAAAACACACACACAAAATATAAACTCACAAATAACAGAGGTATTCACCAGGGTGTGTAGGAAGAGGAACAAAGCAAAACAGAGAAGGATAAGGGATACCAAGCGTACAAACCAGACAACAGTTGCTAATAAACTCCTCCAGAATTCCTTCTCAAAACGAACTTCTCCCACTCCTATGTCTGCAGCAATTGCTAAGGCTAGTTTCACACTAGCGTTTACCTGATCTTCGGCGGGCTGCGGACTTCCTCCGTGAAGCCCCGCCCCCCACCGCACCTCCGCCTACTTCTGCATGCAGCCTGTGTACCAATATTTAACATTAGGTACACAGGTCGTGCCGCAGTATGCGGATGGTGCCGCATGCATCGTTTTGACGATGCGGCGACCAGTGTAGACGCAGCCATGTAGCATTTTTTTTTTCCGCATCGTCAAAACGACGCATGCGGCACCATCCGCATACTGCGGCACGACCTGCGTACCTAATGTTAAATATAGGTACACAGGCCGCATGCAGAAGTAGGCGGAGCTAGCAGCGGAGGTGCGGCGGGGGGCGGGGCTTCACGGAGGAAGTCCGCAGCCCGCCGCAGATCAGGTAAACGCTAGTGTGAAACTAGCCTAACTCTGATGATGACTTGGTAATCGAGCCCAGATTTTATAGGGAAAATGAGTTGCTAACCGAGCACAGCTGAATGCAGGAATTTACAACATGGCTGATTAACCCCTGTTCTGCTGGAAGAAATAAACACGTTTAATACACTGGAGAAGTTCTTCTCAGTGGCGGAGTAGGAGCCACCAGATCCTGTGGTCTTCTAGCTCCATTCTGTTGCGGTGACCCCGTGACAGAGACAGTGAGCACCAAAGAACCAATAAGTAAATGTATAAAAGGTAGAGCTTTATTAATATAAAATATACAAACAACCATAAACTGAGGAAGTAAGGTGGTGACAGTGGTGAGCCAAAACATGGTACTGCAACTCAAAGGGGTAACAGACAGACAATAATAAACGGAGTGTGCATTGCTCAAAAGTACATGTGCAATCAATTAATACCATAGAAAGAAATGTAACAGATTATAAACATGATATAAAGAAATGGGAGTACCTCCAGATGGAATAAAATGAAATAAACAAAGCTGTATGCAATGTTTAAGAAAAGTGTTGAGCAAAGTGAAGGAGTATAATAGAGTAGCCTGGTGTTACCTGAGAGATGCGGTGCCACTCCCCCACTACCATCTAAAAGTGTCCCTAGCCAATATCTGGGAGTCACTTATTATTTAAGGCACCTCCACCTGTGGAGGTGCCTTAGCAATACGTGAAGTTATTTAGTCTGCACTCTTGCTTGTTCTCAGGTCCCCTGTTTGTTAGTACCTACCAGTACCCATTTGTTCCTGCTCATTCCTGCCTAGGCCTGCTTGTGCCTCTCAGCATCTACCTGCCTGCATATCATCCATACCTGCCTGCACCTGCTGTGCCAGTCTGTATACCAGCTGTACCTGCCGTGCCAGTATGTTTACCAGCTGTACCTGCTGTAGTAACTTGGATCACTCGGCTGCACACGGAGGTAGATGCAGGTACACTGCTGCTTTAAAAACTTCCTTTGGTTTATTGTAGGCAGCATAAACCAAGGTGTAGTAAGGAATATACAGCCCTCTGTGCAAAACAAGAAAATATAACAAAATGGTGGCAGAACAAACACAGTTCTTCTGTGAGCGGTGTTCCTCTCGCTTACAACTGACAGAACATACACTGTTCAAATTTACAAGTGCCAGCCACACTTTCCTGGAGTGCTCCCTCTCCAGGCACACACTGAACACTGAAAGCTCTGGCCTTAAGCCATTTAAGCCCAGACCTTGTGACTCCTCCATCATGTGACTGATCACAAGATCTTGACATCACACAGGTCCTTTCAAGACTCTGCATGTGGAGATACGGTGGACCCCCTCCCACTCGCTCTATGGAGGTCCACTAAAACCAGCCCATAACATAACTCTCATTTCATCCTCTCAACACGTAGTGTGCTGGAGGAAACTACTCTGGTTTTACATCACTGACGCCATCATGCGCAGTGACATGTATCTCACCTATATCACTTCACCAGTGACTCGGTCACCCTGCCTATACCTGCCGTGCCAATCTGTATACCAGATGTACTTGCCTGCACCTGCCATGTCAGTCTGTATACCACCTGTACCTGCCAGCACCTGCTGTGCCAGTCTGTATACTAGGTGTACCTGCCTGCACCTGTCATGTCAGTCTGTATGCCAGCTGTACCTACCTGCACCTGCCGTGCTAATCTGTATACCAGCTGTACCTGCCTGTACCTGCCGTGCCAGTCTGCATACCAGCTGTACCTGTCTACACCTGCCTTGTCTTCCAGGATCCTTGCCATGCCTGCCTGTGCTTCTGAAAGTCCATCCATTCCTGGCAGTTCCAACTACCTGCTCCTTGAGCTGCCTTGTGTCCGAGGTCTGTCCAGGAGTAGCACCTGGCATCCATCTGGAGTCAAGTTTAACCCCAACAACAGGAGTTCTAGCGAAGAGTCAGGTGTTTGCCTAGTAATGCCCCTCCAGGCTCTCCTCGGACCACGGCACAGTGGTTCCACCACTATACCCGTTACACATACACGTTTAAATACACACACTGCACATACTCATGTATTATGTGGTGCGGTAACCCATGTTACAGCCAGGGGGTGCTGTGTGTGTGCTTCAGAATGCGCTTGGAGGCATAATTATGGTGATGAGACAAAGTCGGGCAGGATTGTAAATGGCCGGTATGTGTCGCAGAGGTGCTCTGCGCTGTAAGCCCAAAATGATATGGTTATGCTGGGACTTATAGTTCCACAAGAGTTTGTTGTGTTTACTTATAAGGGCGGGCTTATAGGGTTAGCTGGTGAGATGGGCGGGACTGGCTAACCACACACACTCCCATCTAGGGGAGTGGTTACAACCATATATTGTGACTGAGGTCTGGTCACATGGTCAGAGTGTATTGATCTGTTTGGTCCATGTGCAAGGTCCTGGACGGTCAGTGTTGGAAGCTCCTGTGAGTGGAGTCTTCCTGGAAGCACCTGAGAGACCGTGGACCTGGACAGTCGGTGTTGGAGTCTCCTGTGAGTGGAGATGTCCTGGAAGCACCTAGAGAGACTGTGGACCTGAATGCTCAGGGTGTTGGATTGTCCTGGGATGGACTGGAGTCCTGCAAGCACCTGGTGAGAGTGTGAGTCCTGAACGCTCAGGGTGTTGGATTGTCCTGGGATGGACTAGAGTCCTGCAAGTGTAGCGCCCCCACTGCCGCAGGGCCGAGGGGTACCCGGTACCGGGCCTCTGAGTCTCTGCTCTGGGGTTGTCACGGTGGCTAGACCCGGTCCGTGACCCTGCTGAGGGGCGCCCAATAATAGGTGTGGATGGTGGTGGTAGTGCGGTGCAGTAAATAACGAGGACACCAGGTTGCAGTCTCTTTACCTCTTTAATGAAGGCTTCAGGGTCCTCAATCCGGAATACGGTTAACCAGGCTGCGCAAGCCTGACCGGTCCGATGGCACCTCCAGAGTTCCCTTTTCAGGTGGAAATCTGTGCCTACCTTCTAGCGCTTGTGTGTTGTGGTCCTCCCCTGCTGTGCTCACGGGATAGTCCCCACAACTGTTGTGTCTGTTTCTCGTGTTCCCTCACAACTCGATTCTGATGTTCTTCCACGTCCCCCAGATCTTATGGTTAGGACGCACCCGTATGACGGGGAGGCTCGGAGCTCTTCCGGGACTCTAGCGTCGCCCCACTCCTGTTGTTACCCCCCTGTGTCTTCCTAGGTCAATTGGGTGAGACAGCCCGCCTCTAACTGACTGTCCTGCCGTAGGTTTGAAGTTTGGCTTGGAGCTCTATACTTCCTCGGCGTTCCGGCCACCGGTTATGCGCCTCAATAGGATGTTGCCTCGTCTTACAGCACGACTCCTACTGGTATTCTCCTTGTTGCGTTGATCTCGTTTCTCACTCAGCACAATAAACCTCGCTTCTTGTTCTTTCTTTGGGTACCGCCGCTATATCGTGCAGGCGCGGTCCCGTAACGTTCTCTCTCGTTGCTAGGCCTCTGTCAGGATCCCACCCCTGACAGGGACCCCTCCGAATCTTCCCCTACAACACCCTCTGCCACAAGGTGTTGCCTGGTTCCAACCCAGTCAGCTTTCTGATCTAACTTCCTGCCTAACCCCCAGTTTTACCAGATTGTGAGGAGTGGCCTAATACATAGTACCCTTAGCTCCCCCTGGAGGCCAGACTGTGAAATGTATTGGTGTCTGTGATACCTGGTCAGATGAACTCCTTCAGTGCCATCAGACGTACCATAGCCCCCCTTAGCGGCGGAGCATCAGTACTGCAACGACCAGGACTCTGGGGCGCTGCACAAGCGCCTGGTGAGACATGGACTGATGGCCTGTGTGTTGGAAGTGCCTGTGATTGGACTTCCCAGAAGCGCATGGAGAGGCTGCATCTACAGAGCCTGAGACGGCTTCTGTGATGGGGAAGCAACAGTTCCTACTGTGGGTCTGGACTATCTGAGGTGCTCTGGTCACAAGGACGGTGATCCCAGTGAGGCAGCTTTCCCCTGGGAACCAGTATTGACAGGAGTCAGTGAGTGGAGCCGGAGCTCCTGTAAGGTAACTCCAGATAACAAGGGGTTACGGGCAGACACGAATCTGCCATTGGAACAGACTGTCAATGGTAAATGTGTTCTGTTGATCTATGTAATGAACTGTTTGTGTTATGGTTTATTATGTCTAATAAACCGAAAAAAACTGTTTACGTGGAGAAAACATGCCTGAGTGCTTAAATCCCGTGCCAAGCGAGTGTTCCCCAAGCCACTCAGGTAGCGTTTCAGCACATTATACACACACGTACAGTACTTCATATCACAAAAATGAGTACACCCCTCTCACTTTTGTACATATTTTATTTTATCTTTTCATGGAACACTGAAGATGTGACACTATGGTACAATGTAGTCAGTGTGCAGCTTGTATAACAGCATAAATTTGTGTACTCTCTAACTCAACACACAGCCATTAATGTCTAAACCACTGGCAACAAAAATGAGTTCATCCCTAAAGTGAAAACATCCAAATTGTGCCCAACAATGTCAATATTCTCTGCTTCAGTATGTCACAGTACATTTAGGCATTCATGGTTCCCTCAATGAATTGTAGCTCCCCACAGCCAACAGCACTCATGCAGCCTCAAACATGACACTCAAACCACCATGCTTGACTGTAGGCAAGACACACTTGTCTTTGTACTCCTCACCTGGTTGCCTCCACACACACTGGACACCATCTGAACCAAATAAGTTTACCTTGGTCTCATCAGACCACAGGACTTGGTTCCAGTAATCCATGTCCTTAGTCTGCTTACCTTCAGCAAAATCTTTGCAGGCTTTCTTGTGCATCATCTTTAGAAGAGGTTTCCTTTTGGGACGACAGCCATGCAGACCAATTTGATGCAGTGGATGATCTGAGCACTGACTGGGGGACCCCCTCACCCTTTGTTCTTGATACATATTCCATTATATGCTTATTTCCCGATAAAAAGTTCCTTTATTGAGACATTAGCAGTTCAGACAGGGAGAACGTGTAGTGAAATAGGATGACAGCTGTTTCGCTTGAGCAGCGCTTCAACATATCCTGATAGCCAAAGGAAGTGGGAGGGCTGTTGTGAATTCCGTTCTCGGGCTCCCTCCTGTGGTCATGAATGGTACTTTGGTGAGTTCTGTCCTTGGACACCCTCTGGTGGCTTTGAGTGGAACTGCTGATCTTTGAGGTTGGCTTTCTCAGCTGCCCTCGTTAATTGCTTATGCTGGCTTCCTATTTAACTCTGCTTAGATCGTTATTTCATGCCAGCTGTCAATGTCTCAGTACTGGTTCAGATCTCACTTGGATTTCTCAGATGACCTGTCTACTCCAGCAGAAGCTAAGTCCCTGCTAGTTCATTTGCTGTTCATTGGTTTTTGAATATATTTCTGTTATGATCCTTAGTGGTTGAGGATCACAAATTACTCCAGCTAAGTAACAAACATAGGACAAGCTCTAGGGAGGTGGCAAACTGGACTGACCGCAAATCTGAACCTATCCAAACACACTAGAAGTAGCCGGTGAACGTGCCTAAAAATCCTAGATGTCTCGAGCCAGCCTGAGGAACTAACTACCCCTAGAGAGAAAGAAAAGACCTCTCTTGCCTCCAGAGAAATAATCCCCAAAGATATAGAAGCCCCCAACAGATAATAACGGTGAGGTAAGAGGAAGGCACATACACGGGGGTGAAAGCAGATTCAGCAAATGAGGCCCACTAATACTAGATAGCAGAAAATAGAAAAGGGAATCTATGCGGTCAGTAAAAAACCTTTACAAAATATCCACTCTGAGATTTCAAGAACCCCCACACCAACTAACGGTGTGGGGGGAGAAACTTAGTCCCCTAGAGCAACCAGAAAGCGAGGAAATCACATTTTAGCGAGCTGGACTAAAAACATAATGAACACTGATAATCAAAAATGATCAAACAAAAACTTAGCTTGTCTTGGAGAGACTGGGAGCAAGGTAGACACAAGGAATCTGAAGAGCACTGAATACATTGATAGCAGGCAAGGAACTGAGTATCCAGGTAAGCTAAATAGAAAACCAACCAAGGATAACGAACCAGCTGATGCTGCAACCTGCAGAAAGACAACACTACACAGTACCGCTCGTGACCACTAGAGGGAGCCCAAAAATAGAGTTCACAACAATTTCTCAGTACATGCTATGTTTCTTGTCCAGCTTGCTATAATGATATTTCCTTGCTAGCTGGAAGCTCTGGGGAGCAGAGTTGCACCTCCACACCGTGAGTCGGTGAGGAGGTCCCTTTGCACACTCTGCGTGTTTTTTTGTAGTTTTTAATACTGACCGCATAGTTCCCTTTCCTATCTTCTGTCTATTTAGAATAGATTCGGCCTCCTTTGCTAAAATCTGTTTCATTCCTGTGTTTGTCACTTCTCTCTTAACTCACAGTCAATATTTGTTGGGGGCTACCTTTACTTTGGGAAATTTCTCTGAGGCAAGGTAGGCTGCTATTTCTATCTTTAGGGGTAGTTAGCTCTTAGGCTGTGAAGAGGCGTCTAGGGAGAGTTAGGCACGCTCCACGGCTATTTCTAGTGTGTGTGATAGGATTAGGGATTGCAGTCAGTAGAGTTACCACCTCCTCAGAGCTTGTCCCAGGTTTTACGTTTTAACCATCAGGTCTTTCCGGGTGCTCCTAACCACCAGGTCCATAACAGTACAGCTGGCCCACAAAGTGTTAATGCATCTCAAAAGAGGGATAAGAGAAGTTCTGAGTCAATTTTTTTTTCTTTGCAGCTTGTTTTGTCTTTCTTTTCCCCTTAACCTCTGGGTGGTTCAGGACTCAGGTGTAGATATGGATATCCAAGGTTTGTCCTCTTGTGTGGATCAACTCACTGTAAGGGTACAAAATATTCAAGATTATGTAGTTCAGAATTCGATGTTAGAGCCTAGAATTCCAATTCCTGATCTGTTTTCTGGGGATAGATCTAAATTTTTGAATTTCAAAAATAATTGCAGACTGTTCCTTGCTCTGAAACCCCGCTCCTCTGGTGATCCCATTCAGCAAGTAAAGATTGTTATTTCTTTGTTGCGTGGCGACCCGCAAGACTGGGCATTCTCCCTTCAGCCAGGAAATCCTGCATTGCTTAATGTAGATGCATTTTTTCTGGCGCTTGGATTACTTTATGATGAACCAAATTCTGTGGATCAGGCAGAAAAGATCTTGCTGGCTCTATGTCAGGGTCAGGATGAAGCAGAAGTATATTGCCAGAAGTTTAGAAAGTGGTCTGTGCTTACACAATGGAATGAGTGTGCCCTGGCAGCAATTTTCAGAAAGGGTCTTTCTGAAGCCCTTAAAAATGTTATGGTGGGGTTCCCCACGCCTGCTGGTCTGAATGAATCAATGTCTTTGGCCATTCAGATTGATCGGCGTTTGCGCGAGCGCAAAGTTGTGCACCATTTGGCGGTGTCCTCTGAGCGGAGGCCCAAGCCTATGCAATGTGATAGGACTTTGACCAGAGCTGAACGGCAAGAACACAGAGGTCAGAATGGGCTGTGTTTCTACTGTGGTGACTCCTCTCATGCTATCTCTGACTGTCCTAAGCGCACTAAGAGGTTCGCTAGGTCTGTCACCATTAGTACTGTGCAGCCTAAATTTCTCTTGTCTGTTACTCTGATTTGCTCACTGTCGTCCTACTCTGTTATGGCATTTGTGGATTCGGGCGCTGCCCTGAACTTGATGGACTTGGAGTTTGCCAGGCGCTGTGGTTTTTCTTTGGAGCCTTTGCAGAGTCCTATTCCCTTAAGGGGAATTGATGCTACGCCATTGGCCAAGAATAAACCTCAGTACTGGACTCAGCTGACCATGTACATGGCTCCCGCACATCAGGAAAATATTCGCTTTTTGGTGTTGCATAATTTGCATGATGTTGTTGTGTTGGGGTTGCCATGGTTACAGGTTCATAATCCAGTACTGGATTGGAAATCAATGTCTGTGTCTAGTTGGGGTTGTCATGGGATACATAGTGATGTTCCTTTGATGTCAATTTCTTCTTCCACTCCTTCTGAAGTCCCTGAGTTTTTGTCGGATTACCAGGATGTATTTGATGAGCCCAAGTCCAGTGCCCTACCTCCTCATAGGGACTGTGATGGCGCTATAAATTTGATTCCTGGTAGTAAATTCCCTAAGGGCTGACTTTTCAATTTATCTGGGCCAGAACATGCCGCTATGCGGAGTTATGTAAAGGAGTCCTTGGAGAAAGGGCATATTCGCCCGTCTTCGTCACCGTTGGGAGCAGGGTTCTTTTTTGTGGCCAAGAAGGATGGCTCTCTGAGACCCTGTATAGATTACCGCCTTCTCAATAAAATCACGGTCAAATTTCAGTACCCTTTGCCTCTGCTGTCTGATTTGTTTGCTCGGATTAAGGGGGCTAGTTGGTTTACCAAGATTGACCTTCGAGGGGCGTATAATCTTGTGCGTAATAAACAGGGCGATGAATGGAAAACAGCATTTAATATGCCCGAGGGCCATTTTGAGTACCTGGTGATGCCATTCGGGCTTTCTAATGCTCCATCTGTGTTTCAGTCCTTTATGCACGACATCTTCCGGAAGTATCTGGATAGGTTCATGATTGTATATTTGGATGATATTTTGGTCTTTTCGGATGATTGGGAGTCTCATGTGAAGCAGGTCAGGATGGTATTCCAGGTCCTTCGTGCTAATGCGTTGTTTGTGAAGGGGTCTAAATGCCTCTTTGGAGTTCAGAAGGTTTCCTTTTTGGGCTTCATTTTTTCCCCTTCTACTATCGAGATGGATCCTGTTAAAGTTCAGGCCATTTATGACTGGACTCAACCTACATCTGTGAAGAGTCTTCAGAAGTTCCTGGGTTTTGCTAATTTTTACCGTCGCTTCATCGCTAATTTTTCTAGTGTGGTTAAGCCTTTGACCGATCTGACAAAGAAAGGCACTGATGTGGTTAATTGGTCCCCTGCGGCCGTTGAGGCTTTTCAGGAGCTTAAACGTCATTTTACTTCGGCCCCTGTGTTGCGTCAGCCAGATGTTTCGCTCCCTTTCCAGGTCGAGGTTGATGCTTCTGAGATTGGGGCAGGGGCTGTTTTGTCTCAGAGAAGTTCTGATGGCTCTTTGATGAAGCCATGTGCTTTCTTTTCTAGAAAGTTTTCGCCTGCTGAGCGTAATTATGACGTCGGCAATCGGGAGTTGTTGGCTATGAAGTGGGCATTCGAGGAGTGGCGTCATTGGCTAGAGGGAGCCAAACATCGCGTGGTGGTCTTGACTGATCACAAGAATTTGACTTACCTCGAGTCTGCCAAGCGGTTGAATCCTAGACAGGCTCGATGGTCGTTGTTTTTCTCCCGTTTCGATTTTGTGGTCTCTTACCTTCCGGGATCTAAGAATGTGAAGGCTGATGCCCTTTCTAGGAGTTTTTTGCCTGATTCTCCGGGAGTCCCTGAGCCGGCTGGTATTCTCAAAGAGGGGGTGATTCTGTCTGCCATCTACCCTGATTTGCGGCGGGTGCTACAGGAGTTTCAGGCTGATAGACCTGACCGCTGTCCAGTGGGGAAACTGTTTGTCCCTGATAGATGGACTAGTAAAGTTATTTCTGAGGTTCATTGTTCAGTATTGGCTGGTCATCCTGGGATTTTTGGTACCAGAGATTTGGTTGCTAGATCCTTTTGGTGGCCTTCCTTGTCACGGGATGTGCGTTCTTTTGTGCAGTCCTGTGGGACTTGTGCTCGGGCCAAGCCTTGCTGTTCTCGTGCCAGTGGGTTGCTTTTGCCATTGCCTGTCCCGAAGAGGCCCTGGACGCATATTTCCATGGATTTTATTTCTGATCTTCCTGTCTCTCAAAGGATGTCCGTCATCTGGGTGGTTTGTGATCGGTTTTCTAAAATGGTCCATTTGGTACCCTTGCCTAAATTGCCTTCTTCCTCTGATTTGGTTCCATTATTTTTTCAGCATGTGGTTCGTTTGCATGGCATTCCGGAGAACATTGTGTCTGACAGAGGTTCCCAGTTTGTTTCTAGGTTTTGGCGGTCCTTTTGTGCTAAGATGGGCATTAATTTGTCTTTTTCTTCAGCGTTCCATCCTCAGACAAATGGCCAAACCGAACGAACCAATCAGACCTTGGAAACCTATCTGAGATGCTTTGTTTCTGCTGATCAGGATGATTGGGTGACCTTCTTGCCATTGGCCGAGTTCGCCCTTAATAATCGGGCTAGTTCGGCCACTTTGGTTTCGCCTTTTTTTTGTAATTCTGGTATTCATCCTCGTTTTTCTTCAGGGCAGGTTGAGCCTTCTGACTGTCCTGGTGTGGATTCTGTGGTGGACAGGTTGCAGCAAATTTGGTCTCACGTGGTGGACAACTTGACGTTGTCTCAGGAGAAGGCGCAGCGTTATGCTAACCGCCGTCGCTGTGTTGGTCCCCGACTTCGTGTTGGGGATTTGGTTTGGTTATCTTCTCGTTATGTTCCTATGAAGGTTTCTTCTCCTAAGTTTAAGCCTCGCTTCATTGGTCCTTATAAGATTTCTGAAATTATCAATCCTGTGTCGTTTCGTTTGGCTCTTCCAGCTTCTTTTTCCATCCATAATGTGTTCCATAGGTCGTTGTTGCGGAGATATGTGGCGCCTATGGTTCCTTCCGTTGATCCTCCTGCTCCGGTGTTGGTTGAGGGGGAGTTGGAGTATGTGGTGGAGAAGATTTTGGATTCTCATATTTCGAGACGGAAGCTTCAGTACCTAGTTAAATGGAAGGGTTATGGTCAGGAGGATAATTCCTGGGTTGTTGCCTCCAATGTCCATGCTGCCGATTTGGTTCGTGCCTTTCATTTGGCTCGTCCTGATCGGCCTGGGGGCTCTGGTGAGGGTTCGATGACCCCTCCTCAAGGGGGGGGTACTGTTGTGAATTCTGTTCTCGGGCTCCCTCCTGTGGTCATGAATGGTACTTTGGTGAGTTCTGTCCTTGGACACCCTCTGGTGGCTTTGAGTGGAACTGCTGATCTTTGAGGTTGGCTTTCTCAGCTGCCCTCGTTTATTGCTTATGCTGGCTTCCTATTTAACTCTGCTTAGATTGTTAGTTCATGCCAGCTGTCAATGTCTCAGTACTGGTTCAGATCTCTCTTGGATTTCTCAGATGACCTGTCTACTCCAGCAGAAGCTAAGTCCCTGCTAGTTCATTTGCTGTTCATTGGTTTTTGAATATATTTCTCAGTACATGCTATGTTTCTTGTCCAGCTTGCTATAATGATATTTCCTTGCTAGCTGGAAGCTCTGGGGTGCAGAGTTGCACCTCCACACTGTGAGTCGGTGAGGAGGTCCTTTTGCACACTCTGCGTGGTTTTTTGTAGTTTTTAATACTGACCGCATAGTTCCCTTTCCTATCTTCTGTCTATTTAGAATAGATTCGTCCTCCTTTGCTAAAATCTGTTTCATTCCTGTGTTTGTCACTTCTCTCTTAACTCACAGTCAATATTTGTTGGGGGCTACCTTTACTTTGGGAAATTTCTCTGAGGCAAGGTAGGCTGCTATTTCTATCTTTAGGGGTAGTTAGCTCTTAGGCTGTGAAGAGGCGTCTAGGGAGAGTTAGGCACGCTCCACGGCTATTTCTAGTGTGTGTGATAGGATTAGGGATTGCGGTCAGTAGAGTTACCACCTCCTCAGAGCTTGTCCCAGGTTTTACGTTTTAACCATCAGGTCTTTCCGGGTGCTCCTAACCACCAGGTCCATAACAGAGGGCCGGTTTATATAGAGTAAGGGCTTGTTTCCATTTGCGAGATATACGTCCGTGTCTCGCATGTGGAAACCAAGCTCTGGTGCCGGCACTTAGGAGCGGAGCATGCGGCTGCATAGGAACACATGGAGCTGCACGCTCCGCTCCTAAGTGCCGGCGCCAGAGCTTGGTTTCCACATGCGAGACACGGACGTGTTTCTCGCAAGTGGAAACAAGCCCTTAGACAAAACCTCCCACCACCTGGCTTCATGGATATAATTAATACCATCTTCAGAAGGTGAATAAAGACATACAAATAAACATCATTAAAAACATGAGAAAAACATGAAAAAAGAGAAACAAAATACATCTGAAACATAGAAGGGAGATTCACAAAAAAACGGACATATCAATTTTTTCATTTAGACCCATTGGTCCTGTAGCGTTTGTACGCATTATCCATATTGCTTCTCTCCTCAAAAGCAATGTATTTAGATTGCCACCATGAACACAAATGAATTTTTACGCATAGTTAAAAGCTTTGTATGGCAGGAAAGTTTTAGTCTTGCATCAATAGATGTCGAAAGTCTGTACACTAGGATTCCACAAAATATGGCAGTGGCAATTATTAGAGATATCCTTTCAAATACACCTACAGACACTAACACCATTAATTTTATATGTGACAGCTTACTGTTCGTACTAAAACACAATGCATTCACATTTGACGATACGTGGTATGTCCAAACGGAAGGGACCGCCATGGGTACATCAGTCGCATGTACCCTGGCTAATCTTTTCCTGGCGGCCCTGGAGGACAAGTTTGTCTATTCTATGAGCAACTTATTTTTACAACACATTAAGTTATTTATAAGGTACGTGGACGATATTTTTATCGTATGGGACGGCTCTAGTGACACTTTCACACAGTTTGTAGAATACCTGGTGAATGCAAATACTATGAACATGAGTTTTACCTCTCATTTTGGGGGTACTAAATTGGATTTTCTTGATGTCAAATTGGAGATATTAGAAGGTACTATTCACACTGAAGTTTTTCGGAAACCCACTTCGTCGAATTCACTACTACATTATAACAGTGCTCACTCCCACTACACCAAACACTCATTGCCATACAGTCAATTTTTGAGGGTAAAGAGAATTAATAGTAGCAGGAGGGGTTTTAAACAACAATCGCAAGAACTATATAAGAGGTTTGAAAATCGAGGTTATCCACGCCCAGTATTGGATACAGCACTGACAAGGGCAGAAAATGCAGACAATGTTGTCTCCCATAGATTTAGTGGTAAAAAAACGGCAAAAAACAAGCAATTTGTTTTTTGCTTTAAATTTGGCCCATTAGACAGTTGCATTAGATTGGTTATAAGAAAAAACTGGCACATTTTAAGTAAAGATAATGACATCCTGGAAAGGGTTGATAGGGGCCCCCTTTTCGCCAGTCGCCGCAGTAAAGATATTAAAGATCTGATAGTACAAAAACAGCAATATATAATAGTTTGAATGTATCACATGATCCTACCAAAATCTTGAGAACATAGCATAAGCAGGAATTAAAATTAAAACATAACTTTTAATGTATAACCAAATAAAGGAATATATTAAATAAACTGTCACCCAAAAAGTGTATCGATAAAAAAGTACTACTGGGTAGCCTTGGTTGCATTAATAGTAGCAGTTATCACAAAGCACCTGGGACCTGGAAATAGGGAGAGTGCAGGGCATGTTATACCTTAGGGGTAGATGTGGACTGTCCTTGTAAGGGCAGGAGCTCGGGGATTGAGATTTATTGATAGCCCTCCAGGGACTGACAGGGAATTGTCTCCTGCTGCTGTGGCTTGAAGACTCTCTCCACCTAAGCGAATTGGGGCTCCACCTTACCTATCCTCAGCAATTGGTGAGATTGTTCCAATATTACTTTTGTGTACATGTCTTTTCCAATTGATCTTACCCCTCCCTTTGCTTTGTGATAACTGCTAATATTAATGCAACCAAGGCTATCTGTTTATTTGTATTGGCACTTGATAAATGCTTCTTCTACAGGCATTATCACCATTTAATCAGGTACCTTGGATTGAGTCACTGGACCACTGCCAGGGTCTGCAATAAAATCTTGTGTAAGTACTAAATTTTTTATGGCACGTCCCCTGACAGGGTATACCCAGTAGTACTTTTTTATCAATACACTTTTTGGGTGACAGTTTATTTAATATATTCCTTTATTTGGTTATACATTAAAAGTTATGTTTTAAGACCTGATAGTACACAACCGTTTTCAGAATGATCGCACGAATTGGCTGGAAGCAGGTATGCCGAAAGGAAACCATAAATGCGGCCGTTGCAATTTTTGCATATTTCATATAACAGGTAACACCATTAAACTGGGTGCCATTGATCATCAGGTGCGGGATTTTATTTCATGCAGGACTACATACGTGGTCTATGCGCTGATATGCCCATGCGGCTTTTACTATATAGGTAAAACTATCCGTCCCCTTTTTATACGAGTCAGAGAACACTTCAATTCAATCCGTACAGGTAGAGGAGTCCCTCGGCTTATAAACCATGTAAGACAATGCCATGAGGGTAATGCAAGGATACTTCGCTTTATAGGTCTGGAAAGAGTGACTTTACCCAAATATGGTGGCAATCTAAATAGATTGCTTTTGAGGAGAGAAGCAATATGGATAATGCGTACAAACGCTACAGGACCAATGGGTCTAAATGAAAAAATTGATATGTCCATTTTTTTGTGAATCTCCCTTCTATGTTTCAGATGTATTTTGTTTCTCTTTTTTCATGTTTTTCTCATGTTTTTAATGATGTTTATTTGTATGTCTTTATTCACCTTCTGAAGATGGTATTAATTATATCCATGAAGCCAGGTGGTGGGAGATTTTGTCTTACTCTATATAAACCGGCCCTCCCACTTCCTTTGGCTATCAGGATCTGTGGAAGCGCTGCTCGCGTGAAACAGCTGTCATCCTATTTCACTACACGTTCTCCCTGTCTGAACTGCTAATGTCTCAATAAAGGAACTTTTTATCGGGAAGGTGAGTGCACACCATTTTTTCTACTGTTTGAACTTTGCATGTCACTACAGGTGTTGCACCCTATATCCCGCATTTTTGGAAGCATATAAGCACTAGCAGCAGTGGATGGTAATAGAGACGGAGGTTCAACAGGGTCAGCACAGCAGCGGTGCGGATTTTTTTTTTTTCTTTGAACATTATATGTTTATGTCTTTTACATACCGTATATACTCGAGTATAAGCCGACCTGAATATAAGCCGAGGCACCTACTTTTGCCATGGAAAACTGGGAAAGCTTATCGACTCGCCGGGTATGCATTGTCCCCTCATCCCTGTCCTGCTATGCGTGGCTCTCCCTGTCCTGTCCTGGTATGTGGCTCCTCCTGTCCTGTCCTGGTATGTGGCTCCCCCATCCTTTCTTGATATCCTGATATGTGGCTCCCCCTGTCCTGTCCTGGTATGTGGCTTCCCCCTGTCCTGTCCTGGTATGTGGCTCCCCCTGCCCTGTCCTGTGGCTCCCCCTGTTGTATGCATGGCTCCCCGGTCCGCATGGCTCGGCTCCCCCCGTCCCGCATGGCTCGGCTCCCCTGGTCTCGCATGGCTCAGCTCCCCCGGTCCCCCATGGCTCGGCTCCCCCGTGCCATGGTTGTGTGCATGGCTCACATCCCCTCTCCCATGCCTCGTCATACTCACTCTCCTCGTGCCATCGCTGTATCTTCATCCCTGCATCTCCATTGTCCAGGCGCCGGCTGCTCCCCTCTCTCACACCTATGGGAGTGGAGACGCGTACATGTTCATTACCTTAATGAGCGGTACCACGTGACCGCTCAGCACAGGAGATGAGAGCCGCCAGTGCCGAGACAACGGAGATGCAGGGATGGAGATGCAGTGATGGAGGGTGAGTATGATGTCTTCTGTTAGCCGGCGGCTGCAGCTGTCACTGTGCCACAGCCGCTGACTCCTGCCGCTGCTCTCCCTCCCCCGCCAGCGTTCTGGACAACTGACTCGTGTATAAGCCGGGGGGGCTTTTTCAGCACAAAAAAAGTGCTGAAAATCTCAGCTTATACAATATTTAAAAGAATATAAAAATAATTAAACTATAATTTAGACTACATACTCCATGTTTTCAGTATTTGTGACTACTTTACATTGTGTTAAAGTGCCATATCTTCAGTGTTGTCCCATGAAAAGATACAATAAAATCTTCACCAAAATGTTAGAGGTGTACTCACATTTGTGATATACAGCTCTGGCAAAAATTAAGAGACCACTGCAAAATGTTCAGTTTGTCTGATTTTTCTCTTTATAAGTATATTTTTGAGTAAAATGTAAATTGTTCTTTTAGTCTATAAACTTCTGACAACATGTCTCCAAATTTCCAAGCAATAAATTTTGTATTTTTTTTCTGAAAAAGAAAAATGGTCAAAATTAAAAAATAAACCAGTGCTTTCAGACCTCAAATAATGCTAAGAAAACAAGTTCATAATCATCTAGAAACAACAATGCTAATGTTTTAACTCAGGAAGAGTTCAGAAATCCATATTTTGTGGAATAACCATGATTTTTAATCCCAGCTTTCATGCGTCTTGGCATGCTTTCCACCAGTCTTTCACACTGCTTCTGGCGCAAAAATGTAAGCAGTTCTTCTTTGTTTTATGGCTTGTGACTATCCATCATCCTCATGATTACATTCCAGAGGTTTTCAATGGGGTTCAGGTCTGGAGATTGGGCTGCCCATGACAGGGTTTTGATGTGGGGGTCTCTTCATTTTTGCCAGAATTCAATATAAACGACAATTCAATATAAACGTATCACTCTCACCCACAAAGCGCTCCATGGATCAGCACCAACCTACATCTCCTCTCTCTACCACCCTACCCATGCCCTCCGCTCTCCTAATGAACTGAGGTTAACATCCTCAATAATCAAAACCTCTCACTTCCGTCTCCAAGACTTCTCACGTGCTGCACAAATTCTTTGGAATGCGATACCCAGGATAATTTGATTAATCCTCAATACCCACAGTTTTAATCATGCCATAAAAATGCATTTCTTCAGACCGGCCTATGGCCTCAACACATTAATCTAACTATCCCTGTGTTGCCCATTCAAAATTTTCACCATAACCAGGTTCATTGTATCATGTTCTCTCAGGATTTATGTGTCTGTACTTTAACATATTCTGGTTGGTAACCGGTTCATGCAGCATTACATGAACACCTCATTTCTTACATTATTGCTGGTCAGAACAATTAGGCTATGTGCACACGCTGCAGATTTTGCTGCGGATCCGCAGCGGATTTGACGCTGCAGATCCGCAGCAGTTTTCCATGCGGTGTACAGTACAATGTTAACCTATGGAAAACAAAAACCACAGTGCACATGCTGCGGAAAATTCCGCGCGGAAACGCTGCGGAAAAAAAAGAAGTAGCATGTCACTTCTTTCTGCGGATTCCGCAGCGGTTTTCAACCTGCACCAATAGGAAAGTGCAGTTGAAAACCCGCAGAGGAATCCGCAGAAGAAACCGTGTGAAAATCTGCAGTGAAAACCACAGTGGTTTTGCACTGCGGATTTTCCAAATCCGCTGCGGAAAAATCCGCAGCAAATTCTGCAACGTGTGCACATACCCTTAAAGCAATTGTTATCATCCACCTTTCGTGTCTCCCCTATTTCCTCATAGATTGTACGCGTGCGAGCAGGGCCCTCATTCCTCCTGGTATCTGTTGTTTATGCAATTATTGTTGTCTGTACAAGTCCCCTTTAAAATGTAAACTGTCTTGCGGAATATGTTGGCGCTATAGAAATAAAATTATTATTTATTAATATTTTTCAGTTCCTCTAAACTTCCCCAGTTAAAGAACCTATGGTCACATGACCGTTATGTCACCAAAGGTGCTTAAGCAGTTCAAAAGGATAGAAATAGAAAAGAACTGCTGGGGGCCCCTAAGAGAGTGGGGGGCCTTGGGCTAGTGACAGGTTGTTCCCCTAATGCTGGCCTTGTCTGTCATAGGGCTTATTTTTAAAGTAGGGCTTATATTTCAAGCATACCCCAAAAATCCTGTAAAATCATGCTAGGGCTTATTTTTGGAGAAAGGTCAAATTTTCAAGGAAACACTGTAGTGAGAAAATGGTTACCCATAGGATAGCAGTGCTGTATAGGCAAACTAGAGACGAGCTAGAAGAGATGTGTTACCTTGATTGCAGGGGCCAGACGTGGACAGCATCAAGAACAGTTCCAAAAAGTTGGTAACTTGCTTACTGAGAGGTAGATGTGAACAAGACCTACAAAGCTGTACTGAGCTTGGAAATGATGCTGGTTGTAGCTTGGGAGTCAGGAGTAGCAGCGGAGAAGAGAGATACCGCTCTCAAGTTAAGCCAAGAAAACAAGTAGCAATCTGACAAACTTGAGGCAACTCTGGATAGTACTACTGAATACCCAAGCACCTGACCTCTGCCAGAGCTGGACTTAAAATATATAGAGTAATTTTGTTTTGAGGATTTTCCAGGTTTCTTGAGAAACCTGGTATGAACTACTAAAAAGGGAGGCGGCCATAAAAAGAAGTGAGCAAGGTCTGGTGCTGCAGTCATGATCGGTGAGTAACACCTATATCTGTTGGTCTTGAAAGGGAATTCAAAATCACCATGAAAATCCTTACCTTTGTAACAAAAATATTTTTTTTTGCTACACTTCATCATACTTCTAATTAGTGACTACAAATGTCCAGAGCGTATATTTACAGATGTTCCACTTGACTAAGCTCTACTCTGTGCACCTTGTTTGCAGCCCTATGTAGCCTTGCACGCCTATTGTAAAAGCTGTTTATGACAATAGTTTACTGATTACTGTTAAACTTTTTGGAAACCCTTTCTGACTGTTATTATGTAAGAGGAAACACTAAGATTTGCGTAAAAACTCTCCAAGTTCGAAGATGAAGGGGCACACTCAGATAAGCTGGCCTATCCACCCTCTCAATTTCTCTATCCTGTTTTTTTCTTTATTTACCAGTTGCCCGAATTCTTTGTGGCTGACAGCGATCACTCGATAAAAAAAAAGGATCGGAAATGTCGAAATGCAACTGTCCTATCAGTCTCTCCCTAACATCTCCCGCTAGGGAGGAGTTGGGGGATCCCAAAACACATTATATATGGTTGGTTGTTCCCAAATAAATTGTGTTCTGGCCAACACTAATCAGAGGCACATCCAATGAAGTGTTGTTTGGGTAATCTGAACCACTGCAGCCAATCACAAGCCTCAGTGATCAGGTCACTGCTTCCTGTCCTTGCTAGAGCAGGCGAGTATGCCTTATGTCTTATGCCTTATGTTATATCTTTTTTACTAACCTTGCCACTTGTACATTTTTTGTAGCGGTCAGACAACCCGTTTCAGGGCAGAACTAATTTTGGCCTCACTTGTTCTTGATCCATGCTGATTCCTATATTTATAGCAATTGGGAGATGTGGATGCAGCGCCCCAGAGTCCTGGTCGTTGCAGTAACATCGCTCCGCCGCTAAGGGGAGTGATGGTACGTCTGATGGCACTGAAGGAGTTCACCTGACCAGGTATCACAGACACCAATACACATCATAGTCTGGCCTCCAGGGGGAGCAAAGGGCACTATGTATTAGGCCACTCCTCACAGTCTGGAAAAACTGGGGGTTAGATAGAAAGTTGGACAGAAAGCTGACTGGGTTGGAACAAGGCAACATCCTGTGGCAGAGGGTGTTGCAGGGGAAGATTCAGGGGGGTCCCTGTCAGGGGTGGGATCCTGACAGAGGCCTAGCGAACAGAAAGAACGTTACGGGACCGCGCCTGCACTTCATCGTGGCGGTACCCCAAGAAAGGACAAGAAGCGAGGTTTATTGTGAAGAGTGAGAAACGAGATCAAAGCAACAAGGAGAAAACACCAGTAGGAGTCGTGCTGTAAGATCGAGGCAACATCCTACTGAGGCGTGTAGCTGGTGGCCGGAAACGCCGAGGAAGTACTGGCTCCAAGCATTACTTCAAACCTACGGCAGGACAGTCAGTTATAGGTGGGCTGTCTCACCTAAATCACCTAAGCAGACATAGGGGGCAACAGTGGGAGAGGGGTGACTCTAGGGTCCCGGAAGAACTCCAGGCCTACCCGTCATACGGGTGCTTCCTAGCTATATCATCTGGGGGATGGAGAAGAACATCAGAATCAGTTGTGAGGGAACATCAGAAACAGACACAACAGTTGTGAGGACTATCCCGTGGTGCTCAGCAGGGAAGGACTACAACACACAAGCGCTAGAAGGAAGGCACAGATTTCCACCTGCAAAGGGAGCTCTGAGGTGCCATCGGACCGGCCAGTCTCAGACAGCCCTGTTAACCGTACTCTGGATTGAGGATCCTGAAGCCTTCAGTAAAGAGGTAAAGAGACTGCAACCCTGTGTCCTCGTTATTCATCGCACCCTGCGCCACACATCATCACTCTCAACTTTTACTGGACGCCCCTTAGCAGGGTCACGGACCGGGTCTAGCCACCGTGACAATCCCAGAACCGAGACAGAGAGGCCCGGTACCGGGTACCCCACGGCCCTGCGACGGTGGGGGCGCTCCATGGATATGACATAAATAAGGGAATATTTCTATAAAATTACTATTTCGATACAACCAATGCATTTTGTGATATTTGGAGTAGGGCCTGAGGAGTATTGCATGACACAGCGATTCACAGAATAGCATATACGGAATACAAGTCATGGTCTGCACATTGCATAACACAGTAACAGTTTCGCCTGGATTGCTCCTTCACGGAGCTAAAAATAAAAGTCATATAACCCTAAAGTTCCTCCCAGTGCAAGCTACAAAGTGTCTCTCCTCACAGGGGTGCTAACCATATGTTTGGGAGCTTCTCAGAATGTCATTATGGGCTGTGTTTAACCCCCTAGGCCACAGATTTTCATGCTATCAGATTATAATACTGTGGTAAAACAGTAACCGAGGCGCTGCGCACACTGTCCGTTCAAAGACCGTTGCCTGTGTTATTGTGTAAGCAGATCTCACAGCATTTGACTAACTCATTGCTTCTAGGCAGTGAAACGTAAGCCATGGCAGTCTCGGGTTATGTATCCTTGGTGCATAATTTGGCAGCAGGATCTCCAAACATCTTACACGCTGATGGTGTCTGACTATGATATCCGAGGAGCGAGGGTGCACACGTGTCTCTGGGAGTCTTCACTACTGTTGCTATTATGATTTTTGTTGCACACAATAACAGGGTTAGCTCAAACCACAAAGGGTGAACCTGAGGTCTGTTTCGGGACTGTTTGGAGGAAGGCACACATGACAATGCCAGAAGAAGAACACAAACACGGAAAGCTTTATGCTGCATGATAATGTCGAAAGAAAAGGCCATGTCCATAATCTCGTCATCTCATACATGTACCTGTAGTTTTAGTTATTCGCAGAGTTATTCCACCTAAAGCGATCTAACAATGGCAACCGCCGGGAAGGTTTTGTGATCCTTTTGACACACTGCAAATAGCCCCTAGTACTACGACAAAAACAAAAACTTTGATATACAGTGTCTGATGGACACCAGTGGCAAATTTTATGCTCCCAGCAGCCCGGACAGGCATTGTAGGCGTTCAAGCAAGAAGTCGATTTACAATGTACAGGCATTGACGGAGAGAAAGTATAAAATGATGGCTACCCAAAATAAACTTAATGGGTTATTCCCAGAGTCATAATTAATGTGTGTCAA
The DNA here is from genome assembly GCF_051348905.1 of Ranitomeya variabilis. Classification (NCBI taxonomy): domain Eukaryota; kingdom Metazoa; phylum Chordata; class Amphibia; order Anura; family Dendrobatidae; genus Ranitomeya; species Ranitomeya variabilis. The sequence goes on from NC_135232.1 coordinate 615,357,659, forward strand.
TACAATCTTTTTTTAGTCTGCACTGATTTGCAGCCATTACCCCCCTGGTGATGTCCCTTTTACCCTCCATTGTCTCTATTAAGTCTAAGGGTACCGTCTCACAGTGGCACTTTAGTCGCTACGACGGCACGATCCATGACGCTCCAGCGTCGCTCCATTATCGCTCCAGCGTCGTAGACAGCGGTCACACTTTGCAATACACGGCACCTGGAGCGATAATTTCATGAGGTATTTGCGATGTTGAAGTCGTACGTATCAAGCTCCTCCACCCATTACATCGTATACAATATCGTGCACACCTTTGTTACACGATGCGATCATGCCGCCACAGCGGGACACTTGATGACGAAAGAAAGTTTCAAACGATCTGCTACGACGTACGATTCTCAGCAGGGTCCCTGATCGCAGTAGCGTGTCAGACACAGCGAGATCGTAAGTATATCGCTGGAACGTCATGGATCGTGCCGTCGTAGTGACCAAAGTGCCACTGTGAGACGGTACCCTAATACATGCTCAGATGCACCTAATGACCCTGTGCGATAAAACATCTGACAGCTGCGTTGTTGCACAACTCAGCTATGCTATGCTGAAGATCCCACTGATACCAGCTACATTTGCACCTAATGACCTTATATAATTCACGAAAAACAGATGCACCCAATGACCCTGTGTGATAAAACATCTTACAACTGTGTAGTAGCACAGCTCAGTTATGCTATGCTGATGATCCTACAGATACCAGCCACATTTGCACCTAATGACCCTATATAATTCAAGAAAAACAGATGCACCCAATGACCCTGTGTGATAAAACATCTTACAACTGTGTAGTAGCACAGCTCAGCTATGCTATGCTGAAGATATCACTGATACTCGCTGCATTTGCAACTAATGACCCTATATAATTCACGAAAAACAGATGTACCTAATGACTCTAATAAAACATCCTCCAGACCCTTTCACATTATTGTCAATGCCCTGACAGTCATGTTATAGAACAGCTCAGCTATTCTATGCTCAGTTCTGCTATGCATGCAAGGGACAGCATGATCATATTCTGAAAATCCCCATAAACCACCAAAGAAATGTGGTGATTATATATAGTATACAATATTAGTTAATTAATGGTTTATGGACACTACATTCAAATATCAACAGTCACCTTTATCCATGGTGATAAAAAAGTACTCATATTAAGATCTATCTATCTCTATCAGAAATAACACAAAAGAGCAGGGCAAGGGGCCTGCAGCACTGAGGTGAAGCAGGGTGCTCCTGGGATATGTAGTTTTAGGTATGTAAGAATAGGACTGCCCATTCAGCTCTATGATGCAATGTACAGAGGGGCAGAAGATGATGAAAAAAGGCACAAAGGTACAAGAAAGAAACATAATTTTGGGCTAAGTCTATATAACAATAGTCGTGCAGATACTGTACTTTGTAAAAAAAAATGTTGCCAATGTGGGAAAAACCCTTTAATGGACAAAAGTAAATTTTAAAAATCAGCTTGTCTTCAGCTACCACAGCAATGCATTGGGTATACTGTTCTCGTATTGAATTCAGTGTATAAAAAGCATCTGGAAGGCTCCCTCTAGTGGTGGTGGAAAGCGGACACATTTGTATAATTTGACAGGGTTTTCTCTCTGAAATAAGTAAAAGTGCAATGTTGTAATAACAACTAACTTACTTCTTATTAAAAATCTTCTCCATTCTAAGGAACAGAGGGATTTTTAATTCAATAGTTATTTGCATGAGGTCTAGCTTATCGGCCACCAATGCAGTCTTTCATAGGTGGCCGGTTTCCTAGACAGCAGCAACTAGCGTGCATACTTGCAAGATCTTGGCTTTACAGCTTATTGCTCTGACGCTGTCCGGCCAGCTTCAGCGCCCTTGTGCTCCACTAATGCCGCAGAGGCATCTGAGAGTACAGTTTGGACCAGTGAGTGTAATAAACCTAATTAGATGGGGGAGTGAAGTGACGGAAAACCATGTTTCACCGACTGTCATCTTTAAATACAATAAAAATAACACATTAGAGGTGTAATAGTTGTCATTTTTTTTATTAAAAATTTTATTAGTTACAAATATAAAAAATAGGACAGTGTGAATGACAAATAATATACATATGAAACACAGAGAGAAATATACAAAGCCAGCCCTGAGGTCACACAGGATTAACTACTTAATTTTGTTCTCATCCTAGAACAAGACAGAAATCTAATCATTTAAGAGGTTGCTTTAGATTTGAGAAAAGGGTTTTATTTCAAATAACAGCACCACTCTTGTCTGTGGGAAGTTTGAGGTGTTGGAGGTCAATCACATTCGAGTAAATCGGTCTGCAATGCCAGACACAAGCTGTGGACATAGTGGTGCTGGTTCTGAAAAAAAAAGCTGATTTTTTCTTTAAGGAGACTCTGTCACCAAGTTAAAAATGGCCAGTTTTTGCTCTTATTTTATTCCCACAGTTCCGCTAAATTATCCACTTTTTGTTTTTTTTTAAATCCGCTGTACGGTTCCAGATATATGGGGCTTTTAAATTTAGCACTCATTTTTCTGGTCTTTACAAGGGGGTGTGGTTTGCAGAGCAACATAAAGACACACCCTCAGAAATAACTGAGCCACGCCCTCTTCATAACAACCAGAAAAACTAGCACTAATGAAAAGGTCAATATCTCTGGAACCGTATGAAGGATTTAAAAAAAAAAAAAAAACAACTGCCAGACTCAGGTGAGTGGTAGGAATGAAATAAGAGCAAAAACTGGCCACTTTTTTTTCCAGAGACAGGACCCCTTTAAGTAGTATGATCAAGGTTTTTGCCTTGGATTTATACTGAGATATCACACTACTACAGCCAAATCTACTGGTGAAATGTTTCATGAATATAACACTTATACATGATTGTCACCTTACTACATAAAAAACTCAGTCAGTCTTAATGTGGAGAAAAAAATCTGATAAATCCAAAATGTAGGGTCAGTCAAAGAATAAAATAACCTCATCACTTCTATAGTAGCAACCTGTACTTTCTCAGTCACCAAGGAACCTCCACTATAATTAAAGGAGTTGTCCAGGATTCCAAAATCATAGCTGTTTTTTTTTTCCAAAACAGTGCCACACCTGCACACAGGTTTTGTGAGGTATTACAATTGAACCCCATGTACTGAAATGGAGCTGACCTGTAATACCAGACACCGTCTAGGGATAAAAGTGGCGCTGTTTTTAGCTATACCTTTCCAGTTCAGCACAACCCCTTCAAGAAACTGCAGATTGGTTTATTTTACAATCTTTTCCTGGGGCAGATAATGAAGCATAAGTCTGGGTCCATAATGTACAGTCCATATGCTGCTGCCACCCTCATGGAATATAGTTAACTTTGGTTGTCAGGTGAAAAAAGCCTGACAACCAAAAAAGCAATGGCTGTGGTGCTCACAGAGTCCAAATTTGCATAAGTTGGACTTTGTTGGTCGGATTCCCAATAGCCTCTTTGTTCATTCCCTATAGGGCTGTGGAAAAAGCCAAGCGCAGCGCTCCACAGCGCCATAAAAAATGAATAGAGCAGCAGTTGAGCATGAACACTTCCGCTCCTTTCTATAATGGGGATAAAAGAGCCCTTTTGGGGCTAATCAATCTTGTGGATAGGGGATAACTTGTTTTCACCAAACATCCCTTTAAACATCAAGCAAGATACTTCAGCTGCACTTCCTTCTCTGATCTCTATTTATAATTTGAAACTACATACTTTTTCTGATGACTGAGCAGGTTTCTGAGCATTTACAAAGAGCTTACAGGCAGGAAAATGTATTATAGAAGCTGCTATAAAGTGACCAAAACACCACTTTTTCACAAATTAGAAAAAGATTAAAAAAAAAGTTTTTTTACTATGGTTGAGCAAAACGATTCGCAGGACCCTGGTACAGCGGCCATGTTAGTACTCAGTGGAATCCGGGCTAGACTTCCTACTACTTTCCAGCATCCCCGGAGTCTCTTCTTATTAGTAGGCCCTACTATGTCATCACATCGCTTGGGCCCATTAATCAGAAATGGCACCCAAAATGTTAGTAGGTTGTATGAAGTTTGCAGTTCTCTGGCCCAGATGTCACAGAGTTACAACATGCCCACTGGACCAGAGTCATGTGAAAAGGTTTGTTCAACTCTAGTTTTCACACATTCTGCTACTGATCTATGCAAAAAAATATAACAAAATCCCATTAAGGGATGACATGTGAGGACAATCTCTGTCCATCTGCCCAATTAGGGTAGACGGACATCATAGAGTGGGAGTCTCCCTGCTTGGTAACCCCTCTATAGGCCAAAGGGAAGAGCTTTGTAAAAATATTTGATTTTACATATGCTGGCTATAAAACCATTCAAAGATTACACTTGATTTTGTAACTAAAACCTACAAAACAATAATTAGCATCCACATTGGAATCCTCATATGAAAAGCCATTTTTCTCTTATTGTTTTTCTCTACGGATTTACAAGATATTGCTAAGTGCATGCACCACATTTCATATATATATTCGCAAAAGATTGTTATTCTAAACTGCCCTGATTGTCTTATGATCAGTCCATGGTCATCTATGCTGTCTGGAAAAGACTGAGGTGATCAGACAGTGGCATGATGAATTGCCAGCGCCACTGGCACTTCCTACTAGCGCCACTGGCACTTCCTACTAGCGCCACTGCTGCTTTATACTACCAGTTGAACCTCCCACTATTAGGAAAGGTAGATCATAACAAGATACTACCAGTGCCTACACTAACATGAAAGAAAATCTAGAAAAGTAGAAGGTATCCCATATATTTTTATTTGATGGCTTAGGTTGATCGTACCTAATCATTTTAGTACCATAGAAATAATGACGATGGACAGGGCTAACACAGGACCATAATCGCATAGTTCTCTCAATCAACACAAGAATATACAAGTCGTATATTTTACAAATACACAGCACATATGGAATAATGGATTGACTTGCAAATTTATGAATTAGAACCACAAGATTCACATTTATCAACTATTCGATTTTTTGCTTTAAAAAGTAAGTAAATCGTTCATGCTATTTTTTATATGTGTGCAATTTTAGCTGAATGAAGATCAGTGGGCATCTGAGTCCTTAGACTGCTATTGATTACTCAAAACCCCCTACCTAAAATATTCGCAGCTCAGGAGATAATGGGGGTCTCAAGCCGCAGATCACCACTGGTCTGCTTGCAATTAAAAGGGTACACATATGAAAAAATTGTTTCAAAGGTTTACTTTTTAATTCTTACAAAATGGCTGCACAATATTGTTACACGTAATTATACAAGTATGAAAAAAATAATTACGCCGTGTATATGGGCACGTTAGTCATAGGAAGCTGAATTAAATGATAAATTGATAACTGTGATCTGATGTCTTATTCCAGAGAAATCCACATTATTCTTATATATAAATGAGCTGTTAAGATCTCTGGGCCGGATATAGATCTCTCCGGGAATCTGCCTCCAGAGCTATATTTTAAGTGTGACACACGTAACTAACACAGAACAGTAAAACTGAACCTTGTCTCATAACAAACACGTTCACACTGCAACTCTCACAGCTCTGCTGTATTGCAACACTATGAGATGGAAGATGAAACACTGAAAGGAACCTGCAGACTATGCTGTACTGTGGTAGCAGTAATCACACACAGCTTTGCACACAGGAGAGTGGAGAGGAGCCATTACATATCACACTGGTAACAGCCCCTGTCATTTATAATAAACTACATCTCCTCCCTCATCTCTGTTTATCACCCTCCGTTCTGCTAATGACCTAAGCCTAACATTCTGTATAACCTGAACCTCCCACTCCCGTCTCCAAGACTTCTCTCATCCTGCGCCAATTCTCTGGAATGCACTACCCAGGATAATTCGATTAATTCCCAATACCAACAGTTTGAAAAGTATACTAAAAACACATTTCCTTAGACTGGCCTATCACCTCACCTCACTTATATAACTATCGCTGTTTTGCCCATACAAAATTTTCTTCCAAATCAGGACCCTCGTAGCGTCTGTTCACACCCCCTTTTACTTAACAGCCCTCTGTGTCTGTACTGTACACATACTGTCTGGTGATCGGTTCACGCAGCGTTATGTGAATGCTCTATTTATTATATTGAAGGGTGGACGAACAATATAAACACTTTTTTACCGTATACTATACCTTCTGTGTCTCCCCTATTTCCTCATAGATTGTAACTTGCAATCAGGGCCCTCTCTCCTCCTGGGATCTGTGAATTATTTGTTACTCTGTAATGTCTTTATTGTCTGTACAAGTCCCCTCTGAAATGTAAAGTGCTGTGGAATAGGTTGTGGCTATAGAAATAAAAAAAATATTATTATTACTACTATTATTATTATTATCACTGGAGGTAGAGTCTCCTGGAGATCTATGTCCAGCCCATAGATCTTATCAGCTTATTTACACTTAAGAAAAATATGGATTTTTCTGGAATAAGACATCGGATTGCAGATATCAAGGTATTTTATTGAGCTTCCTATGACCTATATGCCCATATGGATGGCTTAGGAAGGGTAATCCTACTGACAGATTCCCATTAAATTACTGACAATAGTATAACTTCTGAATGCTGCCACATGTAATATTACACCCTCTGTATGCTGCATGTAATACTACACCTTCTGTATGCTGCCACATGTAATACTACACCTTCTGTATGCTGCTGCATGTAATATTATACCTTCTGTCTGCTGCATGTAATACTATACCTTATGTATGCTTTTACATGTAATACTAAACCTTCTATATGCTGCTGTATGTAATACTACACCTTCTGTATGTTGCTGCATGTAATACTACACCTTCTGTATGCTGCTGCATGTAATATTACACCTTCTGTATGCTGCATGTAATACTACACCTTCTGTATGCTGCTGCATGTAATACTACACCTTCTGTATGCTGCTGCATGTAATTTTACACCTTCTGCATGCTGCTACATGTAATATTACACCTTCTATATGCCGTTGCATGTAATATTACACCTTCTGTATGCTGCTGCATGTAATATTACACCTTTTGTATGCTGCTGCATATAATATTACACTTTCTGTATGTTGTTAAATGTAATACTACACCTTCTGTATGCTGCATGTAATACTACACCGTCTGTATGCTGCTGCATATAATACTACACCCTCTGTATGCTGCATGTAATACTACACTGTCTGTATGCTGCATGTAATACTACACCTTTTGTATGCTGCATGCAATATTACACTTTCTGTATGCTCCTGCATGTAATACTACACCTTCTGTTTGCTGCTGTATATAATACTTTAACTTCTGTATGCTGCTGCATGTAATACTACACCTTCTGTATGCTACTGTATGTAATACTACACCTTCTGTAGGCTGCTGTATGCAATATTATACCTTCTGTATACTGCATGTAATACTACACCGTCTGTATGCTGCATGTAATACTACACCTTCTGTATGCTGCTGTATGTAATACACCTTCTGTATGCTGCTGCATGTAATACTACACCTTCTGTATGCTGCTGTATGTTATACTGCACCTTCTGTATGCTGCTGCATGTAATATTACACCTTCTGTATGCTGCTGCATGCAATACTACACCTTCTGTATGCTGCTGTATGTTATACTACACCTTCTGTATGCTGTTGCATGTAATACTACACCTTCTCTATGCTGCTATATGTAATACTACACCTTCTGTATGCTACTGTATGTAATACTACACCTTCTGTATGCTGCTGTATGTAATACACCTTCTGTATGCTGCTGCATGTAATACTACACCTTCTGTATGCTGCTGTATGTTATACTACACCTTCTGTATGCTGCTGCATGTAATATTACACCTTCTCTGTGCTGCTGCATGTAATACTACACCTTCTGTATGCTGCTGTATGTTATACTACACCTTCTGTATGCTGTTGCATGTAATACTACACCTTCTCTATGCTGCTAGATGTAATACTACACCTTCTGTATGCTGCTGTATGTAATACTACACCTTCTGTATGCTGCTGTATGTTACACTACACCTTCTGCATGCTGCTGTATGTTATACTACACCTTCTGTATGCTGCTGCATGTAATTTTACACCTTCTGTATGCTGCTACATGTAATATTACACCTTCTGTATGCTGTTGCATGTAATACTACACCTTCTGTATGCTGCATGTAATATTACACCTTCTGTATGCTGCTGCATGTAATACTACACCTTCTATATGCTGCTGCATGTAATACTACACCTTCTGTATGCTGCTGTATGTAATACTACACCTCTGTATGCTGCTGTATATTATACTACACCGTCTGTATGCTGCTGCATGTAATACTACACCTTCTGTATGCTGCTGCATGTAATACTACACCTTCTGTATGCTGCTGCATGTAATACTACACCTTCTGTATGCTGCTGCATGTAATACTACACCTTCTGTATGCTGCTGCATGTAATACTACACCTTCTGTATGCTGCTGTATGTAATACTACACCTTCTGTATGCTGCTGTATGTAATACTACACCTTCTGTATGCTGCATGTAATATTACACCTTCTGTATGCTGCTGCATGTAATACTACACCTTATGTATGCTGTTGCATGTAATACTACATCTTCTGTATGCTGCTGCATGTAATATTACACCTTCTGTATGCTGCTGCATGTAATACTACATCTTCTGTATGCTGCTGCATGTAATATTACACCTTCTGTATGCTGCTATATGTAATACTACATCTTCTGTATGCTGCTGCATGTAATACTACACCTTCTGTATGCTGCTGTATGTAATACTACACCTTCTGTATGCTGCATGTAATATTACACCTTCTGTATGCTGCTGCATGTAATACTACATCTTCTGTATGCTGCTGCATGTAATATTACACCTTCTGTATGCTGCTGCATGTAATACTACACCTTCTATATGCTGCTGCATGTAATACTACACCTTCTGTATGCTGCTGTATGTAATATTACACCTTCTGTATGCTGCTGCATGTAATACTACACCTTCTATATGCTGCTGCATGTAATACTACACCTTCTGTATGCTGCTGTATGTAATACTACACCTTCTGTATGCTGCAGCATGTAATACTACACCTTCTGTATGCTGCTGTATGTAATACTACACCTCTGTATGCTGCTGTATATTATACTACACCTTCTGTATGCTGCTGTATGTAATACTACACCTTCTGTATGCTGCTGTATGTAATACTACACCTTCTGTATGCTGCTGCATGTAATACTACACCTTCTGTATGCTGCTGCGTGTAATACTACACCTTCTGTATGCTGCTGCGTGTAATACTACTCCTTCTTTATACTGATGCATGTAATATTACACCTTCTGTATGCTGCTGTATGTAATAATACACCTTCTGTATGCTGCTGTATGTAATACTACACCTTCTGTATGCTGCTGCGTGTAATACTACACCTTCTGTATGCTGCTGCGTGTAATACTACTCCTTCTTTATACTGATGCATGTAATATTACACCTTCTGTATGCTGCTGTATGTAATAATACACCTTCTGTATGCTGCTGTATGTAATAATACACCTTCTGTATGCTGCTGTATGTAATACTACACCTTCTGTATGCTGCTGTATGTAATACTACACCTTCTGTATGCTGCTGCGTGTAATACTACACCTTCTGTATGCTGCATGTAATATTACACCTTCTGTATGCTGCTGTATGTAATACTACACCTTCTGTATGCTGCTGCGTGTAATACTACACCATCTGTATGCTGCTGTATGTAATACTACACCTTCTGTATGCTGCTGCGTGTAATACTACATCTTCTGTATGCTGCTGTATATTATAATACACCTTCTGTATGCTGCTGCGTGTAATACTACACCATCTGTATGCTGCTGTATGTAATACTACACCTTCTGTATGCTGCTGCGTGTAATACTACACCTTCTCTATGCTGCTATATGTAATACTACACCTTCTGTATGCTACTGTATGTAATACTACACCTTCTGTATGCTGCTGCGTGTAATACTACATCTTCTGTATGCTGCTGTATATTATACTACACCTTCTGTATGCTGCTGCGTGTAATACTACACCATCTGTATGCTGCTGTATGTAATACTACACCATCTGTATGCTGCTGCGTGTAATACTACACCATCTGTATGCTGCTGTATGTAATACTACACCTTCTGTATGCTGCTGCGTGTAATACTACACCTTCTGTATGCTGCTGTATATTATACTACACCTTCTGTAAGCTGCTGCGTGTAATACTACTCCTTCTTTATGCTGATGCATGCAATACTACACCCTCTGTCGATCACAGCTGATCACTGTCCTCTGATGATCTGCTGTCTGGCCTCAGCTGAATAAAAAGCCTTGTCAATTCCTTTAACTTGAAATACCATTGTATATTCTGTAGTTTATTTAAAATAGTACTGTTTTTCACAGTTACCTTCTTTGAATGCTTCCTCCCATTACTCAAATTAAGAAATATTATGATTTTTTTTTTAAGTGGAGTTACCCTTTTACAATTTCTTAAAAAAATGCTTGTATCATCAATTAAAACAGTATAGATCTAAGCCAAATGATTATTCATATAAGACATCCTCTACTGATAGGAGACGTCCACATGTAGCAGAATTTCTGCGGATTTTATGTGCACATTTGAGCAGGTAAAATCTGCTTGGATTACTGTACCAGACAAGTGGCTAAAATTCTTCCAATTTTTTTAAATTTGCTGCTGAAAAATTGGACAAGTGAAATGTGAATCCTGATCCCCACACTCCAATGATAGGGACCACCTCTGTCAAACCAAAATAGGGACCACTACTGTCACTAATTTATGCCTTGATGCTCTTCCAAAGGCAGTATGACTCTCTGGGCCCATGTACCCATCCACACAACCCATATGAATGAAGGATTACACAAACCTATTTTAGTAATGGGTTGGTGTGTAATTCTCTCTGCTTGGAATAAATAATTTTTCCTGAATATCACAAACACATCAGCTTCTAGAAAAGTCTTAGACCCTATAAACAGTCATCAGTCTTTAAGGTTACCCAGAAAATAACTCTGTATGCGATATAGAAGCTATATATGGTATAAAGGCAATGATATGTACACTTCTTTATCTGTTCTTGTTCTCATTTATCCATAAATTCATCAGATATTTGATAACGGACGTCGTATTCAGGCTCTACCAGGTCCAATGTTGGGAACATTTGATGTTCTATTTCAAATTCTGGATTTAGATAAAGAAATTCGGAGGTAGATCCTGAAATATGTCCCCTTTCTTAACCCCTGTACCTGCTGTGTAGATTTCGGTTTGGTTGTGTAAAACCGTAAGGCTCACCTGCAGAAACAAATCGTGTAAGTTCAGTTCTCTTTCCCATAGTGCAGCTTAATTCTGGTTAAGTCCACAGATATCAACACAAGTTATCGTCTCAACAGTGTTTGACCAGAAATCCCTGATGATGATGATGCTGGAACATCCTCTTCTGTAACCAACACAGAACTGTCCAGTGATGCGATAAGCAGAGTAGATCATGATTCATGACCCATACATGGTATTCACCTCCGGAAGTCACCCCTGTTCCTCTCGCGATGTATCACCAAGTTACGAAGGAAGACAAATATCTGGAACCAGATTTGGTTTCTGTTTTGTTGAATCTGTACAAAATAAGAACATATATGATACATTCAGTCAAACCCTGTGTAAAACCCATTAATGGAAGTAGTTGGCCTAGAGAAATGACCTTGTTCATATTCTCCTTCTATATATTGTTCTGTTAAAAAAATAGTAAATAGTCTCTGTGCCATGAAGTGGGGAGCAGAGAGGCTCATATATCAGTAGTGGATTTTGCTAGACCTACATGTCACGGCTCTGTTGTCAGGTATCCAGAGACCAGGGGCTCCTTCCCGCTTCCTCATGCTAGGGGCGCCCTAGCTCACCCTGCTCCCCAGATTACTTCTGATGGTGAAGACGCTGGGGCCACATTCCTTGCCTTAGCTCCTGAATCCGCCCTCAGTCTGTATCCTTCCCCCACCCAGGAAAGAGGGGAGTAGTAACGTACCGTAATACACCAACCAGACTAACAAGGTAATACAAACAGGCTAAACGAAAAATACCAAACATACAAATATACTCACACAAATAACAGAGGACTACACCCGGGAGTGGAGGATGGGGTTAAACCAAGGTAAGAGAAGAAAGGGAGTTATCACACACTCAAAACCTAGCAACAGTTACAGATAAATCCACCAACCGCCCACTCAAATAACCACCAACAACAATCTCCTGCCATGCAGCATAAACTCTCTCTGACAATTAGTGCTAGCCAGGGCCCAGATTATATAGGAGATGGGAGTGCACAGCTGAGAGCCTTAATGCTTCAGGAGCTATCATCAGAGTAGATTAACCCCTACTCTGCTAAAATAAATTTACACCGTTTAATATGAAGGTGAAGTGCTTTTAATCAGTGCAGGAGTAGGAAAAATCAGATGCTGCGGTCTCCTGGCTCCTCTCTGTCGTGGTAAATCTGTACAAATCAGCTACTCAGACAGCATGGACTAGACAGATAATTCAGCACTTTCAGCATAATATTAAAGATAGATGTAAGGAAAATAAGGTGATTAAGTATATTACAAAAATTAATAATTTTACAAATGCTAATCAATAAATTAAAAGAAGTTTAGTTACTATTAAAACAGGCACTGCTTCTAGTTTTTCGCCATGTTCCACTACCGCTTGGATTTGACCCAGACAGCTTTGCCATCTGGATTTATAGCCTTTTCGGTGTACCTCTCTAGATTTGCCCCCTGTCCGGACTTTGACCTTGTTTTCTTCTTCTAGATTTGACCTACAGTTCCATCTGAATCTATGGATCGAACATTACTGCTTTAAGACTGTGATCTAAAGATCTGAAAAAAAATGTCTAAACTTTTTTTGTGGGGTCCCTTGCAATAAAAAAAAAAAAGAAAAGAAAATTTTTAATTGTATGTTCATACAAAGAGATTATTTGTGTGAATTCTGACTCAGATTTGCTTAAAGATCCATATAAAAAATGCTTTAAATACCCTTTGATTTGGGTTCTCGAATGGATCCAATTCAAAATCCTTGTACAAAAAAAAACTTTGTATGAACTTACCCTAAGACTCCCACCTGACTTCACTGAAAGCCACAAAGAGTTTGTTACTAAGATGCACCTATCCACTCTATACAAGTCTGACATGTGTCACTTAAATACCCATTAATGACTTTCAGTAAGGGCTGTCCCACACGTCCAGATAATTCCGGTACCGGAATAAATCGGTACCGGAGTTATCCGTGTCCGTGTGCCTGGGAATTCACCTTGGCCATACGTGCGGCACACGTGTGCCGCCCGTATGGCGAGTGGGTACCACACGGAGCGTGTGGTACCCACGCGTCTGGTACCCTGCATCGCGGATTCATATGTTCCCTGCAGCAGCGTTTGCTGCAGAGAAAATATGAAGAATAGTGTTTAAAATAAAGATCTATGTGTCCGCCGCCCCCCCACCCCCTGTGCGCCCCCCCGCTGTTCAGAAAATACTTACCCGCCTCCCTCGCTGCTTCCTGGTCTGGCCGCGGCTTCTAGTGTATGCGGTCACGTGGGGCCGATCATTTACAGTCATGAATATGTGGCTCCACCTCCCATAGGGGCGGAGACGACTATTCATGATTGTAAATGATCGGCCCCACGTGACCGCATACACTAGAAGCCGCGGCCAGACCAGGAAGCAGCGAGGGAGGCGGGTAAGTATTTTCTGAACAGCGGGGGGCGCACAGGGGGTGGGGGGGCGGCGGACACATAGATCTTTATTTTAAACACTATTCTTCATATTTTCTCTGCAGCAAACGCTGCTGCAGGGAACATGTGAATCGCGGCTTCAGCACCATGTGGGGGGGACAGCGCTTACTGTAGCGCTGTCTCCTGCACGCACACGGACCCCAGACGGAGAACGTCCGTGTGAGGTCCGTGTTTTACAAGGACCCATTGACTCTATTGGGTCCGTGTAATACGTGCGCTCCCACGAACACTGACATGTCTCCGTGTTTGGCACACGGAGACACGGTCCGCAAAAAATCAATGACATCTGAACAGATGCATTGATTTTTATGGGTCGATGTGTGTCAGTGTCTCCGGTACGTGAGGAAACTGTCACCTCACGTACCGGAGCCACTGACGTGTGAAACCGGCCTAAAGTGGTGTATATCAAATGTAACAGGACCAGGAGGAAAGTATGGAATGGTGCATATTTTTCCCCCAGGTTCCTGTCTTATACAGTGTAAATAAACGAGTCAGTATAATAACTGACAACCAGCATGGATTCATAAAGAATAAGTCGTGTCTAACTAACATGTTGGATATCTGTGAGGAGGTGAGTGTAAATCTGGTAATGTGGCTGATGTGATTTATCTGGACTTTACAAAGGCATTTGATACTGTCCCACATAACAGCCTTATACTGAAGCTTCATATGCAAGGACTGGGGGAAACTATATGCAGATGAGTGAGGACTTGGCTAAATGACAAGAAAAAAAAGAGTCGTCATAAATGGTGCACTCTCTAAATGGTATATAGTCAGCAGTGAGGACCGCAGGGATCTGTGCTAGGACTGATTCTTTTTAACCTATTAATTAATGACCTTGTGGATGGGATTGAGAGTAAAGTGTCAGTCTTTTGCTGATGACACCAAACTATGTAGGATATTAAAAATGGACTTTGACAGCACAATGTTACATAATGATCTGTCTGAATGCGTAAACTGTCAGGAGTGAGTCACGTCATCCTGGTAGATCTGGGGTTAGAAAATCACTATGTATTGTCAATTGCAGATCTTCCATTTAGACTGGGTGTTGGTGTTTTCTTTGGTGCTGAAGAGGTTAATGACCCTTTCTATGCTGGTAAAAAAACTTACAGCTCCATCTCACAGCTGTTTCTGACCTGGTCATTTCCTCTTCCTATAAAATCTGCCCGAGCCTTCTCTTCCTTTCCAGTGAAGTTTTACTTCCTAGTCCCTTGGAATCGCTGTGCTGAGTTGGAGATTGTTACATGCTGTTTTGGGGTGTATGCTTTCCTCACTGTACTATTCCCATTTGGTTTGTACAAACCTACCATTCCATATATACAGTAGCTCTCTAACTTTGGTGAGTGTTTTGTATGTTAGTTGCTTTTTGTTATCCCTGTTTCTCTTACGTGTTTATACACTAACATTTCTGTCTCAGGCCTCCTGGCAAGGGGGATGGGACAGCTTAGGGTATAACAGGAGAATAGTAAGGCTGGTGGCCAAAACCTCCTCACCTTTAGATGTACCTTTGGGAGCAGGAATAGATAGGGTCATACTTTCAGGATTTCCTTAGTATTGCACAGGTGAAAAATCCAGAAAACATGATCAATTAAGGGCTCTGGAGGACTGGCGTTGGGGAACACTGGATGAAGGGATTGCCCATTTATCACTCTAAAACTCCTTCAGGTTGTATTCTCATCTCCAGGTTGCATCTCCATGGACTTCGGGATCAATAGCCAGTTATAAGCAAATAAGAATTTCTAGATCAAGGAACCATGTTACAAATCTAAGATGAGAGCTCAAAAGTCTGCGGTGAGAATGGTGATATAGAAAGGAGAAGCAATGGTGGAGGCAAAGTGGTACGTCAGCCACAGACAAAAGTTTTGGAACTGTTACAGAAATGTGTGAATTCACCATTCTGCATATACAAGGGCTTCTCACAAAATTAGAATATCATCAAAAGGTTAATTTATTTCAGTTCTTCAATACAAAACGTGAAACTCATATATTATATAGAGTCATAACAAACAGAGTGATCTATTTCAAGCGTTTATTTCTGTTAATGTTGATAATTATGGCTTACAACCAATGAAAACCCAAAAGTCATTATCTCAGTAAATTAGAAAACTTTATAACACCAGCTTGAAAAATGATTTTAAAATCCGAAATGTTGGCCTTCTGAAATGTATGTTCAGTAAATGCACTCAATACTCCTTTTGCATCAATTACTGCATCAGTGTGGTGTGGCATGGAGGCGATCAGCCTGTGGCACTGCTGAGGTGTTATGGAAGCCCAGGTTGCTTTGATAGTAGCCTTCAGCTTATCTGCATTGTTGGGTCTGGTGTCTCTCATCGTCCTCTTGACAACCCCATAGGGAATCTATGGGGTATTAAGGTCAGGCGAGATGGCTGGCCAATCAAGCACAGTGATACTGTTGTTTATAAACCAGGTATTGGTACTTTAGGCAGTGTGGACAGGTTCCAAGTCCTGCTGGAGATTGAAATTTCCATCTCCAAGAAGCTTTTCAGCAGAGGGACGCAAGAAGTGCTCTAAAATTTCCTGGTAGATGGCTGCGCTGACTTTGGTCTTGATAAAACACAGTGGACCTACACCAGCAGATGACATTGCTCCCCAAACCAATACTGATTGTGGAAACTTCACACTAGACCTCAAGCAGCTTGGATTGTGGCCTCTCCACTCTTCCTCCAGACTCTGGGACCTTGATTTAAAAATGAAATGCAAAATTTACTTTCATCTGAAAACAACACCTTGGACCACTGAGCAACAGTCCAGTTCTTTTTCTCCTTGGCCCAGGTAAGACACTTCTGGCATTGTCCATTGGTCATGAGTGGCTTGACACAAGGAATGCAACACTTGTAGCCCATGTCCTGGATACGTCTGTGTGTGATGGCTCTTGAAGCAATGACTCCAGCAGCAGCCCACTCCTTGTGAATCTCCCCCAAATTTTTGAATGGCCACAAATGTAGTCATATTGCTTTACATATACATAGTGGGAAATCGTTTTGAGTTTAGGAAATTGAATGATGGAACCAAAGCCATTTTTTCTCTTTCTCTGTTTCCTCTTGTCCAAGCATTACTTTTATTAATGTACTCCTGACAAACTGATGCCCGATTTTTTTCCAAACACAACAGCCCATCACATCATTCTCATCTGTGCATTTACCATCTACATGAACAATCATCAAATCTGTGCATTTTAAGTAGAGGCAGAGATGCATAAGTGGCTTCTATGCAGCATGTGTCTAGTGTGTGACCAGTGTCTATGCGACATGTGTCTACTGTGTGACAGGCGTCTATGTGGCATGTGTCTAGTGTCTAGTGTGTGACAGGCATGGCATGGGTCTAGTGTCTAGTGTGTGACTGGCGTCTATATAGTCACAAGTCCACCCTTACCAAATGTAGGGCAAAAATCTAATGTGAACATAGTGTTAAACATCACGAGCATGGTTGTGCAATGTGTTCCTTATGAGAAGCTATAAATCGGCACTCATAGGCAGAAAATATCCTGCCACATAAAACGGAACCCCATATTAAAGGAACGTCTCCTCTGGAAGCAGAGTGCTGCAGATAAAGTCCTAGCGGCTCTGTACCCTACAGGCGCCATCTGCAAGGGACCTTATAGGATTCAAGTGCACCAAAGATACCATCATAAAGCTTTTACCTTTCTTCGCTCATTTAACAAACATCTTGTTTTCACTAAGCCGAGTAGTCTGAAGTAAAACACTCTTTTATTAGATAAATCAGGGAATATGTCAGATCCGCAGCTGCAGACTTTTCTGAAAATCCCAGGCTGGAGGGTGAGGAGTGATCCATCTGTAAGTGATTTTACACTGTGCGGGTCACAGGGTTAATCTTTAACTGAAACCACACTGCTGAGGCAGCAAAACAGGGGTTTTCTAGAGTATGAAAACATAACCATCCTCCACCGCTTCACGTCCTGACAATACAACGTCTTCATATAATGGACACATTGTGACATCTATATTATGGAGACTATACATACTAACACCTTATATATGAAGAGAAGTCAAAGCGTAAAGTCTGTGCTATAATTACGTTACTACTAGAAACACGTATCTAGTCAACATTTCATCATAAGAGCTTTTTCTGTTCACATGCTTGTCAAAAATGCGAGCAAAATAGAAGGCCAGCTACAGTTCAGTCCAGGAACAACACATATTAGGAAGTGATAGAAAGGAAGTTCTAGCTCCTACAGTGCTGGCAGAATGCTGACAAAGTGGATCCACTCACTTGCAACAAGGATTGTCCTAATAAAAATGCTCATCGGATTAGCAACAACTTTTCAAACTACTGATTGTTTATTAAAGATCATTCCTTGACCGACACTTTTCCTCCCACCTCCGGTGACGTGTGATGTTCAGACGAGCTAATTACGGACTTTGTGTTTTATTATTATCACTACGTAAATCACTAGTTGTTGTTTCTTAGAAAAAAGAATTAGGAAATTACTGAAGGTCAAAACAAAAACATGCTTTGTCATTCACGTACTAGACAGGAAATCCGCCAGTTACTTAGTAACCAGATAAATCATTAAGCAAGACCTCTAGACTTGGGAGTATACATTACAGACACCTGAGATTTAGGATTTTTCCTGTAAACAGAAAATTAGGAATTATATTACTGTACATAACTTATTGAAGGAGTATAACGATTGTATCGAGAAAGAATCTCCAGGATCATGCGGGCCCCTAGGCCACAAAGACTCAGTGGGCCCCTCTTAGCTTTCAATTTCTCCTCCTTGCTTTCCAAAAGCTGTCACTTTTTATTTTTGTGGTACAAGTGGTTTTACCATCCAACATGTAGAAATATATAAACTTTGTGTTACCGAATTAGTTTGGATAGTCATGTAAACTGTGATGCCAGATATGTTTTTTTTCTGAGATCCTATATTTTTTTCCAGGAACAGGATGGTGATATTAAGTTTTATATATTTTTTTTTATGCTATTGAACCAGTGATCACTTGTATAATACACTGCACTGCTGTGATATTGCAGTGTATCACAAAATTACTGATCCAACGGCTGGGCTTCATAGCTGCACTAACTTGGAAGACAGCAGGCTGCCATGATAGTGATATTGGCACCCCACAATAATATTTCAGGGTGGGAGGACTGATAGGTTTCAGAAGGGACACTCAGTATCCGGCCTTTTAAATGCCACTGTCAAGAGCCTAAGAGCCATTCCGTACACATGTGAATATCAGAAACTGAAACCTGAACAGAGTGAACACCCCCTGACAATGGATGATGCGAAACGAGAGGTAACATATACCATGCCCCTGTGCATTATTATCATTATGTGAACTTTCATATGATATCACTCTCTCCCTGTTTACCTATATTTGTCTTAAACGGCATTAATTTATACAGCCATGGGATGATGGATGGCTGCGAGGCGGCTGAGTCGGGGAGAAAACGTACCCCCCGGACTCAATACAGGTATGGCGCGAAATTTATAAAAGTGATTATTTCAGCGTTATTAGGGATCAAAACCATAAGAGCCACCTTCACAGAATGCAGCCTTAGTGCTGCAGAAGGTGGCTCTTTTACCTTAATAGACCCAGGGGGGTGACAGGTTCCCTTTAACCTTGATATTTTATTTGACTTTTATATGTCTACTAGATTGTGGCCCGATTCTAACGCATCGGGTATTCTAGAATATGTATGTATGTATGTATATAGCAGCCACATAGTATATAGCACAGGCCACATAGTATATAGGAGCCATGTAGTATATAGCAGACAAATACTACAAGGCCTGTGCTATATACTATGTGGCTGCTATATACACACATACATATTGTAGAATACCCGATGCGTTAATACAGGCCACGCAGTACATAACACAACCCACGTACTATATAACACAGCCCACGCAGTATATAGCAGCCACGCAGTATATAACACAGGCGACGTAGTATATAACACAGGCCACGCAGTATATAACACGGGGCACATAGTATATAGCACAGCCCACGCAGTATATAACACAGCCCACGCAGTATATAACACTGCCCATGTAGTACAGTGGGGCAAAAAAGTATTTAGTCAGTCAGCAATAGTGCAAGTTCCACCACTTAAAAAGATGAGAGGCGTCTGTAATTTACATCATAGGTAGACCTCAACTATGGGAGACAAACTGAGAAATAAAAATCCAGAAAATCACATTGTCTGTTTTTTTATCATTTTATTTGCATATTATGGTGGAAAATAAGTATTTGGTCAGAAACAAACAATCAAGATTTCTGGCTCTCACAGACCTGTAACTTCTTCTTTAAGAGTCTCCTCTTTCCTCCACTCATTACCTGTAGTAATGGCACCTGTTTAAACTTGTTATCAGTATAAAAAGACACCTGTGCACACCCTCAAACAGTCTGACTCCAAACTCCACTATGGTGAAGACCAAAGAGCTGTCAAAGGACACCAGAAACAAAATTGTAGCCCTGCACCAGGCTGGGAAGACTGAATCTGCAATAGCCAACCAGCTTGGAGTGAAGAAATCAACAGTGGGAGCAATAATTAGAAAATGGAAGACATTCAAGACCACTGATAATCTCCCTCGATCTGGGGCTCCACGCAAAATCCCACCCCGTGGGGTCAGAATGATCACAAGAACGGTGAGCAAAAATCCCAGAACCACGCGGGGGGACCTAGTGAATGAACTGCAGAGAGCTGGGACCAATGTAACAAGGCCTACCATAAGTAACACACTACGCCACCATGGACTCAGATCCTGCAGTGCCAGACGTGTCCCACTGCTTAAGCCAGTACATGCCCGGGCCCGTCTGAAGTTTGCAAGAGAGCATTTGGATGATCCAGAGGAGTTTTGGGAGAATGTCCTATGGTCTGATGAAACCAAACTAGAACTGTTTGGTAGAAACACAACTTGTCGTGTTTGGAGGAAAAAGAATACTGAGTTGCATCCATCAAACACCATACCTACTGTAAAGCATGGTGGTGGAAACATCATGCTTTGGGGCTGTTTCTCTGCAAAGGGGCCAGGACGACTGATCCGGGTACATGAAAGAATGAATGGGGCCATGTATCGTGAGATTTTGAGTGCAAACCTCCTTCCATCAGCAAGGGCATTGAAGATGAAACGTGGCTGGGTCTTTCAACATGACAATGATCCAAAGCACACCTCCAGGGCAACGAAGGAGTGGCTTCGTAAGAAGCATTTCAAGGTCCTGGAGTGGCCTAGCCAGTCTCCAGATCTCAACCCTATAGAAAACCTTTGGAGGGAGTTGAAAGTCCGTGTTGCCAAGCGAAAAGCCAAAAACATCACTGCTCTAGAGGAGATCTGCATGGAGGAATGGGCCAACATACCAACAACAGTGTGTGGCAACCTTGTGAAGACTTACAGAAAACGTTTGACCACTGTCATTGCCAACAAAGGATATATTACAAAGTATTGAGATGAAATTTTGTTTCTGACCAAATACTTATTTTCCACCATAATATGCAAATAAAATGATAAAAAAACAGACAATGTGATTTTCTGGATTTTTATTTCTCAGTTTGTCTCCCATAGTTGAGGTCTACCTATGATGTAAATTACAGACGCCTCTCATCTTTTTAAGTGGTGGAACTTGCACTATTGCTGAATGACTAAATACTTTTTTGCCCCACTGTATATAGCACAGCCCCCGCAGTATATCACACAGCCCACGTAGTATATAACACTGCCCATGTAGTAATAGCACAGCCCCCGCAGTATATCACACAGCCCACGCAGTATATCACACTGCCCATGTAGTATATAGCACAGCCCCCGCAGTATATCACACAGCCCACGCAGTATATCACACTGCCCCCGCAGTATATCACACAGCCCACGTAGTATATAACACTGCCCATGTAGTATATAGCACAGCCCCCACAGTATAGCACACAGCCCACGCAGTATATCACACTGCCCATGTAGTATATAGCACAGCCCCCGCAGTACATCACACAGCCCACGTAGTATATAACACTGCCCATGTAGTATATAGCACAGCCCCTGCAGTATATCACACAGCCCACGCAATATATCACACTGCCCATGTAGTATATAGCACAGCCCCCGCAGTATATCACACTGCCCATGTAGTATATAGCACAACCCCCGCAGTATATCACACAGCCCCTGCAGTATATCACACTGCCCATGTAGTATATAGCACAGCCCATGCAGTATATCACACTGCCCATGTAGTATATAGCACAGTCCACGCAGTATATCACACAGCCCCCGCAGTATTTAGCAGTGTGGGCACCATATCCCTGTTAAAAAAATTAATAAAAAAAAAAAATAGTGATATACTCACCCACCGGGATCCACCGTAGCTCTGAGACCGCTAAGAGACCGCTAAGTCTTCTGGGTAATTTCGCAATGCATCTCTGGGAACAGAAGATGGCGGTAGCCACGTGCGGCTCGGCGGACTACGGAGGGTGAAAATAGCAGGTTTTTTTTTTTTTTTTATTATTTTTAACATTAAATTTTTTTACTATTGATGCTGCATAGGCAGCATCAATAGTAAAAAGTTGGGGACACACAGGGTTAATAGCAGCGGTAACGGAGTGCGTTACCCGCGGCATAACGCGGTCTGTTACCGCTGCCATTAACCCTTTGTGAGCGCTGACTGGAGGGGAGTATGGAGCGGGTGCCGGGCACTGACTGTGGGGAGTAAGGAGTGGCCATTTTGCCGCCGGACTGTGCCCGTCGCTGATTGGTCTTGGCCGTTTTGCCGCGACCAATCAGCGACTTGGATTTCCATGACAGACAGAGGCCGCGACCAATGAATATCCGTGACAGACAGACAGACGGAAGTGACCCTTAGACAATTATATAGTAGATTTTAATGTTTTTAACCCCTTCACCCCCGGAGCTTTTTCCGTTTTTCCGTTTTCGTTTTTCGCTCCCCTCCTTCCCAGAGCCATAACTTTTTTATTTTTCTGTCAATTTGGCCATGTGAGGGCTTATTTTTTGCGGGACGAGTTGTACTTTTGAACGACATCATTGGTTTTACCATGTCGTGTACTAGAAAACGGGAAAAAAATTCCAAGTGCAGTGAAATTGCAAAAAAAGTGCAATCCCACACTTGTTTTTTGCTTGCCTATTTTGCTAGGTTCACTAAATGCTAAAACTGACCTGCCATTATGATTCTCCAGGTCAGTACGAGTTCATAGACACCTAACATGACTAGGTTCTTTTTTACCTAAGTGGTGAAAAAAAATTCCAAACTTTGCAAAAAAATAAATAAATAAAATTGCGCCATTTTCCGATACCCGTAGCGTCTCCATTTTTCGTGATCTGGGGTCGGGTGAGGGCTTATTTTTTGCGTGCCGAGCTGGCATTTTTAATGATAGCATTTTGGTGCAGATACGTTCTTTTGATCGCCCGTTATTGCATTTTAATGCAATGTCGTGGCGACCAAAAAAACGTAAATCTGGCGTTTCAATTTTTTTTTTCATTACGCCGTTTAGCGATCAGGTTAATGCTTTTTTTTTATTGATAGATCGGGCGATTCTGAACGCGGCGATACCAAATATGTGTAGGTTGGGTTTTTTTTTTATTGATTTATTTTGATTGGGGCGAAAGGGGGGTGATTTAAACTTTTATATTTTTTTTATTTTTTTCACATTTTTTTTAACTTTTTTTTTTAACTTTTACCATGCTTCTATAGCCTCCATGGGAGGCTAGAAGCAGGCACAGCCCGATCGGCTCTGCTACATAACAGCGATCATCAGATCGCTGTTATGTAGCTAAAATGCAGGTGTGCTGTGAGCGCCGACCACAGGGGGGCGCTCACAGCCACCGGCGATCAGTAACCATAGAGGTCTCCAGGACCTCTATGGTTACAATGTACAAGCATCGCCGACCTCCGATCATGTGACGGGGGTCGGCGATGCGCTCATATCCGGCCGCACGGCCGGATGCGGTAGTTAAATGCCGCTGTCTGAGTTTGACAGCGGCATTTAACTAGTTAATAGCGGCGGGTGATCGCGATTTCACCCGCCGCTATTGCGCGCACATGTCAGCTGTAAAAAACAGCTGACATGTCGCGACTTTGATGTGCGCTCACCGCCGGAGCGCACATCAAAGCGGGGGTCCCGACATGTGACATACTATTCCGTCACATGTCGGGAAGGGGTTAATTACCATATTATGTTATCCAATAAAGAATATATATTTTTAGTGATTTTGAGCTTTGCACATTTCTATATAAGTATTCTATTTTTTTAATACTGACCTTGTTAATATACTGTATATGGGGGATTATACTGTGTGGGGGGATGTGAGGAACATTTTAATGTATGTGAGGAACTGTGAGGGACATCATACTGTGTGTGTGCTCTGGGGCATTATACTGTGTTGGGGGACTGTGGAGGCATCATACTGTGTGTGGGAGGGCTGTGGGGACATCATACTGTGTTGGAGGGCTATGGGGATTTCATACTGCGTGGGAGGGCTATGGGGATTTCATACTGTGTAATAGGTAACGTTCACATTTGCGTTGTTGGGCGCAGCGTCGTCAACGGATACCGACGCATGCGTCATGCGCCCCTATCTTTAACATGGGGGGCGCATGGACATGCGCCGGTATGCGTTGTCAAGCATTTTGTGACGCATGCGTCATTTGGGCGCAACAGTCAGGCCGCAGCCGACGCTACATGATGCAGTTTTTTGAGTGTCAAATTTCATGTAAACGTCGGACGCATGCGTCACAAAACACTGCGTTGTCCATGCGTTTTGAGTTGCGTCGCCGAAGCTGTGCCCAACAACGCAAATGTGAACGTAGCCTAAGGGCAATGAGGACATCATACTGTGTGTGCGAGGGCTGTGGTGACAATGGGCACTGAGGACATATATATAAGCAGATTTTTTGCGTATATAAGTCAAACCTTGATTGCAAATATAGTGTGAACCTACCCTTAGCAATATATTCATGTAACACAATAATAAGCATAATTCCAAATAGTCCCAAATTAGCTAGTGCTATCCCATCTTTTTTTTAAACAATCCCAGCAAATATGGGGATGCCCTGGGCTGAAAAGGACTGGGTTTTAAGTAACCTATACCCAAAAGTGGATGTTCTTGTTTGTTTTGGGTGATCCTTTTAACTGTCCTTAGTAAATGTGTCTACAAAACATTACCTATTGTTTAAACCAAGTTTTTTAATTCAATTTATTTTATAAAAAAAAAAATAGATTAGTAATCTTTCAATTTAAACAATAGCCGCTGGGGCATTTTTTAGATGTTAACTTCCAGCTGCTTCAGGAAATGCACATGTACATTAGCAGCAATGAACAGGCTCTGACCCTATCTTTTTATTGAAGCATCTAATGAGTGTGTGTGAAGGTCATTGTAAAGTGAGCAGGGTCAGCTGTGACATTGAGTATTGTGATTCTATGTTATTGTCATGCTCCAGGATTTTATCCCTTGAGCTTGTGTTTTGTGGTCATTTGCTCTTTCTGCTGAGCCACAGGAGACGCACCTTTTTTCTGTCAGTTTGGGTTCTGCTATTCTGGCTACAGTCTGTCTAGTATAACACAGGTGTTTTCATTTGTGTGCCTATCACCTGTTGGGTGCAGCTTTATATTGTGCTCCTGCTGGTGTTTCTTGCTGGTGAAAGATTCATTTGGATGTTCTGACTTTCCGTTGATGTTTGGAGCCAGTCTGTGAGATTCCAGCTAAGGGTTTTCACTTTGCTGTTTCCCTGCTATACTTTGCACCCATCTTCTGTTTATCTTTAGTAAACAGCCTGTTTACTTGTAAACAGTAATTGCCTTATCCTTAATTTGGTATTTTGTTATTTAGGTTACTCACTTTGAGATCTTTCCTTTGTTCAGCACACTTCTGTTCTTGTAGGTAATTCACACTCTGTTCTGTCCTCAGTTTCAAAGTCCAAGTCAAATTTGTTTAAAAATTATACGTAACATAAAAATTTGATTTAGGCAAAAGGTTATTTTGTGACAACACATTCCCTTTAACTCTATCTTACCAACCAAGCACTAAGGTAGGGTTGGGTTTGTCCTCTAAGTATAAATATTGTCTGAAGAAAAGTTGTCAGAAAGTTGAAAAACCCTTCTTTATATAAGAACATGCTTTATTTAAACAAGATTGGACAATCCCCTTTAAAAGTTTGAAGTTTCCGAGAAGTGTTTTTGTTTCTGTGAAACCTTTTTCTGGGTCTTTGTAAATGTCTTGACGTGCCGCTAGTGTTTACATAAGAGGAAAAAAAAGCCACAAAACCGATTCAATGTCCTTAGGGTGTCTTTAATTCTGCTGGCTGGAAATGCATAAAAAAGGCAGTAGTCAGGTGCTAGAGGTGAATTGTGGGTAGTGAAATATCTCATGAGTCAGACACTAAATATAGAAAGCGATATAAACAGGGAGGGCACTGCAGCCACCAAATACACACGGTCCTGCTATCCGCTGCCTCACTCACGCAATGCCTCGTCCTCCCCCAACACTGCGAGGCTCCCCCCAGCCTCCTGCGCTTGTGTGTCATTCACCCGGTACAACCCTTCTGCAGACTGCAAAACTACTACATTGGTAGATAGAGAAAAGCAACATCCCTTTCTCCCTGAACATAATATGTTCTGCATATAAAATCTACAACCAAGCAGGATATAGTACAATAAAAAAGAGTAATATAGTAAATGCTAGATGTTGTCAGTAAACAAAACATAGCACTCGGATCACAAGAGGACATGCACAGCTTCACCGAAGTCCTATTGGCAAGAGGACCCATTGCCATCATGAGGGTAGGGTCTCACATGGCTTATTACTAATGGCCAGCCGCATAATTGTCTAACCGGGAAGAGGACCCACCGCCATCATAAGGGTAGGGTCTCACATGGCTTATTATTAACTGGTGGCCACATGATTGTCTTATCGGTAAGAGGACCCATCGCCACTGTACGGGAAGGGTCTCACATGGCTTACTATTAATGGCCAGCTACATGATTGTCTTATTGGTAAGAGGACCCATCGCCATTGTAAGGGAAGGGTCTCACATGGCTTATTATTAACAGCCAGCTGCATGATTGTCTTTACAGCAAGATGACCCACCACCATTGTAAGGGAAGGGTCTCACATGGCTTATTAGTAACGGGCAGCCACATGATTGCCTTATCGGTAACAGGACCCACCGCCATCATAATGATGGAGTCTTACATGACGTATTATTATCGGCCAGCCGCATGATTGTCTTATCGGTAACAGGACCCATTGCCATCGTAAGGGAAGGCTCTCACATGGCTTATTATTAACGGGCGGCCACATGATTGTCTTATCGGTAAGAGGACCCACCGCCATCGTAAGGTTAGGGTCTCACCTGGCTTATTGTTGACGGGCGGCCACATGATTGTCATATCAGTAAAAGGACCCACCGCCATCACGAGGGTAGGGTCTCACATGGCTTATTATTAACGGCCGGCTACATGATTGTCTTATTGGCAAGAGGACCCAATGCCACCGTAAGAGTAGGGTCTCACATGGCTTATTATTAACTGGTGGCCACATGATTGTCTTATCGGCAAGAGGACCCACCGCCATCATAATGATAGAGTCTCACCTGGCTTATTGTTGACGGGCGGCCACATGATTGTCATATCAGTAAAAGGACCCACCGCCATCACGAGGGTAGGGTCTCACATGGCTTATTATTAACGGCCGGCTACATGATTGTCTTATTGGCAAGAGGACCCAATGCCACCGTAAGAGTAGGGTCTCACATGGCTTATTATTAACTGGTGGCCACATGATTGTCTTATTGGCAAGAGGACCCAATGCCACCGTAAGAGTAGGGTCTCACATGGCTTATTATTAACAGCCGGCCTCATGATTGTCTTATTGGCAAGAGGACCCACCACCATCTTAAGGTTAGGGTCTCACCTGGCTTATTGTTGACGGGCGGCCACATGATTGTCATATCAGTAAGAGGACCCACCGCCATCACGACGGTAGGGTCTCACATGGCTTATTATTAACGGCCGGCTACATGATTGTCTTATTGGCAAGAGGACCCACTGCCACCGTAAGGGTAGGGTTTCACATGGCTTGAATCAGGGATTGGCCGTGTGGTACACCAATGCACTAAGATACATACTCTGTATGTGGCATGTTCACACAAGGAATGCAGAGCTCCTGTATCTTAGTGCATTGGTGTACCACACGGCTAATCCCTGATTGAAGGCTGTCTGTTTCATTAGGTATTGCCCGTTTCATTAGGTATTGCACCTGTACATTTGCCATTTTATTTGGGTCCGCTGCACCCTGCTTGTGCATTTGTATTGAGGCCCATTTAGACAGGTAAGCATCTCTGCCTGTTTTTGGTGTGTTTTCTTGAATTTTTCCTTTTTTGGTGTTTTAGGGTTTCACATGGCTTATTAATAACGGCTGGCCACATGACTGTCTTATCGGCAAGAAGACAAACTGCCATCATAAGGGTAGAGTCTCACATAGCTTAATGTTAACGGCCAGATGCATAACTGTATATCAGTAAGAGGACTCACCGCCATCATAAAGGTAGGTTTTCACATGGCTTATTATTAACGGCAGGCCACATGATTGTCTTGTCGGCAAGAGGACCCACTGCCATTGTAGGGGTAGGGTCTCACATGGCTTATTGTTAACAGTCGGCCACATGATTGTCTTATTGGTGAGCGGACCCACTGCCATCGTAAGGGTCCCACATAACTTATTTTTGACGGCCATTTGCATGGTTGTAAAAAAAACATTAACAAAAGGGAATTAGTTAACACTTTAATCCCAATTCATCACTTGCGTGTTTAAGTAATTTTTTTTTGTCTTGTCTTTATTTTTGCATTGTGGATTTTGACCTCCAAATTCATCAAAATGTTGTGCTTCCTCAGAGCAAGAAGTCGCATGACCCTTTACAATGTTGCCCCTTAATCTTTAACTGTGCAAAAATAAAATCTGAAAGATTTTGTATTCCAGTGGTATAATAGCACAAACATGTTGGACCATTTTGAAAAGCCGCAAAGGATTAATTAGTCTAACACATCTAGTTAATGCCAATAGAAAAAAAACAACATATGGAACCCAGTAATGTTACCCTAAAAAAAAAGGCACAAACAAAATAATGAATAAAATGAGTAAGCAATGATGATTCAGACCCTTAATTTCTAAGAGTTTGGAAGCTGCTGCAACTTTCAAGACACGGACAAGTGGTGGGTGCACAGCATTCCCTACTGAAGATCTTGAGTTAATGATTCTCTTGGAAAGGTGCCATTACACTTTAGCAGTTTTATTGGTAGCAAAAAAGCATAAAAAATGCATTAAACCACATTTGAAATATGCCTGGAAAGTTGCACGCATTATTTTTAAATGGTGCATGTGATTTTGAGTAATTATCATTGAAGAAGCCAAAAACATTTTCCTTAATAATCAATCAAACAAGCAAACCAAACGTGTTTTACTGTACATGCATCTTTCATGGACAGTTTTATTAAATTTGGCACATTTTTGATAAAATATTAGTGTAATAGCAAATTGATGACGCCAGATAAATTTGCACTCTTGTGATGCCTTTACTTTGTTAAAAAATAGAGAGGTGCTCAATAACAATCATGTTACTCTTTAAGTATCAGATGCTAGACTGTAAAACCATACAACAATCCCTACCAGATTCTGTCTCTGGTGTATGAATGGACACATCCTATTTTGACATCATCACAACACAAAATATTCCAGCAATTAAAAAACAAAAGCAATATTGTAGCATGACCACACATATTTTTTAAAAAAATCTGTATACAAAAATATAAATAAAGACATTTATTAAATTAAACCGTTGTGATGACATCAATATAGAATACAACCTAAAGTTATAGGGATTCGTTCTGCAATTTTACTACTGAATATTGTGATATGGCTGTATAGGTCGTATAGCAACAAATGCTATAACATTTATGCAAACATTCTAGCCTATTCGCTGCATGTTTTTTTCTAGCCTTGTCTGTTCTGATGATGTCACATTTAAAGGGAATCTGCTGGGTAGATTTTACTACTGAGTCTTGTGATATGATTGTATAGGTCCTAACACAACAATAAAAATGACACTTGTCCTGTTGTAATCCGATGTGCCAGTGCTGAGAAATCATGCTTTGAAGCCACATGCAAATTAGCCTGGAAGAACATTGGGGGAGTGTCAATGTACTCTGAGTATATGGACACTCCCTCAATGCTCTGTCAGGATAATTTGCTTTCAGGGTTCAAAGCTTGATTTCTCAGAGCTGACACATCGTATTACAAGACGGACGTCATTTTTATTGTTGTACTAGGACCCATACAATCAAGTCACAACACTCAGTAGTAAAATCTACCCAGCAGATTCCCTTTAAATGTGACATCATCAGAATAAAACACAAGGCTAAATGTTATAGCAGACAGCAGAAAGCAATAGTTTTCCTGCTAACCTGGACTAGTTGTCTACTAGGTACAGCTATGTTTGCGGCATATACTGTAGGTGTCAGTGTTTATTTCACGACGATCATATATTACAGATGATATATGATCTTTAAAATGAACACTTTATAATTCATTCATAACATGAAATGAAAAATCTTTCCAGTTGGTGCACATTCCACGCTTTTAGTTTTTCTTCATGATAGAGATAGATAAACAGTACTGTGACATCATCACAATAAAAAACAGTCTGAAGAGAACAAAATTGTCACAATACAGAATACACAATGCAATAGAACACAGTACAATACAACAATACAATAGAACCATATACACAATACAATAGAACACAGCCTAGAAATAAAGACAAGCTCTATTGTGACATCATCACAATAGAACAAAGCCTGTATATAAGAAGCTGAAATTCTCGCTGCAGAATAGGGGAGGTGTAAAAAAAAAATGGAAAATCCTTTCTAAACAGAAGCGCAATATCTAAAGATGCGCCAAGTTTATCAAACATTGGGCAACACGTTTAATAAATTATAGCTAAGCAAAGGCCATGTAGCCACAAAAAGAAAATGGTGCTAAAAATTTCCCTCATGATAATTTCCCTCCAATATATTTTGTTTTATAACATTTTTAGTGGCTTTTTTGGGGGGATCCGAGGCATTTTTTTTTCCAAAGCACCATGCTGTGGTTAGGGGTTGTTTCATTGTAGAATTTTTCTTATAGAACTTGGAAAACATGTACAAAAACAAATTTTTACTTCTTAAAAAAAAAGAGGTTTTTTTAGTTTCATACCTAGAATATTTTGAAAAAAACAATGTTTTTTGTGTTTTTTTTCAGGATTGTTTTTAATATGCTGCAGGCATAAATTTATTGAAGTTGATCACAGTGCAATACTAGGGAATGGGTCTTCGTTGTGACCCCCTAGGATACCTCTACTGGGCCAAGCAAAAAATAAAAAATCCAACTGCTTCTTGCAGTACCCTTGGGGTCGCATTTCAACCCCATTCAACTGCCTTATTTTGCAATGTAGGAGTACATAATAAACTTTGGCTGCATGACCTGTGTCACAGCCAAAATTGACCACCAGTGTTTTTCTGAAGCGACTTCATCTTTAAAAAACTTAGTGGGTACGTTGGCGGCAAAAAGCTGCCGTGTCCACATACTGTAAGTGAGGAAAGACCTGTGGCACATACCTTTAGTGACTATATGAATACTTACCTACCCCCAGGACTTTGTAGTCTGTACTAGAGTCTTAGAAAGAAGTGATGATACAAACAATGAGTCGAGATCTAGAATAACTAGCCAAGGGCCAGGGCAGGTTCAGTCAAAGGTTCAAAAGCAGGTGCAAGTATAAATCGCTCAATGTTGACAGCAAGTAAACAACAGGAGAAATGACATCACAGGCGATGCTCAACTAAACCCATAACAGGTGTCTGAGGGTTTCAGGCTTGGGTTCATATGAAGGATGTGTCTAAAGCTTTACAAGCGAGGGAGGGGTATATATACACTGCTCAAGGAAAAATATAGGGAACACTAAAATACCACATCCTAGATATCACTGAATGAAATATTCCAGTTGCAAATCTTTCTTTATTACTTAGTGGAATGCGTTAAGAATAGTGATGAGCGAGTGTACTCATTACTCGGGTGACCTCCGAGTATTTATGACTGCTCGGAGATTTAGTTTTCATCGTGGCAGCTGGATGATTTACATCTACTAGCCTGCTTGATTACATGTGGGGATTCCCTAGCAACCAGGCAACCCCCACATGTACTCAGCCTGGCTACTAGCTATAAAATCATTCAGCTGCCGCAATGAAAACTAAATCTCCGAGCAGTCATAAATACTGGGAGGTCACCCGAGCAACGAGTACACTCGCTCATCACTAATTAAAGGGCCACTGTCACCCCCCTCCAGCCGTTATAAACTAAAAGAGCCACCTTGTGCAGCAGTAATGCTACATTCTAACAAGGTGGCTCTTTTAGTTTTTGGTTCAAGTATTCCCAAAATAAAGCGTTTTGAAACTTAGCCAAAATACCTGTCGTTAGCCAGGGAGGCGGGTCCTCACTCCCCAGCTTGAACCGCTACTCTGCCGTCACTCAAATCTTCAGGGGCTTTCGGCGCCGCCCCCTCAGCGCTGTTTACGCTTCAAAACTGGCGCCTGCGCTGTGTACTACTGTGATGCTCAGGCGCAGTACGCTCTGGCCGTCTGACGTCCCAGCCAGGCTTGCAGACTGCTCCTGTGCGGGCAGTGCGGCCACCCACCTTTGGAATCCCAGCCCTGCACTGTGTTATGCATTATGCACAGTGCGGGGCTGGGATTCCAAAGGTGGGTGGCCGCACTGCCCGCACAGGAGCAGTCTAAAAGCCTGCTCGGGACGTCAGACGGCCAGAGCTTACTGCGCCTGCGCAGCACAGTAGTACACAGTGCAGGCGCCGGTTTTGAAGCGTAAACAGCGCTGAGGGGGTGGCGCCGAAAGCCCCTGAAGATTTGAGTGACGGCAGAGTAGCGGTTCAAGCTGGAGAGTGAGGACCCGCCTCCCTGGCTAACGACAGGTATTTTGGCTAAGTTTCAAAACGCTTTATTTTGGGAATACTTGAACCAAAAACTAAAAGAGCCACCTTGTTAGAATGCAGCATTACTGCTGCACAAGGTGGCTCTTTTAGTTTATAACGGCTGGAGGGGGGTGACAGTGGCCCTTTAAGAACAATTAAACATAAATTGATCATTGCAAATCTCAACTAATATCCCATGGAGGTCTGGATTTGGAATGATACTCAAAATCAAAGTGGAAAATCAAATTACAGGCTGATCCAACTTTAGTGGAAATGCCTCAAAACAAGGAAATGATACTCAGTAGTGTGTGTGGCCTCCACGTGCCTGTATGACCTCCCTACAATGCCTGGGCATGCTCCTGATGAGGCAGCTGATGGTCTCCTGAGGGATCTTCTCCCAGACCTGGATTAGAGCAGCAATCAACTCTTGGAAGTCTATGGTGCAATGTGACGTTGGTGGATGGAGCGAGACATGATGTCCCAGATGTGCTCGATTGGATTCAGGTCTGGGGAACGGACAGGCCAGTCCATAGCATCAATGCCTTCATCTTGCAGGAACTGCTGACACACTCCAGCCACATGAGGTCTGGCATTCTCATGCATCAGAAGGAACTCAAAGCCCACTGCACCTGCACATGGTCTCACAATGGGTTAGAGAATCTCATTCCAGTACCTAATGATGGCAGTCAGGGTACTTCTGGCTAGCACATGGAGGGCTGTGCGGACCTCCAAATAAATGCCTCCCCACACCATTACACACCCACACCCAGAACGTTGTACACGGCGCCTCCAGACTGTCACATTTGCTGAGTGTGAACCTCATCTCATCCTTGAAGAGCACAGGGCACCAATGTGGAATCTGCCAATCTTGGTGTTCTCTGGCAAATGCCAATTGCCCTGCACGGTGTTTAACTGTAAGACTGTGGACGTCGGGCCCGCATACCATCCTCATGGAGCCTGTTTCTAACAGTTTGAGCAGACACATGGATGTTAGTGGCCTACTTGAGGTCATTTTGTAGGGCTCTAGCACTGCTCCTCTTGTTGCTCTTTGCACAAAGAAGGAGGTAGCGGTCCTACTGCTGGATTGTTACCCTCCTATGGCCCCCTCCACATCTCCTGATGTACTGGCCTGTCTCCTGGTATCTGCTCCATACCCTGAACAATGTAGTGACAGATACAGCTATCCTTCCTGCCGCAGCTCGGATTGATGTGCCATCCTGGATGATATGCACTACTTGAGCAGCTTTTGTGGGTTGTAGACACCACCTCATGCTACTGTAGGGGTGAGAGCAATGATAAAATGCAAAAGTGACCAAAACAACAGGCAAAAAGGATGAGAACAGGTCTCTGGTCATCCCTTGCAGAACCACAATCAGTGTTGCTTCATAACTGGACAGGTTGATTTCACATAAATATGATTGACTTGGAGTTACGTTGTGCTGTTTAAGTGTTCTCTTTATTTTTTGAGCAGTGTATATGTAATGTCGCCTAATTGGTCCTAAAGTGATAGAGCACAACCTCCTGACATTTCAGATTCAAAGTTTTAATAATCTATATATAGACATATTATAAGTCATGTTTGGACGTTCCTCTCAAGGTGCCACACATCCAAAAACTGTGTAGGGTCAAAGCAACAGTGTTTTACCTGTACTAACACATGACCAAAAGCTACTGCAAAACTATAGCAATTCATTGTAAAACTTCATTGGCAATCTCAGAAAGACTTGGCACTAGCCACTTGTCCCAGAAGAATCCTGGCATTCACTCTTTAACCCCTATATGAGCATCTGGACTTACAAAAGGGCCCTTTTGGTTGCGCCCACGGAGTAGTAGTCAGAAGGAGGAGTGACCCTGAAGCAAGAGTGGTCAAACTAGCCAGGTGAGTTTCAGGAAGGGCAAACCAGGAATAGAATAAGGAGACAAACTATACTCAGAGGAATAAATGGGATGAGGTACTAGGTCAATCAAGAGTGGAATCAGACAATCTGGGGTCAAAGTCAGTAGGGATTATGGAGAATATGTGGTCAGAATCAACAGGGTCAAGATGAAGACATCAGCAAACAAATAGTACCAGAGTTGCCCAAAAGCAAACTTGCAACTCCCAGTAGACTGCTCGGAGTTTAAATAGGGTGTGGTACTGCCATGCCGGACACAGCAGGGAGCTGATTACTTCTGCTGAGCAGCACATCCATAGACCCTCCCTGGATAAGCACCACCACTTTTAAACGGGAACATTTTAGACATCATAGACAGTGGACCTCTGCTTGGGACCTTCTTTAAGAGCCAGGAAAAATGGCAAATGGCTACCATATAATACTACATTTCCTAGCTGGCTGACTACAGCTGTTCGAACCAAAATCATGTAGGTTTATGGCAGCAAAACTTGAGTCCATCATTTTTAAAGGGGTTGTTTCTGATGTTGCAGCTCATGGATTGTGATGTTTGATGTGTCTGAGCAAGCTGAAAAAGGATGAAATGGCTGAGGCGTTACTATCATGATTTTAGTTATTTCCTTGATTCCTCTTAAAATTGGATATATTCCATCTTTTGGCCTTGACCAGCCTCATTCTGGCCTCTCTAATATACAATTCACAAAGCTGAAATATTGTGCAATGGCATTTTTACAAAACCTGTTCTACAACTTCTTGTTTTATTTCTTAAAGAGCACCTGTACTAAAAATGTACATGACCCGAGTTGGTTTGCTAGCAGTATAAGTGTTCCTATAATCCACCTCAATCTTTCCCTTTACTTTCCATTTGCTTTATCCCATCATTTAATGATTAGCAGCTTGTAACTACGGAGATAGCTGTCAATCATTAAGTAAGACCGCCCACTAGACTCCTAAGCACAGAAAAGTAGAGAGGTAAATGATTAAAATACAAGCTATTCTGTTATTTCCTACCAAAACAAGATGTCCTGCGCATTATACTTCCCACTGGTCTGAATCAACCTTGCAGTTAATAGATTGTAACCTTTTCAATGAACGCGTGGAATTAACTTGTGGTCCATATACTGTGATCCTGCTGTGTGTAGATGTGAGGTCATTTAGGTTTCCTCTTTCTATTCAAGGCTTGTTTTACTTCCTCGGATGCATGCTGAAGCTTGATTTACAGCCCCAAAGAAGTTTTTCTTTCCCCAAAAATGCTCAAAGTCCATTTTATCACATCTGGAAAAGGCGCCAAAGCTGCAAATACCCTAAACCAAATAAACCGGAAGAATGTCTGATTTTTGTCCAGTGATTCGGAATGCTCCCTTGTAGACAAGCAACTCTGAATATATCAGAAATCCATGTTCTCGAAACAATAAATAAAGGTAAATGTCCCCATATACATCAGCCAACCTTCTGTGTATGGAGGCCCACCGACTCTTTGTAGCGATTGTCCATTTAAAACAAGTTATTGCCTATCCACAAGAAAGTTGATAACTGATCGGTGGAGGACCGGCACCGATTGGTAGAACAAGGAACCTTTACCCCTGTTAGAAGATGGCGCAGCAGATGAGACACCCAATGCTACTCCATTCATTCTCTATGTGGCTGCCGGAAAAACCCAAGAGCCAGATCCACAGGAACTGAATGGAGAGGAGAGCAGGTCGCATAGCACACTGGCGCTCTATTATTATGCAAATAAAAGCTCCCCTTCCTGCCGATCGGTCGGACTCCCACTGGATAGGTAATATCTTTTTTTAACTGGACAACCCTTTTAAAGGGTCTTTTTACAAGGGCAGACGAATAAGAGCCAATGGACAATATGGGAAGACAACCAGTGCTCAGCAATGATCAGGATGGGGGTTCGTATGATTGATTGACATGTGATCATTTGTTCCCCAATAGGCATTTTTTGTCTGCAGCACATTCTCTGATAACATGAGAGGATGCGCTGTCGGCCATGGAACATTTGTACAGACTGATCACTAGGCATCTTTAATGATTGGGCTGAATATTTCTATCAACATTTGTTTGACTGTGTAAAAAGGCCTTGAAATGGTTGTTTGGGAACCTGAGCCCTCTCGAGAACAGGGCATTTGTGGCGTCAGGCACTGATGTAAGACTGAGAAGGTCTGGTCCCAATCCTAATTCATCCCGAGTGTGTGTGAGGTTGTTGAGGTCATGGCTCAGTACATTAATGGTATTGTCCTGTTACATTGGTAACTGATCTAACTCATGACTACACCGTGTTCCGAATTATTATGCAAATTGGATTTAAGTGTCATAAAAATTTAATTGTTTTGTTTTTCAAATAAACTCGTGGATGGTATTGTGTCTCAGGGCTCAATGGATCACTGAAATCAATCTTAAACACATGTGATAATTAGTATATCTGTAGATCACAATGGCGGGAAACACGTGTGCCTGAAGGAACAGCAGCAGGCAAAACCAGCCAGTAAGGTGTGTGTAACTGCCCAAAGATAATCAAAGTCTATAAGAGGTTGCCGCGCTGAAAGGCACTTACAGATCAATATGTAGTCCTATATACTGAATGTCCACTTGCATAGCGGTTTCTTCCCCCACTGTTCAGTAGTGCTTGGTGATGGGAGCGTCCTCCCCAAGGTCCCCCGTGAAAACCCGCCGCCGCAACTGAAAGTTTTAATTAGTTATGCCCACAGCACAGTATTTGAGAGTAGTAGCCGGGTCGGTCATACTAGGCTAGGTCGGGGATGAGCTGACTAGCATAATGCAACATCTGTTGATAGATCACAAGGCTGCAGAAGCGTGGAGAGATATATAAGAACAGCGGCAGTGCAGGTGCCATACCTTGAGGAAGAGGGACGTTTCCCTCGAAACGCGTCAGGATTGGCCCCTACTCACGTCCGTCATACACGAACAGGTGATGTCACCATCTAACCACACCCCCCGCTCACCTCGCTACGCCGACAGCGGCGCCATCGGCCGAGGCTACCGCTGAGTTGCGGCGGCGGATTTTCACGGGGGACCTTGGGGAGGACGCTCCCATCACCAAGCACTACTGAACAGTGGGGGAAGAAACCGCTACGCAAGTGGACATTCCGTATATAGGACTACATATTGATCTGTAAGTTCCTTTCAGCGCGGCAACCTCTTATAGACATGTGATAATTAGTTTTCCATGATTCTAATTAAAGGAAAACTACTTAAAAATGATGTTCCACGTTATTAAGCAGGCACCGTGTTTCAAGCAATATGGGAAATGAAAAGGATATCTCTGCTGCTGAAAAGCGTTAAATAGTGCAATGCCTTGGACAAGGTATGAAAACATTAGATATTTTGCGAAAACTTAAGAGTGATCTGCAGCACCCCAGAGTCCTGGTCATTGCAGTAATGTCGCTCTGCCACTAAGGGGAGTGATGTTACGTCTGACTGCACTAAAGGGGTTCACCTGACCAGGTAACACTCACACTACACTTCACACTCCGGCCACCAGGGGGAGTGGTTCTATCTAGTAGGCCACTCCTCACACTCTGGTAAAACTGGGGGTTGGACAGGAAGACAGAGAGAAGTAACTAGGAAGAGCTAGAGAGAGGACCTGTCAGGGATGGGATCCTGACAGATTCCTAAGAAAGGACAAAAGAGAGAGAAAAACGGGAATACAGCAAAGAGGCGATAGGACCAGAAGGAGTCGTGCTGTAAGATCGAGGCAACATCCTTCTGAGGCGCAAACAGCCGGTGGCCGGAACGCCGAGAAAGTAAGAGACTTTAAGCATTACTTCAAACCACGGCAGGACAGTCAATTATAGGTTGGCTGTCTCACTAAAACACCTAAGCAGACAACGGAGGCAGCTGTGGGAGAGGGGCGACTCTAGAGTCCCGGAAGAACTCCAGGCCTACCCCATCATACGGGTGCGTCCTAACCATATCATCTGGGGGACGGAGAGAGAACGAACGTCAGAGACAGACAGAATCAGTTGTGAGGACTATCCTGGGGAGCTCAGCAAGGAAGGACTACAACACACAGGCGCTAGAAGGTAGACACTGATTCCCACCTGCAAAGGGAACTCTGGATGTGCCGTCGGACCGGCCGGTCTCAGCCAGCCCTGTTAACAGTGCTCTGGATTGGGTACCTCCAAACCTTCAGTAAAAAGGTAAAGAGACTGCAACCTGG
Organism: Ranitomeya variabilis; assembly: GCF_051348905.1. Classification (NCBI taxonomy): domain Eukaryota; kingdom Metazoa; phylum Chordata; class Amphibia; order Anura; family Dendrobatidae; genus Ranitomeya; species Ranitomeya variabilis. Next base: position 615,396,616 of record NC_135232.1, read on the forward strand.
TGTCCTCGTTATTTACCGGCACTGCACCGCACTACCACCATCATCCACACCTATTATTGGGCGCCCCTCAGCAGGGTCACGGACCGGGTCTAGCCACCGTGACAATCCCAGAGCAGAGACTCAGAGGCCCGGTACCGGGTACCCCTCGGCCCTGCGGCAGTGGGGACGCTACAGATCATCATACTGTGAAGTGATTTGTGACTGAAACAGAGCACAGACAGAGTTCATGCAGATAAAGGTATAATGAGGAAGGTTTCTGCCAGACACATTCATTGGATTAAGAGAGCAGCTGTCAAAATACCATTACAAAGCAGCAAACAGTTATTTGAAGCTGCTGGTGCCTCTGGTGTCCCTTGAACCTCAAGGTGTAGGATCCTTCAAAGGCTTACTGTGGTGTATAAACCTACTATTCGGCCACCCCTAAACAGTGTTCACATGCAGAAACAGTTGCAGAGGGCCCAGACATACATGAAGACTAATTTTCAAACGGTCTTGTTTACTGATGAGTGTCGAGCAACCCTGGATGGTCCAGATGGATGGAGTAGTGGATGGTTGGTGGATGGCCACCATGTCCCAACAAGGCTGCGACATCAGCAAGGAGGTGGAGGAGTCATATTTAGGATTAGAATCATGGGGAAACAGCTGGTAGGGCCTTTCAGGGTATGTGCACACGCTGCGGATTTTGCTGCGGATCTGCAGCGGATTTGACGCTGCGGATCCGCAGCAGTTTTCCCAAAGTTTACAGTACCATGTAAACCTATGGAAAAAAAAAACGCTGTGCACATGCTGCGGAAAAATCCGCGTGGAAACGAAGCAGATTATTTTCCGCAGCATGTCATTTCTTTGTGCGGATTCCGCAGCGGTTTTACACCTGCACCAATAGGAAACTGCAGTTGTAAAACCGCAGTGGAATCCGCAGAAGAAACCGCGATAAAATCCGCAGTGGTTTTGCACTGCGGATTTTCCAAATCCGCTGCGGAAAAATCGGCAGCAGAATCCGCAACGTGTGCACATACCCTTAAGGTTCCTTAAGGTGTGAAAATGACCTCTGCAAAGTATATAGGTTTTCTGACTGACAACTTTCTTCCATGGCATAAAAAGCAGAAACGTGCCTTCAGGAGCAAAATCATCTTCATGCATGACAATGAATACCTCTGAGTAATTGGCTGCTATGGGCATAAAAGGAGATAAACTCATGGTGTGGCCACCATCTTCCCCTGACCTCAACCCTATAGAGAACCTTTGGAGTATGATCAAGCAAAAGATCTATGAGGGTGGGAGGCAGTTCACATCAAAACAGCAGCTCTGGGAGGCTATTCTGACTTCATGCAAAGAAATACAAGCAGAAACTCTCCAAAAACTCACAAGTTCAATGGATGCAAGAATTGTGAAGGTGATATCAAAGAAGGGTTCCTATGTTAGGCCGGTTTCACACGTCAGTGGCTCCGGTACGTGAGGTGACAGTTTCCTCACGTACCGGAGCCACTGACACACGTAGACCCATTAAAATCAATGCATCTGTGCAGATGTCATTGATTTTTTGCGGACCGTGTCTCCGTGTGCCAAACACGGAGACATGTCAGTGTTCGTGGGAGCGCACGTATTACACGGACCCATTAAAGTCAATGGGTCCGTGTAAAACACGTACCACACACGGAAGTTCTCCGTGTGCAGTCCGTGTGCCGTGCAGGAGACAGCGCTACAGTAAGCGCTGTCCCCCCCACATGGTGCTGAAGCCGCCATTCATATCTTCTGTGCAGCAGCGTTTGCTGCATAGAAGATATGAATAATAGTGTTTAAAAGAAAGATCTATCTGTCCCCCGCCCTCCCACCCCCTGTGCGCCCCCCCACCCCCTGTGCGCCCCCCCGCTGTTCTGAAAATACTCACCCGCGTCCCTCGCAGTGTCCTGTCCTGGCCGCACCTTCTACTGTATGCGGTCACGTGGGGCCGCCGATTAGAGTCATGAATATGCGGCTCCACCTCCCATAGGGGTGGAGCCGCCTATTCATGACTGTAAATGAGCGGCCCCACGTGACCGCATACAGTAGAAGGTGCGGCCAGGACAGGAAGCAGCGACAGCCAACGAGGGAGGTGGGTGAGTATTTTCAGAACAGCGGGGGGGCGCACAGGGGGTGGGGGGACGGGGGACAGATAGATCTTTCTTTTAAACACTATTATTCATATCTTCTATGCAGCAAACGCTGCTGCATAGAAGATATGAATCGCGGATTCAGCACCAGATGCTGGTACGTGTGGTACCCAGCACGGTGCGTGTGGTACCCAGTGGGCACACGGGCAGCACACGCGTGCCGCAGGTGTGCCACACTGATGTACACCAGAAACGTAGGGGCACACGGACACGGATAATTCCGGTACCGATTGTTTCCGGTACCGGAATTATCTAGACGTGTGAGACTGCCCTTAACATGTAACTTGGCCTGTTGGGATGTTTTGGCGTTAAATAGCTTTTTTGTTCAGTGAATGTGACCTCCTAATGCTGCAAATTCCACAAATGAGCATTTTCAGTTCTCTAAAACATATCAAATGTTTAGAAATACTACTGTGCCTAATAATTTGGAACAGTGCATTTTGAGTTTTTATCCATTTTGGAGATTATACTGTTATCATTGGGAGGTTTCTTCAATAAAATTCGATGTATAATCTAACGGGTGATGACTTTTATTAGACTGACTGTCATTTGCACCGACCATTTAGGAAAATCCGAGAAAAATGTCATTTGCATAATAATTTGGAACATGGTGTATTAATGAAAAAAAATCTATGTGACTTTACCCTCTGTAGATGAAGTCTGTGGAATTGATCACCGATGCACTGCAACTTTTGAGCAATTCGGCGCTCAGCACTCAGTTCCTGCCTCAGACGACCTGTCCCATTTCCAGTTGGTATGGATAGGTTTGTAGACTGGTGTAAGAGATATCCAGCATTTCCTACAACGCAGAAACACCACTATAGGTAAGAAAGATATTATCTGATATTGTCCATATATAAAGGGATTTTCCGGTTTCACAAAACCTCCTGTCCCCTGGCTGCTGTGTATTAAAAAAAAACATGTCTATATTCACCCTCCTCAGGTCCAGTGCTGAGTCTTTGCCACTGCACCCAAGGGCTGTTATTGTCTGCAGCGCTGATGTCTTGTTGACAGTGGTGCGGCCAATCAGTGAGCTCATTGGCTCGTGCTGTCTACCGGGGCAGAGCTCATTAATCATCGATATCACAGCTGCAAATAATAACAGATGCCGGAGCAGTGATGGGATCTCAGCACTGGACCTGGGGAAGGAGAGTAGAGCGCAGTTTTTGTTTTTTTTTTGTTTGTTTTTAATGAGACAGAGTTTTCTGAAATCAGAAAACTCCCCTAATGCACAGACAAATAAAGTGAAAATAGTGATGACCGAATATACTTGTTGCTTGAGTTTTCTCGAGCACGCTCAGGTGGTCTCCGTGTATTTGTTAGTGTTCGGAGATTTCGTTTTCATCTCGGCAGCTGAATGATTTACAGCTACTAGCCAGGCTGAGTACATGTGGGGATTCCCTAGCAACCAGGCAACGCCCACATGTACTCAGCCTGGCTAGCAGCCGCAAATAATCCAGCTGCAGCAAAGAAAACTAAATCTCAGAGCAACGGAGTATACTCGCTCATCACTATTAGTTATCAGTGTGAAAAGACAAAACCTTACAGTAAACCCTTTCTGTTTGATCCAAACAATTATGCAATGTATTCTGACTGCTTCCGAAATTTATAGATATGTAAAAATGAATAAATAGATGTGGATTTTCCAAACTTGATCGGATCCTTCACGATGAGCTAGAAGTAGCGTAATCACTGACTATTACTGATGCACAGATGACTTTGTAAAGACAATACATTTTCTGCTGAGAAATATAAGTATCCATAAAAAAGTCAAAACATGTAGCATCTCCCAACAAAATAATAATCAGCTAAAGAAATAATTGAATGTTAATGGCATATAAGACAATTTCTGCACACTTTTTCCTAGAGTAGGACTAAAAAGGTACCTTCTCAGAATAACAACGGATAGCACTCATCCGATTTTTACACTCGTGCACAAGCCCTAAGGATAGGTCATCAATCTATGCAATATCAGATTAGTGGGGTCCAACACCTATCACCCCCACCGATCAGCTGTCACAAGCTCTGGCGGATGCCAGATGTAATCCCACTGGACAGAGTCCCACTGCGCAGGGTACATACACTGTATAGTGGCATCAGCTGGGCAGTCTTCTTCTGCAGCACCCAGTAACTGCAACTACATAGTGAGTGGACCTGCACAGTACCCAGCAATGGTCACTGAACAATAAAAGGAGCAGCGCACTACACAGCAGCAGCCACTGCACATTGAATAGAAATGTGCAGTACTCAGGTTCTGCCACTGCACATTGATTGGAGCTGCACAATATTGAGCTTTGGCCACTGCACATTTAATGGAGCTACTCAGTACCCAGCAGTGACCACTACACATTGAACACAACTGCGCAGTACCCAGCAGTGACCATTACACATTGAACTCAACTGCGCAGTACCCAGCAGTGACCACTACACATTGAACTCAACTGCGCAGTACCCAGCAGTGACCACTACACAGTGAACGCAACTGTATAATACCCAGCAGCGGCCACTACACATTGAAAGATGCTGCACACAGTACCCAGCAGCGGCCACTACACTTTGAAAGATACTGAACACAGTACCCAGCAGCGGCCACTACACTTTGAAAGATACTGAACACAGTACCCAGCAGCGGCCACTACACTTTGAAAGATACTGCACACACACAGTACCCAGCAGCAGCCACTACACATTGAACGCAACTGTGTAGTACCCAGCAGCAGCCACTATACATTGAAAGATACTGCACACAGTACCCAGCAGCGGCCACTACACATTGAACGCAGCAACGCAGTACTCAACAATGGCCACTGCAATGTGAATGGAGCTGCGCAGTACCCAGCAGTGGCCCCTACTCATTGAACGCAGCTGAGCAGTACCCAGCAGTGGCCACTGCACAGTGAATGGAACTGGCCAATGCAAATGAGTTCAATGTGATTACAAGTGGCCACATGTGGAGCTTGTTGTAGATTAGTGGTGGGGGTGAAGAGAGTTGGACCCTTCATTGATCTAATATATACTCTGCAAATAGTTCATCAATATATTCTGACCGGTCAACCCCTTTAATAAGTCAGGGTTGCAAAAAAAAGCCACCATGGGGTGCAGGTGCATATTGAAGAGGCTGTAGCATTCAGTTCTTCATCAGGTTGACTTATTTACAGTCAGACCCCTCCGTTCTGCCTTTGATGGCCTATAATGCCTGTACTGGTTACAGTAGACTACAATCTACTTCAAATTTTCAATAGCCTACCAGTAGCTCCTTATGGCAAGAGAGTGCCTGCTGCAGAAAAAAAGCAAAAGCATGAAAGATATCCATGAGCATCCATCATCTAAGTCCTGTGCAGGCTTTGGCTCACGGCCTATCTTTCCCCTGAGGCCAGGGAACAGTGGCTTCCATATGTCGTGTGCCTTGCAGAGCGCTCCACTATCTGCACACATATGGGCAGAGCATTCCCGCGCACTAGAAGAGCCACAGCCAGCACTGATGGTGGCACAAAGCCAATGGTGCTAATAAGAAACACAGGAGTTTCCATTTCCCTGTTGCATGAGCAGGCCGTGCCAATGATCATTTTACAAATCTGTGTCTGAAAAATGACACATAGTCAATAGAAATACAATAAGGCGTTCGTGACAGATGGAAACCACAAGAAAACATGCAGCAAACAGCAATCCATACACAGGAAATGGTGGAGGTCACAAACTGGGAAGGAACAAGTGGTGGGGTATCGGGTCAGTGGGGGCTCAATGACAGGTTAGAGGTGACGGCCATCACATTTATCAGCGTTTCCTGTTTTTGAGAGCCAGCGACATTGATTGTCAGAGCCTTGTGTAAGAACAATGCCCAGGAAATTTCCTTGTGACTCGAAAATTATAAAATAAAAAAAGCTGTTGCTCCCTCTCCTGGGGTCCAGTGCTGCCTCTCCGCCACTACTCCGGTGGTTGCTTACATGCTGCAGCAGTGGCAGCACATGTCACCAGTGCAGACAGTCACTGAGCTCCCTACATCGGCAGAGCTGATTGGCTGCAGCGGTGATATGTACGTTAATCATGATGAAATTGCTGCAGCATGTAAACAATCACCAGAGCAGCGGCAGAGAGGAAACACTGGACCAGGTGATGATGAGCAACAGCTATTTTTTATTATTTTAATCTAGGGGTAAAAAATTATTCTCTGGAGTCAAACGGTGAAGAAGTCATCCGGACTGGTCAGGTCCCTCTCTATATTCCTTCCATTTCAAACTATGTTTTATCTAAAATGCCACACCCAGACTATATCGGGTCTGATTCATGCTGCCTATAGTTTGGGCAGCATGAATCTAGTGACAGGTTACCTTTAAAGGGAACCTGTCACGAGGTTGGGTCCTAACACACCACAATCGTACCTGGAGTGTAGCATTGCAAACATGCCTGGGTCAGATCTATCTGTAATAGATCGTAAGGATTTCGACCTTGCCGAGATGAGTTTGAGCGGGACATGAGTCCATTGACAGCAGGCACATGCAAATGCACAGTGAAGCCAAGTGTCCTGTGCTTGACTTCATCTGCACATGCGCCTCCTCCCAGTTGACTCATCTTCCTAGTAATGTAGTGCGGCAATTGACAGTTTTGACATGAGCATGTTTGAAACGCTAAATCCTAGTTGCTCAACGCCATCCTGGTGGTTACTATCTTCACAGATTCCCTTTAATTCAGACATGATGAAAGTTTCCTGCATGATAAATACACATTCTTTGATCGCTCCTAATAGTCAAACCATACCATATTTCTTGTGACCGATCTGAATTAACGGGTCACGTTAAAAGTCAAAGGGGCCATCAAACTCCATTGTAGAAATGATGATGGAAGTACAATATTGGACAAATGCACATTTCAATCTACGGTAGGCACACAACCAGGACAATATTGCCTCTTACCATAGAAGAGTCTCGGTGGAGATTCCGAAACGCCACACGGTAACATGATATCACCACTGGTGGAGGACGGTTCTAGGGTCTGAGTGGCTTTGTCTTTGCACTCCGTAATCCTGCATCCTGGACCGCAGCAGTGCGATACAGTGAAGAGCTGGAACCGGCTGAGGAGACAATTGTAAGGAGGACTCGGAGAGAACATTGACGTTGACGATGGAGTTATAGGCTCCCTTGAGAATTCAAAGTCATCTGGATAAAACACATCGTCGTCCAATTCATCTGAACTCATGAACATAGCGTGCTCCATCCTGCTGGAGAAATCAGATATATGAAGCAAGCATTACTATTTTACATGGACAGCTATAACATTGGCATTATAACACTAACAGTTTGATGTAATGACAAGATCAAGAAGAAGATTGTAAAAAAAACTCCATGGGTTCTGGTCACAGCAGATAACCCGGGGGACCTGAACGTCTGTGTAAACACTATTAAAAATTCAGTTGCACAATGTTGCACAATATACAGACGGGTGTACAAACTGTCTGTAGTCTGACATGGGAACTCGGGCGGGGAAAAGTCATTTTACATAACTGAAAGCTTTATACTTTTCTATAGACTTCTGTATAGTTCTAACTCCAGCCCTAATGGGAAATCTGATTACGCCTGTCTAAAAAGGGGGTTAAAAGATGATTCTGCCAGCGATCCCAAGAACATGGCTCTCCAGAATAGAGTGGACGTGCGCATGCGCGGCCTCTGCTGCACTCATTGTCTATGAGACAGCTGGGTATGGAGACTAGACTCTGTTGTGCCATGCAATCAGCCGATCAGCAACCTTAATCTAATCTTCTGACACTATTACAAATCAAGTTAGAATTTAAGATTTCAATGTGTTTCAGTCATTGTTATGGTGCCTTCTGAGGACAGGGAACCATGCTTTGCTTTAAAAAACAACTATGGTTGAATGCATTGGAGGATATTCAGATGTCCATGCCAATCGCTCCGAACACAGATCGCTAAAGCACAGACTGAAGGAGTCTCCCCCGATCCGAGCATGAGGGCCTCGTAGAAATATATGAAGCTGTCATGCTTGAGTCAGAGAGTTGTGGCCAGTCCATTCTTTAGGGGCCCGTCCTCGTATCGATTGGCATGAACGTCTGACTGATTCCTAACACATGGTATTCATTCCAAAAAATGTATACTACCAAACTGTCAGAACCTAATATACTCTCCGCCGTTTTGTGTCTAGACTATAGCGATGTGTTAAATGGTTGGCTAAATGTATTGTTCTTTGTTAAATTTGCCCTGATGAATCATCATTTTGGTTAAAAATGTCCATTTTGATCAACTGTAGATGGGTATCTTTAAGAGAAGCAGTCCAGCGTTTTTTTCTGTACCTTCATCCTGATTGTCTATTACACTCTGCACTTCTTTTATATATGACATACTTATTTCCTTACAGTTCCACCTAGTTCCACCATGAGAGCAGTAGAGCATCTCATGGACAGCTATATATCAAGGATCATCTTTGCCTGCTGAGATAATACTGTCATTACCCCCTCATCTAAATTTTCCTGAATAAAGTAACAGAATATTTTAAACATTCATGGAAGCTGAACTGTCATCTTTTATAATACTGTGTGACAGGAGCTGTACTGACATCATCATTAACTGTGATATGAGTTTCTGTGAAGAACCTAAGTGATACAGTCCAAGCAATTTTATTAAACGAGAAGTTCATGTGATGGAGATTGTGACCCAGTTCAGAGAACATAAAGCCATGTAATTCCTAGAGGGAAACATTGTAATCCCTTCAATATTTCATTACCTGATTAGAAATATACCATGATTTTTTTTTTCACATAAAAACAAACAACTAAATAAGTTAATACAAGTTGAATCATATATGTTAGGGGTCTACAGAATAAATTTTATAAAATCACAAGAATACTACTTTAAAGAGGAACTATCAGCAGTATTTTGGACTCTTAAAGATATGGCTGTAATAGTGCTTTAAAGATGACTAAAATTGTACCTTTGTTTTAAGAAATCCGTTTTGTTGTTCTTTTGTAATCAACTGCAGAAGTCTTATACTAATGATATGCAAGTGCAGTGGGAGTGGACATCAGACATGGTCTTCTCCTGCCAGGCTGGGTGTTAGCTGCCCCCCTTCTGCTTCCGGTCCATGACTATGATCATTGCTTTTTCAGTGACCTGTTTCTACAGTAGAGGCAGACGGGAAAAGACCAAGTGCAACATCCAGTCCCCCTGCACTTGCGCTTCATTGGCATAAAACTTACACGCATGATAACAGAAGAATGACAAAACGGATTTCTTCAAAACAGGTATCATTTTAATCAGCTTCAAAGCGCCAATACAGCCATGTTTTTAGTTAAGAGTCTAAAATCCTCCTGCTGACGGGTCTTCTTTAAGTGGTCAGTTGATTACGGAGATGACATCTCATGAGCTGAGCATTTCTAAAATGATCAAATGAAAATGTATTATCTACAGCAGCCAATCTCTTGTATGTCTCTAATCTCACAGCATGAAAACAACACTTCTGTAACCAAGAGAAGTCTTGAAATGTACAAATTTGTGTTATTAAATTCTACTTGATTATTTCAGCTTTAATTGCTATTTGCCATGTTGTTTATAATGCGAATACATTTTACAGATCTGAGCTAAATGTTTACTCTGTAATAACTACAGGACATGGGGAAGTATTATCTATATATATAATTGTCTAAGGGGTACTTCCATCTTTCTGTCAGCAACTTCCGTCACGGAAATCCCGCGTCGCTGATTAGTCTCGCCAGCTGCCTGTCATGGCTGCCGCAACCAATCAGCGACGGGCACAGTCCGATTAGTCCCTCCCTACTCACCTGCAGTCAGTGCCCGGCGCCCGCTCCACATTCCCCTCTGGTCACCGCTCACACAGGGTTAATGCCAGTGGTAACGGGCCGCGTTATGCCGCGGGTAACGCACTCCGTTACCGCTGCTATTAACCCTGTGTGTCCCCAACTTTTTACTATTGATGCTGCCTATGCAGCATCAATAGTAAAAAGATCTAATGTTAAAAATAATTAAAAAAAAAACAAAAAACCTGCTATTCTCATCGTCCGACGATGCGCTCGCGCCTGCCGCTATCTTCCGTTGCCAGAGATGCATTGCGAAATTATCCAGAAAACGTAGCGGTCTCGCGAGACCGCTAAGTCATCTGGGTAATTTCGCAATGCATCCTGGGAACGGAAGATGGCGGCAGGCGCGTGCGCATAGGGACAGCTTCGCTGGATCCCGGCGGGTGAGTATATAACTATTTTTTATTTTAATTATTTTTTTTAACAGGGATATGGTGCCCACACTGCTAAATACTACGTGGGCTGTGTTATATACTGCCTGGCTGCTATATGCTACATGGGCTGTGTTATATACTGCGTGGGCTGTGTTATATACTGTGTGGCTGCTATATACTACATGGGCAGTGTTATATACTGCATGGGCAGTGTTATATACTGCGAGGGCTGTGTTATATACTGCGTGGGCTGTGCTATATACTACATGCCCTGTTTTATATACTGCGTGGCCTGTGCTATATACTACGTCACCTATGTGCCTGTGTTATATACTGCGTGGCTGCTATATACTGCGTGGGCTGTGTTATATAGTACGTGGGCTGTGTTATATACTCTTTGGACTGTGTTATATACTGTGTGGCTTGTGCTATATACTGCGTGGCCTGTATTAACGCATCAGCTATTCTACAATATGTATGTATGTATATAGCAGCCACATAGTATATAGCACAGGCCACGTAGCATTTGTCTGCTATATGCTACATGGCTCCTATATACTACGTGGCCTGTGCTATGTGGCTGCTATATACATAAATACATATTCTAGAATACCCAATGCGTTAGAATCAGGCCACCATCTAGTCACTTATAAAGAGTCTGTAACATCATGTCACCTCCATTACATGGAACTTTTATAATGTTTATATCCCAACACTATTTACCGATGGAGACATTATCCAATATGTTTAGATATAATATTACCAACACATACCTAGTAATCCCAGCATGATTGTTGAACATACCAACACTTTAAACACTTTTGCTTCTCTTCTCATAACCGACCCTGTGCATTTACATAAGAAACTAGAGGACGTGAACTGCAGATTGCAATCTGGTCTAACTTGTTTAATGCTCTTTTTGAAAAGGAAATTAAGTGTGGTACTCTTAAAAAAAAAAAAAAGACAATTTTTCTACCAAATTTAGGAATCTGATGGAGTTTAACCATTTAATGCCACGTTTCCTATGCGGATATCAGCTGATCATTGGAGGTTAAGAGGGTCATTCCCATCTACATTAATAGGTAACTCCAATTTTGCAATTTACTGCTTGTTAAAATTTTCATCCGTTCTTGAGATATGAACAATTTCCTTTTCACCTTGTTAACTTGGAGACCGACCACTGCTGTTAGCAGAACATGCTCAGTGCTTACAAGCTCTTTTCTGTTTTGCAGTAGGACAATAAGATTGCTGGAGAGCACTGTTAGCGCCTAATCCCAGTTAATAAGCTAGACAATGAGCTGTTAGGCTCCTTCTACATATTGTAGGTTATCCAAAGTGGCAACCACATCTCAAAATTAAGCTGCTCTCTCAGAAAAGGGTCCTAAGCAGAGGACCTGTCACGAGTGGGTCACGCCCTCCTGGGAGATGTGGAGTTAGAAGATCACTACGTATTGTGAATCGCAGATCTTCCATTTAGCCTGTGTGTTCGTGTTTCACGGATTTTGTTTCCTTTGGTGCTGAAGAGGTTAATGACCCTTTCTATGCTGGTTAGAAACTTGCAGCACCGTCTCACAGCTGTTTCTGACCTGGTCATTTTCTCCCTCTATAAAATCTGGCCAGACCTTCTCTTCCTTGCCAGTGAAAGTTTTACTTCCTAGCCCTTTTGTTGTCGCTGTGCTGAGTTGGAGATCGTTGTTGCTGCTGGAGATTGTTGCTTGCTGTTTTTCGGTGTATGCTTTCCTCATTGTCTCATTCCCATTTGGTTTGTACATTCCTACCCTTCCCTATATACCTTTCTACCATTGGTGAGTGTATTGTATGCTAGTTGCTTTTTGTTATCCCTGTTTGTCTTATGTGTTTATATACTAGCATTTCCATCCCAGGCCTCCTGGGGAGGGGGAGTGGACAGCTTGGGGAATTACAGGAGAGCAGTAAGGCTAGTGGCCAAAACCTCCTCACCTTTAGAGGTATCTTTGGGAGCAGGGATAGTTAGCCTCCAAGTCCTAGGGACGGCGCAGGGCCCCTTTCAATATTTTCGTATAGCCACAGCGTGACATTACCACACTTTAATTTCTTTGATTCCAGGTGGAACACAATGAGTCTGAGATCAATTTCTGCTCCAAAAATTCACCCCCCCAAAAAAAGTCAGTCTGAACACACCGTTAATGTTCAAAATTGAAATGAAGATTTTATGTGATATATTTTTTGTGGAAGGGACATTATCAAATACTAAAAATTTTCAGAAGTGTTTATGATAGATTGTGAAAGCTGTGTAGTAATTTATGGGAGCTGTAGGCGAGAGTGCCAGGTCTGTGCAATATTAGGTCGCATGACTGACTGAGCAACTCTACATGACTCACTGTCTGTCAGAGCGTGGAGGTTCAGACAGTGGGTTGGTTTTCATCTTATGGAATATGATGAATATTTTGTACAGACATCCAATGCTAATCCATTCTACCACACCAAGGATCAGCACAACCAGATTTCCAAAGACAATTCACATTTGTGAAGCAAAATGTCTTAAAAATTCACTTTTAAAGGAAATGTGACCTAAAATGACCTATTCTTGAAATCAGTTTTTGTGTTACATGTATTTTTTTCTGCTATTTTTTTCCATATCAAGATTTTTACTAAAAAAACCTAAATTAGTAGTCTTGCAATTTTCATGCTGGCCACTGTTTGTTTTTTAGATTCATACTTCCTGTTCTTTCTAGAAGAGTTTACAGTGGGCTCATTAACATCAGAGGCAGGGTTACAGTGACAGGTAACACCTCTAAACAAAGCTGATAAAAGCTCCACCAATCATCACTTGTAGTGTCACATCCTTGTTTCCACAATGACCTTTACACATGCTCATTAGATGCTCCAATACAAAAGATAGGGTCTGAGTATGTTCATTGCTGCTAATGCACATGTGCATTTACTAAAACATGAAGAAGTTAGATAAAAAAGGCCAATGTGAAATTGGCAAGATTATAATTTTGCATTTTTTAATAAAGATTAGATTCTACAGGTGCCTTTACCTGAATATAGGCTGTCAAGCTCTGCTGATGGACATTATGACCGTATTTGTCCATTGGATAGTAAGAAAACTATATTCCGACCCTGTTTACATGCCAGTTCTTTTGACAGGACTCCTGCTCCAAGTTTCGCTCAAAAAGACTATCCTGTCAGAGGCAAATAAAAAAATACCTCTTTCCTCCAGTAAATCATGGTTCGTGTTTTGGTTTCCGTCTCCTGAATGGACTGGGAGAGTCATATTACCAGCATGGCTTGCTCTATTTACTGTACTTATACTTTTCTGTCTCTGAGGTGTTTATAGAATACTAAATGGTGGCCCAAGTCTAACGCATCGGGTATTCTAGAATATGTATGTATGTATGTATATAGCAGCTACATAGTATATAGCACAGGCCACGTAGTATATAGGAGCCATGTAGTATATAGCAGACACGCAGTATATAACACAGCCCATGTAATATATAGCACAGCCCACGCAGTATATAACACAGCCCACGCAGTATATAACACAGGCCACGCTGTATATAACACAGGCCACGCTGTATATAACACAGGCCACGCAGTATATAACACAGGCCACGCAGTATATAACACAGGCCACGCAGTATATAATACAGCCCACGCGGTATATAACAGTGGCCACGCAGTATATAACACAGCCCACGCAGTATATAACACAGCCCACGCAGTATATAACACAGCTCACGCAGTATATAACACAGGCCACGCAGTATATAACACTGGCCATGTAGTATATAGCAGCCACGCAGTATATAACACAGCCCACATAGTATATAGCAGTGTGGGCACCATATCCCTGTTAAAAAAAATAATTAAAATAAAAAATAGTTATATACTCACCCGCCGGCATCCAACGAAGCTGTCCCGATACGCGCGCGGATGCCGCCAGCTAAGTCATCTGGGTAATTTCGCAATGCATGTCTGGGAACGGAAGCTGGCGGCAGCTGTGCACGCATCGGCAGACGACGGAAGGTGAGAATAGCAGGTTTTTTTTTATTATTGTTAACATTAGGTCTTTTTACATAGGCATAGTCAGCATCAATAGTAAAAAGTTGGTCACGCATGGTTAATAGCAGCGTTAACGGAGTGCGTTACCCTCTGCATACCGCGGTCCGTTAACGCTGCCATTAACCCTGTGTCAGCGCTGACTGGAGGGGAGTATGGAGCGGGCGCCGGGCACTGACTAGACGGAAGTAGGGAGGGACTAATTCTCGGCCGGGCTGTGCCCGTCGCCTGCCGGCCGCAACCAATCAGCGACGTGGGATTTCCGTTACAGACAGACAGATGGAAGTAGCTCTTAGACAATCATATATATAGATAAATATAGCTTTATAATCTTTTTTATAACCAAATTGTACTGCTGGGGGTGGGCTTTGGGCAGAGTCAGTCTCCTTCCCCCTCTGGCAGCCGACAGTTTAATGTCTTCTTACTTCCCCTCCAGAATCCATGGTAAAGCAGTTATATACTTGTGACATCTAAATTAATGAAGGCTGAGTGGACGCGCATAGGCTTCATATCAGCTGTGACTGTGTGCCAATGCAAGATACCAATATAAGTTTGTAGCTGACATGAGACCTAGGGCATTGTCACCTGAGTTGATAGTCAAGGAATTAAGAAAAAACATAGCAAAATACAGTATTATATTTTAGAAGCATGTCCAGACTTATTGCGGTTTTCACTGATGGAAATGGCTTGGCGCTGGCCATTTAGCAATAAAAAATAAATAACAGATATGAAAAATGCAGATGATTAGTTTATAGCAGGTCATTGATCACTGAAATAGATAAGTGGCAACGACCTGCATTTAGCATCAGGTGTCAGTGTCATTACAGTTAGTTTATCTGAGAAAAACAAAGCAAGGGTTTTTCCAGTTTTCTGTAAATATCGCTTACTCATTGTGCAAAGAAAAGTTATGCAACATTCCAATATTCTAGATGCTTCCATTCCCGTCATCATGTTTAAGATCTGTTTACTTTCAGGAAGAGTAACTGAGACACATTTATGGTTGAAGCCCATGAATAAACACAAGACACAAACAGAAAAAGGCCTTAAATCATCCTCTATTCTATACTGAAACCTCAAACTGTGGATGAATGTAGAGAATTTCCATATTTGGTTCCCAGGAAATCATACGGTTTTCCTATCTTGCCTCTTACAAACCAGTTATGAAAGGAGCCTTCTTCAATGACTCTGCTTCCAATAAGACATCAGGAAAACCAAGCCCCGCCCACAAGGAGCCACAGAAACTGCTTTTTATCATGGCTATTCCCAATCTCCATTCTGAAAACCTACATTTTAAAATAAGGGAAGGAGCCTTCCTTCCCTGTTCTGTCTACAAAAAGACAAGAGGAAGTCTAAGCCCTGGCCCCAAGGAGCATCAGAGCCTTTTTCTTATCACTTCTTTGAAGGCTTAGTGTCCACTATTGTGGGCACACGTATGGCTGACATCAGTTAACTGAAGCTGGAGGATTTTATTATTCAATTAAAAATGGATCTGAAGAATAAGGACCATTATAAAATGGTCTTTATAAAAATAAAGATTATTATTATTATTATTATTAGAACAACTTTCGATTTTGCGAGCCATCTCAAATACCTTCTGTAATAAGCTATATTCCCATGTTACTGGGAAGCGTTAATCTCATGTCAATAACCCTGGCAGAATAGAGAAATGATGGAGAAGAGAGATAAGGACATGTTATTAGGAGGCTAAACTCTGTAAACAGATCACACATTATATAACAGGTACAACACTAATAAGTAATGCACCATACAGATGTTAAACAAGAACTACAGAGGAATAAAGGATTAAAAAACCCATCATAAAATATTATTTCTTAGATATAATGCATTGTTTAATAGCTAAGCAAGTCCCCTTCTTTCTTTATACATGGTGGCAAATGAAAATGGAGCTCACTTTGCTGTTGAAAGAAGCTGGTAGCCCAATTCACAAGCAAGGTGTGTGTCGGAAACAAGCCAGAAGTGGGCCTAAAGGGACCCCAAACCTGATATCTGAAGATTGGAGCACTTTGGGTAAGTGAAATATATTAGTAACTAGCATACATTGAAGAAAAAAGCTGGCTTGGCAACTGAAACAAGTGGTCAGCCATTCCCCTTCTAGCATAACACAAATGATGTGCAGACACAAGAAATTCTGTCCTGTGTTGAACACAAGCAAAAAGCGGACGCTGGATCCAGGAGCAGATATATTGAGAACAGGGCACCTTTAAAGGGAACCTGTCAAGTGTCTGCTTTTATTCGCAAGGTTTATTGGTAAAAAATTAACATTGATGATATTTTATGGAAATCCCTGGAGTCCAGTGGGTGGTCCTAATCTAATAGGGATTTACTGTTAATCCATTGTGAGGCAGTGAGGGGAATCATATACGAGGGTCGTTATGTGCCCCCCAGGATGTGCATAGAAACATACTGATCCCGGAGGAGAGCATTGTGATTACAGCCATAGCTGTGCTTACAACTCTGAATAAAATTGTTTGGATTGGGCCAAACAATTTGACCAAGTCAGATTTAGGAAGACCTGACATGGGCTTTTATTTTTGGAGAGATCTGTGGGAAGATAATGGGATGGATCTCTCCCTCCACTTCGGGTCTTTGGTGTTGCCCATGTCTATGATTTCCATTTAAACTTTCAGGTAAGGGTTGGGTGAGTCAGTGTTTGGTTTGCAAGCAGCAGAGCAGGAGGCTCTGTGTATGTCAGGTCTGTGTTAGAGGCCAGAGCCAGGACTAAAGCAAAGCCATTACAGCACTTGTGAGTTATACGGTGGTGCAGCCGCCAATGGCACGGGCTGATACAGACGTTTCGGCTGTGAAGCGGATGATAAAGTTTAGATTTATTTTGTAAGTCAGCAAATAAAGAAATTTAAGTTGAACTTTCTTGGGGCAGTGCCTCATTAAGGCAAGTTCGTGAAAGCTGCTGCCTTACTCCCTATAAGTACAGTTATACAGATAAGCTTATTAGTCATTGAGTAAAGCTTCCATTGTGGATATTAGTACGCTTTCTTTATTTGCTATTTTAGGAGGAACTGCACAGCATTTTCTGGGAAGCATTTTATAAGGTACTAATGAGCATCTAATGTTAACTTCCTACTGGTGTTAATTAGTAGGCAATAAGTATGGCTCCATGGCACTTCATTTATTTGTCAGGGTCATCAGTAAATCAGCTTGTCGGGAGGGAGAAATTTTGGAATTAATGAGTGAATTAGGAAATCTCTGTTTCAAAATAGAAGATAAATGAAGGCAGAGACTTAATTTGAAGCTCCTGGGCCAATAAAGAGGAGTAAGACTCCCATTTGGCATGTGAAATTTATATAACGAGTCTCTTCTTATACAGCTTGGGGGCCATTGGAGCCTGCCAGGCACCAGGATAAGTATGACTGCGACCTCTGTGCTCCCTGTACCCCAAACCAAGACTAGAAAACTAATTAAAAATGACTGTTTGCAATTATGGGATTTTACTGATCAGTAATGATCACTTAAAGGCATGCCCGGATGAAGGGTCTGGGGGTAAGACACGTCTGACGTTCACAGCCCGAGTATGGACTAACCTGAATTCACCGCCTCCTACTGGCTGTTGAGTTTGGGTCAGGAAACCCTGGGTCATTCTGGACATCATGGTCCATATCTAGACTATGAACGACAGAAGTGAGAAATGGGTAGTTAGCTACCAATCATAGGGAGCGAAACTCAAGAGCTAAGGAATGAACAATTTTATCAGAAAGTTACCAGAATACACCACTCCTCCAATAGGGTCAGTTCTGAAAATAGAACAGTTGTATATCATCCGATCTCACCAACTGTTGAAAAATGCCTTAAATCGAGGTGCAGATGCCAACTACCTTGAGCATGCATGTGCTCTCAATTATGGGAGGTGAGTAAGGAGCAGTCAGGAACCTCAAAAGTATTGAGAACCTTGACGTCTAACACACGGAACCCTTCTTTCACCCAATGTTAAGGAGAGTCAGGGCCACCTGTACATGTTAGATGATCCGTCGATTCCAGTGAAATGGCAGTTTTGTGTGACATTCATCTGACGAGTATCGGTGCCTTTATTCTGTTTGCACTCCTTCCTTATTTAATTTTACTATCTTTATATAAATTTTCCAGTGACTTCAAGTGGATATTTGATCTGTCAGAATCTGATGCCGTCCCATTAGTGGGAACAGAACTTGTGTGATTTGAATGAACTTACAAGCCCATACAACTAAAGCCCCCGTCACACTAAGCGAGGTCGCTAGCGAGATCGCTGCTGAGTCACAAGTTTTGTGACGCAACAGCGACCTCAGTAGCGATCTCGCTATGTGTGACACGTAGCAGCGACCAGGCCCCTGCTGCGAGATCGCTGGTCGTGTCGGAATGGCCTGGACCTTTTTTTGATCGTTGAGGTCCCGCTGGGTAGCACACATCGCTGTGTTTGACACCTTACCAACGACCTCGTTGACTACAACGTCACACAGGACGTCCCTCATCGAGGTCTGAATCGTCATAATAGCTGCCATGTGACAGGGTCACAACGACCAACGACATCGTTGTACAGGTCGCTACAGGTCGCCGCATCGCTGCTACGTCGTTGGGAAGATCTCACTGTTTGACATCTCACCAGCGACCACATAGCGACGCAGCAATGATCCCTGACAGGTCGTATCGTTGTCGGGATCGCTTTAGCGTCGCTAAGTGTGACGGGGCCTTAAGATCCGAGCCTTTAGGGAAGAGATTAATAACTTTTGTGAAACATACCAAAGCAAACCTATTAATGGAAATCTGTCAGTAACATCAATGTCCCCCCCAATCACATATATGGGCAAGCAGGCCTTTGAAAGCCAAATCCATCAACACCTTTATATCTTCTAAATATTACTACATTCCCAAGAAGTGAGCAAATAGACGTTAAGTGTTCTGGGCGTGACAGAGCACTTAACGAACCTCTGTCTTCAAGGCCTGTTTCCTCACCCAGCACCAGCAGATTTAGCTTGATTGATTGCTCACTGTCTGATTTCCCTGAGTAGGGAAGAATGGCATTACTGTGGAAGCCATGTCTTGGTGTGGTCAGTACTGCCAGGTGGAAAGGCAACACTGCTAGCTCTGTGAAGTGGGACGATAATCCATTCAGGAAAAGTGTGTTAACAGTGAAGATCCTATGGAGTCATTCTAGTAAAGGTGGGTCTATAATATCTTGGCGGTAGTTTTATACCCACAATCTTGATGTCAGATTGCCTGTAAAAGGAGCTCATGCACAGAGTCGTACAACTTCCCTTCCTTAAAGGGGTTATTCCCATCTTCATAAATGGGTATTGTCAGAAAGTCCTTGCAAATACAAGCAATTTTGCAATTTACTGCTTATTAAAATTTTCATCCGTTCCTGAGATATTAACACTTTTCTTTTATTTACAGCTCGTTGCCTTGGAGACTGGCCACTGCTACTAGAGAGCAATCAGTGCTTACATGCTCTTTTCTATTGAGCTTGTAAACACTGTTTGAAGCTGTTCAGGATCGCTGGAGCGCACTGTTATCTCTAGTGCAATGTTTACAAGGTACACACCAGCAGTGGTCGGTCTCCTGGGCAACAAGCAGTAATCAAAAGAAAAGTGTTACTATCTCAAGAACGGCAGCAAATTTTTTGAAGCAGGAAATGACAAAAGTGCTTGCTTTTGCGAGGTGTATCCAGCAATAGCTATCTCTGAAGATGGAATTAATGCACTTATGTATGCCTCCGGTTTCATACATGGTAAAATCATGACACACGTGTCTTGTGTACAAAGACATTGCTTCTAGGAAAAGATTATCTCATTCTATGCAGTGTCTGTGCAACTGCACATGAAGGTCATGTGTCTCCTATCACTTTTTAGCCCAGGGCGTTTTGCAATGCTACTGATTGATTTTAACTCCTGAGTCACATCTGCATGCCAGAACAATGCATTCAGTTGTATGCAATCTTGTGGACGGCAACAGTCATTCAACACATTAAAGGGTTACTCTCATCACAGCCTGTCATGGCCAAGAAGCGGCCCAGTGTGGCTGAACTAAGTCCTTTCTGTGACTTCTTTAGATATAAATGGAGTTACAGAAGCACTGAGCACTGATGCCCAGGGAGCGATACCCTTTTCATATATTTCTTCTGCAATATTACTAATGTATTTTTGGTAATTTTTAATGTATAGAGTGAAATCTGCAGCAAAACTTGTGACAAATCCATGTACAAATCGGATACTGCCACTGATCTGCTGCTGATTTTTCTCCTGATTTATTTACAGATGCTTAATTGCACGCAGTTTTTCTTTGAATTGCTTTGGTTTTGCTGAGTTTTTGAACGGAAACTGAGCATAAACTCAAAGGTTTTGCGGAGTTTTTGGAGAGTTTCCACACAGTTTACACTCAGTGGTAGTGATGAGTGAACGTGCTGGCATAAGGTGTTATCCGGGCATGCTCGGGTGCTAACCAAGTGATTTTGACGTGCTCGAAATATATGTTTGAGTCCTCACGCCTGCAAGTCTCAAGGCAGTT
This sequence comes from Ranitomeya variabilis, assembly GCF_051348905.1. Lineage (NCBI taxonomy): Eukaryota > Metazoa > Chordata > Amphibia > Anura > Dendrobatidae > Ranitomeya > Ranitomeya variabilis. The sequence continues at coordinate 615,417,522 of NC_135232.1, forward strand.
CGACAGCAACAACACATGCAGGGATTGCCTGACAAACATATATTTCCAGCACGTCAAAATCACTCGGTTAGCACCCGAGCATGCCCGGATAACACCTTATCCCAGCACGTTCACTCATCACTACTAGGGTTGAGCGACCTTTAGTTTTTTAGGGTCGAGTCGGGTTTTGTGAAACCCGACTGTCTTAAAAGTCGAGTCGAGTGAAATCGGCCGACCACCGTGAAAAGTCGGGTTTCGGCCGAAACACGAAACCCAATGAAGGAATTTTATTTTTTTGATTCTCTCTCTCTCTCTCTCTCTCTCTCTCTCTCTCTCCCTCCCTCTCTCTCTCTCTCCCTCTCCCCTCTGTCCCAGCACAGAAAATTTCGTATTGCACATTCCAACTCACTGCTGCGCACAAGCGATAACATGACAATAGACGTTCACTCCCCTAAGACCTATGTCATCACTCTGCCCACGCTCATTCATTGGCTGAAAAAATGGCGCTAAACGCGTCATACGAAACACGACTTTGGCGCCAAGATCGCGTACCGCATGGCCGACCCCGCACAGGGATCGGGTCGGGTTTCATGAGACGCCGACTTTGCCTAAAGTCGGCGACTTATGAAAATGAACGATCCGTTTCGCTCAACCCTAATCACTACTCAGTGGCTACGTGCACATGAATTTTTTTTGGGAGCAAAAACTGAGAGGAAGCTCTCCAAAGCCTCCTTTATATGCACACAGTTCAGGTGGTTTCCACAGGGGAAAAAGTCACCATGTGCACATAGCCATGTGAAAACTCTAAGGCTATGCGCACACGTTGCGGATTTTTCTGCGGATTTGACCCTGCGGATCCGCAGCAGTTTTCCATGAGTTTACAGTACCATGTAATCCTATGGAAAACAAAATCCGTAGTGCACATGCAGCGCCCCAGAGTCCTGGTCGTTGCAGTGCTGTGGCTTCGCCGCTAAGCGGAGCCATGGTACGTTCGATGGCACCGAAGGAGTTCCTCCAATCAGGTATCACAGACACCAATATGTTTCACAGCTGGGCCTCCGGGGGGAGCTAAGGGTGCTATTCATTAGGCCACTCCCCACCATAGTGGGTAAACTGGGGGTCAGGCAGGAAGTTAGACAGAACGCTGACGGGATTGAACGGAGCAACACCCTGTGGCAGGGGGTGTTGTGAAGGGAGAGACTGTAGGGTCTCTGCCAGGGGTGGGATCCTGGCAGAGGCTTGGCATTGAAAGAACGTAACGGGTCCGCGCAGGCTCCTGGAAGCGGCGGGACTCAAGAAAGGACTAGAAGCGAGATAGATTGTGCTGAGTGAGAAACGAGATCAAGCAGAAGGAGAATACCAGCAGGGGTTTTGTTGAAAGAGGCAGCACCCTGCTGAGGCGCAATACCGGTGGCCGGAACGCCGAGGGAGTGGATTAGAATACAGCTTCAAGCCATACTCCAAACAGCGGCAGGACAGTCGGTCTCAGGCGGGCTGTCTACCACATATCACCTATGAAGTCTTGGGGGGCAATTGCGGGAGAGGGGCGACTCTAGGGTCCCGGAAGAACTCCAGGCCTACCTGACAAACGGGTGCCATTCCAACCTGAATACAGGGAAGGGGTGGATTACAGAGGAACATCAAATCGAGTTGTGAGGGAACTTAAGAAACAGACACAACCGTTGTGGGGTTACTTTCCGTGAGCACAGCAGGGAAGGACTACAACACATAGCGCTAGAAGGAAGGCACAGATTTCCACCTGAGAGGAGAACTCTGGAGGTGCCATTGGACCGGCCGGACTTGCGTAGCCTGGTGAACCGTGTTCTGGACTGAGGACTCAGAGATCTCCAGTAAAGAGGTAAAGAGACTGCAACCTGGTGTCCTCGTTATTTACCGCGACTTACACCCCACAACCGCACCGCTCCATCGCTACCATTACTACCACCTATTACACCGGACGTCCCCCACTGACGGACAGGGCCACGGACCGGGTCTAGCCACCGTGACAACCCCGAGACTGAGAACTAGAGGCCCGGCTCCGGGTACCCCTCGGCCCTGCGGCGGTGTGGGGGCGCGCCGCAGACTTGGCGTCACGAACAGGATCTACTTAAGCCTGAAGAATCAGGTCATGTGTGCCTAGAGACTGTGATTTGTTGTGCTTGGACTGTACTTTATTACAAAGACTGTGCTGCGCCAGTTGCCGCCAAAATCCGCCGCCATTGCAGCGCTGAGGAAAGCGCAGGAAGAGAAGAGGGGCGTGGAGTGGGCGTAGACGGGCTGGAGAGCGCGAAGAATAATGGCCGCCCAGTCTAAGTATTTTTGTGTCCTGAGGACGTGCCCGTCAACTGCCGAGGTCCGCCTCCTGATTCTGGCCGGAGGGTGGAGACCATGGGGACGGGGCCGCCCACGGAAGAGACCGCGGGAAGACGACGCGGAAGAGGAGAAAAAGATGGCGACATTCAGAGTACCACGCGGAGCTGACCCGGCTCAGCCTGAGGATACGCAGCCTGAGGTAGCCTCAGGGGCGCCCACATTGCGGGGTTCGGCCTTGGCAGGGCCACCGATGGGACGACCCCCTCCGCCGATGTCCGCGGAGTGTGCGGCTGCAGCCGAGACCCGACAGCTGGCACGCCGCCTAAAGAATGACACCCGTGTGCTAGCTCGGATGGGGCAGCCAACAGAAATCCGCCTGTCCCCAGTGTCCCCTGCTCCTTCCCACCTGGCCGCGTCCGAAGATACACCACCGACGCCGGACTTGAAAATAATTCCGGATGCGGAACACTTCCGGCGTCTGATGGCAGCCTGGCGGAGCCGGCCCCAGCCCGCCGAGCAGATTGACCTGGTAAGCCCCCCAGAGATCCCACCGTTGCACTGGGGTGTAGTGGTGGCCTTCAATCCCCAGTCTGGACGGGGAATAATCCAGGAGATTGGGGAGCCACTACAGGTCCGTGTGGATCGGATAGAGGTGAAACCAAGCAGCGGGAGGTTCGATTGCAACTTAGAGCCAGGTGATGCTGTCACCTACACGCGGTGGAGGAGGGCCGCGGGTGAGACGGGCTGGATAGCCCGAGGCGTGCAGCGATGCGTTGCCCTCCAGGCTGCTGCAGGGGCACCGGAAGACGATACTCCGGCGAGGAAAGCTGCAGAGCCCGGTCCCGCGGAACCATCAGAAGCTCGACCTCACCGTGCCCCGGGGGAACGTGTACGGTTGCCGACAACGAGGATCTCCCAGCGGGGGATTCTGGCACTGCTGGGACCGGTACGACGCCCTGGCTCACCAGAACGATCTGTTGGTTTGGTGAGGCCGGAGAGAAGACCCCCGGCCACATCTCAACGGTAAAGTAATATTACTGCTAAATGTACATAGTTACTGTTCTTCCAAGTTGCTGCTAGACCCGTTCAGGGTTAAAGGTGACCCCTTTGTTGACCCGGGGTCACTGTTGTTTTCCTGAAGTTTATACAAGTTTTAAAGTTACACAAACTGCAGAAATCATGGACTGTGCATGATTCAAACTTCTTTTTTGTAAATAGTTTGCACCTTCTTAAAGGTGCTCCCTACTGGTTTTAGCCAAAGACACTTTGCGAAGATATTTGCCCTATTGGTTTGAGCCAAAGACACTTTGTGAAGATACCTTTCCTACCGGTTCTAGTTAAAGACACTTTGCGAAGATACCATACCGGAACCTTTGCGTGGGCTGGTAGGCTGAGAAGACGAGCTACCTCAGAAAGACTTGGTCCCCTCTTAAAGGGGATGTGTGAAATTGAACTTGAGAAAGATACTGTTGCAGAACAGTAATGTGATAATGAAGCTTGAAAAAGAAATGTAACTGTTTTACATGCTAAGTTATATGTGTTGAATTTGTTGAAATGTGAAATCTAAATAATGTTTTGCAGAAAGAAAAGATGCAGAGAGCCCGTAGGGGTAGAGATAGAGATCTGCATGGCTGAAAGTAAGGAAGTAATGATGAAGGTGAGGATAGAAGGTCAACCCCGCGTCCCCATAGAAAGTTACTTTGTTACTAAGGACAGAAGGCGAACCCGTAGGGGTTAGAGAGTGAGTCCTTAAAGGAGCCGAGTAGAGCGGGCTCAGAGTTCTTTAAACGAAAGGAATGTTATGTCTATACTATGTATAGTAGCGAAAGGCAGTAGGCCCTGGCTGAACGGGGCGGTCCTGTAAAAGAAAGGAGAGGCAGTAGGTCTGGTGCCATAGGGACAGGCGGTCCTGCAGGTTCAAAGTAGGAGAATGTGAAGTTACCTTACCCTGTAATGTGATTATAGGAAGGCCTTTGGTAAACTAAGAGTGTATGTTTCTTAAAGGCAATGTTAATTTATTGTTCCAGAATTTGCACTAAGTAGAATACCCGGTTGGGTAACAGGAGTTATGCATAGCCTGTAATTTATAATGTTGACCATGTTTGTAACGTTAAAAGTGTCCTCACCTCCCATAAAGGGAAGCCTGTTCAAGTATACTTATCGTTTTGCACTCAACAAAATTGTATGTCTTTTTGCTAATCTGTATTGTTGTTTTTCTTCCCAGTCCCGGAGTACTGTGTTTAACCAGGGGGGAGTGCAGCGCCCCAGAGTCCTGGTCGTTGCAGTGCTGTGGCTTCGCCGCTAAGGGGAGCCATGGTACGTTCGATGGCACCGAAGGAGTTCCTCCAATCAGGTATCACAGACACCAATATGTTTCACAGCTGGGCCTCCGGGGGGAGCTAAGGGTGCTATTCATTAGGCCACTCCCCACCATAGTGGGTAAACTGGGGGTCAGGCAGGAAGTTAGACAGAACGCTGACGGGATTGAACGGAGCAACACCCTGTGGCAGGGGGTGTTGTGAAGGGAGAGACTGTAGGGTCTCTGCCAGGGGTGGGATCCTGGCAGAGGCTTGGCATTGAAAGAACGTAACGGGTCCGCGCAGGCTCCTGGAAGCGGCGGGACTCAAGAAAGGACTAGAAGCGAGATAGATTGTGCTGAGTGAGAAACGAGATCAAGCAGAAGGAGAATACCAGCAGGGGTTTTGTTGAAAGAGGCAGCACCCTGCTGAGGCGCAATACCGGTGGCCGGAACGCCGAGGGAGTGGATTAGAATACAGCTTCAAGCCATACTCCAAACAGCGGCAGGACAGTCGGTCTCAGGCGGGCTGTCTACCACATATCACCTATGAAGTCTTGGGGGGCAATTGCGGGAGAGGGGCGACTCTAGGGTCCCGGAAGAACTCCAGGCCTACCTGACAAACGGGTGCCATTCCAACCTGAATACAGGGAAGGGGTGGATTACAGAGGAACATCAAATCGAGTTGTGAGGGAACTTAAGAAACAGACACAACCGTTGTGGGGTTACTTTCCGTGAGCACAGCAGGGAAGGACTACAACACATAGCGCTAGAAGGAAGGCACAGATTTCCACCTGAGAGGAGAACTCTGGAGGTGCCATTGGACCGGCCGGACTTGCGTAGCCTGGTGAACCGTGTTCTGGACTGAGGACTCAGAGATCTCCAGTAAAGAGGTAAAGAGACTGCAACCTGGTGTCCTCGTTATTTACCGCGACTTACACCCCACAACCGCACCGCTCCATCGCTACCATTACTACCACCTATTACACCGGACGTCCCCCACTGACGGACAGGGCCACGGACCGGGTCTAGCCACCGTGACAACCCCGAGACTGAGAACTAGAGGCCCGGCTCCGGGTACCCCTCGGCCCTGCGGCGGTGTGGGGGCGCGCCGCACACATACTGCGAAAAATACCACGCTGAAACGCTGCATTGTTTATTCCGCAGCATGTCAATTCTTTGTGTGGATTCCGCAGTGGTTTACTCCTGATACACAATAGGAATCAACAGGTGTAAAACCACAGGTGGAATCCGCATAAAAACCGCGGTGATTCCGCGGTAAATCCGTAGTGCGTAGTCCGTAGAAAAATCCACACACCAATCCGCAACGTGGGCACATACCCTCAATCCGCTTCTAAATCTCAAAAACTTTGAGTGGTCAATTCCTGTTCTGAAAACCCAGCAAAAAGCCTATGTGTGCACATACCCAAATGTGTAAGGCCTCCTTCACATGTCCATGTTTGCAGTACTTGTGGTATCCGTTTTCTTCACGGATGACACAAGTACCCATTATAATATATTGTGCTATGTCCGTTTTTTTGCAGCAGCATGGATGACAAGAGCCAATACAAGTCCATGGGTCCCTAAAAAAACATGTACAGCACATGTTTAGCATTGCAAAGTATAGGAGTAGGTTAGTAATTTACCGTAATTCTTTCTTTATCCATATTGGAAAAACACAGATGAAACACTGATGACACACTGATCCCAAACACTGATGACACACTGATCCAAAGCACTGATGACACACTGATCCAAAGCACTGATGACACACTGATCCCAAACACTGATGACACACTGATCCCAAACACTGATGACACACTGATCCCAAGCACTGATGACACACTGATCCCAAACACTGATGACACACTGATCCCAAACACTGATGACACACTGATCCCAAACACTGATGACACACTGATCCCAAACACTGATGACACACTGATCCCAAGCACTGATGACACACTGATCCCAAGCACTGATGACACACTGATCCCAAACACTGATGACACACTGATCCCAAACACTGATGACACACTGATCCCAAACACTGATGACACACTGATCCCAAACACTGATGACACACTGATCCCAAGCACTGATGACACACTGATCCCAAGCACTGATGACACACTGATCCCAAACACTGATGACACACTGATCCCAAACACTGATGACACACTGATCCCAAACACTGATGACACATTGATCCAAAGCACTGATGACACACTGATCCCAAACACTGATGACACACTGATCCCAAACACTGATGACACACTGATCCCAAAATCTGATGACACACTGATCCCAAACACTGGATGACACACTGATCCCAAACACTGATGACACACTGATCCCAAGCACTGATGACACACTGATCCCAAACACTGATGACACACTGATCCAAAGCACTGATGACACACTGATCCAAAGCACTGATGACACACTGATCCAAAGCACTGATGACACACTGATCCCAAACACTGATGACACACTGATCCAAAGCACTGATGACACACTGATCCAAAGCACTGATGACACACTGATCCCAAACATTGATGACACACTGATCCCAAACACTGATGACACACTGATCCAAAGCACTGATGACACACTGATCCAAAGCACTGATGACACACTGATCCAAAGCACTGATGACACACTGATCCAAAGCACTGATGACACACTGATCCCAAACACTGATGACACACTGATCCAAAGCACTGATGACACACTGATCCCAAACACTGATGACACACTGATCCCAAACACTGATGACACACTGATCCAAAGCACTGATGACACACTGATCCAAAGCACTGATGACACACTGATCCCAAACACTGATGACACACTGATCCCAAACACTGATGACACACTGATCCAAAGCACCGATGACACACTGATCCAAAGCACTGATGACACACTGATCCCAAACACTGATGACACATTGATCCCAAACAGTGATGACACACTGATCCCAAACAGTGATGACACACTGATCCCAAACACTGATGACACACTGATCCAAAGCACTGATGACACACTGATCCAAAGCACTGATGACACACTGATCCAAAGCACTGATGACACACTGATCCCAAACACTGATGACACACTGATCCCAAACACTGATGACACACTGATCCCAAACACTGATGACACACTGATCCAAAGCACTGATGACACACTGATCCCAAACACTGATGACACACTGATCCCAAACGCTGATGACACACTGATCCCAAACACTGGATGACACACTGATCCCAAACACTGGATGACACACTGATCCCAAACACTGATGACACACTGATCCCAAACTCTGATGACGACGTACTGTTTTATATGGATGTGTGTATGGGGGCTTAGCTACGAACTAAGGCCAGTCTCACACGTCCAGATAATTCCGGTACCGGAAAAAAACGGTACCGGAATTATCCGTGTCCGTGTGCCCCTGCATTTCTGTGGCACATCAGTGTGGCACACGTGTGCCCACTGGGTACCACACGCACCGTGCAGGAGACAGCGCTAAAGTTTAGCGCTGTCCCCTGCATCGTGCTGAAGCCGTGATTCATATCTTCTGTGCAGCAGCGTTTGCTGTAAAGAAGATATGAATAATCCATTTTTTTAGTGGTATTTCGTGTTTAAAATAAAGCTCCATGTCCCCACTCCCTATGGGAGGTGGAGCCGCATATTCATGACTGTAATCGGCGGCCCCACGTGACCGCATACAGTAGAAGGTGCGGCCAGGACAGGAAGCAGCGACAGCCAACGAGGGAGCCGGGTGAGTATTTTCAGAACAGCGGGGGTGGGGCGCACAGGGGGTGGGGACATGGAGCTTTATTTTAAACACGAAATACCACTAAAAAAATGGATTATTCATATCTTCTCTACAGCAAACGCTGCTGCACAGAAGATATGAATTGCGGCTTCAGCACCATGTGGGGGGACAGCGCTTACTGGAGCGCTGTCTCCTGCACGGCACACGGAGAACGTCCGTGTGCGGTACGTGTTTTACACGGACCCATTGACTTTAATGGGTCCGTGTAATACGTGCGCTCCCTCGAACACTGACATGTCTCCGTGTTTGGCACACGGAGACACGGTCCGCAAAAAATCAATGAGATGAGATGCATTGATTTTAATGTGTCTACGTGTGTCAGTGGCTCCGGTACGTGAGGAAACTGTCACCTCACGCACCGGAGCCACTGACGTGTGAAACCGGCTTAAGGCAGTTTTACCTTTTCTGACACTGGGTTCTGTGCTGCGACTAAACAGCATAGTTTGAATAAATCCTACAGAAATATTCAGATACAGCAACTTTGCTGGGGCAGCAAACAAGACACAATAGTATATGTGGTTTTACCATGGATTGCCCAGTGTTGTGCTAATGAGAGTCACTGCCATAAAGCCACGTATGGTTTTTCCAGCAAACTTCTGTCAAGTGTTGTAGCCGCACAATGTAAACAGACCCATACTTAACATGGCCATACAACTTAGATAACTGTTGGCCAAAAACTCATTCGGTCAACTGCAATCTTTCCCACGCACATGCTCAGCTCGGCTGAGAGTCTATGTGTGTTCTATGGTAGGCCGCTGCCGGAATCATCCGGTAGCAGCTCATCAACCTGCAAGAGAAAAAGGAACAGGAGAATTAAATCAAAGCCAATTCTTATCTCCTCTGGAAGATTCAGGAGGCCGTCATAAATCTTCCTGAAAACAGCTGGTTCACTATGTTGGCCTTCATACCCGCCAGTGGAGTTGGTGTGCAATGACCCTTTCTAGTGGCCATGTCGGTGGTCTCTGGAGGGCAGCCCCGAGAACTGCCTCATAACTTTGATATGGGGGCCTGGTATGACGCCACCATTGTGGCGAGACTTATAAGTGGTGCCACGCCAGGCCTGCTAATAAAAAGAGGAGCCATGGATGCCACCAGGTAAGAGCCGATTCTCGTGGCTCCAGTCCAGTGGCCACTGCTCCTGCGAATAAGTTGGCACTAACTTTACTCACGAGCACTACAAAAAGTCTCTTGCCTTGGATTTTGAAGTGGATGCCTTCATTGTCTACATCCAGCAAATGTGAACTTGTCCCAGTCATATGCCTCTCCCGTAGGTGCATGGTTCGTTACAGAACACTAATCAGATCTCTCTACCACATGCACTGGCCAGATACACTATCCTTGTGAGGAAACAGTAAGGCTGTGTTCACATGTAGCGTAAATGTTGCGCTATTTCTTTTTCTGCTGCTTATTATCTGCATGTTTTCTGCAATAAAAATCTTCCGTGATTATTGCTCCTTTGCTTTGTTTTTAGATGTGTTTACCCCTTTAATTCATGTGCCTTTGAAGCAGTGTTTTTTTTATAGTATAGAAAACTTCTGATTTTGCACTAAGAACGCACACATTTTTTTCAGGCTGCCCACAAAAGACAATAGAGAAAAAAAAAAGCACCAAAATTGCACACTCCAGGAGTTTTTGTGAAACCACATCCCTTTTGTTTGGATTGTTAAATGCAATATATTGTGTAAAAAGAATACAGCTGGAAAAAAAATTCTGAATTTACACTACGTGTGTACACGACGTGAAAGTTCCCACACAATAACCAGAAGCGGAGATCTTAAAAAACAGCAAGAAATTGCTAAACCTGGGGCAGATTTATCACAACTGTCTGTTACCCATAGCAACCAATCACTGTGTAGCTTTCATTTTATAAAGAGGTGTTTAAAAATAAAAGCTATGCTGTGATTGGTTGCTATGGGCAACAAGAATGTTTTCTTCTTTTACACTTTTTTGATAACCATGGCCGAATAGTAAAAAGTTGCAGAAATATTTATTAGACAGTAAATATGCTTTAGTCTCTAAATCTGGAGTGTCCTTTAATGTATTTCAGATGTGAATCCATCTTGTTTTTTTTGCCTTCCATGATTTCTCTAACGTCATTATTTTAGCTACTTCCTACTTTCATTTTGGTGACGTCCCCCACCCCCATGTATTTTCTTTGTTATTTACTTCTCTAAGTTGTGACCGCGATGCAAGTCCAAGCAATGTTGTGAAAGTAGTACTCTATGTTGTGCTGCATTGCATTGTGGGAGTTAACATGTCAGCCCGGCGCTGCTGAGTCATGTTTGGAGGCTGAAAGCAGAACACGCTTGTGAGAGCAGCTGATCACTAACAAAAACATCAGCATTGAAGCCTCCTCCATACTTCCCTTCATTGTTTCTTTCTTATTTGCAAAAATAAGTCCCATGTCCCGGAGTCTCCAGTAAAGAAGAGTACATATTTCATCAAAAACATCTAATTTCGGAAGTCTAATTGAGAAATTTCCTATTTTAAAAGTTCATGGAGAACCAAACATTGCGTGCAGCGCCACCACAGGTGAAATGAAGCATTACAGAGTTCTTAATGAGGTGCTACTCAAACAACCTGAGTCCTTCAGAGTCAGGTTGGATTCACACATTTATGTGTCACAGTCCGACTAAGCAGACCAGCCACAAGGAGAACCAAAACTCAACTGTCTCATAAGCATATACAGTATGAGGCTGTCAAATTCGGGTCAGAAGACCAGTGGCCAGCTGATGAATCACGGACTGTACTCGGACCATGACACATGAATGTGTGAATCTGACATTTATGACTCCAGTACTGACCATAATGTCTGGATCTGCCAGAAGTCTCCATACCTGAACTCAACAGCCTCATATATGAGTAAGGGGCCGTTGACTTTTGGTCAGGAGACTCGCAAGGGGTCTGTACTTGGACAGTGAATGTTGAACATGTGAAACCGGCCTCAGTTCCAGATGAGGCTGGATTCACACATCCATAAGGGCCTGCTGTGGATCTGCTGACCCAAATGTAACAGTCTTATAAATGCCTTGAGGCAGTTGATATCGGGTCAGGAACCCCTCAGCCAATCTGGGAACCACAGACCGTGATACACATATGTATGAACACAGCCTAAAGTTGATTTCACACTTCTGACATTCACAGTCTGAGCACGGACAATGATTTCTGGACCAGCCATGGGTTTACATACCAGAACTCAACAGCCTCATGTATGTCTATGAGGCTCTTGAGTTTTTGTCATGAGACCCACGGGGAATCTGTACTTGGAAAGCGAATGTCAAACACGTGAAAGCGGCCTTAGAGAGTTTTTGTAGAAGTTCTCCACTTCAGATAAGAACAGATTAACACATCTGAGTTTCACAGTACAAGTACGGACCAGCTGTGGGTCTGCAGACCCAAACTTGACAGCTTCATATATACCTATAAAACTGTCAGTGACAGGTTACGACGAGTCCCTCTGCTGACCCATGCATCGCTTTTCATACTCTCATGATGAAACACAAATGTGTGAATCAGACCTAAAGTTACTCATACATCTTAGCTGTCGGCAGACTAAGCATCCAGCCAACTCTCCCATACACATGACTCAGTGGGATAAGCTGGTGGTAGATGCCACTGGCGGTGGCTTTTCTCAAAGGGAGAACAAAATAACTGGATGCTTGGATACATACTGCCGATCCTTCTCATGTCATATCTTTCCCAATGTATGTGGAGGGTTCAGACAACTGTAATCTAATTTGTATGGAGCCTTAAGAGATAAGATGGACTGATTTCTATTTATTAAGAATTCTCTCATAGGGTCTTTAAAATTAAAAGAAACTGACATGAGAAATGCAGGGTTAAAAGCTATCGACCTATCATGATGTGTACTCAACTCTTTCTGCACACCAGAGGAGAACTGAGAATGTCATAAGATGTGAATACTGACATCATCATTGCCAGTGTGATGACATCACTTAGAAGATTTGCTAAAATAACTTTCTATCTGTCAAACAACCTCTAGTAAGCCAACATCTTTACCTTGGGTTTACCATCACGTTAAGGCAGATCAGAAAACATAAAGTTACTGATTAGTGAGTGACTGTCACTTTTACTTGCTAATCTAGAAACATTTTAATAACGACAAAAAGAATTCGGCAAAGATGACAAAGAGGTTTTACCTGTCTGCACTGATAGGAAATTTGTGAAACTGACTTCTTAAAAGAGGTTCTTTCACCAGGACCTCCTCCATTTACCACTGCTCCATTGATTCCGGAACAGTTTTTCTTTTTCTTCTGTGTCCCACCGTTCCAAAGTTCGGCCCCCCTGTAATTTAGATGCAAAATTTCCCTTCAACCAACTGGGAGTGTATCACAAAACTTCCCTGTGGGTGCGGCTGTGTTTTGATTGTCCAGCCTCAGAGAAGAAAAGGAAAGCAAACGCCCACAGGGAAGTTTTGTATTATCGGCCCAGTTGGTTGAAGAGAAAATTGGCATCTTGGGATATAATTTTATAACGGAGGGGCACAGAAGAAAAACGGTTCCAGAATCAGTGGAACAGTGGCAATTGGAGGAGGTACTCCATTTAAATAAAACATCTAGTAAAAGGGTCTTCTTTATGTTTCTATTCACAACCTTGTCAACATAACTTGAGTCGTAGATTTAGTGGTGGTCCAACAGCTTCTAACCCTAAATCGGTAGACTCAAAACTCTTCCCAAGTCAATAGAGAGATCTGTGGCATAATTTGAAGGCTACAAGTTCTTAGGTTGATGGGTCACAGAAGAAGAATGAGTGGGTTTGTTCTTTCTAGCTATTCTGGAGGTTCTCAGTGACTGGACCCATACAATTTTTAAGTATGTCCCATGCCATGTAAGGAACAAAGTCTGAACAAAGGAGCATATGCCACATACATTACAGCTACAGGTTTATTGGTAGCACTGGTAACTTTCTATGTTCCCTGCTACATTACTGTCTGTACTGGTTGATCGTATAATCCCCGTTCACCGCCTGCATTTAGTGCACGGCAAATCATCACAATCAGCTGCTATGAGATCAAAACCAGATGTGCGGTTAACAGCTGCCTGGTGTAGAGTAGATACAGCTGATTTGAGCCTGACATCTGCTGCTTGTTTTTCCTTGGCAGTGGGTCACTTCTGCTGGCATTACTTACCCATATGTGTGCACATAGCAGAACTGGCACGGTGAAAGATCAAAATCCACCAATATGTTTACTGGTCAACAATCAGTAGAAAATTTCACAAAGCACTACAAAATATCTCATAATTAATGTCACGATTGTATGATTGCTTACAATCATTCCTGTCTTAAGACTTGCTCTTTTTTTTCTGAAGACCAACTTGACCTGCTTGCTTATACTGGGCAGCTGTTACCTTTCTATTCACATTACCCATTGTAAGGAACCATTTCTACAATACCGAGGTGGAAAGGAGTAAATTAAGTATGTATTAGGATTAATTACATCACCTAATAAAAGATCCTTAACTATTGGATGTGCTGACGGTTGAAAAATTGTCAACCCATCATGATAGGTATAAGAAATCCTTTCTGATCTGTAGAGGCAGAGAAAACCAAGAAAGTCCTGGGATGTAATTAATGACATCATCATTACAAGTGTGAGGACATCACTCAACATGAGATTCCTAGCTGCTGGTCATGCTGAGGGTTAAAAACTGTAAACCGATCCTGATAGGTACAACAAACACTTTTTGTGTCCCAAGGTAGGAGAGGACTAAGATAGTCCTGGGATGTGATTAATGACACTGTGATTTGCAGTGTAAGACATCAACAAGTAAGAGATCCTGAGTTGTTGGATGGGCTGATGGTCAAAACCAGTCAACCCATCAGGATAGATGTAGCATACCCTATCTACACCTTTCAGGTGGAGAAAACTGGGAATACATTGAGATGCCAATAATGATACCATCACCTAATAAGAAATGAAATTGTTGGGTGAACTGAGAAAAAGAAGTTAACTTCTATTAAAACTCTCTTGAAGTTTCACTGTCCAATCACCCAACCACTCTACTCGGTAAGAATAATAATGAAAGTCACACAATAAGTCAACAGCTTTCCAGAAAGTTATTTTATCAAACAAACCCCCTCTCTACAAAGTTTCGTTATTGGTAAACTGTGCCAAGTCCAATTATGCATGAACCGCCTGGTGATAGCCTTCCAAGACCCTATAAATCACAGTAAGTCAACACAACCGTTTAAAGTACAGAAAAAGCAGGTATAGGATGAGGTTCACAAAATGCTTAGCACTTGTGACAACACCATCAGCCCCACTATCACAATTGTGTTGTCACAAAGACCATTGCTCCAAGTACACTGATTTTACAAGGACCCTTTTCCCACCACTGAAGAGTTTACAAAAACTACCAGCTGCCCTGGTTCCAGAACTAACACAGTATAAAGCCCCCTCCCCACAATTCCTAATCAGGTGTAAAGCAGAAAGCTTGCACAGAGTACTCACTCCTGAGAGTCTCCCTCCTGGTAGCTGAGAATTGTGTTCATTAAAGTGCATGTAAGTGCACAGAGCTGTGTCTGCTGCCGGGGAGGGACAGGCTGTGATTGGCAGGAGGAGCAGTCACTTCTACATCAACACATCTCCCCCACTGTGTCCTGGATACTCGCCGCCTTCCCTCCAGTCATTGTGTCCTGTACATTGTGTATGTAACCAGCCTTATCCAATAACAATGTGGTTTACAGTCATTATGTCCTACCCACTGCCTTCTCTGTCCCAGTAATATGAGGATACTTTCCTCCTGCTCTATGTCTCACATACAGCACCCTCCTTCAGTGACTGCTGCGTTAAATATTGTTTATATGGTCACGTTCCTATTCATGTTCTTTCGGATGTAACCGAGCTGATTTGTAACTCTTAGGAGTGGCATACTCACATAATGTAGTAGATTTACCAAAAGTTCTAATACATTGTGATACCAGATAGCATTGCACACAGCTGACGTTCCTATCGGTCAAATCAAAGCGGGCTTCCAAGGGCAAGCTTCTTGATTTTCCACCTTTAAACCGAAGACAGAGATCTGGACCTGGGGGCCGCCTGAGTTGCGTCTATTGAGTAGATGCTGAACGATGGAGTCAGAGGAAGGGATTAAGGGTTTGTATGAAGATTGTAAGATATCCATGATCTATAAGATGGGGAATAACATCCTGAATCCTGGTGGTCTGACTGCTGGGTTCCCCACTGATACAGAGAACAAAACAGGACACAGTATCAATCCCAAAGTAGCAATTGGTTAGTATACAAAAACATGCAATAGCTGGCACAAGTGAAAAGACACAGAGATTAAATAGAGCCCCAAGAGCGATTATTGGCCACAAGTGGTTGGCCGGTCAGCTAAACCACCTGATCAGTCCATTAATGGCACTGACACAACCTAGAACGTCTGTCAGCACTACTGATGGGAATGAAGAAGTGCTGCCTGATGGAGAGTGTTGCTATGAATGCTGTGGGTTTACAAATAAAGTAGCAAAAAGTCAGCAAAGGAATGACTAACTCATGTAATTTAGAGCGTCATGCCCACCAAGACATAAGGATAGACAACAGATGCCGCAATCAGACAATCCATAGGGCGAACATCCAGCAATAGGGAAGTTAGATGGTATAATGTGATAAATGATACTCACCTGACTGCTCCCCTGCTGCTCCTCTTCCAGCGAAACACACCTAGTGCAAGAGTCTGCGCAGTATGACCAGGTAATGGCACTATGACAAGTTTATTGGGAACCTTGTCAAAAGGACACTGATAGGTGTCGATAACTCCAATATTGCAAAGATGTCCTGCTATGAATGGCTATCTTGCCAACTAAATGAATATTAGGACCTTTTTTTCGTAAGGCCCCTTATTCTATTCTGAGTATGCAGTACAGTATGATCATAGGGTTAATAGCCATGTTCTTCTGGAACATACAGAAGACTCCTGAGGAAAGGGAAGACCTCCCATACCCTTGAAGGTGTTGGAAAATTTCCCAGCCACTAACTAATATTCCCCCTAATGTACTGTAT
This sequence comes from Ranitomeya variabilis, assembly GCF_051348905.1. Lineage (NCBI taxonomy): Eukaryota > Metazoa > Chordata > Amphibia > Anura > Dendrobatidae > Ranitomeya > Ranitomeya variabilis. The sequence goes on from NC_135232.1 coordinate 615,433,980, forward strand.
GATAAAGGGTAGTCTCAAAAAGTAGGAATGGCCAACTGTAAAAATTTTAGACACACTCCAAGTTCTCCCAGGCTGGCAACCCTAAAAGTGTAAATTGAGTGCTGGTCAATCATGCTCACTGATGTTACTTACATTCCTAATGGAACTGTGGGAGATAGCCAAGCCTTGCGCTCAATTAGCCTTCAGCACTCCCATAAGTATGAACGGGGTGGTAGTGTGCATGATCGGCAACCGCTCCATTTATACAACGCTTTTCAGAGCCCCAGTTCTCGAGATTGGTTTAGAAACCAGTGATCAGACTCCAGCATAGCATGGATAGGGGATACGACCAAAATTGAGATTATCCCTTTAATGGAAGAGCTAATTCTAATAATTGTATACCTGTGCTCACGTTTAAGATCAAGCAAAGTGAGTAAATTATTAAATGATGGTTCTGCATTTTGTTACAAGTGACACTTACGGTAAGTCCGTCAAGGCTTCTTTATCCATGTATGGAGGACATGCCCACAACATCAGAAACTTTGGAAACAGTAGGGAAACTATTGTTTTCCACAAAATCTGTTTTCCTCTTTCACTTTTCTTTTGGGATGTCCTGCATTAATTACATTATAAAAGAATAAAATTCATAAAACAAAACGTGTATCTATTATTAGGAGGTCAAAAGATTTTGTTGGTTTCTCATGTAGATTTTACATGTGGGTTGACCACATCTCTAGCCATTACCATTCAGTCAGCAAAATAATGCGGAAATGAAGAAGAGAGACTGCTGACATACTGGTGTAACACCCCTTTAGGGCTACCACGGTACACTGGGTGTTATGGGGGGTCTCACCTCTCCAGGGCGCAGTGCCTCCACCCGAATCTTGATTGGAGCTCTCTCTGGGACTGCAGAAGGACTATTATCTTCTGCCAGGGGCTGACTCGGGAAGCCCCTGCCACACTCAGTACACACTCACAGGGATCAGGAGTAAAACAGTTTAACAGGTTTATTGCTATGCAGCATAAATGAGATGGATTTAAAAGAATAACATGCAATACAAGTGACTGTGCTCTGTCAAAGTCATATACACATCACACTCTAATTCTACTTCAACCCTGCGAGTATAACGTAGCAGGGTTTTATTTGTTTCTTCCGGTTTAACTCAGTCCAAACTTTGGGGCCCAGTTGCCGCGGATGTTGGCGCGCAAATTAGAACAGTTGGTGCACTTAGATGAATATTAATGGCAATAGTCTGGGCTGTAATGTACTCACTGAAAATAGCGCTGGTAGGACCAAAAGTCTCAGAAGGGCACTCACTGCGCGTCTCCAAAGGTCAGATGGTTCTCTGGACGCCAGCTGGTGGCGGCCAGATTCAGTCCTTTATACGGTGGCAGTGCCTGCAGAACTTTCCAAGTTCTTGATGCAACTTGATCCAGAGGGTAAAACAAAGCCGCGCTCTCTCCAGCATCGCGGGTATATCCGAGGGGACAGCCACCCTGCAGTGTGGTGAGATGCAAATCCACCGTGCTCAGTCTCTCCCAGCAAGATGCTACGCTCTTCTCTTTATCTGAATTCTTGCTTTCACTTTCTCCCCAGCTCCTCCCTCCAAGTCCCTCCTCATCCAATCCAGGCTGTGTCATCTGACTGAAACAAGGGTCCCTGGGAATTGTAGTCCAAGGGTCCTTGGGAATTGTAGTCCACTGCAGCTCAGAGGAAAATCTGCTAATGTCTGTAGGTCCCCGTTTAACAGCAGCTGCAAAGCTCTTTTTAGTGTCTGTAAGTCCCAGTATACCAGTAGCTGCCCTGACAGTTCCCAGTGCAGGTGTTACACTGGTATCACTGTACCTGTCCAACTAAACCATAGTCCCGTCAGTGATGGACTGGTAGGATAGTCGTTGGCCATATGATCTAAGAGAAAGGAGGCTTTACCCATTTAGGTCACCATACATAAAAATAGGAACCAATGAACATTCAATCATCAGAAGGAAGAGCTAATCAGATTGGTAAATAGGTTTGTGATAAAAGATTATCAGTGGATGATCCTAATCAATGATTGAGAGTTATCCATGTATGCATACCCATACAGACATGGGCATGAGTCACTGGATCTCTGAGCCAAGAATACGTAGAAATTTAAATAAAAAAATGACAAAAATGTATGTAGTTTGGCATCTTGGAACAGTAGAGCCATGTAAACATACAGGCACATTGTAATAGTAGAGCTGAGTGCGCAGACAGCACCTTGGAACAGAATAGCCATGTAGGTATTCCGGCATCTTAGTATAGCAGACCCGAGTGGGCAGACAGCATCTTATATTGCCAAGACAATTCTACAAAGTAGAAGACAAATCATTCAGCATTTTTTAATAATTATAATAATAATAATAACAATTTGCATTTCTATAGGGCCAACATATTCCACAGCACTTTAGATTTCAGAGGGTACTTGTACAGACAATAAGGACATTAGAGAGTAACACATAATTCAACAGATACCAAGAGGAGAGAGGGCCCTGCTCGCAAGTTACAATCTATGAGGAAATAGGGGAGACACAGAAGATAAATGGTAAAAAGTGTTTGTACTGTACTGGCCAGCCTTCACATAACACTGCATGAATCAGTCACCAGCCAGTATGTGTACAGTACAGACACAGAGGGACACTAGGTGCAAGAGGGGGTGTAAATAGATGCTACGAAGGTCCGGATTTTGAAGAAAAATATTTAAGGGCAAAATGGGAATAGTTATATAAGTGAGAAGGGGCGATAGGCCAATGTAAAGAAATGTGTTTTCAGGACACGCTTAAAACTGATGATATTGGGAATTAATCGATTTGTCCTGGGTTGTGCATTCTGGAGAATTGGTGCATTTGGGTAATGTCATCAAGGAGAAAGATACCCCACTAGCTAAATATGTGTGATTACCGTATGTCATGGGGCATCCCAAACACCAAAATGTTCTGTTAAAAACTTATTTTTGGAACAGGGACTTTGACAATAAAATATTGTGACAGTGTGCCATGCTTGAACATCAATTTTGTTGTGCTACAATTATGGCAAAATGGAAAACCAAAAACCCAATGGTTTGATAATATCAAGATAATGGTGGAAAAGACCCTTTCCTCGATCTTCCTACAGAGAGTTCATCCATCAAGTCACTATGGCTCGAGATTGAGCTGAAGGCTCTAGCATGGGCCAAGGTAGTACATGCTTACCACTGTGAATCTCCTGCTTGCTGAGGGTGTCTCCTGATGTGGCCACACTGTTAGACCTCCTTCACTCGTCCATATAAAACACACATTTGTATAACCAGTAACGGTGAGTATCAGTGTTTTCCATCAGTGTGTTGCCCGAGTTTTCATCAGTTTGTTATCAATGTGCCATCATTGTGACTGTTTTTATCATCAGTTGTCATCAGTGTTTTTCTGTTATGGATAAACATTTTGACAGTGAGGGTGATCTATGAGTGGAACAGGCTGCCACGAGAGGTGGTGAGTTCTCCTTCAATGGAAGTCTTCATACAGAGGCTGGAAAGACATCTGTCTGAGATGGTTCAGTCAATTCTACATTGAAAAGAGGGTTGGACACGATGACCTTTTGAGGACCCTTCCAACTCTAACATTCTATGATTCGATGAAGAAATAAATAAATTACAAAGCTTCTCTTATACTTTGCAATTGCTAAACACATACAGCACACTGATGTCATCCATGTCCTGGACGTGTTTTTTACGGATCCATAGACTTGTATTGGCACTTGTCATGTGTGCTATCGGAATACAACAGAGATGTACATAGCACCATAGGTTGTAAAGGGTACGTGTGGGTATACCACACGTACTGGAAACGCAGACGTGTGAAGGAAGCCTCACAAATATGGGCAAACGTGCTAAGAACTTTGACTTTTTAGACAATGAATATTGTTCCACACTTGTAATTTTCTGCGTTTAGTGGATATACTGATAGATCTAGGCAAGATTTTCTCTTTTTTGCTAGCCTATATATCTATCAAACTTTCCATAACATAATGACTAGACTTCAGATACACATACAATAAGGAGTAATAGATCATTCTGCTCTCATAGGGTGCTATTGTTCTCGGTAGCACATCCTGTTTAAACAGGACAACATGCTGCTGAAAACCATGATCTTTTAAGCCCTTAACGACCTTTGGCATCCATATGTCCAGGTCGGTAGGTACTTGACGACCTTGGACGTACAGATAAGTCATATCCTTAATGTAGCACCAGGACTGCAGTCTCGGTGATCACATTTAAGTGCCTGCTGAATCTTGCAGCAGGGCACATGGAGTCGTTGTCCCGGGGGTGGCGACATCCTCCCCGCAACTATGATCGCTTCTGAACAGCCAATCACAGCATTTTCAGAGTTTCTGGCAATCACCAGTGCCAGCTCTGATCGGAATATGACGTCCATCGCACCAATCAGAGTGCACAGACCAGACGCCATCTGACCCCACAGCGACCGCTCTGTATACTTCCTCATTCTAGCTGCGAACTTGTAAAGGGTGTTCACTGTATCGTTCTGAGCACTGTGGAGGGCCTTGTGGTGCCACAGACTTTTTCAAGCCTGTGCCACCACTTCTGCTGGTGCTGCTGCTAAAGAAGAAAGAAGACGTTTCTGATTCTTCCCTGATCCATTCTTGATCCCTGATCTTTACTAATCTACCATAATCCCCCTCTCCCCTCTTTACTCACTGTTTTCAAATATTTTTTTGTCCCTGTCTATTTTTCTCTCCTATTTTTCTTCCCCATCCTTTGCACCACCTCTGTGCGTGCGTCCTGCAGCCGCCAAGCGCTGATGAAATCACTGATCGTCACTCGTTTTCACTGTTTTCAAGGACTTTTTGTCTCTGTCTATATTTCCCCCCCTCTTTGCACCACTCCGTTTGTGCATCCTACAGCCACCGAGCCGCTGATCAGATACATATCACTGATTAGCGTCCGTCAGGGCTGCCACTAGAAATTTCGGGGCTCCATACTGGCAAAATTTTCGGGGCCCCTTGAGACTCTGCCCAGGCTCCACCCCAGCCCCGCCTCCACGCTCCACCCCTCAAACTGTCCACAGTCCCACCGCTCTCTCTTGGAAAATCTCCACTTCTCACCTATCACACATTGACAGTTCCTATCACCAGATCACACATATAGCCGGCAGCTTTTGTTTTGGCCAAAAGATTTTTTAAGCCCCCAAAATGACAAAGTAGACACTTTTGGCCAGGCCCTACTCTACTGTAACCTATTAACTATTTGTTAAAATATGCAATAAAATATAGGTATATTTTTATTTATTTTTCAATTTTTCAAATGATTTATAATACCACATACAAGGAACAAATACCACAGCACCATGACCAGACACCATATTATCACCACAGTGACCTATAATACTATCTATAAGGCACAAATACCACCACACCATGACCAGATGACATATTACCACCACAGTGATTGAATAATATCAAATACAAGGAACAAATACCACAACATCATGACCAGACCACATATTACCACCACATAGTGACTGAATACTACAATACTGATCAATAATAAAAAAAACCACAATACTATCACCAGCAGTGCCATTATTCACAGGAGATCTGTGCTTAGTATGCAGTGTCTGTGTAGAGGTAATACAGTGATCACTGGTGATATTATATACAGAAACTCTGTACATAGTGTATAGGTAATACAGTGATCACTGGTGACATTATACACAGGACCTCTGTATATAGTATACAGTGTATAGTGTCAGTGTACAGGTAATTTAGTGATCCCCAGTGACATTATACACAGGAGCTCTGTATATAGTGTATAGGTAATACAGTGATCACTGGTGACATTATACACAGGACCGGTGTATATAGTATACAGTGTATAGTGTCAGTGTATAGGTAACACACTGACCCACCAGTGACGTCTCTAGGTGAAGTCCTTCATCTTTCATCCAGCACAGATCGCCATCACTTCTTCCAGCCAGGGCTCCTCTCTGCAGGAAATAACACCGTTATCGCGAGTTCCACTTGCAGAACACATAACTTAATTTTCCCAACTTTTACATTACACCACATGAAGAAGGCAACATAGTATCACTCTACACAGTAATAGGACCGCCCCTCCATTTAAAACAGTATACTCAAAAAATAAAATAAATACATGACTGCAGTGGGCAGCACGGTGGCGCAGTGGTTCTTGCTGCGCTGGAGTCCTGGGTTCGAATCCCACTCAGGACAACATCTGCAAAGAGTTTGTATGTTCTCTCCGTGTTTGCGTGGGTTTCCTCCGGGTACTCCGGTTTCCTCCCATATTCCAAAGACATACTGATAGGGAATTTAGATTGTGAGCCCCATCGGGGACAGCGATGATAATGTGTGCAAACTGTAAAGCGCTGCGGAATATGTTAGCGCTATATAAAAAAAAAATAAAAAAAAATAATATCCCTTAATTAGCCCCTATGATAATAATATTATTCACCATCCTAGCCCCCGTGTGTCTCATTCCTGGCGTCAGCCATATGTTCTCCCATCCTGCCCTAATGAGTATCCATTCTGCCCCATATGATCTCCCCATCCTGCCCCATCTGTCTCCATCGTATCCATCCTGCCCCATGATCCTGCACGATCTATCTCCAACCCTGTCCCATCTGTCTCCAATCATGCCCGTATCACCATTCTGCCCCGTCTCCAATCATGCCCCCATGTCTGCAATCATGCCCCCTGTGTCTCCATTCTGCCCCATCTGTTTCCAATCCTGCCCCATCTGTCTCCAGTTATGCCCCAGTGTCTCCAGTCATGCCGCCATGTCTGTCATCCTGCCCCTTGTGTCTCCAATCATGCCCCGTTTCTGCATTCTGCCCCTGTGTCCAGCATTCTGCCCCTGTGTCCAGCATTCTGCCCCTGTGTCCAGCATTCTGCCCCTGTGTCCAGCTTCACCAGGTGAGTGATTTTCTTGGTGATTCCTCCATTCTTTTGTGAGATAAGACCCTATTTGTGCTTTGTGTCTCCTTTTTTCCCTTCAAATATACTCCCTGCTCCGACATCTTTTTTTTTTTTAAAGACTTAAAAAGTTATAAATCTTCGATCATTAATTCTCATAATAAACGATCAGAGGCGACAAACCGGCCGCCCGGCCATCAATACCAGCACAGCGACCCCTAGAACAAGATTCTCAGGTGGTCACTGCCGTTACACACAAGTAATTGGGAAAGCGGATCACCGCCGTGCCCCCCACATGATCAGGGCCATATATTCGTTATCACCACTGTGTCCCCCAGTAATCAGAGCTGTATGGTGCCGCCATCCCACGATTTACTTCCACATACAAACACCCCCACATTACACATGATCAGGGCACACATTTGTGATCGCTGCCGTACCCCCTCATAACTGAGGCTGGATGGCGCCACCGTGCCCCCCGTAATCGGGGCTGGATGCCCCTCGGTGCCCCCCAGTAACCAGGGCTGGATGCCCCCTGGGTGCCCCCCAGTAACCGGGGCTGGATGCCCCCTGGGTGCCCCCCAGTAACTGGGGCTGGATGCCCCCTGGGTGCCCCCCAGTAACCGGGGCTGGATGCCCCTGGGTGCCCCCCAGTAACCGGGGCTGGATGCCCCTGGGTGCCCCCTAGTAACCGGGGCTGGAAGCCCCCTGGGTGCCCCCCAGTAACCGGGGCTGGATGCCCCCCAGTAACCGGGGCTGGATGCCCCCCAGTAACCAGGGCTGGATGCCCCCTCGGTGCCCCCCAGTAACCGGGGCTGGATGCCCCCTCGGTGCCCCCCCCACACGCACACAGGACGCGGTACTTGGGACAAGAAGTGACAGAACGTCGCCCAAGTGACTCGTCCACCGGCCGCAGCCCACGTGTGGCCCGGTCCCTGCACGGATACCGCGTGTACCACACATGTCCGCACCGGATCCCCCCGCTGCCTCAGTCCCGGCTGCTCACCTGGATCCCCCGGCTCGGCACCCAGGCCAGGCCAGGCCAGACACGTACAGGTCGCACTGAGGTGCGCGGAGGGCACGTACTCTCTCCTCAGCCCTGCCCCCCGGGTGTCCCACACCTGTATCCGCCCGTCCACACCGGAGAGGGCGAGCAGGTCCCAGCTCCTGGGGGAGAAGGCGCACGGAGGGGGGAGCGGCTCGTACACGCCGCCTGCTGCCGCCATTGCTCCGCTCCGCTCGTAGCCACGTGTTTAAGGACGGAGCATGCGCACAGCCAACGAAGGAGGAGCTCCCGAGCTCCCTCAGATTGGCTGGCGGCTGTTAACTATTGACGTGTGGGCGCGGGCCCACACGTCAATAGCGTTAAACAGCTGCAGCGCCGCGCTAAGGGCCCGGTTTAGCCTGCAGCTGCCGGTAGAGGCCCGGTGAGCAGATGAGACGGGGCCCGATGCGGGCCCCCTCTGCCCACCGGGCCCCATACACCAGTCACGGCTGTAATGCCCTGATGGCGGCCCTGGCGTCCGTGCTCGCTTTTGTCTTTGAGGGTTAACAGAAAACTCCAGGCATACAAAATATTTACTCACATACAACAGAGGAATGCACCGGGGTGTGAAGGTAGGGGAATTAATAAAAACAGAGGAGGATAAGGAATTATCATGCATACAAACCAAGCAACAGTCACTAATAACTCCTTCAACTCTCCTCATATGAACTCCTCTCCCTCCATTAGCCATGCAGTAATAAAACTAGCTATGACAAGGATTAGTATCAGAGCCCAGATTATAAAGGGAAAAGGAGTGGCTAACCGAGCACACCTGTGAGCACAGGGATTTTCAACATGGCTGATTAATTTATCTCTGTTCTGCAAGAAAGAATAAACACATTTAAAATGACGGATAAGTGCTTCTTCTCAGCGCCAGAGTAGGAGCAATCAGATGCTGAAGTTTTCTGGCACCACACTGTCGCGGTAACCCCGTGACAGTACCCCTTCTTCTATGAGGGACCTTCGGAACCTCAGGACCAGGCCTATTGGGGTATGCCACATGAAAAGCCTGGACTAGTCTGGCTGCATGAACATCAGATGTTGGTACCCACATTCTCTCCTCAGGACTGTACCCCCTCCAATGTACCAGATACTGAAGCGACCGACAAACAAGAAGATAATCCAAAATCTTCGCAATCTGAAACTCTAAATTACAATCGACAATGACAGGAGATGGTGGTAGAGGTGATGGTACAGAAGATGCAACGTATTTTTTAAGGAGAGAACGATGAAATAATTATGGATCTTAAAGGTGGTGGTAAAGCAAGGCGAAATGCTACGAGATTGACGATGGCTATGATCTTATAAGGACCAATAAACCTGGGACCCAGTTTCCAAGACAGAACCTTCAGCTTAATGTTCCTAGAGGATAGCCACACCAAGTCACCAACAAACAGGTCCAGACCCACCAAACGTCTCGAAGCAGCCACACTCCTCTATTTGGATTCCATCTTCCTCAAATTATTTGTAACCCCCTGCCATATGGTAGAAATGGAAGATGAAAACCGTTCTTCCTCTGGTAATCCAGAAGGGCGATTACCACTAAAAAAACTAAATTGAGGATGGAACCCATATGCCTCGGAAAATGGGGTCCTTACCGGTCAATTCCTGACAACGATTATTTACAGTGAATTCGGCTCATGGTAAATAGGTAACCCAGTCCTCTTGATTTTCTGAAACAAAACACCTGAGATTTGTCTCTAGATTCTGGTTAACCTGTTCATTGTGCCCATTAGACTGCAGGAGAAAAGCGGAAAAAAATGACAAATGGATCCCCAGAGGGGGTCAAAATGCCCTCCAAAACTTGGAGACAAACTGCACCACCCGATCAGAAACAACATCTGTCGCGATCCCATATAATCTAATTATTTCCCTGTTGAAAACTTGCACCAAGGATTTGGCGTTGAAAATGAGACATTTTACTGAATCTAATAAACCAGTTGAGTGGCGCTGCGTATTACAGGGTACTTATTTCTGCTGCGAATAAAACAATCTCCACCATTGATTGTGTACGTAATAAATGAATCTAAAAATTGGATATATGTTATATCCGTATTCGCGCTAATAAAAACCCAAGGGGAAAAATGAAAGAATATAAAGACTTGCGCTGGACTACAGTCTGTGCTGGATTATTTCATTGCTGAGAATGCAGGATGGCATAACAAAATATGAAGATGACTCCAAGTTAAATAAATGGTAATAAAAGTCTTACCCTGCACCAGCGTTCAGATTGACATGAAAAAGTGCTTGATTGCAGACTGTGTTCCTCACGCTGGATAGAATGCTTGATTGTAGGCTGTATTATTTCCAGCAACGGCTGGCAGCGTTGTGCTGAAAGAGTAGTAGATCACTGGTTCTGCCCGCATGCGGTGGCTGCCGCGGCCGATGTCAGCCCACCGTTGCGTTCAGCTTGCACTTGCGGCAACTGTTATTCGTGCGTGCAGGTGAATTTCCTTCTAGGTGCGCGAAGTGAAGCGACGCCACGGAAGGACCTGCTTGCCGATGTGAGTAACGTGACCGCCCACGTGAGTAGAAAGTGCACTACGGATGGCGGTAGGGACCACAACAGTTCAACGCGTTTCGGAGACGTCTGTCTCCTTCCTCAGGAATGAGCCCTACCCCATAGACACTGTTCTTATAACCGCCATCCGTCCATTCAAATCACTGAAATCCAAAAAGCTCCACCCCGCTGTTTAGTCCATTAGGGATAACAGTATTTAGGGTGAAGATCCATCTTGTCTCTGCTCTTGACATGGCTTTGATGTAATTACCCCCCCTCCAGTGAGGAATTATTCTATCAATGCCTGTAACCTCTGTACCCCACAGGGATCCATTGTGATGTTCAGAAAAATGCTTTGAAAGGGGATGCCCTGTAAAGTTCTTCTTTATGTTCTGAATATGCTCGCTAATCCTTATTTTTAACGGTCTTTTTGTACGACCTATATAGACCTTTTTGCATGGACATCTTATAGCATATATAACCCCTTTAGTAGAGCAAGTGATGAAATCCTTTATAGTAAATTCAGCCTCATCTTTACAAAAATTGCTTTGTTTTTTAGTTTTTACCTGTTTACACATGGTACATTTTTGACAGGGAAAAAAACCTTTTAACAGCTCCCGAGATAGAGTGGTTTGTTTGAAATCAGAATTATTTTCAGAATCAGAAAATTCTGAACATTCTGAAAAAATTCTGAAAAACAAAATAATTCTGATTTCAAACAAACCACTCTACCTCGGGAGCTGTTAAAAGGTTTTTTTCCCTGTCAAAAATGTACCATGTGTAAACAGGTAAAAACTAAAAAACAAAGCAATTTTTGTAAAGATGAGGCTGAATTTACTATAAAGGATTTCATCACTTGCTCTACTAAAGGGGTTATATATGCTATAAGATGTCCATGCAAAAAGGTCTATATAGGTCGTACAAAAAGACCGTTAAAAATAAGGATTAGCGAGCATATTCAGAACATAAAGAAGAACTTTACAGGGCATCCCCTTTCAAAGCATTTTTCTGAACATCACAATGGATCCCTGTGGGGTACAGAGGTTACAGGCATTGATAGAATAATTCCTCACTGGAGGGGGGGTAATTACATCAAAGCCATGTCAAGAGCAGAGACAAGATGGATCTTCACCCTAAATACTGTTATCCCTAATGGACTAAACAGCGGGGTGGAGCTTTTTGGATTTCAGTGATTTGAATGGACGGATGGCGGTTATAAGAACAGTGTCTATGGGGTAGGGCTCATTCCTGAGGAAGGAGACAGACGTCTCCGAAACGCGTTGAACTGTTGTGGTCCCTACCGCCATCCGTAGTGCACTTTCTACTCACGTGGGCGGTCACGTTACTCACATCGGCAAGCAGGTCCTTCCGTGGCGTCGCTTCACTTCGCGCACCTAGAAGGAAATTCACCTGCACGCACGAATAACAGTTGCCGCAAGTGCAAGCTGAACGCAACGGTGGGCTGACATCGGCCGCGGCAGCCACCGCATGCGGGCAGAACCAGTGATCTACTACTCTTTCAGCACAACGCTGCCAGCCGTTGCTGGAAATAATACAGCCTACAATCAAGCATTCAATCCAGCGTGAGGAACACAGTCTGCAATCAAGCACTTTTTCATGTCAATCTGAACGCTGGTGCAGGGTAAGACTTTTATTACCATTTATTTAACTTGGAGTCATCTTCATATTTTGTTATGCCATCCTGCATTCTCAGCAATGAAATAATCCAGCACAGACTGTAGTCCAGCGCAAGTCTTTATATTCTTTCATTTTTCCCCTTGGGTTTTTATTAGCGCGAATACGGATATAACATATATCCAATTTTTAGATTCATTTTACTGAATCTATCTACCACCTCAAGAATTACAGTATTCCCCGCCGACACTTGTAGTTCCGTGATAAAATCGACCTACAAGTGAATCCAAGGTCTGCTGGGAATCTCCAGTGGTTGGAGAGCCCCTGATGGACGAGTATGAAAGGTCTTAGAACGCATGCAAAGACTGCAGGCGGCTATATACTCCCGAACATCCTGATGAGAACCTGGCCACCAAAAACTCAGAGAAAGCAGATCAGTGGTGGCTTTATTACCAGAATGTCCGGCCAACACTGAATCGTGATATTTGCTGAGGACTCTAAGAAGGAGATTAACACGAACAGTTTACCAAGTGGACTGGCAGCAAGAGCGTCCCCCTGAGCGTCAACAACCTCTCACCATAACCACCCCTTTTTAGGCACCAGTTCACGCAGGGAGTAACAGCCCTGGTCTGGAGTGGGGAGGTATCAGCTCTGCTTGCAATTGAACCAAGTTGGGTGAGCGAAATTCGGAAGGACATTCAGGAGATGCGAGAAGAATGGCCCGACTTAAGGAAGAAACCTCCCCTAACCCTGGATCCCTCTAGAGGTCGAACTAATCCCGAGCCTCACCAGGAAAGGAGACAACCTCGCACAGAAAGACCGCCAACCTGTTTTGTATGACATTGGACATTATGCCCGTGGATGTGAGAGCCGGGGGAGATCTCCCAACCGCAGTTCGTTAAAATAGCGGACGCCGCCCGGAGCCTGAGCAGTCAAGAAGGAGAAAAGGAAGTCCCACAAGTCTAGTGTCTCTGAGTCCTCTTGTATGGGCCGAAATGGATAGTCGGGCCATTCGCTGCTTAGTTGATACTGGCTCTCAAGTGACTACTATGCTCGAGACTCATTTCAGACATCACTTTCCCGAAGCGATGCAGCCTGAATTAAATTGATGGCGGCCAATCAGTTACCCATCCTGGTCACAGGGTCGGTCTGGATGCAAATCACTGTGTGTGGCAAAGATGTGGGCCGGAAGGGAGTCGTGTTAACCTCCGGGGACCCATGCAATGGTCCCACTGTGACTGGGAATGAACGTATTGAAAGAACTCGGGAGCATCCTGGTCAATGGGTCAGCAGATGTGTTCCTGAATTGATGGAGCCCTCACCCGCCCAGAGAAAGGTGTTTCAACAGTTGATACGGGTGGCCCAGGCCCAAGAGACGTTGAGTGAAGGAAGGACATTGGGGAAGGTGATCATTCCAGCTGCCGCCAATCTCATTCTACCACCAGGTCAGACTGTGCTCACTCTGCCCATGAGAGCCTGCACCCCTCTTGAAGGAGTAGAAGTTCAGATAGAGCTCGCTTTAGGGGAACAACTACCTCCAAGGCTCCTCATTGCATGGACGTTAGCCACAGTTCACGACGGTAATGTGCCGGTGCGATGTGTTAACCTAGGAGAGGACAGTCTTACGCTCCCGCCCAAAAGCGAAGTGGCACAGATAATGGCTATGCCGGAAGAGTTGTTACCACCAGAGGCTGGTCAATTGACGGTGAAACAAGGGGATCCCTGGACAGTGGCCATGGCGGTGTCCCCTGAATCTTCCCCTAATCACCTTAAAGAAGGACACCGAATCCTGGAGCAGATGCGGGCTGAACTAACGGTACTCTCACCACAACAGGTACAAGTGGAAGAGGTGGTAGAGCGACACCAGGACATTTTTGCCCATCATGATGATGTTATCGACGAATTCCACCACAAATGTACCAGGAGGTAAAAGAGATGTTGATGCATATGCTACAGAGTGGAGTCATCCAAGAGAGCCAAAGCCCGTCGGCTGCCCCATTGTCCTGGTACGAAAGAAGGACGGGATCCTGTGTTTCTGTGTAGATTACCGGAAGCTGAATGTCTGCACTGTGCGAGACTCGTACCCGCTACCACGAATTGAGGAGTCCTTATCTGCTCTGGGGAAAGCGAAGTACTTCTTGTTGCTAGATCTGGCCAGTGGATATTGGCAAGTGCCCATGTCCCAAGTAGACAGGGCGAAGACAGCGTTCATACTGCCTATGCGATCGTTCGAGTTCAATCAGATGCTTTTTGGCCTTAACAACACACTCGGAACCTTTCAATGATTGATGGAGAGATGTTTGGGAGACCTGAATTTTGAAGCTACCCTCATCTATTTAGACGACATCATCGTCTATGCCGCCACCTTTGAGGAGCACCTGCAACGGCTGGATCAGTTGTTGAGTCGGCTGCAGAAGCATGGCCTGAAAGTGAAACCTCAGAAGTGTCATCTCTTTCGCAAGCAGATTGAATACCTGGGACATGTCGTATCTGCTGAAGGGGTGAGACCATCACATGAGAGGATAGCAGCAGTGCAGGACTGGCCCACTCCGAAGACCGTGAAGGATGTCTGTGCCTTTCTGGGTCTTATCGGATACTATCGACGGTTCATGAAAAACTTCACCCGAATTGTTAATCCGCTGCTGGAATTATTGAAGGGTGTACCATCCGGCACCAAAAATCGGACCATCCAGTGGGGAGATAGCCAGGGAGAAGCTTTCTGAGCCCTAAATGGCCCTGACCAAAGCACCCGTACTGGCCTATGCAGACTTCTCTCAGCCTGTCATGCTCCACATCGATGGGAGTCTACACGGACTAGGGGCTGTATTGTCGCAGATACAGGATGGGAAAGAGCGAGTGTTAGCTTATGCGAGCCGGTCTCTTCATAACTCTGAAGGAAATCCAGAAAATTACAGCTTTTTGAAGCTGGGACTGCTGGCTTTAGTGTGGGCAATGACCGAGAAATTCGTTGAGTACCTGTTCGGGTCTGAAGCCTTGATATGCACCAATAACAATCCTATGGCCCATCTGGAGAATGCGAAACTGGGGGCTCTGGAGCAGAGTGGCCCATATGGCAAAGTATCGATACAAGATCGCATATCAGAGAGGAGCTGAGAATACGCATGCTGATGCTCTATCCAGAGTGACTCATGAGCGACCTGGGCGTAATTGGGACCAAGAGCTGGAGGCCAAAGAGATCTCTGGGTTTCGGAACCTCGCCAGGACGTTGGTGACAACGCAGGGACAGATCGGGGAGGCGGCCGGAGAACACACCCTGGGATGACTGGGTCCGGCTTCAGCAAGAAGATGGGGAACTCGCTCGGTTGAGGCAGTGGGTGGCCTTGAAGCAACTTCCCAGCCGAGAAGATAGGGAGGCAATGTCCCCGGGAACACTGCAGATCCTCTGGCAATGGGAGAGGCTCCAGTTGGAAGATGGCTTGTTGTACCGGAAAGTGCAGCTAACACGAAAGTTGGGAATTACCTGGCAAGTGGTGCTTCCTGAAAAACTGATCAGTGAGGTGGCCACCGAAGCTCATGAGAGAGGGGACCACTTCGGCCTGGAGAAGACATTCCAGTGGCTGCAGATGTTGGTCTACCATCCCCGGCTAAAGATGGCAGTAGATGAAGCTTGTCACAGGTGCAGGAACTGCAAACTGGCCAAGCCTCCAGAACAAAGGGCCCCTACGCAGATCATCAAGACTTCCCCTCCCCCAGAGGTATTGATGATCGATTATTTGACTGTGGGTCCAGCTCACCTAGGATATGAACACTGTCTGGTCATGACCGATCATTTTACTAAATTTTCTGTGGTAACTCTGACCCGGGATTAGACTGCTGAATCGGCGGCACAGGCCATTTGCAGAGACTTCATCCGAGTATACGGGTGTCCGAAGAGAATCCACTCTGACCAAGGCGCCTGCTTCCAAGGAAGAGTTCTGGAAGAACTTCATCGCCTGTATCAGATTGAGAAATCCAGAACGACACCCTATCATCCGCAAGGAAATGGAGCCTGTGAGCGTTTCAACCGGATGCTGATTCAGATGCTGAGGATGCTATAGGAGGACCGGAAAGTCCGTTGGCCTAAGTATGTGGCCAAATTAGTTTGTGTGTACAACAATCGGGTGCATGGCACAACTGGATACAAGCTATACACCCTGCTGTTCGGCTGAAAAGGGCGAGCGATCACTGAGTTGGACCCCGAGGAGGACTACCCGCGGACAGGGGTGTCCACTTGGGTCTGTGAACATCGACATCATTTACAGATTCTGCATCGGTTAGTCCAGACCAAGTTTCGGAAGCTTGAACATCATGAGACGATGCATCTGCGAGGGACAGCTCTCAAGGTCGGAGATCGAGCACTGGTTCGAGACAAGCGGCCTTGGGGCAAGTTGGAGTATCGGTGTGAGAAAACCCCGTACCGCGTGAAATGACGGATTGGATCTGAAGGTCCTGTCTATGAGATTCAACCTAAAGGGGAAGAAGACACCCCCACTCGAGTAGTCCATCGGGACATGCTACGTCCTTGCTTGTCATGAGACCCAGATCACTTGGAGAGAACGCGAATCGTTCCTAAAACACTCCCTTCTACGATTGTTGACTGTGAGGAAGAAGAGTTTCCTTGCCCGTCACCTATCGACCCAGGAGAGGCTCAGGAGCTTGAAACTCCCGAGGTGGCTGCTCCACTGAATCTGGGCACGTCCCTCTCTCACTCGTTCAACCTGACTCCACTACCCAACCTGACTCGGCTACTCCACCTGATTTACGCCGCACAGAACGAACAACAGCTGGAATACCACCCAGTCGTTACGAACAAGACCAGTTTATTTGGCAGTGGATCATTCGAGAAATGGAAGAGTGACAATGTTTTCTGCAGGAACTCTTGCCCGTGGAATGGTGAGCTAAAGGAGAGGGGGAGTGTAAGGAGGAGAACCAGGCCGCGGGTACCTGTCCTATGCCGGGTTCGGAACTGTCGGGGCTGTCTCCTTTGTTGTCCGGTAAAGGAGTAAGAGACCGGACAGACCTTTGCACTTGGAAATAGGGGGTGTGGCTAGGTGGCAACAGCCACAGCGCGTGCAGAAGAAGTCAGTTTTGGCGGGAACAGGCAGCGCACAGCACAGAGAGAAAAGTGCTCCGGCCCTTGAGCACCAGGGCTGCATCGGCCTGCGTCCGTATACTCCCGCCGTGACCAGCGAGGATTGCAGAGAGAGAAGTGCAGCGTACCCGGTAACTGGCAGTGAGCGAGGTATCATGGACAGACGTTTGGGGCCCACCTTACCACCTTATACCTTCCCGCCCACGGGGGGGCTTTGATTGTGCTGAGGCCTTGTTTCCGCCGGTCTCATATGTTCATGGACTAGGGGCTCAACGGAATGTACCGGAGACCGACTGTTGCCACCAGAAGATGGACCGCCATTATCAGCCGAATCTCCTTGGACAAACACTGTGCCAGCCATTGACTGCGCTACCAACCCCCAAGTGGTACCTGCATTCTGAAGAACTTCTGACAGGATAAGTACATCACAGAACTACTGTTCATTTACCCTGCAGGACTGCTATTCCCCTGTTTAACCCTTCATCTCCCTGTGAGGAGTTAACCCCTGTTAAATTAAAACTGTCAAATTTGTTAACCCTTGCTCTGCCGTCTGTCTGTCACTGCATCCCACAACCTGCTTACATAAGCATTCTCAGGAGAAATTACAGATTTTGGGGTCCATCTTCTCCTGTTTCTGTTGTGAAAGTAAAAAACAAATTGTATGAAATTTTTTTTTTTTTTTCAAGACTCAACGTTATAATTTTCTGTGAAACACCTGGTTGTTCAAGATGCTCACCACATATCTAAATAAATTCCTTGGGGGGGTCTAACTTCCAATATGGGGTCACTTGTGGGGGATTTAAACTGTTTAGGCCCATCAGGGACTCTCAAAAAGCGATATGAAGCCTGCAGACCATCTCATCAAAGTTTGCTGTAACGCTTGCGCTCAGACTGGTTGGCGCAAGCGTGCGGGGGTGTGTCCCCACTGTACCACAAACCAGACTTCCCTGGAAAGGGTATGACTAAGCAGCTTCCTTGGTGTTCACTGGAGCCTCTGATGGTGAGGTCAGGCTTGTGCGGCAGGTGGCTGCCATGTACCACTCCAGGGTGGAGTCTGGCTGTGGCTGCTGATCCCACTGGGGAACGGAACACTGGCAGGCAGGCGGGCACGGCTGAGACACTGGCAGACAAGCGGGCGCGGCTGAGACACTGGCAGATAGGCGGGCAAGGCTGAGACACTGGCAAGCGGGCACAGCTAACGGGACTGGAACCGGTACGGGTAAGACAGGAACATAGACAGGTATGCGTAGTATATGGAGACAGATAGGGACCAGTTCACAAAGACCCGCGAGGTGCGGAGCAGAACCGCAAGTAGTGGAGGAGGACGCAACCGCAAAGAGCGGGGCAGGGCAGAGCCGCAAGGAGTGGAGCAGGGCAGAACCGCTAGGAGCGGAGTAGGGCAGAACTGCTAGGAGCGGAGTAGGGCAGAACCGCTAGGAGCAGAGCCAGGCAGAACTGCAAGGAGCGGAGCAAGGTAGAACCACAAGGAGCGGAGTCAGGCAGAACTGTAAGGAGCAGTGCGAGAGCAGGACGGAACCGCAGTGCACGGAGCAAGAGCAGAACGGAACCACAGAGCTCAGAGCGAGAGCAGGACAGAACCGCAGAGAGCGGAGCAAGAGCAGGACGGAACCGCAAAGCGCGGAACAGGAGCAGAACGGAACCGCAGAGCATGGAGCGAGAGCAGGATGGAACCGTAAGTGTGCGGAGCCAGGTGCAGAGCGGAGCCAAGAGCAGAACAGAGCCGCAAGGAGCAGAACCGAGAGCAGAGCAAAGCCGCAGGGTGTGGCGAGCAGAGCAGAAGTAAACACAGAGAGCGGAGCACAAGGATACACCCAGCAGGGTAGGGAAGGCTACAGACACGGTTATAAGTAGACACAGGTATAGGACAGAGTTCAGACTAGGTCAGGTGCAGGAACAGGATAAGATACAAGAGTAGGACACAGTACAGACAAGAACAGACACGAGAACAGATACTGGGCAAGGACACAGGCCTGAGTATGCGGCCCTCAGGGAGGCAGAAACAAAGCATACAAAGCACAGTAACAGGTCTGGGTATGCAGCCCCCAGAGAAGGCAGAGGCAGAACATACAGGCACGGAAACAGATCTGGGTATGCAGTCCCCAGAGAAGGCAGAGACGGAACATACAAAGCTCAGAAACAGATCTGGATATGCAGCCCCCAGAGGAGGCAGAGACAGGACAGGACCTGGCAACTAAGCCACGAAGTACAGACTGACAGAGTACTTGCTCAGGCCCCACCCTAGGGGTGGGGATGTCTTAAGTACCTGAGGTTGCATGGCAATTGGCTGGGGACACCTTAGGAAGGTGCACACCATCTCCATAAGACTCAGGAAGTGCCGGCGGCGATGCCCTATGCACACAGACAGGAAGAATGCAAAGAGCAGACAGGAGACATGAGGTACACAACATGGAGCCGGCAGCAGACAGAACTCACAGCATGGCCTAGGGGAGTGAGTAATTGTAAGGCAGGTGGGGGCTGGGAGGCCATGCAGTGATGCCAGCAGGGTTGTTACAGTACCCTTCTTTATGCCCCCTCTTCTTCAAGCCTGCCAGGATGAGCTGCAGAAAGAGTATAGGACCGCACATAGTCCAGCCCATCACGACATCCTTCGGGTAGAAAGAGGCAGGCGTGACATCAGGAGTCCCAGAGTGCCAAGTTCCCCTGTGCCCAACAAGGTCAGCTTTCATCTTGGTATCTTCAACCGGCCATATGGAAGCAGAAGGTACATTCACAGGATCCATCTTCGTCCCAGAGTGCCAAGTTCCCCTGTGCCCAACAGGGTCAGCTTCCATCTTGATATCTTCACCAACCGGCCATATGGAAGCAGAAGGTACACTCTCAGGATCTGTCTTCTGCCCGTTATCCAGAGGAAAAAATTCTAGAGGCAGGGATGTTACTGGAAACAGGTTTCTGGTATAGTCGTTGGGGATGTGTGGAGAGAACGCCTCCGCTTCTTCTTTGGAGACGTCAGCACACCTTGACTCGACGACTAGCAGACCAAATGAAGCAGAAGACAACACTGCTGACTGACTTTGACGTTTGGGAACCAGACACCTCTCACGACTTGGTTGTCCCAAACGAAGCACCTTGCTGGGTCTCCAGACCGGAACGGGTGGTAGATTCTTAGACTCTGGGTGACCCATGGGCATACCAGACAGCATATGGAAGATAAACTTCTTCAAGCATAAAGCTCCGACTTGAAGCTGTAGTCAGCCCCTGCGATAAGACTGCCCCCACTCCGATCTCTGAAGCATCCACCTCCACAATGAAGATTCTGGGAGATCGGGTTGGTTCAGAATGGGTGCAGACATAAAACATTCTTTTAATTTTTCGAAAGCCCTAATAGCACGTGGCGACCAAACCTTTAGATTCTACCCCTTAGGTGTAAAGTTAGTAAGTGGATTAACAATCTGTAAAAATCCTTGATAAGTTTGAGAATCCCAGAAAAACGCTGCAAAGCCTTAAGATCACAAGGTTAAACCCAATCAATTATGGCCTTCACCTTCCCAGGGTCCATCTGAAACCATTCTGCTGACAAGATATATCCCAAGTAAGAGATTTCCTGAACAGAAAAAACACATTTCTCTAATTTAACAAACAAAGAGTTCTCCCTCAACCTCTGCAACACAACACAGACATGTTTCTGGTGAGTTTCCAAATCTGATGAGAATATTAGAATATCATCCAGGTAAATCACAACTTATCTTCCAATGCAATCAGAGAAAATATCACTCATAACATTTTGAAACACAGCAGGTGCATTGGATAACCTTGCCCCCAGAAGCTGATTATATAGGTTGGGGATGAGTTGAAGTGGGTAAGTATTTTTAACCATGATTTCGTTTAGCTATCGGAAATCAAGGCAAGGATGGAGACCACCATCTTTTTTTTTTAACAAAGAAAAATCCAGCAGCTCTAGGGGAGGAGGAAGGACGGATATGATTCTTCCGTAAACTTTCATTAACATATTCTTTCATGGCTATTCGTTGAGGCACAACAAACTGTAAAGGCGAGCCTTAGGCAATTTGGAGCTAGGAATAAGATCAATAGCACAATCATAGGGACGATGGGGAGGTAGTATCTCTGCCTCTTTTTCCAAGAACACATCTCCGAAGTCCTTAAGGTACCCTGGAAGACCCTTCAGACTAGAGGAGCATATTTGTAAATTTTTTGAAATTTCTTGTAACAATTGGGGCTCCGTTTCACAATCTCCTTCTGACACCAGTCATCAACAGGATTGTGAAACTGCAACCAGTGAAACCCCAGTACCAATCCAGAAGGTAAATTACCCAACACAAAACAGGAGATGGATTCAGAGTGGAGTGCTCCCACTTGGAGAGTGAAATCCACAGTTGCTTTCTTGACCAAATTGTGAGCTAAGTGTGTCTTGTCAAGTAGGACGATTTGAATGAGTCTTTCTAAACTAATTGTCTCTAACCCTAATTTCAGAACCAGTCCCGAATCAATAAAGTTAGCAGCAGACCCACAGTCAATGAACGCTACTGTTGATAACACCTGGTTCCCGAAGGAAAACATCGCATTTATCAGTACTCTATCAGAAGGAAAAAAGGTACCTGGGAGTCTGGTTGACCTTCTCGGCGTCACCCAGACTCAGTTGTTCTCCTGATGGTTTGATAGCTTGAGGACGAGTTGGGAAATCTTAAGAAGATGTCCTGAGAGACCACAGTATAGACAGAGTCTAAATGGACCTGCTCCAGGGAAGTATAACAAGCAGCCTGGTGTTCACCACGTCTCTCACGGATTCTACGGTTCATTCGTATGGTCTGAGTCATGGGCTCCACCAGAGAACAAGGAGGAGAGCATCCTTGAGGGTTTCACAAAGGACTTTTTGGAACTGAAACTTGAGAGCAGGATCGTTCCATAGAACTTCGGTGGACCACTGCTGGAACTCAGTACAGTAGTCCTCTGTTGTGCAACCCCACTGTGCCAGGTTCATTATCTTAGCCTTAGCAACCTGGATTCTGTTGGATTTGTCGTATATCAGACCTAAACTATCAAAAAAGCGTCAACAAAAAAAATTCTGGGGCTTGTCCGGACAAAGAAAATGCCCAGGTGTGAGGACCTTCTCGCAATACGGACATAATTATTCCCACCCGCTGGAACTCCTCCTCTGATGACCGAGGGTGCAGGGTAAAAAATAACATACAGCTCTCCCAGCTCTCTACTCTAAACTGGTCTTTCTATCCCAAAAATTTATCAGGGAGGGGTATCATAGGAGAAACCAACTGTACATTAGAGGATATTGACGTTACAGCCACTGCCGACAGTGGAGGGCTATAGGGGGTCTTCATCAATTTATTTATCTGACCCTGAAACTGAAATTGCAATGGCTCCAGACTCTGGCATTCCTTAGCCAGATCCTGAGTCATCTGCGTCAAAATCTCTACTTGGTCACAAAGTGTGTGAACAGGCCCCATACTGGCAAAAAAGAAAAACACAGTGACGCTAGTCACTTATCAGGACTAAGCCATGAGTCAGAATAGTCAAGAAGTCCAAGGTCAGAAGCCAGTAGGGTGCATCATAAACTGAAGGAAGAGAACAAAGCTTAGTCAGGTAACATTCCGAGGTCAGAATACCAGGAGGATAGTGGGTCAGAGCAGAAGGAGTTAAACAGACGTGGTCAGAACGAAGTCCAAGGTCAGGCAACGAAAGATCAAAATACAGAACTTGAGGCACAGAGGAAACAAACCTCACTAGGTGAATGTATGTCTGGCAGAGGTCTGTCATAAACATCATTTAGGTAGCATGGGATAATGAACACTTAAAGACAGGAGACGCCACCCAGTCTCAGGTTGGATAGTCGAGCGATCAATCAACAGAATGACAGCTCAGCACACCCCTGTACCAGATTGGATGGCCGAGCTGTCAATCAAAGTACTGACAGCTTCAGTACTCTCTTGTACCAGATTGGTCGGCCGACCTGTCAGTAACTGCATCTGAGACACACTGAGGGGTGGAACCGTGACACAAAATTTTCCAAATTTTTGCCAAATTTCAGATTTTTTCCTAAATAACGCAAGTCATATAGAAAATTTTATACCACTATCATGAAGTACAATATTTCATGAAAAAAGTCTCAGAATCACCAGGATCTGTTGAAGTGTTCCAGAGTTATTACCTCATAAAATGACAGTGGTCAGAATTGTAAAATTTGGCCTGGTCAAGATAGTGAAAACAGGCTGGGGGTTAAAGGGGATAAGCAAGTCCAAAGATCATTTCACCTGACGAACGACCATTTTGCTCATTCGTTCAGTGATCATCAGCCTGTTTATATTTCCTAATTATCTGGCTTGTTCACACTAATTTGGCAGGTGTTAGGCTATGTGCACACGCTGCGGATTTTGCTGCGGATCCGCAGCGTTTCCGCAGCTGCGGGTCCGCAGCAGTGTCCCATGAGTTTACATTACAATGTAAACCTATGGGAAACAGAAAACGCTGTGCCCATGCTGCGGAAAAAAACGAGCGGAAACGCAGCGGTTTACATTCCGCAGTATGTCAATTCTTTCTGCGGATTCCGCAGCGGTTTTACACCTACTCAAATAGAAAACCGCAGGTGTAAAACCGCAGTGAAATCTGCAGAAAAACCACGGTAAATCCGCGATAAATCTGCAGCAAAAACGCAGCTTTTTTGCCCTGCAGATTTATCAAATCCGCTGCGGAAAAATCCGCAGAGGACCATTATACCTGTGCACATACCTAAATCTCCTCTCTGATGGACATACAGAATAGTTTATAGGTAAGAAAGTCATTCGCTGAGAACCTCATAGAATTTGTGTACATTTACACTCACCGGCCACTTTATTAGGTACACCATGCTAGTAACGGGTTGGACCCCCTTTTGCCTTCAGAACTGCCTCAATTCTTCGTGGCATAGATTCAACAAGGTGCTGGAAGCATTCCTCAGAGATTTTGGTCCATATTGACATGATGGCATCACACAGTTGCCGCAGATTTGTCGGCTGCACATCCCAAAGATGCTCCATACAAGGCAGGATGGATCCATGCTTTCATGTTGTTTACGCCAAATTCTGACCCTACCATCCGAATGTCGCAGCAGAAATCGAGACTCATCAGACCAAGCAACGTTTTTCCAATCTTCTACTGTCCAATTTCGATGAGCTTGTACAAATTGTAGCCTCAGTTTCCTGTTCTTAGCTGAAAGGAGTGGTACCCGGTGTGGTCTTCTGCTGCTGTAGCCCATCTGCCTCAAAGTTCGACGCACTGTGCGTTCAGAGATGCTCTTAGGCCTACCTTGGTTGTAACGGGTGGCGATTTGAGTCACTGTTGCCTTTCTATCAGCTCGAACCAGTCTGCCCATTCTCCTCTGACCTCTGGCATCAACAAGGCATTTCCGCCCACAGAACTGCCGCTCACTGGATTTTTTTTCTTTTTCGGACCATTCTCTGTAAACCCTAGAGATGGTTGTGCGTGAAAATCCCAGTAGATCAGCAGTTTCTGAAATACTCAGACCAGCCCTTCTGGCACCAACAACCATGCCACGTTCAAAGGCACTCAAATCACCTTTCTTCCCCATACTGATGCTCGGTTTGAACTGCAGGAGATTGTCTTGACCATGTCTACATGCCTAAATGCACTGAGTTGCCGCCATGTGATTGGCTGATTAGAAATTAAGTGTTAACAAGAAGTTGGACAGGTGTACCTAATAAAGTGGCCAGTGAGTGTATATGTCCCTATCTTATGTTTTATGGTTGCTCGCTGGCTTTTATCCTAGTATGTTCTCACTATTTAATCACTTTATCAAAAAAGTAAAAATTTGCTTTATCTTAATCCAATTTGCACAGCAATGACTGATTTTTGTAACTTCAGATTTGCTCAAAGTTGTATACTTTATAGTATAGCAAGTCATTTTGATTATGATTATGACATTATATTCTTGCTGGTGTAACATGATTCTTTTGGTTACTGAAATTTTGTGCAGATGTTTTCATTTACCAACAGCGTTTTTACACTGCACAAGTATTGAAAATGAGCAGTCCTAGAATTGCCTTTTTCCCCAATAATCATGCAGTTTAAACAGACTGCCAATCACCCGATGTTCGTAGGATGAAACTTATAGGCTTGCTTAAAATCATTGTACTCGACAGCACATTATTCTGTGTAAACAGGAGATGTGCTGCTGAGAACAATAACAGTCTACATGCACTGAGAGGTCTATTAGCGATTGTTCTGTGCGCTTCGGAAGTGCAGTTGACCTGTCTAAACACATTAATAATTATTGACTGCTGATAGCCTTCTACATTGCTGATTGGTAGTAATTTACGGTCACGGTTTTGTCAATGTAAACAAGCACTTAGATCCGGCTCGGCTTGTTTCTAAGGAGCTTTCCAACTGCTGCCAAAATAGGAGTAAAGTAAGGGGAAAAATTAACAAAGGAAGTGCTGGATTATTTTTATTTATTATTTGTCCATTTTTTCTTAGTGTTCCTTTAAATAAAGATTGCTTAATGGCAGAGGACTGGCTTAGTCAATAATAAAATACTGTGAGCAGAAACTAATTTTCACCACTTATAGGAATCAAGCTGCACAAAATTTAATATGCCATCAGAAAGTTACTTATCTTTTAAATCAGGCTTTTGCATTAAATGTTGTTTTTTTATTATTATTTTTTACAATGGCAATAAAATGTTTATTAAAAACTAGATGGTGGCCCGATTCTAACGCATCGGGTATTCTAGAATATGTATGTATGTATATAGCAGCCACATAGTATATAGCACAGGCCACGTAGTATATAGAAGCCATGTAGTATATAGCAGACAAATAGTATGTGGCCTGTGCTATATACTATGTGGCTGCTATATACATACATACATACATATTGTAGAATACCCGATGCGTTTAATACAGGCCACGCAATATATAACACAGCCCAAACAGTATATAACACAGCCCACGTACTATATAACACAGCCCATGTACTATATAACACAACCCACGTACTATATAACACAGCCCACGTACTATATAACACAGCCCACGTAATATATAGCACAGCCCACGCAGTATATAACACGGGCCATGCAGTATATAGCAGCCACGCAGTATATAACACTGGCCACGTAATATATAGCACAGGCCACGCAGTACAAAACACAGCCCAAATAGTATGTAACACTGGCCACTTAGTATATAGCAGCCACCTGGTATATAACACAGCCCACGTAGTATTTAGCAGTGTGGGCACCATATCCCTGTTTAAAAAAATAATTAAAATAAAAAATAGTTCTATACTCACCCGCCGGGATCCAGCGAAGCTCTTGCGATGCGCGCGCGGCTGCCGCAATCTTCCGTTCCCAGGATGCATTGCGAAATTGCCCACATGACTTAGTGGTCTGGCGAAACCACTAAGTCTTCTGGGTAATTTCACAATGCATCTCTGGGAGCGGAAGATGGCGGCAGGCGCGAGCGCATCGTCGGACGACGGAAGGTGAGAATAGCAGGTTTTTTGTTTTTTTTTATTATTTTTAACATTAGATTATTTTACTATTGATGCTGCATAGGCAGCATCAATAGTAAAATGTTGGGGACACACAGGGTTAATAGCAGCAATAACAGAGTGCGTTACCCGTGGCATAACGCGGTCCATTACCGCTGGCATTAACCCTGTGTTAGCAGTGACTGGAGGGGAGTATGCGGGCGCCGGGCACTGACTGCAGGGGAGTAGGGAGGGACTAATCGGACTGTGCCCGTCGCTGATTGGTCACGGCAGCCATGACAGGCAGCTGGCGAGACCAATCAGCGACGCAGGATTTCCGTTACGGGAGTTGCGGACAGAAAGACGGAAGTACCCCTTAGACAATTATATATATAGATGAAATAATTTTCACACTGGCCACTGGGCCTTTTTTAGACTCTAATGTCCAGTTGTTTCAGGAAACACATGTACATTAGCCACAATGAACAGACTCCGAACCTATCTTTTGTACTGAAGCATCTAATCAGCGTGTGCAAAGCTGATTGAAAAGAGAGCAAGCAGCGGGAACTGTGATATCACCTATTGTGATTGATGGATCTTGAGTTATCAGCAGTGTATAGATGTATTACATGTCTCTGTAATCCTGCCTCTGATGACAATGAGCCAGTGGAAAAGCCCCAGTGACCTGCATGAAATTTGGAAAATTACTCACTTTTTGTAATAAAGACTGTGATATGAAAAAAAATAAATGTAACAAAAATCTAATTTAAACAATAAGTCATTTTTCTGACAACATATTACACATTCCTTCTAACCATTTTACACATTTTTCAGTTCTGACATATGTGTTTATTAAATATTTACATGCCAAATCCCAAATAATTGTGGAGCACCTTTTCTTAAAACTTTGCACTATGCCATTCTTTTGTAATTCCTCCTGGGAATGTATGACTAAATTTGACAAATAGGTGTGTCCCTGCACATTATAACAATTTACTCATATATTCCCATTATCAACAGCGTGTACTTATCAGACCATATGACCACCCACAGTGGCCAATTTTCATTTCTGCATTTCTTTTTGTTTTTTTAACCCTCACCTTCTTCCAAGAGGTATAATTTTCTTTCCACTGACATTGCTATATGGGGGGTTGATTTTTGCAGGATAAGTTATAATTTTGAACTCCATTCACCATACCACATTGAATCAATAATATAAAATAATTAGAATCACTGCACCGAAAAAGCTCAGCATTTCAAAAAATAGATTTATCTTGCACTCTAAAAAAAAAACAAAACAAAAATTCGATTTACCGTATATACTCGAGTATAAGCCGAGATTTTAAGCCCATTTTTTAGGCTGAAAGTGCCCCTCTCGGCTTATACTCGAGTCATTGTCCCAGGGGGTCGGAGGGGGAGTGGCAGGAGTGGCAGCTGTCACATCATACTCACCTCCTCCTGGCACGGTCTCTGCACCTCCCTGCTTCTCAGATGGTCTCCAGCGCCGGCAGCTCTTCCTGTGCTCATCGGTCACATGGCTCATTAAAGAAATGAATATGGATTCGACTCCACTCCCATAGGCGTGGAGTGCATATTCATTACTTTAATGAGCAGTATCATGTGACCTCTCAGCACTGGAAGGAGCTGCCGGCCCCAGGACTAAGCAGGGAAGTGTAGAGACCGCGCCAAGAGGGTAAGTATAACGGGAGAGTGTGAACCATGCGATATTCACCTGTCCCTGTTCCACTGCCAGGCTGTGTCTTCCACGTCCTCTGGATGTGACGTTCAGGTCAGAGGGTGCGATGACGTGTTTAGTGCGCGCCCTCTGCCTGAACAGTCACTGCAGAGACCCGGAAGACACATCGGTGCGTGGCGGTGGAACGGGACAGGTGAATATCACAAGTGCTGGGAGCCTGAGCCAGCGGCAACTCCGGCACCTGACCCCCATAGCGCGCCAGTGTCCCCGCCTGCTCAGGCCCCCGACGCGCCCAGCGACGAGAGGTGAGTATGTCATTTTTTTTTATTACAGCAGCAGCATATGGGGCATATTATTCTATGGAGCATCTTATGGTGCCATCAACCTTTATAGAGCATTATATGGGGCATATTATTCTATGGAGCATCTTATTGGGCCATCAACGTTTATGGAGCATTATATGGGGCATATTATTCTATGGAGCATTTTATGGGGTCATCAACCTTTATGGAGCATTATATGGGGCATATTTTTCTACGGAGCATCTTATGGGGCCCATTATGAACTTTATGGAGCATTATATAGGGTGTATTTTGTATGGAGCATCTTATAGGGCCCATCATGAACTTTACGAAGCATTATATGGGGCGTATTTTGTATGGAGCATCTTATGAGGCCCATCATGAACTGTTGGAGCATTATATGTGGCATATTATTCTATGGAGCATCTTATGGGGCCATCGATGTTTATGGAGCAGCATATAGGGCATATTATTCTATGGAGAATCTTATGGGGCCATTATTAACCTTTGTGCTGCATTATCTGGGGCATAATATTCTATGGAGCATTTTATGGGGCCATCAACCTTTATGGAGAAGCATATGGGGCATATTATTCTATGGAGTATCTTATGGGGCCATCAACGTTTATGGAGCAGCATATGGGGCATATTATTCTATGGAGCATCTTATGGGGCCATCAATCTTTATGGAGCAGCATATGGGGCATATTATGCTATGGAGCATTTTATGGGGCCATCAACTTTTATGGAGCATTATATGGGGCATATTTTAATATGGAGCATCTCTTGGGGCCATTATTAACCTTTGTGCAGCATTATATGGGGCATATTTTTTGTATCGAGCAGCTTACGGGGCCCATCATGAACTTTATGGAGCATTATATGGGGCTCCTGATTCAATATGGATATTCAAAAATATTTAACCTACTGATGTCTCAACTAATTTTACTTTTATTGATATCTATTTTTACTTTTGACATTTACCAGTAGCTGCTGCATTTCCCACACTAGGCTTATACTCGAGTCAATAAGTTTTCCCATTTTTTTGTGGCAAAATTAGGGGTCTCAGCTTATACTTGGGTCGGCTTATACTCGAGTATATACGGTACGTTTTTTGAGTCACCTCGCCTTACTAAAAAAATTGGAAAAAAAACCTATTGAAATGTCACCTTTACCCCAAAAGTGTACCAATAAATACTGCTGACTCACGAAGTATCAAAGAGGCCTGAACACAGCTAGATCAATAAGAATTAGGGTTATGGGTTTCAGAAAATGGTGACACAACCAAACAATAACAAAAATTTGGTATTGCCGTAATCATTTTTATCTTATTTTTAACACACAGCGAATGCTGTAAAAACAAGCAACCATGGAAAAACTGTATGTTTTGCTCTATTACATCACACACAGATTTTCTTCCAGTTTTTCAGTATAGCATACTATTGCCATGTGATGGTTTCTTCTTTGCATGGTGAACTGTAGTTTTTAACGGTATCGTTTTAGGGTATTTTAAACATTTTTTATAGCTTCATATTTCTTTTTTTTGGGATAGTTTATAGTTTTTTTGTAGTGATAAAATAAAATATCAAAATTGTGTTTATTTGTTTTCTTGGATGGGATAAATAATTTAATATTTTTCTGTGCCTAAAAAGCACACAGGGTAACAATATATAGATAATCTCCGGTTTCCTCCCACACTACAAACACGATAGGGAATCGAGATTGTGAGCCCCAATGGGGACAGTGACGATAATGTCTGTGAAGCGCTAATGATGGAAAATGATGGCGCTAAATAAGTAAAATATATAAAGAAACAAACAAATAAATAATGAGCCCTGCTCTCTCAAACTTAAGAATAGGCAAAACAACGGACATTGCTGGAACGGGAAGTTGAGAAGGGAGGTAGCCGTAACAAAAGCAACATTTTTGTCATGTCCCACGACTTGAGAAATCATTTAATGTTTGCATTGTTTGTGTTCCATCCTTTCTTTCTAGGCAGAAGTTTGCCTTTCCCTTTATTTTGTCCCAACTCTCTCACTGTAGTCCTGTGATGTATGTTTGTTCACGCCCTTATTCTCCATTTTGTCATCATCACCATATCTGTATGCATCCTACTGCATGTACTCTGTTGAATATTCCTTTTTACCTGCTACTTTCATCATAATACAAGAATTTCGGTTAAAGCAATCCTCTTTTCCTGGAGTCTTCTTACATGAGATCGTGGCTGAGTTAAGCTATCTGATAAATCGGTATGAACGTGAGTACAGGTCAATACGGAAGCGCCCAAAAGAATAGGTCTATCCAGGCACCACTGCGTTCTACATACCCATGAGTCAGAATAGTAAAAAGGAATAGCCTGCCTTCAGAGACAGTAACTCAAGGTCTGTGCTGAACCTCAGTGGAAAAGGACATTTCCCAGATACACAGTAACCCAGTTCCCAGCCAGACCCCAGCGTGCATAGAAGCACACACTGCAGATAAACAGTGAGAAGTATAACCCTCATCATCCACTCATCCTGCCTGCAAACAAATCATGTCTGAAGCGAGGTATACAATGTCCCTACCAGACTTACAAACACAGGAAAGAGACCTAGATCCCCATCCACCAGCTAGTGAAAGAGGAAAACGTACAGTTAAACCTACATGGAAAGTCATGGAGAATTTAGAGACTGAAAAATGTGTTGTATATAGTGATGTGTCTTCACTATGGGAGAAAGTGCTGAGTCACATAGACACTGTATCAAGGCCTGCTTCTCATGAGTTACCACTAGAGGGAGTCCTAGAACAATTATGCACAGCATACCAAAGGTATATGGAGAAGACTGACCAATACATTATTCTCCTGAAGAAACTGAATCTGCCAGAGACTTTAAAAGAATTGCAAAGTTTCCAGCAGCTTAATTCTGAAAGGGACTGCACCGTACGTGACATTAAAACCAAGATAGAGGCTAAAATTGCACGGACACCAGATGCATCATCTCGCTCATCCAAATCGTCTAAGCACTCAAAACGCTCATCTAGGTCAAGTTCATCAAAATATTCCACTCTCAGCCAGCAGCTTATAAGGGCACGTGCTAAGGCAGAAACGTCTAAGATACAAGCAACCTTTGCGCAAAGGAGAGCAGAAATGGATGCAGCCACAGCACAAAAGAGAGCAGAAATGGATGCAGCCACAGCACAAAAGAGAGCAGAAATGGATGCAGCCACAGCACAAAAGAGAGCAGAAATGGAGGCAGCCACAGCACAAAAGAGAGCAGAAATGGAGGCAGCCACAGCACAAAAGAGAGCAGAAATGGATGCGGATGCAGCACGCAAGGAAGCTCTGGAGAAGGAATGTGAGCACGCAACAGCCATGGCGGAGTTAAGGATCCTGGAGCGAGCTATCAGTGGGAGTCAAAGAGACAGCATCAGTTTGTGTGAAGTGGAGGCGGAGGACCCTATTGAACGCACAAGAGACTACGTGCTAAGCCAAAATGGCGAACAGCAGATCATCACTAACACTTCTGATGGCGTTCATGCTTCTCCAGGACACCAGGATGCCGATCAACTTACAGAACCCTACACTCAAGGTCAGTACAATGCTCCCAAACTTGAACTTCCTTCGTATTCCAGTATGCGCCAAGACCCTGCATCTCATCAAACTCCACAGGCTATTATCTACACGCAACCCAATATACCGGCAGGTCATTATACTCTCGACAACCGCACAGTGCCAGCTCCGCATGTAGCAGAGACTATACCCACCAAACCGGTTGCTGGACTAAATGCATATGCCACTCCATACTTACCCACGTTTCAAGTCCAAGACGTCTCCACTCCTATGTACAACACCGCTCAGCCCACATTCGTGCATCCTAAGTCAGAAAGAACAGACATGTCCGACTTCGCAAGGTACATGATTCGCCGCGAACTTACTAAAACCGGTCTCACAAGGTTTGACGACCAACCTGAAAATTACAGAGGTTGGAAAAATGCCTTTAGAACCGTAACTAGTGACCTCGGCATCACTGCTGCCGAAGAGCTGGACCTGCTAATCAGATGGCTAGGACCACAATCCACCGAGCGTGTCAAGAGACTCAGGTCTGTACATATCAGTAATCCAACGGCTGGTCTCATGGCTGCATGGGAAAGACTAGAGAAAAACTTTGGCAGTCCAGAAGCCATAGAGGACGCACTGTTCAAGCGATTACAGAGTTTTCCAAAGATATCAAGCAAGGACAGTTCAAAGTTCCTAGAGCTCAGTGACTTGCTGTTAGAGCTCCAGCTGGCCAAGGCAGACACCCACCTACCTGGCCTCAGCTACCTGGACACTGCTCGTGGAGTAAATCCCATTATCTCCAAGCTACCGTACAACGTGCAAGAAAGGTGGACTACACTAGGGTCAAAATACAAGAAAGACCATCAAGTGTCATTTCCTCCATTCTCCTACTTCTGTGAGTTTATAAAAGACGTGGCAGAGCGCAAGAACGACCCAAGCTTTTCTTACCAAGAATCCAGTGGCCCAGCTTCACCTCCTTCTAAATACGTCAGCGCACGCTCGAACGACAGAAACCGCAGAGGTCCAGTGTCAGTGAAGAAGACGGATATTCTTCCCTTACCAACACCAGCCCCAGACAAGAGTAACAAAGGTGAAAAGATAGAGAACCCAAATCGTGAATGTCCCATCCACAAGAAGCCACATCCCTTAAAAAAGTGCATCGGCTTCAGGAAGAAACCGCTCCAGGAACGCAAGGAGCTTCTAAAGAGGTTCGGGGTATGCTACAGATGTTGTGCTTCTACTGAACACCTTGCTAAAGACTGTAAAACTACAATTAAGTGCATGGAGTGTGACAGTGAGGACCACGTACAAGCACTCCACCCATTCCGTCCTGACTCTACACTTACTCCTTCCCCCACCACGAGCCATGGCGGGGAGGACGCAGCTCAAACTGCAAGCCATACCACAATATCTTCTTCATGCACAGAAGTCTGCGGAGAAGACCTCTGGGACAAGTCCTGTGCGAAGATTTGCCTGGTGAACGTATATCCCAACGGTCACCCAGAGAAAGCCGTGAAGGTGTACGTCCTTCTGGATGATCAGAGCAACCGATCACTTGCAAGGTCAGAACTCTTTGATATGTTTAACTTAAAGGGAAATGCCTACCCTTACACCTTAGGTACCTGCAGTGGTGTTACAGAGGTTTATGGGAGAAGGGCCAGTGGTCTTACAGCGACATCTCTCGAGAACACCGTCGAGATACCGTTACCTACACTGGTCGAGTGCAACCAGATTCCATCCAATCGAGAAGAGATCCCAACGCCAGAGGCTGCTCTTCATCACCAACATCTCAAGGGGATAGCAAACAAGATACCAGCCCTCAACAACAGTGCAGATATCCTGATTCTGCTTGGCAGAGACATTCTCCGGCTGCACAAGGTGCGTCAGCAAATTAATGGACCACACGATGCACCATTTGCCCAACGCTTAGATCTAGGCTGGGTAATCATAGGCAATGTTTGCATACACAAGATGAAGAGACCTAACAACATCTCCTCTTACAAGACACACATTTTGTCAAATGGTCGCAGCACCCATTTCCAACCATGCCCACATCACTACTGGGTGAAAGAGAAAGTGAGCAACACCAAGTGGCAACAGGAATCCTTCAACAACATGAACACACTCCAGTCCTGGGAAGAAAACCTCGGGTCATCAGTGTTCGATTCCACAAGTAATGACAACAAGTTGGCACCCACAAGGGAAGATAAAGAATTTATAAAGGTTATGGATAAAGAATTTGTTCAAGACGACTCCAACAGTTGGGTAGCTCCTTTACCCTTTCGTTTCCCAAGAGTGAGGTTGCCGAACAACCTGCAGCAAGCAACTGCAAGGTTCTCATCCTTAAAGCGTACCCTAAAGAGGAAACCAGAGATGGAGAAGCATTTCATTGACTTTATGCAGAACATCTTTGACAGAAATCATGCTGAACCTGCGCCACCACTGAGGGAGGGAGAAGAATGTTGGTATCTTCCATCCTTTGGTGTCTATCACCCTCGCAAGCCTAATCAGATCAGAGTGGTGTTTGACTCCAGTGCTCAGTTTGAAGGCCTCTCTCTCAATAACCTGCTCCTAACTGGGCCCAACCTGAACAACAGCCTCCTTGGAGTATTGATCCGCTTCAGACAAGAACCTGTTGCCATAATGGCCGACATTCAGCAGATGTTTCATTGCTTCATTGTGAAAGAAGACAACAGAAACTATCTTAGGTTCCTATGGCACAAGGACAACAACGTCAACAATCAGGTCATAGACTACCGGATGAAGGTCCATGTCTTCGGCAACAGTCCCTCACCTGCTGTGGCGATCTATGGACTGAGACGGACAGCCCAGGAAGGTGAGAGAGAGTACGGTTCCGATGCTCGGCAATTTGTAGAGAAGAACTTCTACGTGGACGATGGGCTCAAGTCCTTGCCCACAAGCGAAGATGCAATTGACCTACTCTCCAGAACACAGGAAATGCTATCCACATCAAACCTCAGACTCCACAAGATTATCTCTAACAGTCAAGAGGTAATGAACGCGTTTCCATCTGAGGACCATGCCTCAAACCTAAAGGACCTCATCTTGGGTTCCGATGTTCCTCCAACACAGCGCAGCCTTGGTCTACTGTGGGATATCAAACGGGACACCTTCACTTTCCAAGTGTCACCCTATGACAAACCCTTTACCAAACGAGGAGTCCTATCTGTCATAAATAGCATCTATGATCCTCTCGGGTTTGTAGCACCCATCACTATTCAAGGCAAGATACTGTTAAGACAGCTTACGGCCGAGAACACGGATTGGGACACCCCACTCCCAACTCA
Source organism: Ranitomeya variabilis (assembly GCF_051348905.1). Lineage (NCBI taxonomy): Eukaryota > Metazoa > Chordata > Amphibia > Anura > Dendrobatidae > Ranitomeya > Ranitomeya variabilis. The sequence continues at coordinate 615,469,498 of NC_135232.1, forward strand.
GAAACAGCAAAGGTGGGAGGCGTGGAAGAAGTCTCTGAAGTTCTTAGAGCAACTCCAAGTCCCACGTTGTTATTCTCCAAGATCACCTTTGACTGCAATCAGAAGAGAAGTTCATATTTTCTCTGACGCATCTACAGAAGCCATAGCCGCAGTAGCTTATCTGATGACCTTAGGAGCTAACAAGGTACACTGTGGTTTCATCCTGGGTAAAGCCAAGTTAACTCCAAAGCCTGCACACTCTGTACCCAGACTCGAGCTTTGCGCTGCGGTATTGGCAGTAGAAATTGCTGAAGTTGTACAAGACGTAATGAACGCGTTTCCATCTGAGGACCACGCCACAAACCTAAAGGACCTCAACTTGGGTTCTGATGTTTCTCCAGCCACACTTCTCACACAGAAGATTGGAGCTGCTACAGTTCCGCCTGGGAACTTCGATAATAAGGACATTTACAGACGTCAGTGGAGGCAAGTACAACACCTGGCTAACGTGTTTTGGCATCGATGGAAGACCAAATATTTACACTTGCTTCAAAACCGTCACAAATGGCAGACGCCCAGACCCAATCTCCAAGAAGGAGACCTTGTTCTCTTAAAGGATACAGAGGCTCATCGTAATGACTGGCCAATGGGACTTATCACCAAGGTCCTACCCAGTGAGGACGGAAAGACTCGTAAGATAGAAGTTAAGGTGACAAAAGGGGGCTTTACCCGAACCTTCTTCCGCCCGGTCACTGAACTCGTGCTGCTTCTACGTAAGGAGGATACCACATGAACTGAACATGCTCCTGGACGTTGTTCACGGCGGGGAGCGTTCCTCCTCATTCCCCAGTTTATTGAATGTTGACATTTTCCATTGGATTGAACCCTTAACATTCCCATTGGATTCTGGGTTGGTGGAAGAGTTTGCATGTTTGCGGCTTCCCCAATCTGAAGATGGGTTTTATATACTTGAACTTATCTTTCGGTGTGATCTACGGGTCAACAACAACGAGTTGGACTTAAAAATCTTTTATGTTTTATTATTGCATGCACGTTTTTCTTCCTCTTGTTTTTTCAGGTTCGAACGACTTCGAAGAATTACGGACATCGTGAAATCCAAGGATTTCAGACGGGGAGTGTCATGTCCCACGACTTGAGAAATCATTTAATGTTTGCATTGTTTGTGTTCCATCCTTTCTTTCTAGGCAGAAGTTTGCCTTTCCCTTTATTTTGTCCCAACTCTCTCACTGTAGTCCTGTGATGTATGTTTGTTCACGCCCTTATTCTCCATTTTGTCATCATCACCATATCTGTATGCATCCTACTGCATGTACTCTGTTGAATATTCCTTTTTACCTGCTACTTTCATCATAATACAAGAATTTCGGTTAAAGCAATCCTCTTTTCCTGGAGTCTTCTTACATGAGATCGTGGCTGAGTTAAGCTATCTGATAAATCGGTATGAACGTGAGTACAGGTCAATACGGAAGCGCCCAAAAGAATAGGTCTATCCAGGCACCACTGCGTTCTACATACCCATGAGTCAGAATAATTTTACCCCAAAGAGTATGCGTGACCGGACAACCCCTTAAATTACTGACAGTACTTTATTCACCACATTTCACCGAAATTTAGAACTATGTTACAGTGACGTCTATAAGGAGAATGGAAAGGATTATTCACTTGTTCCTTCCATTTTTATAGCATGTCCATTATTGTCTACATAAAAGCAAGGGTGATGACTCAGTTTTTTCTGCTATGTACACAGTTATTATAACTACACAAGGTCATCATTCAGTCAATTACTCAGCTTATCAGGCAGAACATATGCAGAATAAGCAACGAGATGCCCACGGGACAGATAAAAGTGAAAAGACAGATAATACATTAATGACTTCATCAAGGTTAATGACGAGCATGGGTATTACTTTTGGGGTGAACATAATTAAAGGGGTCGTCCAATACTATTTATAGGATAAATCTTCAAAATCAGATTGGTGGGGTCAAACACGACGAGCTCTTATTAGTTCAAAAGAATTGTAGTGAATGGGCTCTGATGGCCACTACAGTGTGCAGAGCTGTGATGTTCTGGCTCCCAGGACTGTACTTCCAGCTGACGTGGGAGTCCGGGGTGTCTGATATTCATGGTTTAGGACCACCACTCTAGAATAAAACTTTTCAATGCAATTTTTTTTGGGGGGGCGGTTGGGTGGAGAGGTTTTATTGTGTATATCATCAAGTAAACATAAAAGTACTTGTTTAAACCCCTTGAACTCATTATTGTGCAATCACTGATCCACCTGGCAAAGAGTATACATTTCACAATATAAAACTGAACAAAACGCGCTGTCCCATTATAATAATAATTTTTTTTAGAGCATCAACATATTCGGCAGCACTGTACAATGTAGAGGGGATTTGCACAGACAATAAAGACATTACAGAATAACACATGCCTCAGATATCAAAAGGAGTGAGGGCCCTGCTCGCAAGCTTACAGTCAAAGAGGAAATTGGGGAGACACGAAAGGTAAATGGTAAAAGCGCTTATATTGTACAATACAGCCATAATATAATAAATAGGTTACGCACATAGCTGCATGAACTGGTCACCATACAGAATCTGTATGGTCACAGAGGGCTATTAAGTGCATGGAGGGTGTGTGAGTAGATGCTATAAGGGTCCTGATTTTGAAAAAAAAAATTGTATGGGCAAAAGGGGATAGTTAGATAAGTGAGGTGGGGCGATAGGCCAGTTTAAAGAAATGTGTTTTTAGGCCATGCTTGAAAGTATGGCTATTAGGAATTATTTGAATTATCCTGTGTAGTGCATTCCAAAAAATTGGCGCAGCACGTTAGGTCTTGGAGACAAGAGTGGGAGGGTCGGATTATTATGGAATTTAGTTTTAAGTCATTAGAAGAATGGAGGGCACGGGTAGGGTGGTAGACTAAGATGAGGGAGGATGTCACGATATATAAAGCGACCCCACGGGGGGAGTCGGTCGGCGGATAGCACGACACACAATAGGATGGTAAAGGGGTGAAGAAGGCCCTACCGATAAGGAAATTAGGAATGATCACCTCCTGCTCAAACCTGAGCCTGACCCTGCACTCCCCTAACGCCCAATGTGGGTCCTTCCCCCCACCCCCATCAGGTAAATCGTTAGTCGCTGTCACCTCCACTGCCCTGGCTAGTGCACTGGCCGGCAAGGGCACTAGCCTCAGCACTGCAGATGGTACAACACAGGGGACAGTGACAAACACGAGACAGATGGGGTAATAACACAACTTAGCTTTACACCTCCCTCTGCTGCAAAGCACCGCACAGCAGAATAAAGGCACCAGGATCACGAACTCACAAAACCAGCTGACAAACCACAGCAGCCAGCAAACTCTTTACTCCAGGCTTGGTCACTATAGATTGCTCTATCACCGACAGTCAGTTGATGCATCAGGTTACCATTTAAAGGATGGTGGGAGTGGTCACCACCCATATCAGCTGACCCAACAACTCTGCAGTTACAATAGATTGCCAGTGAGGGAAACTGATATTAACCCCTCATTGGTCCTGAAAGGAAAAAAAGCTTAATTTACATCATAGTGGAAGCAGAGCTGCCACAAATCCAAAAATGGATCATGACAGTACCCCTCTTTCAATGAGGGGCCTCTGGACCCTCAACACTGGACCTCACCGGAAATGACGTGTGGTGAGGACGCCATGATCCACAAAGATTCACTTCTGCAGTCACCTGATCCTCAGGTTTACGGCAAACGCAGCCCAATGGAGATGGCAACAACGTAGGCTCCAGAGGTGGAACAAATCTCCATAGCGCCGACCTGTGGAATACGTTGTGTACGTGCACTACTGGGGGTAACTACAGCTGGAAAGTCTCAGGGCTGAGAATGGTCGACACTCGATATGGCCTGATCACCCTAGAACTCCAGGTCCCAGTTGTGTACTTACACTTGTTGTTTTTGGTGGACACCCACACGTACTCATTCACACACGGGTCCAGACCTGAACGTTTATTTCCACACACGTGTTTGCCAAAGGATGGTGAATTCTTTGAGGAACAGACAACAGATACAAACTCATACCCTCACTAAATACAGAGGGAACCATCACCCTCCCCTGATCTCTCCTCCTGGAAGGATGCTGAGACTCAGGGTTTACCTGTGGTGAGGGTTGAATCCTGCCCCTACTCTCTGGTAGCTCCTTAGCTGCCACCATTAGAGACAATGGGGTAGGTTTAAGAAAGACGGCAGGGACAGCAGCTCTCAGGCAGCAGTCCTTGCAAGACTAGTCCCAACAGACTACTTTCCTGGACCACCAATTTATGACTGGGTTGTGTTTCTTCAGCCAAGAAAGGCCTAGGACGAATGGGAGTTGGCATACCCTCCAAGACGTAGCACGACAGGGACTTTTCATGAAGAGACCCTATACGCAGGTTAATATTATCTATGACTTGGGTCACCCTCCCCTGGCTGAGAAGAACATATTCAATTGCCTGAACACTAATGGGTCTCGCTAGAGTCCTACTCATCAGACCATGGGTCTGAACAAAGTGAGAATCCACCAAATTTACTCCAGCTCCCATATCTACAAGCACAGGTATAGTCTCAGTTTACCCACCAAACACCACTTCAGCCGGAATGGTACACTGAGACGAAAAGATGGAAGAAATATACACACCTTGGTCGCCTCACTCCACATGACCAGAGGGATGCGGCTTTTGAGATAGTGAACATACTTTGGGCTGGGCAGACATTGATGTAATGACCTGTAAGTCCACAGTAGAAACATGTCTCCATACCACTGCAAACCTCAGGCAACCCCGTTTGAGAAGAGACTCCTCCCATCTGCATAGATTCATCCGTCTGCACTGGTGTGTCCTCCTCCCTAGAAAGAACATCAGGGAGCATATTTGGTGTATATCTCTCCCTGAGGTGTCTATCTGGAGCGCCCCCACGCGTAAGGGCAATGGGGTACTCGGTACCAGGTCCTTCAGTTCGGGGGATGTCACGGTGGCCTGACCCGGTCTGTGGCCCTTTGAGGGGCGTCCAATTAAAGGTGTAGTTTGTATAATGTTCGTGACGCCACCTGTGGTGTTCGGTCAGGGTGACCGACGCTGCTTAGGGGTTCGCTGGGGTCATGTTATGGCAGCAAGATGGTATACCTTCCCACAGGTGAAGTGTATCCCCAGGGCTTCCCAGAAGTGGCGATGGTGATGGTGGAGGATGTAAGGCGCAGTGAATAACGAGGACACAAGGTTGCAGTCTCTTTACCTTTTACTGGAAGCTTCAGCATCCACAGTCCAGGGTACAGACCACAGGGTAGGTAGAGTCCGGCCGGTCCGAAGGCAAATCCAGAGTCCCCTTATCCAGGTGGAAATCAGTAGGCTTCCTACTAGCGCCTGTATGTTGTAGTTCCTCCCTGCTGAGCAACTCGGTAAGGACCTCATAACTTTCGTAGATGTTCTAGATGTCTTTCTCTCTGTCCCCAGATGGTGTGGATAGGACAAACTCGTATGACTGATGGCCTGAGGCTTGTTTATAGGGACCCTAGAGATGCCCCGACCCCCACAATTTGCCACTGTGTCTTCTTAGGTATTTAGGTCGGGCAGCCAACTTGGAATTGACTGTCCTGACGGTCTCTGAAGTAATGCGTAGAGTCAATTACTCCCTTGGTGTTCCGGCAACCGGCTACGCGCCTCAGAAGGAGGCAGCCTTTACAGGGCAGAACTCCTCCCGGTGTTTTCTCCTTGTGCTGTGACTTTGTTTCTCACTCTCTACAATACACTTCTCTTCGTGTCCTTTCTTAGTGTAAGGATTCCTGGGCATGCGCACTGCGTGTGTCAGCCTGTCACCCAGGTCCCCCGCCTTATAGCGTCTGTATACTGTATTCAGCTGATCGTGCCTCCTCATACAGTATACAGTACAGTATACAGTACAGTACAGTATACAGACGCTGTAAGGCGGGGGACCTGGGTGACAGGCTGACACACGCAGTGCGCATGCCCAGGAATCCTAGCCCCGCACTGTGCATAATGCATAACACACTGCGGGGCTGGGATTCCCAAGGTGGGTGGCCGCAATGCCCGCACAGGCGCAGTCTGCAAGCCTGGCTGGGACGTCAAAAGGCCAGAGCTTACACACAGCGCAGGCGCCGGTTTTGAAGAGAAAAAAGCACGGAGGGGGTGGCGCCGAAAGCCCCTGAAGATTTGAGTGACGGCAGAGTAGCGGTTGAAGCTGGGGAGTGAGGACCCGCCTCCCTGGCTAAAGACAGGTATTTTGGCTAAGTTTCAAAGCGCTTTATTTTGGGAATACTTGAACCAAAAACTAAAAGAGCCACCTTGTTAGAATGCAGCATTACTGCTGCACAAGGTGGCTCTTTTAGTTTATAACGGCTGGAGGGGGTGACAGTGGCCCTTTAAGATCTATGGGACTGTAGCCAACCTCCCTGGATGTGGCCGCAGGAGGAAAATTGATGACAAATCAAAGAGACGGATAATACGAATGGTAATAAAAGAGCCCAGAAAAACTTCTAAACAGATTAAGGCCTCTTTCACACGTGTGTCCTGTACGTGTGGTGACAGTTTTCAAACGTACCAAAGACACTGACACATGTAGACCTATTCAAATGAATAGGTCTGTGCACATGTCACTGTGTTTCTGTTGAGGAGAGCCATAAGATCAAATACTTAATTAACCTCAACACATAAGGTAATTGAGGGAAGCAACCTATAACATGTATTGTTTAACCTTACATAAGTTTTCCTCAGACAAAGTGAGACACTAAAGATGGCCGCCATCTCCTGTATCAGCATGCCGTGTGTTCTGGTATCCAAGATGACGCCCACCCTGATGACCTCATGGATCCACCCACAGTGACGCCCACCCTGATGACCTCACGGACCAACCCACCCTGATGACCTCATGGATCCGCCCATGGACTTGCTCATGCCCAACCCACTAACCAATGGAATACATCCGATCACTCCCATTTTAGAGCTAACCGAGCCCCCTTACAGGAGATATATAACATTGTGTTTTGACTAATAAAAGCCCTTCTTGGAGCTGAGCCACACATTGATCAAGGAGAGTTACAGCTGACTGTGTCTGGTGTATTTCTTTAGTGCACATGATCAATATCCATTAGGCCAGGAGTAGGCAACTAGAGAATTGAACATTTTATTAATTGTTCAACCCTAATATTTGGCGCCCAACGTGGGGCCAGCAGAGGAGAGCCCTGAACCCTGAGGACCGGCGAGTGGAACGGCTGGATGCACTGAGTACCCCGAACCTGGAGACTGATCACCTCCTTAACAGAACACGGTAAGTCTGCTGATTTTTATAATCTGTAGTCTTTACCTGTGTCCTTCGGGGTATCCTGTGCAGATTGCCTGACCGTGTCCGGTTTTCTTGGTATCTGTAAGACGGCAGAAGGGTCTCTCCGCTGCTGGTCATTTAATTGCAAGAACCGTCACCTGTGTTAGTTGCCTACTGCCTGTTACATGTTGTGAAGAGGGGAGATGACTAGTAGGTTAAAAGAAGCAAGGTTTTTTTTTTCACTTAAAGAGGGAGAGGCAAGTGATAAAACAGGAAAAACAGGTTTTTGCAGAGGGAGATGACAGGTAGTTAGGAGAAGCATTGTGTTTGGAGCAGGAAAAACAGGTTTCTAGGAAAGAAAAGAAGCAAGTGTTTACAGAAGGAAAAGCATGTGGAGAACGGGATAAGCAGGTTTTTTAGAGAAGGATAAGCAAGCAAGTGTAGAAAAAATAAAATAATTTTTGTCTGTGGTATACGGTTGTCGCCTGTGATAAGATTTTCAGTTCTGTACAAGAGAGACTAGGACCTGGAGTAATTGACTCGGCCTAGGGGGGCCCGGTAAATCTTGGAGCAATTGGCTCAGTTCGGGCATAATAAATTGTGTAGCGGCTCATTGAAACCTGGAGCAAATTGGCTCAGTTCGAGCCAATTAAATTTATAGTTTTTCTTTTTTTTGCCCCGTGACATCGAGTAATTGACTCTGCACGGGGACCGGTAAGTTAGGGAGCAATTTGACAAAGTAGGGAATAATTGGTTTGTAAAGTACGGAGCACGGAAGTCAGACAGGGACCACGTGACAAGAAGCAATAGGAACTGAGTACTGCAGACTCAGTTCCCTTTAGAATCTCAGGTTTGAGTCATCTCCCCCGTCTTATTGTTTGTTTGGTGTTTGTTATCTTGATAGATAGATATATATACTGTGTATCTATAGAAAGATGGAGAAATTAATGCAGTTCTGCCGTATAGGCACTAAGCCAAATTCAGAAGGCAAGTTAGACTCATGCACATTAGTGGAAATTGTGTGGAATGCCAGAATTGGGATGGTTACAGCCCCTGGAGTGGAAGCTTGTCTTGAAAGAAAGAAAAGGTATCCTAGAAGATAATGGATTGTTGTCTATTGCTAGGGCAGGAGAAAGAGTCTCTGAAAGTCTGTATAAAAAAAAAAAATGGAAATTGGGTAGAGGAGAAAAGGAATGAAAAGAAAAGAGTTTGAGTTGTGTATTACAAAAATATATCCTGTGAGCGGCCACCACCGTATAATAGTGGCCCAGAGCCATGTGCTAAATGTAATGGCGGCCATTTTGTTAATGGCAAATGTGTTAAATGTAATAGCAGCCAAAATGGTGGCCCAGAGCCATGTGGTAAATATAATTCTGACGGCGGCCATTTTGTTGGTGGTAAATATAATTCTGATGGCGGCCATTTTGTTGGTGGTAAATATAATTCTAATGGCGGCCATTTTGTTGGTGGTAAATGTAATTCTGATGGCGGCCATTTTGTTGGTGGTAAATATAATTCTGACGGCGGCCATTTTGTTGGTGGTAAATATAATTCTGACGGCGGCCATTTTGTTGGTGGTAAATATAATTCTGACGGCGGCCATTTTGTTGGTGGTAAATATAATTCTGACGGCGGCCATTTTGTTGGTGGTAAATGTAATTCTGATGGCGGCCATTTTGTTGGTGGTAAATGTAATTCTGACGGCGGCCATTTTGTTGGTGGTAAATATAATTCTGACGGCGGCCATTTTGTTGGTGGTAAATATAATTCTGACGGCGGCCATTTTGTTGGTGGTAAATGTAATTCTGATGGCGGCCATTTTGTTGGTGGTAAATGTAATTCTGACGGCGGCCATTTTGTTGGTGGTAAATATAATTCTGACGGTGGCCATTTTGTTGGTGGTAAATATAATTCTGACGGCGGCCATTTTGTTGGTGGTAAATAATAATTCTGACGGCGGCCATTTTGTTGGTGGTAAATATAATTCTGACGGCGGCCATTTTGTTGGTGGTAAATATAATTCTGACGGCGGCCATTTTATTGGTGGTAAATATAATTCTGACGGCGGCCATTTTGTTGGTGATAAATATAATTCTAATGGCGGCCATTTTGTTGGTGGTAAATGTAATTCTGATGGCGGCCATTTTGTTGGTGGTAAATATAATTCTGACGGCGGCCATTTTGTTGGTGGTAAATATAATTCTGACGGCGGCCATTTTGTTGGTGGTAAATATAATTCTGACGGCGGCCATTTTGTTGGTGGTAAATGTAATTCTGATGGCGGCCATTTTGTTGGTGGTAAATGTAATTCTGACGGCGGCCATTTTGTTGGTGGTAAATATAATTCTGACGGCGGCCATTTTGTTGGTGGTAAATATAATTCTGACGGCGGCCATTTTGTTGGTGGTAAATATAATTCTGACGGCGGCCATTTTGTTGGTGGTAAATATAATTCTGACGGCAGCCATTTTGTTGGTGGTAAAAATAATTCTGACGGCGGCCATTTTGTTGGTGGTAAATATAATTCTGACGGCGGCCATTTTGTGGATGGCGAATGTGCTGCTCCTGGTGGTGAACATCTCAGACTAAGGCTACACACCACATCACCAAATCCTTGTTACCCAGTAATGACCACTAACGGCCAATACTATATTCCTTCGGGAAGTGAACAGGCTTTACCCATGTTTCCTATCTCAGTGGTTTCCAATGGGGCACCAACCCTTTCCCCTATCACTCCTGTTGTGAATCCAGCAGTCCTCCCACCTGGATCGTCCCCAGCACCTACCCTTTCTACTGTCACTTCCACTGCCAATTTAGCCTCACACCCACATGAGATGCTCCAAGCAGCGGCCTCTCCTCCCAATGCTTCCACAACAGCACTCTCACGCAGCCTACATAACCCTATGCCCAGTACCTCACAGGCTGTCTCGCAGCCAAGCGCACACCTGTATGGGACGGTGGCGACTGTATCAAGGGGGGGCTCAATCTGGGAGGAGGATACCAATAGCACAGGAAGCACAAAGGGGAGGGAATGGTGACAACCTATTTTTGAAAAAGAACTTCCTGAGGGACCCCTGGTAGTGGTGGGAAAGGGTGACATAACAACAATGGAGACAGACGCTATTGTTAATGCTGCCAATTCTCGGTTAGAGCACAATGGAGGTGTAGCTAGAGCTATAGTGGAAGCAGAGGGGCGACTATTCAAGCTGACAGTCGAATCATTGTTGTGTCACGTGGTCAGATAGCTGTTGGGGACATAGCGGTGACTAAAGCTGGCAATCTCCTGTGTAGAATGATCATACATACTGTGACCCCTACTTATGACCCTATTCATCCAGACGTTAGTGCTCAGCAACTTCATGCAGCAATAACTCGCATTAATGAGGACAGGACTGTTAAAAGCTTTTAAGACTGCCTGCGTCACCTGGACCCCACACCATGATACTGGAGCTGCCCAAATAGAGCCCCTCATTCCAGGACTGTTACCTCCTCCGGCTCCTCATACACAAGGGACTACATCTGCACTCCCGGTGCTATCTCTACTCCCGCCTCAGGTGCCACCGCCAACAGTGCCAATGCTCATGTCTGAGGAGCCCGCCATCTATGTCAAGTTTACACCCCAGCAAGCTGCTACTCTTTTGAACCAAGTTCTAGATCCAGAAAAACAGCCGATGCCTTTCTACAGGAGCATGACGAGACATGGGACTCTGGTGTTGAGTTCTGCCAAGAACCTAAGACAAGGGCCTCAGATGAGTTGGCTGACCTATCAATTATTATTGTTGCCAAAGGTTTCCAGATGCCTCAAAGCTGATGCAGCCATTGTACGATGACCTCAAGACGTCAGCGTTTCCACTATGTACTAAATCCGTGGAAGCTTTCTACGCTCTTAAACAGGCCATACAGTCTGCACCAGCTCTTTGAATCCCAAATCCTGATATCATCTGAGGACATCCAGTTCTCTTAATGACTCCACACGACATAATTGCTATTGTTGGAACCTAAACATCTGTTGGTGCAGCATCATATGAGACTCCAATGTTGGCTCTTGGTTCCGGATAATGTCACTCTTGTCCGCTGCAGCATCTTCAAACTGTCCACGCTACTTCCTCTTTCCAGGGGGGATATGGATGATACTGATGCTCTCGGAGAAGATGCCTCTACACACTCAGAGGTACATGACTGTCTTGAACAAATGCATGAAGAAGTAGCCTCCCAGAAAAACGTGTCTGAAGACCCACTCCCACATGCTGACGTGACGTTCTTCACTGATGGTTCCAGATTTGCAGATAAACAGGAAGGTTCCATACGGGATATGCCGTGGTTACACATGACCTGATCATCTCAGCTGGATCGCTACCACCGCACATGTCTGCACAAGAAGCGGAACTTAAAGCTTTGACGCTGGCTTGTCAGGAAGCGACGGAGAAGGTGGTCAACATCTACACGGATTCAAGATACGCTTTTGGAGTGGCTCATGACTTCGACAGTATCTGGGCAGCCAGAGGATACCTAACATCCAGTGGAACTCCTGTAAAACATGCTGATACCATGCAAGAACTTGTGGTCGCTCTGAATCTACCTTCAGAGGTTGCAGTGATCGAGATCAAAGCTCACGGGAGACTGGATTCTCCAGAAGCAAGGGGGAACTTCTTTGCTGACAAAACAGCAAAAACCTATGCTGTGGATCCATTTAGGAAAGAGAAAGCAGCGGTGTACGTGTCACAAGACACTGAAGAAGGGACTAAAGCCTCTCTTATGAGGATCATCCATCTACATCAAGACAAGACATCAGATGATGAAAAGAAGTCATGGCAAGAAGGAGGAGCTAAAAAAGGATGAAGATGGAGTCTGGAGGGTGAACACAAAGGTCTACCCTGTAATCTGTACCCCTCAGTGACAGAATGGGCACACGTTATCACCCACAGAGGCAAGAATCAGATTAATGACCCGATTTGGAATACCTACATGGCACCTGGGATTTCTACTGTCACCCAAAAAAAATATTTCAAGTCCTGCCTTGTGTGTGCAGCATGCAATCCAGCACCACCTCAGAAAGTTACTCAGAAACATTTAGCTAAACCACTTTATCCCTTTCAGAGAATTCAGATTGACCACATTCGAATGCCAAAAGTAGGGAAGCACGAGTATGTACTGGTAGTGACTGACATGTTTTCAGGATGGCCCGAAGCCTATCCAGTAACCAACATGACCGCCAGAGTGACTGTTAAGAGACTGATGAATGAAGTAGTAAGCAGATATGGGGTCCCAGAGGTAATTGAGAGTGACCAAGGACCTGCGTTCACTGCAGCACTGACTAAGGAACTATGGACATTGGTGGGAGCTGATTTGGGTTTACATACTCCATATCACCTACACAGCAGTGGGAAAGTAAAAACACTGAATGGCACCTTCAAAAATAAAATACTGAAAGCCAGTTAGGAGGTTAGACTTGGACAGACATTTTGCACGTTGCCTTATACTCAGTCAGAAACACTCCAAGGGGTTCCACTAAACTCACACCATACGAGATTCTTTTTGGGGGGGCCTCCAAGGTTGGGTCAATATTTTCCACAACAGCTAGCCTTGGGAAGTGATACTCTTGTAAATTATGTAATTGTTGTTACTAAAGAACTGTCAGTAACACATGTACAAGTGTTATCATCCATTCCAGGTCCAGATTCCAGTGAAGGTACCCATACTTTCTAACCTGGTGACTACATGCTGGTAAAGAAGTTCATCAGAAAAGACATCCCTGGAGTCGAGATTTAAGGGTCCCTACCAAGTGCTCCTGACTACTCCTACTTCGGTCAGGATTGCTGAGCACCTCCTGGATCCATCTCTCACATTATAAACTTGTTAGACAGTTAGGGACAGAGTAGGATCTGACCTGCTTGTCAAAGTCCAGCTACAAAGGGAGGTTTTCCACAAGGGAAAACTTGTCTCAAACTGGTGAAAACTCCAATTCCCCCCTCCCGGGCAAGACGGTCAGATCTAGGATGTGTACATCAGGGTTAGTCACATGTGTATTTTACTGTAGGTAACCATGGAGATGGGAGATTGGAGAGTAATAGATCCAGCAGGTAGGGAAGTCCCGAAGACACTGGTAACGCGCTCCGATATACCTCCGCAGTATACCCATAATTGGTCACACATTCTCTGGTGTCTATAGCATCCATATTGTCATGAAGCTTCTGATGTCATAATAACACTTAACATCGGTGGGTTAGGGAACCACGGTGGGATCAAGATAAAAGAAAAGGTTAATAAAGTATTTAGGGGGGACTGTTGAGGAGAGCCATAAGATCAAATACTTAATTAACCTCAACACATAAGGTAATTGAGGGAAGCAACCTATAACATGTATTGTTTAACCTTACATAAGTTTTCCTCAGACAAAGTGAGACACTAAAGATGGCCGCCATCTCCTGTATCAGCATGCCGTGTGTTCTGGTATCCAAGATGACGCCCACCCTGATGACCTCATGGATCCACCCACAGCGACGCCCACCCTGATGACCTCACGGACCAACCCACCCTGATGACCTCATGGATCCGCCCATGGACTTGCTCATGCCCAACCCACTAACCAATGGAATACATCCGATCACTCCCATTTTAGAGCTAACCGAGCCCCCTTACAGGAGATATATAACATTGTGTTTTGACTAATAAAAGCCCTTCTTGGAGCTGAGCCACACATTGATCAAGGAGAGTTACAGCTGACTGTGTCTGGTGTATTTCTTTAGTGCACATGATCAATATCCATTAGGCCAGGAGTAGGCAACTAGAGAATTGAACATTTTATTAATTGTTCAACCCTAATATTTCCACAGACCATGTGTCCGTGGGCAAAACACGCTGACATGTCCGTTTTTTACCGTCAGCATGAGCCGCAAAACATCCGCACACGTGCAAACTCATTGAGGTCATCCGTGCCGTGACACGCATCGGCACCGGGGAAGAAGAGTCACAGTAAGCTCTGTTCCCCAGATGTCACTGCTGGTCAATGATGCTGCGTTCCCTGCAGCTCATTCACCAGTGGTTCTCAGCCTGGACGATCGCATCTTGGCACCGTCCAGGTTGAAAACTATTTAACCCCCAGACATGGATTACAGCGTGGGACAGAACGATGGATGGGTATGGTATATTGTTGTTTTTTTATTTTAGTTTTATTACAGGAGATCGAGGGCTTTGGTGGAATTAGGCGAGGTCGTAAGTATGGTTTAATTGAGAATATTAAAGGAGTCTGTGTCATTTTTTCAGTTAAAGGACTTTTGTCAGGACTCTGAACATTTTTTACCTTTTGTGCATTACTGCCCTTTTCCAAGATGGGTCTTTGGTCTCATGTGCACTGTGTCTTCCTGCTATAAAACTCCACCCCAGCCTTCAGTCTGTGCTAGAGTATTCTGCCTTGCATCCAGCTCCTGACCTCTGGTGACTCCCTGGCTATATACCTGCTCCTGTGAACCTGTGTGGTGATCCTGCTACTCTGCTCTGAGTTCCTGCTGCATACACCAGTTTCCAGTAATCCTCCTTCATCTGCTGCTTGTGTTTACTTCCATCTGCATTTGCTGGACATGTAAGCTGTTTCTGCTCTGCAAAAACCTGAGACTATTAACCAGGCCTCCCTGGTTGAGCTAAGATATGATTTGAACTGCCTTATAAGCTTATCTATCTGTGTTTTGACTAAGACAAGGATTTATTCGTGTCAAGTATCCTCAAGAATAACTGTGCTTCATAGACTTTCTGCGTGATTGCATTTTCCTCTGAAGTTTCCTATAGACTGCTAAGCTGCGTTTAATATTTGCACCAAGTGTTGTGGATTTGAGTTTCTCTCTGCACCTGTTTGAATCACCGTGTGATAATATAAACTTTACCACTTATAAAACTGTGTTCTGTAGTTGTCTTGTTCCACGCAAAGAGTCTCCTGAGTTGTCCCCTATAATTATTACAGGATACTCTAGCCATAAAAAAAAGGAGACTGCTGGAACAATGACTGCAGAGAGCAGATTAGAGCAGGTGTTTTCCAAAATTAGATCACTGCAGAAAGATGTGGAAGATCTGCAAAAGAAGTTTGGAAGCTTTGAACACAATCAACAAGTGTTTGGACAAACTTTGCAGGACTTAAGCAACCGCATGGCAGCCCAGGAAAACAAACTTGCTGGCATAGAGTCCCAGTATGGAAGGGCTTTTCAGGACATAAGCACGCAAATAGCTGCACAAGTGACTTCACCCTCTGGGCAACCGCCACCAGCTAGCCCACCTAAGTTGCCCCCATTCAGAGTTAACCCCTTCATGACCGTGGGATTTTTCGTTTTTCCGTGTTCGTTTTTCACTCCCCTCCTTCCCAGAGCCATAACTTTTTTATTTTTCCGTCAATTTGGCCATGTGAGGGCTTATTTTTTGCGGGACGAGTTGTACTTTTGAATGATATCATTGGTTTTACCATGTCGTGTACTAGAAAACGGGAAAAAAATTCCAAGTGCAGTAAAATTGCAAAAAAAGTGCAATCCCACACTTGTTTTTTGCTTGGCTTTTTTGCTAGGTTCACTAAATGCTAAAACTGACCTGCCATTATGATTCTCCAGGTCATTATGAGTTCATAGACACCTAACATGTCTAGGTTATTTTTTACCTAAGTGGTGAAAAAAAATTCCAAACTTTGCTAAAAAAAATTAAAAAAATTGCGCCATTTTCCGATACTCGTAGCGTCTCCATTTTTCATGATCTGGGGTCGGTTGAGGGCTTATTTTTTGCGTGCCGAGCTGGCGTTTTTTAATAATTCCAATTCGGTGCAGATACGTTCTTTTGATCGCCCGTTATTGCATTTTAATGCAATGTTGCGGCGACCAAAAAACCGTAATTCTGGCGTTTCGATTTTTTTTCTCGTTACGCCGTTTAGCGATCAGGTTAATGCTTTTTTTTTATTGATAGATCGGGCGATTCTGAATGTGGCGATACTATTATTTTTTTCACATTTTCTTTAACTTTTTTTTTAACTTTTGCCATGCTTCAATAGCCTAAATGGGAGGCAAGAAGCAGGCACAGCACGATCGCCTCTGCTACATAGCAGCGATCTGCTGTTCGCTGCTATGCAGCAGAAAATCAGGTGTGCTGTGAGCGCCGACCACAGGGTGGCGCTCACAGCTACCGGCGATCAGTAACCATAGAGGTCTCAAGGACCTCTATGGTTACAATGTACGAGCATCGCCGACCTCCGATCATGTGACGGGGGTCGGCGATGCCGTCATTTCCGGCCTCCCGGCCGGATGCGGTACTTAAATGCCGCTGTCTGCGTTTGACAGCGGCATTTAACTAGTTAATAGCAGCGGGTGAATCGCGATTTCACCCGCCGCTATTGCAGGCACATGTCAGCTGTTCAAAACAGCTGACATGTCCCGGCTTTGATGCGGGCTCACCGCGGAGCCCTGCATCAAAGCAGGGGAGCTGACATCGGACGTACTATCCCGTCCGATGTCAGTAAGGGGTTAATGGTGATCGCGACAAATTTCGTGGCTTTGTGAATCAATGTATGCTATATTTTGATGTGCATGGTGACCGTTTTCCTACTGATAGATCCAAAGTATTGTGTGTAATAATGCTACTGACCTCATGAACGCTCACCTGGGCGAATCCGATGATTGAGTCTCGTGACCCACGGTTAAATAACTTGGATGATTTATTTTCCACTATGGCATTAATGTTTGATGACCCTAATCGCCGTACAACCGCTGAATCTGCTTTGTTGTCTTTACGCCAGGCTAAACGTTATGTTAGTGAGTATGCCACTGAATTCAGGAGATTAGCGGTAGATACTAATTGGGACAGTTATGCACAATTGCCTATTTTTAAAAGGGGTCTGTCTAGTATTATAAAAGATGGACTAGCTCGCTCTGAGTCACCACAAGAGCTAGAGACATTTATACAGCATTGTGTGCGCATAGACATTCGCCTTACTGAGCGTAGGCAGGAGAAATTTGCTGCATATAACCATATTTCTAACGTTTCCCTTCCTTCCAAAGAGCCTGCAGGTAAAACCTCTCGGGAGGTGGAGGAGGTGCCGATGCAAATTGATTCCATTCAGAGGCGCGAGATCAATGAGCCCCGGGAGCATTGCCTTCGTGAAAGTCTATGTTTCTACTGGAGCCAGTCTGACCACTTCTTGATCAATTATCCTAAGTGTCCTAGACGGCCTAACAAGGTGCTAGCAGCAGTAGGGGAGTATGACAACTGTGATGATGAATCTGATATCTCTGAATGTAGCCTGCCTTTAAATGCTGTATTCCATTCACTTTCTATTACTTCACCCCCCAAGGAGCTGAAGGATAAGAACTCTCACTGTTCTCTCCCTATTAAGATCCTGTGTTCAGGACAGTGGATTTCCAGTGCACCTATGATTGACTCAGGTGCAGATGGCAATTTCATGGATATCACATTTGCCAAAGAACATGGTATTGAAATTCAGCAAAGAGCCTCTCCAATTACCATGGAAACAGTGGATGGGTCACCTTTAATCTCTGGGCCTGTGGATCAGGAGACCGTACCCCTTGAAATTTTGTTGGAGCCTAATCATCAGGAGCAACTTTTTTTCTTGCTAATTTCTTCTCCTCATTTTCCTGTGATTTTAGGCATTCCTTTGTTGCGTTCTCAGAACCCAATTATCGACTGGGAGACCAAGGAGATTATCTTTCCAACAAGGAGCAACTCAGCGTTAACAGAAGCTGTCCCTGAGTCCACGGCTACGTAACCACATGTACAGGTATTTTCTTTACCTCCAGCATATAGAGTTCTCTGACATCTGTGACAAGAAGAATGCAGATCAGCTTCCTCCACACAGGCATTATGACTGTCCCATTGAGCTGCTTCCTGGGGCAGCTATTCCTTTTGGTAACGTATACCCTTTGGCGGCACCTGAGCTTCAAGCCTTAAAGGAGTATATTGATGAAAATCTGGCCAAAGGCTTCATACGTCCTTCTTCCTCATCAGCAGGGGCACCTATATTTTTTTGTAAAAAAGAAGGATGGGACCCTGAGACCCTGTGTTGACTATCGGGAACTCAATAAGGTAACCGTACAAAACCGTTACCCCTTGCCTCTGATTCCCGAATTACAGGAAAGAGTCTGCCATGCTAAGGTGTTCTCTAAACTGGATCTTCGTGGGGCTTATAATTTGGTGCGTATTCGTCTAGGGGATGAGTGGAAGACAGCATTCCGATGCCGGTATGGACACTTTGAATATCTCGTGATGCCCTTCGGGCTTTGTAATGCCCCTGCAACGTTTTAACACCTTGCTAATGACATTTTCAGAGATTTGTTGGACCAGTTTGTGGTGATCTATTTGGACGATATTCTAATCTTTTCTGACTCTCCACAGGAACATGAAGAACATGTCAAAGCTGTTTTAAGACGTCTGAAAGAGAACCATCTGTATATCAAGCCGTAGAAATGCGAGTTCCATCATTCTGAGATACAGTTCTTAGGTTATATCATCTCTCCCCAGGGGCTGAACATGGAATCTGGTAAGATTCAGGCTATCCTTGACTGGCCGGTACCCAAGAACGTTAAGGAGGTCCAACGTTTTATTGGTTTTGCAAATTTCTACAGACACTTCATTCTAAATTTTTCTGATATTATCCGTCCCATTACTTCCTTGACAAAGAAGGAAAAGCCCTTTAAGTGGTCATCACAGGCTCAAGAAGCTTTTGATGGGCTTAAGATCTGTTTCACATCAGCACCGCTGTTGATACACCCAGATCCAACACTTTCATTCATTGTGGAGGTGGACGCTTCTGATAATGCTTTGGGGGCTATTCTCTCCCAAAGAACTGGAAAGGAGGGTCTGCTACATCCTTGTGCTTTCTTTTCCCGTAGACTAACCTCAGCAGAGAAGAATTACGACGTGGGAGACAAGGAATTGCTGGCTATTATTGCGGCTTTCAAAGAATGGAGGCATCATCTGCAAGGAGCTGCACAACAGATCATAGTGCTAACTGACCATCGCAATTTAGAGTTCCTTAGATCCGCTAGATGTCTTTCTCCTCGTCAGGCTCGTTGGAACTTATTTTTAAATCAATTTAACTTTGTTATCTCGTACCGTCCAGGTTCTCGTAATGGGAAGGCTGATGCTTTATCCCGAATCCATGCTGCGGATTCCGTACCTGGAGCCCCGTCCAAGACCATTCTATCTGATGCCAATTTCATTGGAGTTATCCACGATCAGGACTTGTGGAAGGAGTGCAGGGAGGCCTATGACGGTGATGTATTTCTGGCCAACACACCTGTGGATATTAATCTTGTCTTTAAGGGTGGCATGTGGTTCAGAGATCGACGTCTCTACGTCCCTGAGGTCGTCCGTCTGCAGATCCTCAAGTTGGTACATGACTCCAAGTTGGCTGGTCACAGGGGGGTACAGAAGACACAAGAGTTCCTGAGCCGATTCTTCTGGTGGCCAACTTGCCTGAAGGATACCAAGGACTATGTTCTCTCTTGCGAGGTATGTGCTCGTTACAAGACTCCTCATGTGGCACCTACGGGTCTTCTACAACCATTACCTGTTCCGTCCCGCCCTTGGGGGTCTATATCAATGGACTTTATTGTGGAGCTGCCTACATCGGGGGGCATGAATACAATCATGGTGGTAGTTGATCGCCTGACTAAAGCTGCTCATTTTGTTCCATGCACTGGACTCCCCTCAGCTAAAGATACAGTGAACTTGGTTATACAGAATGTCTTTCAGTTGCATGGGGTTCCGGATGAGATCATCTCTGACAATGGAGTACAGTTCACTTCAAGATTCTGGAAGGGGTTTTGCTCTGCACTCAATATTAATGTCTGTCTCTCTTCCGCTTACCATCCCCAGACAAATGGTCAGACTGAGCATACCAACCAGACCCTGGAACAATATCTAAGATGCTATGTCAGCCATCTCCAGGATGATTGGTTGGAGTTGCTGCCGTTAGCCGAATTTTCATATAATAATTCTCAGAGCGCCTCCACTAAATTTACACCTTTCTTTGCCAATCTGGGTTATCATCCGTGTATTTTACCTAGGTCTCCAATTAATTCTCCGGTTCCGGCAGTGGAGGAAAGGCTGACTGCGATGAGACAAAATCTGGAGGTTCTGAAGGAATCCCTGACCACAGCTCAAGAACGTTAAAAGAGATCGGCTGATAGATTCTGTAAACCTGCACCCATGTTCAAGGTAGGAGATTCCGTGTGGTTAGCAACTAAGAATCTGAAGTTAAAAGTTCCTTCACAAAAACTTGGACAGAAATTCATTGGCCCTTTCAAGATCAACGGTATTGTGAGCTCTGTGGCCTGCCGGCTGAAGCTGCCTAGGACTATGAAGGTACACCCAGTTTTTCATGTATCTTTACTAAAGCCTGTATCTCCTAATACCTTCCAGGGACGTGTTGTGCCACCTCCGCAGCCTTTGGTGATTGACGGCCAAGAACAATTTGTGGTGGAGGAAATTATTGATTCCAGGATTCGCAGGAATCGGCTCCAATATCTGATAAGATGGCAGGGATATCCCCCCGAGGAAGACTCTTTGGAACCTGTGGAAAACATCAATGCCCAACAGAAGATTTCTCGTTTTCATCAGAGATTCCCTGAGAAACCAGGTCCAGGATCGTCCTGAGGCCGCTTCTATGGAGGGAGTAATGTCAGGACTCTGAACATTTTTTACCTTTTGTGCATTACTGCCCTTTTCCAAGATGGCATCTTTGGTCTCATGTGCACTGTGTCTTCCTGCTATAAAACTCCACCCCAGCCTTCAGTCTGTGCTAGAGTATTCTGCCTTGCATCCAGCTCCTGACCTCTGATTACTCCCTGGCTATGTACCTGCTCCTGTGAACCTGTGTGGTGATCCTGCTACTCTGCTCTGAGTTCCTGCTGCATACACCAGTTTCCAGTAATCCTCCTTCATCTGCTGCTCGTGTTTACTTCCATCTGCATTTGCTGGACATGTAATGAGACTATTAACCAGGCCTCCCTGGTTGAGCTAAGATATGATTTGAACTGCCTTATAAGCTTATCTATCTGTGTTTGGACTAAGACATGGATTTATTCGTGTCAAGTATCCTCAAGAATAACTATGCTTCATAGACTTTCTGCGTGATTGCATTTTCCTCTGAAGTTTCCTATAGACTGCTAAGCTGCGTTTAATATTTACACCAAGTGTTGTGGACTTGAGTTTCTCTCTGCACCTGTTTGAATCACCGTGTGATAATATAGACTTTACCACTTATAAAACTGTGTTCTGTAGTTGTCTTGTTCCACGCAAAGAGTCTCCTGAGTTGTCCCCTATAATTATTACAACTTTATTCTGGCTGTGTCTTTATTTACCATGTAACTATAGGGTTAGTAATGGATAGGTGTCTTATACACTCCTCCCCATTACTAAGCCGTGGGCTTGATGTCACCTGACAATACAAAGGTGACCTCAACCCCACAAATATGAACCCCATTTGCTACCGCTACAGGGCAAGTGGGAAGAGCCGGCCAAAGCGCCAGAATTGGCACATCTAATATGCTATTTTTAGGCTAGGGGTCTATATCAATGGCCCCTTACCAGCCTGAGAATACCAGCCCGCAGCTGTGAGCTTTAGCAAAGCTGGTTGTCAAAAATAGGGGGACCCCACGCAGTTTTTAAAATTATTTATTTAAATAATTTAAAAAAAAACAGCGTGGGGACCCCTCTATTCTTGATAACCAACCTTGCTGAAGCTGACAGGTGAGGGTTGCAGTCCCCAGCTGTGAGTTTTGCCTGGGTGGTTAAAGAAAATAGGGGGGAACCCCCGCTGGGTTTTTTATTCATTTATTTAGTTATATCGCAGGCAGCAGGTGAGGAATACCCCGATCATCCGCTACTGCTGTCACTGTTATTAGCGGCAGCAGGTGTCGGATGATGGCAGTAATGGTCCCAAAAGCCCCCACCTGCTGTCATCATTCTGACTTTAATATAATTCTCATCATTCTCTTCAGCAGAGCAGGAGAGAATGATGAGAGCCACCTTCAGCACCAGCCACCCGCCTCATTATAGGGAGTCTTCCACTGGGGTTCCATCTGAATCACGTATTTCAGAGATTCATATGGAATCCCCGGTGTAAGCGGTCAGCGCATGATTAGGGTATGTGCAAATGCAGCACCCCAGAGTCCTGGTCGTTGCAGTAATGTCGCTCCTCCACCAGGGGGAGTGATATTACGTCTGATGGTACTAAAGGAGTTCATCTTTCCAGGTATCACAAAACAGACACCACACTTCACACTCCAGTCCACCAGGGGGAGCCTTGTCTCTATCTATTAGGACACTCCTCACATTAGGGTAAAACTGGTGGGCTGGATAGAAAGTTAGTCAGAAGCTGCCTGGGTTTGACCCAGAGAGGACCTGTCAGGCAGACAGGGGGAAAGGAGGAACATCTGAGCTGCAGACAGAGGGCTCTTGTCAGGGGTGAGATCCTGACAGAGGCCTAGCACGAGACAGAAAGATACGGAGCTGCGCCTGCCCCACGTGTGGCAGCATCCTAAGGAAGGACAAGAAAGGAATTGTGTTGCAGGGAGTGAGAAACGAAGTCACAGCACAAGCAGACAACACCAGAAGGAGTTCTGTCCTGTAAGAGGCTGCCTTCTTCTGAGGCGTGTAGCCGGTGGCTGGAACGCCGAGGGAGTAATTGACTCTACGCATTACTTCAAAGACCGGCAGGACAGTCAATTCCAAGTTGACTGCCCGACCTTAAAACCTAAGAAGATACAGTGGCAAATTGTGGGGGTCGGGGCGTCTCTAGGGTCCCTATAAACAAGCCTCAGGCCATCAGTCATACGGGTATGTCCTATCCATACCATCTGGGGGACAGAGAGGAAGAAATAATATCTAGAACATCTACAAAGGTTGTGAGGACTATCCCGTGGTGCTCAGCAGGGAGGTACTACAACACACAGGCGCTAGTAGGAAGGCTACTGATTTCCACCTGGATAAGAGAACTCTGGATTTTGCGTTCGGATCTGCCTGCCCTGTGATCGGTACTCTGGACTGTGGATGCTGAAGTCTTCAGTAAAAGGTAAAGAGACTGCAACCTTTGTGTCCTCGTTATTCACTGCGCCTTACATCGTCCACCATCACCATCTACACTTCTGGGAAGCCCTGGGGACACACTTCACCTGTGGGAAGGTATACCATCTAGCTGCCATTCCATCACCCAAGCGGACCCCTAAGCAGCGTCGGTCACCCTGACCGAGTACCACAGGTGGCGTCACGAACATTCTTCATATAAACTGTCACCCCCTTTTATTGGACGCCCCTCAAAAGGGCCACGGGCCGGGTCAGGCCACCGTGACATCCCCCGAACCGAAGGACCCGGTACCGAGTACCCCATTGCCCTTAACATGGGGGCGCTCCACACACGTTGCGGATTTTCCTGCGGATCCACAGCAGATTGGCCGCTGCGGATTCGCAGCAGTTTTCCATGAGTTTACAGTACCATGTAAACTTATGGAAAACAAAATCCACAGTGCACATGCTGCGGAAAAAAGGCGCTGAAACATAGCATTGTTTATTCCGCAGCATGTGAATTCTTTGTGCGGTTTACACCTGCTCCATAATAGGAATCCGCAGGTGTAAAACGGCATGTGGAATCCGCACAAAATCCGCAAAAAAATTGCGGTAAATCAGCGGTAATTCCGCAGGAAATCCGCAGTACTGTTTACATGCGGATTTACCAAAATCAGTCCGGAAAAATCCACAGAGTAATCTGCAGCATGTGCAAATATCGGATTTACCGCGATTTTTTTGCAGATTTTGTGTGGATTCCACCTGCAGTTTTACACCTGCGGATTCCTATTATGGAGCAGGTGTAAACCGCTGCGGAATCCGCACAAAGAATTGACATGCTGCGGAATAAACAACGCTACGTTTCTGCGTGTTTTTTTCAGCAGCATGTGCACTGCGGATTTAGTTTTCCATAAGCTTACATGGTACTGAAAACTCATGGAAAACTGCTGCGAATTCGCAGCGGCCAATCCGCTGCGGATCTGCAGCAAAATCCGCAACGTGTGCACATACCCTAAATGTGTGCCGAGCCTTACTGCGATCTTTGGGAGGCAGAATGCACAAATCAACAGCAGGTGAAGACTTGGTTTTATTTTGTATGACACTCCTTGTGAGGTATACGTAATTAGACAACTTTATTCTTTGGGTCGATGCGATCACAGCGATACGAGATTTATATTGAATATTTATTGCAAAGACGCTTTTTATTGCAAAACCTAGTTTTTGCATCGCCGTATTTAGACACCTATAATTTTTACAAATTTTGGCTAACAGAGTCATGTGACAAGCTTCTTTTTTGAGGGACCAGTTGACGTTTTTATTGGTACCTTTTTTGGGCACAAGACACTTTTTTTTATCACTTTCCATTCCGATTTTTTGGGGGTAGAATGAACAAAAACCAGCAATTCAGGAACTGATGTTTGTTTTTTATATTGATAAGGCAGCTTTATTCTTTGGGTCAGTACAATTACAGCAATACCACATTTATTTTTTTATGTTTTGGTGCTTTTACACAATAAAAACTATTTTATAGAAACAATTATTATTTTTGCATAACTTTATTCTGAGAGCTATAACTTTCATATTTTTCTGCTGACGTAGCTTTATGGTGGCTTGTATTTTGCGGGAAAATATTGTGTTTTCAGAGATATCATTTTTATTTACATTTGTCTTTTTGATCGCATGTTATTGCACTTTTTATTTAATTTTTTAAGGTGTTCACTGAATGGATTAACTAGTGGGGCAGTTGTATAGGCCGGGTCGTTCTGGACACGGTGATACCAAATATGTGTATTTTTATTGTGGTTTTTTTTACATAAATAAATGTACTTCTTGGAATAATATTTTTTTTTCATTGTCCTTTATTTGGGATTTTTTAAAAATATTTTTACACTTTTTAATAACTATTTTTTACTTTTTTACGTTGTCCCATTATAGGACATCATCCTTATACTGACAGATATGATACTCTGCAATGCTTGTCTCTCCTGCACTGCAGAGCATTGGAGCAGCATCTGAGAGGCAGGGGAGGAAGCGTGTCGGCTCCTGCTTTTAGCAGGCGCTCACAAGCCAACTTTCCTGCAGGACCTTGAAGGATTCTGCTGCCATCTTGTGGCCGGGGGTCCCCATGGAGACCATCAGCACAACGCAATCGCATCGTGTTGTGCTGATGGAAGCACAGAAGGAGCTCCCTCCCTCTGCGATGCTCCTTGACGTCGCTGTCCTCAATTACAGAGGCATCAAAGGGGTTAAACGCCCGTGATTGGTGCTAGCACAGATCGTGGGCTTTGCTGCAGGGTGTCTGTTCTCACATAGAGGTAAGACCTGCACACGATTGCAGTGGCGCTCAGCGTGAGACTCCTCGGTTGTGGGACCATACACGTACTGCGCTCATGTACGGCACATGTCGGGAGGCGGTCACTTTGCCATTGGACACAAGTGACATGATTTGCTGTATACATATAACTATATTTATTGACTGTTGAATCTCAATATCAAATTTCTGGATATATTCTGAAATGTATGTTATAAATTACCTCATAATGATATCATCTTCCCTTTTCTATAATCCAATCTAACTCTCTCTGGTTTTCACTGGTGAGTATTATTTATCTGGGCACAGTCTGAACTTTGTCTGGACATGGATATTATCTGGGCATTACCCTTTTCTGGGCTGCTTGTCTTTACATTATATCTGGGATTTGAGTAGCTTTATTCATATGTAAGCTTTTGGAACAATTTTCTTACTGAATTGAACTGTGACTTGAGCACTGTATAGTAACTTGTGCCACAGTTGTGAGAAGCTAATCGCAACCTCTTTGGGTAAACACAACCTTGGAATAAAACTAGGCCAAATTGAGAAAGCAGGAAAATTCAGTACACCCTTACTGATCCATATAAATTACGAGGGTAAGTTGAAGTTAGGTGCTGCTAATCAAATACCCTTATTTATTTATTCATCCACAAGTGCAACCACCTCTATAAAAGCAGAAGTTTTGGCAGATTGCTGCTCTGGAGCATTCAGGTGGTGTATGATAAAACAATGGCAAGTAGAAATTACATCATTTAGAGCAGGAGTGGGGAACTTCAGGCCCCAGGGCCATTTATGGCCCTCGATGACCTTTTATCAGTCCCCTGGGCAGATTCTCAGGGACCGCATTCTTGGGCAGGGAGATGTATTTTGGTTACAACCAGCTCATTAATTTCTTCTTGCTTTGTTAGCACACACATGCAGTGTTCACTACTGAACACTGAGGGGCAGGCAATGAAAGATTGCGTCCTGAAACCAGTGACAGAGTCAGGATGCACTTTGTGGGCGGAGTTTGTACGGCCCCCGAAGGATGGTATAAATATCCAAATGGCCTTGACACAAAAAAGATTCCCCACCCCTAATTTAGAGTAACATTTGGTGCTGCCCATCACGGATAACAGCCAGGGGGGTCACGCAGATCCCATCACTATTACCAGTTTGTCATAGATGACACCGGAGAGATCATACAGATTCCACCGCTGCCAACAGTTTGTTAGGGGACGCAACTCCACTGCCTCCATCCATCAGGATAATTACACAATTGAGTGACTAGTGATGGACGAGGCAGTGGCTGTTTCCATTGCTAGGCCGACTATTGGAGAACTCACAGTGAGCGTATGGTACATACACCTCAGATTCCTACACATAGAATATATATATACCCCTGTATGGTCATTGCCAACTCCATAATAACAAAGGAACTACTAAGTGCCACCACCACCAATCGTTTATACAGGCCGATTGGATACGGTTACAGGTAGCATATGGCTTTAGGGGTGCAGTTTACAAAGCATGAGGAACAGAGCGATTAAACTTAATATATTTAATCAGGAAAGGTAGGCAGTGTATATAAAAATATACAAAGATGATACAAAATGGAAAAAAAATACAGTATATACAATTACATTGCATAAAAGGGGAAAATTAAAAAAAAATTACTAAACTTGATGTTGCAGGAATAACTCTTATCTTTATGAAGTGAAGCGCTCCGATTAGGAAAATGGAACACTCTCACATCGAATCACTGTGGGTAGTGCCTTCTAACTATCCTGACAGGTGGGGATACTACAGTGGCATGTAAAAGTTTGGGCACCCCTGGTAAAAATTACTGTTATTGTTAACAGTTAAGCAAGTTGAAGATGAAATGATCTCTAAAAGAGCTAAAGTTAAAGATGACACATTTCCTTTGTATTTTAGGGAAATATATATATATATTTTCATCTTTTACATTTTAAAAATTATAAAAAGGTAAATGAGCAAATGCAAAAGATTGGCCACTCTTGGAGATTTGTGTGTTCAGATAACTTTGACCAAAGTTTCAAACTTTAATTAGCCTATTGAAGTTATAGCTTGTTCAGTGTCATCGTTAGGGAAGGCCAGGTGATGCAAATATCCCAGCTTTATAAAAACCCAGCCTCCTCTAACCTTGTGCCAAAAAACAGCAGCCATGGGTTCTTCTAAGTCGCTACATAGCACTCTGAAAATAAAACTGGTGGAGGCCCGCAAAGCAGGAGAAGGCTATTAGAAGATAGCAAAGCGTTTTCAAGTTGCCCTTTCCTCAGTTCAAAATGTAATTAAGAAATAACAGTTACCAGGGACAGTAGAGGTCAAGATGAGGTCTGGAAGACCAAGCAAAATTTCAGTGAGAGCTGCTTGTAGGATTGCTAGAGAGGCAGCTCAGAACCCCCGTTTGACTGCAAAAGACCTTGAGAAATATTTAGCAGACTCTGGAGTTGTGGTACATTGTTCTAATGTTCAGAGACACCTGCATAAATGTGGTCTTCATGGAAAAGTCATCAGTAGAAAACCTCTCCTAATTTCTCTCCATAATTCAGCATCAGAAGTATGCAAAAGAACAAGTCCTGTGAACCGATGAGGTTGAAATTGAATTCTTTGGCCACAATGATCAAGGTATGTGTGGAGAAAAAAGGGCACAGAATTTCAGGAAAAGAACATATCATTATCCATTAAGCATGGGGGTGGATCAATTATGCTTTGGGGATGTGTTGCAGCCAATGGCACGGGGAACATTTCAAGGGTAGAAAGAAGAATGGATACACTGAAATTTCAATAAATTCTTAATGGAAATATAACACCATCTGTAACAAAGCTGAAGTTGAAAATTGGATGGCTTGTACAAATGAATAATGATCCTAAACACACATCAAAATCTACAATAGATATTCTGTCCTCGGGGCCTGTGGCTGCAAATATGGCTCTGTGAGATGCTGAATCTCTTCACCTTACTTACAATTGGTGACGTTCGCAGATAGCTTAACTCAGCTGCCGCAACACATGTTATGAAGAATCCAGAAGAGACTTTGATTTCTTTAAGAATTCTTGTTGAATGCATACAAACAGCAGCAGGTAAAAAAGACTTTCTTCAGACAAGCTGAAAGCACATGTGCCTCTAATGAAGCAAAGATGGAGACTGAGACACAGGGAGAAGAAGAAGGAAGTGACATGACACCCAGCAGAGGGAGACAGAAGGGACAAACTTCATGGAAAGAGAGGATTTCAGCTATGCAAAAGACAGGAACACATAGCAACAATAAACAATATAAGAGACTGCAATACAGCATGTAAAATGTACAGGACAGTCTGTAAAATGTCTCATTCATGGGACATAACACTCCCCGTCTGAAATCTTTAGATTTCATAATTCTTATGATGTCTTCTGGGGATGTCACTGTAGACCTGAAAAACAAAAGGAAAACAAGCATGCAAGTAACAACAACAGTTGTAGTCCAATAGGCATGGTCCAATCTTCAGTTGGAGGCATGAAGTCCTCAACAGCGGGATAGTCCGAGTCCAAACGTAAACCCATCTTCAGATTGGGGAAGCCACAACGTGCAAACACTTCCACCAACCAAACAATCCGCTGGAGAAAGTTCAAATGTTCAAATGTTCCAACACAGCTGGAGGAATATATGGCGGTAGGCTCCCCACCGTGAGCTGTGTCCATAAACAACGACTTTCATGTGATGTCATCCTTTGGTAAAAGTAACAAAAGCTCAGTGACTGGACGGAAGAAAATACGAGTTGAACCGCCTTTTGTAACCTTGACTTCTACCTTACGGATCTTCCCGACATTGCTTGGTGCAACCTTGGTGATAAGACCCATTGGCCAGTAATTGCGATGAGCTTCTTTATCTTTAAGGAGGACGAGGTCTCCCTCTTGGAGATTAGGTTTTGCAGTCTGCCATTTGTGACGGCTTTGGAGCAAGTGCAGGTGTTCAGTTTTCCAGCGGTGCCAAAAGACATTGGACAAGTATTGTACCTGTTTCCACTGACGTCTGTAAATGTCCCCGTCCACAAACTTCCCTGGAGGGATTGCGGCAGCTCCAACCTTCTGAGTAAGAAGTGTAGCAGGAGTAAGGATCATTGGTGCATCAGGGTCCGATGTTACTGGTACCACTTTACTGTCTGTGTAGAAGGTAAATGCAGTAGCAATGTCCATTTCGTCCTTTATACCTTCAGCTAACTCCACTGCCAGAACGGCGGCACAAAGTTTGAGTCTTGAAACAGAGTGAGCAGGTTTCGGGGTTAGTTTTGCCTTACCGAGGATGAATCCACAATGCACCTTGTTATCTTCTTCCAAGGTCTTCAGGAAGGCTACGGCAGCCATAGCCTCTGTAGAAGCATCGGAGAAAATGTGGACTTCTCTTCTGATGGTGGCTGAAAGGGTGCCTGGGGAATAACATCGTGTGTCAGGACTCTGAACATTTTTTATGACCTTTTTGTGCATTACTGCCTTTTTCCAAGATGGCGTCTTTGGTCTCATGTGCACTGTGTCTTCCTGCTATAAAACTCCACCCCAGCCTTCAGTCTGTGCTAGAGTATTCTGCCTTGCATCCAGCTCCTGACCTCTGGTGACTCCCTGGCTATATACCTGCTCCTGTGAACCTGTGGGGTTATCCTGCTACTCTGCTGAGTTCCTGCTGCATACACCAATTCCAGTAATCCTCCTTCATCTGCTGCTCGTGTTTACTTCCATCTGCATTTGCTGGACATGTAAGCTGTTGCTGCTCTGCAAGAACCTGAGACTATTACCCAGACCTCCCTGGTTGAGCTAAGATATTATTTGAACTGCCTTATAAGCATATCTATCTGTGTTTTGGACTAAGCAAGGACTTATTCGTGTTAAGTATCCTCAAGAATAATTGTGCTTCATAGACTTTCTGCGTGATTGCATTATCCTCTGAAGTTTCCTATAGACTGCTGAGCTGCATTTGATATTTGCACCAAGTGTTGTGGACGGAAAAAAGTGGAGAAACGGAAAAAGATAAGGCAGTTGGAATTGTGACCACGATATTACTAGAGCATCTCAAGAGGTGGCTAGCGGAACCCGTGACCTGGCTACAAACCAAGGAACCTCGTGGTTTATCCGAGACGCCATGAGGACGACGTCCGAGGAGCCCCATTTCTCTGGATGAAGACGGCGGGGCTAAGCAATCACTCCCCCGAAGCGAGACCCAGATGGCTCAGAAAATCGGCTGCCCGACTTTCTACCCTTGGAATGTGCACGACTGACATGGTGGAAATGTGACGTTCTGCCCATTACAGAACCCTTGTTACCGCTATCATAACTTATTTATGTAAGCCTACGCCGTGGCGTTGTCCGACTGTGTGCAGACCGGCTGGCTTGGAAAGAGAGAATGCCAGTGGCGAAGAGCAAAGAAAAAATTGCCCTGATCTCCAGGAGATTGACGGGGAGAGAGGCCTCTTAGGCATTCCAGTGGCCCTGCGCTGTGTGACGAAGAAAAAAGCGGCTCGCCAAATGAGGAGACTGGCATAGGTGGTGATGACCTGCCACCAGAGAGGAAGGAAGGACTTCCTTCATAGGACTGATGCCGACAGCATCACCAGGTGAGGGACTGCCTCACCCTGAGAGGTAGAAGCATGGGATCATCCAGAGAGATGGCAGCTGAAGAGGACGGGCATGGAACTGGGCAAAAGGAACAGCTTTCATGGCGACAATCCCTTTCCCCTAGAACTCTCATACAGGACTCTCATAGGAGGAGAGAAGCTAGACGCTTTAGAGTACGGATCCCCAGGCAGAGGGATGAAAAACCTCCCCTTTGGAAAGAAAACACAGGTGGTGTCGAACCTTATACCTAGAAACACCAGATGCTGAGCAAAGGTGAGAGATAACTTCTCTCCGTTATAATCTAGCCGAGGTGGACCAGAGTATCCAGAGTAAACTGAAGACTCTGGGTGCAGTCTCGGCGGGACGGCTCCTTGATCAGAACACCGTTCAAGTAGGGAAATATGAAAAAACCCCTGGAGAGAAGGATGTCCATGACCGCTGCCATGACGTGACTAGTCTGGGAGCAGAGGCCAGCTCGAAAGGAAGGGCCGTGAACTGATAAAGACCTTCCTGGATCGCACACCCTGGGAACCTCTGATGCTAAACACAAACAGAAATGTGAAGAATTCTCCCAAGTCCATGGAAGTGATAACCGAACGTAGGGACTCGGTCCTGAAAAGACAGAACCGAACGTGACAGGTAAACCGCTCGAGGTCCAAAAACGGAGGGAGTGGTCCATCTTCCTTCTTGACTATGAAAAGAATAGCGTAGAACCCCGAAAACCGTATGTTTCTGGAGACGGGTACGATCACTCCTGTGTGTGGTAAGGAAAGGACGGCCTGAAGAACTCCTGGGGCCTGCGACGTATGTCTTGGCGGACGAAACAGAAGGAAACTTCTTCCTGGGGGAGAACAAAAGTCGGTTTTGTAGCCGGAAGTCGCTATCTCTCTCGAGATTGAAACAACCTTTTCCTATTAAAAGGACATGTAGACTTGGACCGGGAAAGCGGGGTGCTTTTCCCGCCATTGGCATCCGAAATTATTTGATCCGGCTTGGATCCAAAAGGTCTAGAGCCTAGGAGTGTATAGCAACAATGTTGCTGGTAGCCATGGCGGAACAACCAGCCGCATCAAAAGGGAGAGGTCACAAGATATTTGCCGGCATGGACAATCTGATATGCTAGATCTGGCATCCCATCTGGAGAAGCTGCTGCTAGAATACCCTGAGTAAGCATTCTTGCCCTGGCAGGCATGGATTTTGACACCCAGGTGTAGGCAAATATGGGACAGAGAGAGGGGCCAGCTGCTTCAAAGGCTGACTTAGCAAAGGATTCAATCTGTCTATCTGTAGAATCCTTAAGCGATGCACTGAGCGGATCCACATTAGGGATTCTGCCCATTTATCAAGAAGGTCTGGGCTAAAGGAGTAGAGGATGTGTAGCCTCATCCTGCCTGGGATGCGCTTTTCAGGGTGTTCCCAGTGTTTAGAAATAATCATGACAACTTCCCTGAGATTAGGGAAAACTCCAGGAAGCACATTTTACCCTTTAGAAAGCAACGGAGGGCTCCTGAACAGGTGCCTCGTCCTTCCTTAGGTTCAGAATTTTGGTAATTTGCCAAGATGAGGCTATTGAGCATATCTTGCATCTTTCAGGTCTGGTCCGTATCGGACTCAGACTGGGAATCCATATCCGACCCCAAAAACCACCTCCGAGGAGGGGGCATGGGATGAGGAATGCATCCAGGAGAAAGAAGAGGAACCCGCAGCTTCCTTTGCTTTATACCCGATTTGTCCCTGTGAAGGTCACGGTCAGGTGCATGTGAATCACTGTGAGAGGTGTTCGAAGCACTGGTGGCAGAAAGCAAATGTGGAGGTCGCTCCAGGACCTAGACCAGGGACTGTGAGACTTCAGTCAGATCTGAGACAAACTGTGATATGGCAACAGCCCACTCCGGAGGGAGGGGAGTGCTCTCATCCCGGGCGTTAGAGGGTTTCTCTGAATGCCACTTTTCTTTTACAGATGGCACAGGCGTCAGGATTATAGGGACAGGAATGGGCCTACCTGAGGTTGGACATAAGTGATAGACTAGGGCTACAGCTGGGGTGAGCTAAGCCCTTATGAAGAGAGAAATTAACCAGTCTGGGCTGGTCTTACCTGATAACAGAGACGGTGCAGTCACTGCTCAGACTGCAGTGTCCTCCAGATCCAATAGGTTAGTGATGGACGCCAGTTGTGCCCTTTAGACGATGGTGACTGCGCGATTCTTCATACGCTTTCGAATCTTCACACACTTTGCAGGCAGAGATACACTATGTCCCCCCTGCGGGGGGCGTCTCGGAAGAGAGAGATAGAGAAAACACACATTCTTATTAGGCCAGGAGATGGGGGCCTCAGTGTACGGCGTGCCTTAAATAGGACCTGCCTGACAAAGTGAAGTAGACCAAAAGATTCTGAAAAGCTAGACATCATGTTGTGATCCAAATCAATTCTGGAACAAATGAAAAACAAAGTAATCCTGAACCACCGCACGACCAGCTCTACCCTCTCCTAGTGTATCCTTACTCATCCCCTGTAGACTTTGAGCACTCGCGGGCAAGATCCTCTCTCTTTCTGTGTGTGTATGCCTTGTTTTGCTCATGTTTATTGTGCTTGTCTATATTTGCCACTTTTTCCCGGGAAAAGTGCCATGGAATAAAAGACGCTATACTCTATAAATGTATAATAATAATAATAATAATAATAAATAATAATAATTGAGATATATCAGTCTGGAAAAGGTTATAAAGCCATTCCTAAAGCTTTTGGACTCCAGGGAACCACAGTGAGAGTCATTATCCACAAATCGTGAAAACATGGAGCAGTGGTGAATCTTCCCAAGAGTGGCCAGCAGACCAAAATTGACGATGCATCTAAGAGGTCACAAAAGACCCCACAACAACATCCAAAGAACTGCAGGCCCCACTTGCTTCAGTTAAGGTCAGTGTTCAAGAAGCCACCATAAGAGACTGGGCAAAAATTGCCTGCATGGGAGTATTCCAAGATGAAAACCACTGCTGAGTAATAAGAACATAAAGGTTCCTCACAGCTTTGTCAGAAAACATCTTGATGATCCCCAAAACTTTTGAGAGAATACTCTGTGGGCTGATGGTGTATGTCCCATTACAGCTGGCGTAGAAGTAATACATCATTTCAGAAAAGGAATATCATGCCAACAGTAAAATATGGTGTTGGTAGTGTGATAGTCTGGGGTTGGATCTAGGAGACTTGCAGTGGTAAATCAAACTTTGAATTAAGCTGTCTACCAAAAATCCTGAAGGAGATTCTCCGGCCAGCAGTTCATGATATCATCCTGAAGCGCACTTGGGTTATGCAGCAGGACAATGATCCAAAACACACCAGCAAATCCACCTCATAATAGAAAAACAAGAAGGGAACACTTTTTCATACAACTGTATATATATATATCAATCTTTAAAATACAAAGGAAATATGTCATCTACTGTATAACTGTAGACCTGTTACAGATCATTTTGTCTTCAAGTTGCTTAACTGTTCACAATAACAGTAATTTTGACCAGGGGTGCCCAAACTTTTACATGCCACTGTACTTTCCCACCATCCTGACAGGCTGTGGGACACACTTTCCCACCATCCTGACAGGCCGTGGGACACACTTTTCCACCACCCTGACAGGCTGTGGATAACACTTTCCCATCATCCTGAAAGGCTGCACTGTTATGATCCGGTGACCCTGGAGCCGCATGATACTGGAGTAGGTGGTACCTGTACTGACCGCAATCCTAATACTGACACCGCAATTAGAAGTAGCCGTGGGATGTACCTAACCAGGCCTAGACACCTCGACACAGCCGGAGGACTAAATACCCCTAAAGATGGAAATGGGAAATCTTATCTTGCCTCAGAGCAGAGCCCCAAAGGATAGGCAGCCCCCCACAAATATTGACTGTGAGTTTAAGAGGAAATACGTACACAGGCAGAAAAGACAGAGTTTAGCAAAAGAGGCCCTTCTAGCTAGATAGAAAGGATAGGACAGAGTTCTAAGCGGTCAGTATTAAAACACTAGAAAAATCCACAGCAGAATATACTATATACTACATCTAACTAAAGACATAGGATGTATATCTGCATCTCCAGAGAAACCAGCATGACAGAAAAATCCAAACAAGTATAAGCTGGACAAAAACACAATAGATTGCACTGCACATAAAAGCACACTGCATGCGTGCTACAGAGAACCAAAACAGGACACTTATCTTAGCTGAAATGACAGCAGGGCAAGTGGAGCCAGACAGAGATGCAATCCCTCCAAGATACAATGGACAACTGGCAGGGATTGATGGATCCTACAAACCTAAATACCTAATAGAGCTGCAATAAGCAGAAACACCTGCCCTGGCCTATAATCCAGAGACCACTGCACTACCACTAACAACCACCGGAGGGAGCCCAAGAGCAGAATTCACAACACTGCACTGATGCTAGCTCTTTTTAAGGGATCCTCAGCAACATCACCCTGCAGCATGACATGGCTGAATTCTCCTGTACCAAGAAACACATTATTATCATCCATCGCATTGACATCCACATTATTGACTTTTGAAACACGTGAAGAACCAGATCAGGGAGAGTTGACAGGAAAGAAAACTACTAAATCTGTGTCATGGAAAGGGGTCAGAGCTTAGGGAAGGGAAGCACTCTGATTAGGAAATTGGTACACCCTCACAGCGAACTGTGTTTTCTAGAATGACTGATTACCCAAACCCAAATACTGCTTTTTATTAGCACAAAGTTACACCCACAAACCTCCCGTTGATGAGCTCATGTGGGGACTGATCGCGGCATGTGCTGTGTCTGTTAAAATTGTATGAGATCACCAACATACAGGATATGTTCACCCCTAGAAATTCCAGGCGGAAATAGTCATCATATTTCTTATAGTTACATAGTTACGTAGGTTCAATAAAGACCTAGGTCCATCAAGTACAAGCTTTCTCCACCAATTGAACATTTCAACACTAATCTAGCCATAACCCGCAATGTTATGTGTATCAAGGAAATCGTCCAGCCCTTTTTTAAAAGCTGTTATAGTGTCTGTCATTACTACCTCCTGTGGTAGGGCATTCCACCGTCTCTCTGATCTAACTGTAAAGAACCCTTTCCTGTTTAGCTGTCAGAATTGCCTTTCTTCCACCCGTAATAAGTGCCCCCTAGTCCTCAGAACGGTCCTTGGACGGAATAAGTCATGTGGCAGTGTTTTGTACTCGCCACACATATATTTATACATGTGAATGAGATCCCCTCTGAGGCGTCTTTTTTCTAAGCTAAACAAGCCCAACTTTTCCCACCTCTCCTCATATGGGAGTCCTTCCATCCCTTGCAATAATCTAGTTGGCCGTCATTGAACTGATTCTAACTTCTTAATATCCTTTTTAAAATGTGGAGCCCAAAACTGGATCCCATATTCTAGATATGGCCTCACCAGTGATTTATAAAGGGGTAACAATACGTTGGGATCGCGGTATTTTATCTTTCTTTTTATACATCCTAATATCTTGTTTGCTTTTGCAGCTCCTGCTTGACATTGAGTACTGCTGCTCACCTACTTGTAACCAGAATACACAAGTCCTTCTCTTGATCTGTAATCCCAAGTATACTCCCATTTACTGTATTTGCAGCAATAGGATTACTCCATCTTAGGTGCATTACTTTACATTTATCTATATTAAATTTCATTTGCTAAGTGTTTGCCCATTCAGTCATTTTATTCAGATTGTTTTGCAATATTGTAATGTCAAGGTGAGGTTTTAGTATCCTACATAGTTTGGTGTCGTCAGCAAAGACTGACACATTACTCTCAATTCCATCCACTAGGTCATTAATAAAGAGGTTAAAAAGAATCGGTTCTAGCACAGATCCCTGCGGTCCCCACTGCTGACTATATCCCATTTAGAGAATGCACCATTTATGACAACTCTTGTTTCCGGTCATTAAGCCAATTTCTTACCCATCTGCACATAGTTTCCCCCAGTCCTTTCTTCTGTAGCTTAAGCTTAAGTCTGTTATGTGAAACTGTATCAAATGCCTTTGACAAGTCCACATAAATCACATCAGCCACATTACCTACATCCAGATTTGCACTCACCTCAGGGGTGGGATTCAGCCGGTACGACCCGGTACGGGGCAGCCGTTTACTAAAATTTCTATCTGCCAGCGTTCCGGTAATTGAAAATGGTTACCACGCCCCCGGACCGCCTCCGGACTGCCCTCGGACGGGTTGCTGTGCTGCTGGTGGGGATTGTTCACCCCGGGAGGAGCGGGACCCGATCGTGGAAGAAGGGGTCCTCCAGGCTGTGTGACCCGATCGCGGCAGAAGATAAGAAAAGAAAAAAAAGTTCACTCACCTCACCGCCGGGTTCCTCCATCCAGCAGCAGCCTATCAGCTTGCGATCCCGGGACGAGCCTCCTACACGGGACGACGTGACGACGTCACTGTACACATCGTTCCGTGCAGGGAGCTTTCTCCGGCACCTCGTAGGCTGCGGCTGGGAGCGAGAATACTGTCTACAGGGAGTGAGAAGACTGCAGCGAGAGAGGAGAAGACTGCAGAGAGAGAGGAGAAGACTGCAGAGAGCGCCGTTTGTAAGTATGGGAGTTCAAACATTTTTTTTTTTGCATGGGGCAGTGTGGCTATTGGGGGCGCTATGACTATTGGGGGCACTGCCATGGCTATTAGGGGGCACTGTGACTTGGGGCACTGTTGTGGCTATTAGGGGGTGCTGTGACTATTGAGGGCACTGTTGTGACTATTAAGGGGCACTATGGTGGCTATTAGGGGGGCACTATTACTATTGGGGGCAGTGTGGTGGCTATTAGGGGGCACTGCTACCATCTTGGTTGCTCTTCTCTGGACTTGCTCCAGTATATTGATGTATTTCTTAAATTGAGGCTCCCAGAACTGTACACAGTATACAGGTGAGGTCTGACCAGGGCAAAGCATAGCGGGATAATCACCTCCCCTGATCTAGATTCAATAGTTGTCTTGATACATCCCAGAATGTTGTTTATTTTTAGTGACCAACTGTAAAGCTACTGGCTCCAAACACAGTGGACGCCACATTGACTTTATAGAAGACGCCTCAAGGTTTGACCAAACCTTTTGAATCATTTACACACAAAATGAAGAGACAATCTACACTTTTGTCTTTTTTCCACACTGGAAACAAGAAGGGAAGAATTGAGGAAGTGAACATTGGTGCTAGTACTTCAAATGCCAATAAAGCATCTGAAACTTGTGGCAATATTGTTCATGGTACCAATGTTAACATTGGCCAGAACACTGATTCATGTGGTGCCAACGCTTTACATGAACTGGACAGTGATGTACAAGATGATAATGTTAGAAGGAACATGGGAAATGTAGTAGCTGAATCGGATGTCATAAGTGAGATTAGCAGTGATGTACATGGTGTTGCTGACGTTCTATGTGATCATTCTGATGATGACACTGCTTCAGCTATACATGATAGCAGCATCGTGGATGGTCAGAGTTCAGTTTCTGATGCTTCATTAGAGACCCAGCCGCTTAGTGTTCCATGTTGGTCACAAAAACAAATTGACTACTTCACAAACTTGCATCCATGGGTCAAACTAAAGGATGGAAAACTGGGGTGTACTGTGTGCAGTAAAGTTGGAAGCTCATTAGGAGCTGAAAGGGCCAAATCATGTCATCTTTCTGAGGAGTGGAAGACTTTTTCAGTGAAGCCATGTGGAACCCTGAAAAAAAAACAGCAATCCTCTTTTCGCAAAAAAATTAGAGAACATGCAATGTCCAAAGCTCATAATAAAGCAGAGGAAATTGTTAATGCCGCTAAAAATGATGCACTAGTAAAGGCACTTGACCGGGTCCATGAGAAGGCATTGGCTTCCACTGTAAATGTTTTTCATGTTGTTTATAGCCTAGCGCTGCATAATCGGCCTATGTCTGACATACAAGGGCACGTTGAACTGTTGCAAACCATTGGTGTGGACCTTGGAGTAGGCCTTCATTCTAGGAAGACTGCTATAACAATAATCCAGCATATATCCTCCGAAATGAGGAAGTCTTTGTTTTCGAAAATAATTAGTTTCAGGTCTAAATTTTCCATTGTAACTGATGAATCGTCAACTGTGTCACAGAAAAGTGTGCTTGTGATCTACATCCGTTGTGAGCTTCCCGATGCTCCAGAGCCTGTTAACATCTTTGTAGATTTAAAGGAGCTTGAATGTACTAGTGCTGACTCAATAACCAATGCCCTGTTTGCCTGCTTGAAGGAGAATGGCTTTGACCAGCAGTTTATGCAAGAAAATTTAATTGGATTTTGCTCTGATGGGGCTAGTGCCATGTTGGGGAGTAAGTCTGGCGTGGCTTCCAAAATTCAAAAAGCATTCCCAAATGTAGTCATATGGCACTGCTTAAGCCACAGAATACAGCTTGCACTTGATGATGCTGTTAAAACAGTTTCTCAAGTTAATCACTTTAAAATGTTTCTGGAAAAAATCTACAGCATCTACCATGTTTCTAACAAACAATATTCTCAGCTCCACAATATTGCAGCAGATTTAGAATTGGAGATTATTAACCCCTTCATGACCTTGGGATTTTTCGTTTTTCCGTTTTCGTTTTTCACTCCCCTCCTTCACAGAGCCATAACTTTTTTATTTTTCCGTCAATTTGGCCATGTGAGGGCTTATTTTTTGCGGGACGAGTTGTACTTTTGAACGACATCATTGGTTTTACCATGTCGTGTACTAGAAAACGGGAAAAAAATTCCAAGTGCAGTGAAATTGCAAAAAAAGTGCAATCCCACACTTGTTTTTTGCTTGCCTATTTTGCTAGGTTCACTAAATGCTAAAACTGACCTGCCATTATGATTCTCCAGGTCAGTACGAGTTCATAGACACCTCACATGTCTAGGTTATGTTTTACCTAAGTGGTGAAAAAAAATTCCAAACTTTGCAAAAAAAAAAAAAATTTGCGCCATTTTCCGATACTCGTAGCGTCTCCATTTTTCGTGATCTGGGGTCAGGTGAGGGCTTATTTTTTGCGTGCCGAGCTGGCGTTTTTAATTATAGCATTTTGGTGCAGATACGTTCTTTTGATCGCCCGTTATTGCATTTTAATGCAATGTCGCGGCGACCAAAAAAACGTATTTCTGGCGTTTTGATTTTTTTTCTCATTACGCCATTTAGCGTTCAGGTTAATGCTTTTTTTTATTGATAGATCGGGCGATTCTGAACGCGGCGATACCAAATATGTGTAGGTTTGATTTTTTTTTTATTGATTTATTTTGATTGGGGCGAAAGGGGGGTGATTTAAACTTTTATGTTTTTTTTATTTTTTTGACATTTTTAAAAACTTTTTTTTTTCACTTTTGCCATGCTTCTATAGCCTCCATGGGAGGCTAGAAGCAGGCACAGCCCGATCGGCTCTGCTACATAACAGCGATCATCAGATTGCTGTTATGTAGGAGAATTGCAGGTGTGCTGTGAGCGCCGACCACAGGGTGGCGCTCACAGCCACCGGCGATCAGTAACCATAGAGGTCTCAAGGACCTCTATGGTTACCATTCAGAAGCATCGCCGACCCCCGATCATGTGACGGGGGTCGGCGATGACGTCATATCCGGCCGCACGGCCGGATGCGGTAGTTAAATGCCGCTGTCTGCGTTTGACAGCGGCATTTAACTAGTTAATAGGCGCGGGCAGATCGCGATTCTGCCCGCGCCTATTGCGGGCACATGTCAGCTGTTCAAAACAGCTGACATGTCCCGGCTTTGATGCGGGCTCACCGCGGAGCCCTGCATCAAAGCAGGGGAGCTGACCTCGGACGGTATAGTACGTCCGAGGTCAGTAAGGGGTTAAGATAGGTCGAATTCTAGGACCTCGGTGGGTGGCATGTAGTG
The DNA here is from genome assembly GCF_051348905.1 of Ranitomeya variabilis. Classification (NCBI taxonomy): domain Eukaryota; kingdom Metazoa; phylum Chordata; class Amphibia; order Anura; family Dendrobatidae; genus Ranitomeya; species Ranitomeya variabilis. The sequence goes on from NC_135232.1 coordinate 615,510,653, forward strand.
TCCGTGCTGCCAAAGCAGTGTGGAGAGCATATCCAGCTTTGTACCAGCATTTTTCCAGCTCTAAGTCTCTCATCGGAATGGCAAAAAAGATGGCTAACATTTCTTTTTTAAAAGATCTAGCTTTAATGATTGATATTCTAGATGAACTAGCACTTTTATCACTTGCTTTACAAGAAAGGGAGGTATCTGTAGTGAAAGCTGACCGACTTCTCTGCAGGTGCATTAGGGCACTTCAAAACTTAAAAGATTGTCCCGGAAAGTATGAGGTACAGGCTGGTACTATTATCCAAACCGAGCCATTTAAAAGTATTCCTTTTGAATCCAGTGAGAAAAATACTGCCCTTCCAAGAGCGCTCTTAATTCAGTGTGTCATAGACAATATGCAAAGCCGCTTGTTTTCCACTGCAAATAGTCGACTAATGGACAGTGACACACGTGAACACAATGCGGACCACTACAAACATTTACTGTCCCTATTCTCTTTGCTTGAGCCTGAATCGTGGACAGCTGATGTTACATTGTCACCGTGGCGAGAAGGGGAACACAAATTGGAACAATTAAGTCAGCTAGTCAAATATCAGATTCCAATAAACGATTTCCGTGACTTTGTTGATAACCGATATCTTTCAAATCGCTCTATGCCGCCTTCCATTCAGCAGGCCAAAAAAATAGTTCGAGTCATCGCTGTTAGTAGTGCAGAAGCAGAAAGAGGGTTCAGTATTATGAACAATATAGCTACACATGAGAGAAGCGCACTCACTGTATCTAATATATCGCATCTGATGACTGTGAAGATACTTGGGAAACCTGTGACGGATTGGGAGCCGCTTAAATATGTCAAATCCTGGTTACGGAAGAAACACCATACTGCCACAGACCAGAGAGTGCGAAAAGCCCCCAAAATTCAGCATGATGATCATTCAACAGCTATATGGTCATTGCTGTAATTCTGATAGCACTTCAGTTGAGTCAAAGGGATACCTCCCTGGATTCTCCATTAAGTACTATAACCTAGATTAGAGGACTTATAGTGAGTGGCAGGTTCCCTTTAGAGGGCATTGTTTTTGTTAACATTGTTAATATTGCGATCCGTGGGCTGTAAAGTTCGATTTACCTTGTTGTAAGGTTTATATTGTATACTGTTTATTATAAAACTTTTAAATACTTTTATAAAAGAAAATTAAACTTTTTTATATTATATTACAGTATTAAACTTTTCTTTGGTTAGAATCCTTGAATACTGTTTTTGCTTTCAAGTGAGTACTACATAGTTTACTGTTTCATACTTCTACTTTAGTAATTTAACTAAGGATGTTGTGGACTGATCAGCTAAAGCACCTTGTACACGGACAATTGTCCTGTGCAGTACATTTGCTTTAGTCGTTTGTTTCTTTGAATGACTTTAATACCGTATGTCACAACGTATTCTTGTCATTAAGGGAGACAAACTGCTTCCAAAAATATGAATCGTGCCACTGGGCGTGGCTTATTAGTATGGGCGGGGTTATTGAAAATGGGCGTGGCCAAAATTCCGGCCGCCGCGACTTAGAGGACCTGTTGTTAAAAATTTGAATCCCACCCCTGACTCACCTCCTCATAGAAACTCAACATGTTAGTTAGACACGACTTATTCTTCATGAATCCATGCTGGTTGTCAGTTATTATATTATACTCTGCAATATATTTCTGCAGGTCATCGCTTATAATGCCCTCAAAAATTTTGCACACTACTCATGTCAGGCTTACCGGACGGTAGTTGCCCGGATCCACCTTCTTACCTTTCTTGAATATTGGTACCATGTGAGCCATCCTCCAATCTTGAGGCACCACCCCTGTTACAAGAGAGTCTAAGAATATGAGATACATTGGCCTGCCAATTATTGATAATTAGTAATTTTACCTTTATATAGAGGTCAAACAAGACCTGGATAGCATCAGCTATTAATTTGGAGGGGTTACAATGGCTCCACAGTGATGTGAGTGAATACGTTCTGTTTGTCTCTTTGCCACAACGCAGACAATACATCTCCCATAAAATTCGGATCAATGCAAACCCCAATATTCATATCTGGACCCCGGAGACAGAGTGTCTAGCTACAGTTGTCCAGTTCTCCTTTGAAGAGAATAAGGGTACCGTCACACAGTGCAATTTTGATCGCTACGACGGCACGATCCGTGACGTCGCAGCGATCGTATGATTATCGCTCCAGCGTCATAGACTGCGGTCACACGTTGCAATCACGGCGCTGGAGCGATGCCGAAGTCCCCGGGTAACCAGGGTAAACATCGGGTTACTAAGCGCAGGGCCGTGCTTAGTAACCCGATGTTTACCCTGGTTACCAGCGTAAAAGTAAAAAAAAAAAAACCGTACATGCTCACCATCTGATGTCCGTCCGGTCCCTTGCCGTCCGCTTCCTGCTCTGACAGATCCGGCCGTACAGTGAGAGCAGAGTGCAGCGGTGACGTCACCGCTGTGATCTGCTCTCACTTTCCGGCCGGCAGACAGTCAGAGCGGGAAGCGGACGGCAAGGGACCGGACGGACATCAGATGGTGAGCATGTACGGTTTTTTTTTTTTTACTTTTACGCTGGTAACCACGGTAAACATCGGGTTACTAAGCGCGGCCCTGCGCTTAGTTACCCGATGTTTACCCTGGTTACCAGCGAACGCATCGCTGGATCGCTGTCACACACAATGATCCAGCGATGTCAGCGGGTGATCAAGCGACGAAAGAAAGTTCCATACGATCTGCTACGACGTACGATTCTCAGCAGGATCCCTGATCGCTGCTGCGTGTCAGACACTGCGATATCGTAACTATATCGCTAGAACGTCACGAATCGTACCGTCGTAGCGATCAAAATTGCACTGTGTGACGGTACCCTACCCTCTGAAGTTGTTAGATTTTCCTCTTCTCTGCCACTTTAATATACGTATCTCAGACTGTCTTTTTCCCAGCAAATTTCCCTACTGTAACCTTCTAGTCACTGCAGGAGGTCCCTGCTGAAAAGGAGATAGAAGTGTCATCTCTCTCTGTATTTCCCCTGTTTTAAGTAGTTTTCTCTCACTAGCTATAATTAGTTAAACATGTTAAATTTGTAGTCCTACTTCAAAGGAAGCTGGAGTTCTCCCTTCTGGAGATGTCATGGGTTAGGACAGTTCTAAACAATGTATAGACCTTCATTCAACAAGCAGAAAGATTATTAACAAGGGAAAACATTCAAAACAGTTGACAATTTTCCCAGGAATGGACATTCCAGGAAATTCACCCCAAACTCAAACCGTACAATGCTCATAGAAAGTGCAAAAAAAAACACCCAAGAGCTACAGCTCTGTTTCTAAAGGCCTCAGCTAGCATTTTAAATATTCAAATTGATGGCAGCACAATTAGGAAAAAAAGTATGGCTTGTTTGCAAAGCTTGCCAGGAGAAAAACTTTTTCTAAAAAGAAAAAACAAGGCAGCACGACTGAATGACCATATAGACAATCATATTTGAATAAGTGTGGACTTAGTAAGTAGGTATGTCATGGCCAAGGCCAAATAATGAAAAAATGCCTTGCAACAAGCTTTTCATGGAAGGTAACCCTGGAATTTATTTTTTCACAATGCAGACAAGTATGTAAAATATACAGTAAAAGCCGGCACACAATAGCTAAACAATCAATAAAAATTGGTTAACTTTTCCAGTTTCACCTGTTGACAGGTTACTCTCATATTTTTTTTTTGCTTTGTAAGGTTAAATGCCTTAAATTCTGTTGGTGTTTATGGCACAGCGTTAGTGTTCGGCTCATGTGTAAATGAGAAAACTATACTCCTCTAGCTGGTCATGGCTGAACGTGTACACTGATGATCCATTACATCAGGGCTTTCTACCATGACATTAAATTTTCATCCCCCTTGAGTTCTTTTGTTCTTCTCAAGCCATTGCTGACCAGAAAGATGGAAATTGTGTACCACAGACGAAACAAACACAGTCTATAGTTAGGGTTTCTCTCTTCAACAATCCTCGTTAGCTGTCAATCAAAACCCAGAATTAAACTTTAATCTTGGTGGCTTGAGAGGCTGGTCGAGACACAAGTATTGATGAGCTTGAGGACAAAGTCACTAAAGGACAAACCTTTCTAAGAGGAACATGCTTCTCTAGAGGAACATACTTAGTATTCAGAACTGAGTTCCTGTTGGAACACAGATTGGGCATGTTGAAAACCAACATACCCAATATGTTATTCCCTCCCTCCCTAACTGTGCTGTAACTGCTATATGCATTAGACAGGGCAATCCCATTAAAACAAGTGGACAGCTTTACACATTTATGAAACAATAAGCTTATCACGAGAAGTCGTCCAGTACAACAGATGATTTTTACAGGTCACTGTTGGTCAAGATGTCATCGCTTCCAATCCAAGGGAGACTGTTGGGACTCTTTCTTTTTTCTTTGTTGATTCTGGCATCCCCCTTTCAAGTTTAAAAATAGACCATAGACCCCCTTTAAAATCAGTTTCATGCATTCTCACTAATTAGTAAATAAGACCTTTTTCCAACAGTAGTCCTCGAAAAATAAGATATGCAGTAAGGGATATAGCAAGCTCAGATAGTACCTTCAGGACGAAAATGGAGACACCATCGCATGCTGCATGTAGGAATGTCATGGACCTCCTTTATTACTAGGTGATGTGAAGGTCATTCTCTTTCAAAACACTGTATAAAAAAAACTTGTAAGTAAATTTACAAACTGACAATTTTGTGGACAAATAAACTGAATTAGAAAGGACTTTATTACCACCTCTTCGACATGGCGATTTTCCATTTTTTTCGCTTTTGTTTTTTCTTCCAAGAGACAACTTTTTTACTTTTCTGTCAATATAGCCATATGAGGACTTTTTTGTTGTGGGACAAGTTGATCTTTTGATTGACACCATCCATTTTATCATGTGATGTACTAGAAAACGGGAAAAAAATTATGGCAAAATCGTAACTACTTTTTGGGATTTGTTTTTACGGCATTTATTATTAGGTAATACTCTACTGGCAATATCATTCTCCAAGTCAACATCATTGCATCAATATCGAATATACAGTTTACTTTTTAGCTAAGTGAAGAAATTTTTGGGGGAAATTTGCAAACCAAAAAAATTGCTTGTGTCGCCATTTACCGAGACCAGTAAAGTTTTTATTTTTCAGTTGATTGAGCTGATTAAGATCTTATTTTTTGGGTGAAGAGCTGATGTTTTTATTGATACCATTTTGGGGTAGATACCATGTTTTAATTGCTTCTTATTACACTATTTACAGTGTTTATCCATAATTCTGACATTTTTATTTTTTTTCTCATTACAAAGTTTATAGAGCAGGTTAATTAACGTTATATTTAGATAGATAAAACTTTTATGGATGTGGAGATATCTTTTTATTTTTAATGGGGGAAAAGATTTGTGATTCAAAATTTGTATATTGTTTTTACAATTTTTTTTCAAAATATTGTTTTTTTCTTCATTTGTTAGTCCCCTTAGTGGATTTGAACCTGCAATTGGCCAATAGCTTGCATGATATACTGCAATACTGCTGTATATAGAAAAATTCACAGTTTCTTGTAAACGCCAACCACAGGCTGGTTTTCATAGTCACACTGTCATGACAGGCATAGGATATCTTCAGTAGTCCTATGACTGTCATGGCAACCCATCGGGAAACTGATGGGCATTCAGGACAGCGCACCACCTAGGCCATGAGCCACCAAGGCCGCGTGTTTGACAGATTAACAGCTGAGTGTAGTGCTCAGCTCCAGCTGTGGTTGTTGGAAGGAGATGATGGCTGAAAAGCATAGCCATCATCTGCTGAGAAAGATGTGGCCTGTTGAGCTAGGGAGAGATTTGCTTGTTTCTTAGTTAGTGTAGGTATACCACAATATATTATACACATATCCATCTCAACTAACAGTCTTTCTGAGGACTAATCCAGCTGCATTGATATCAATGCTAGACAGGCAGGCAGTGTATGTGGCAGACTGCAGTGCAAATAGCAAGAGGGTCCATTCCAGTTCTGTCTGCTGCTGCTGCTTTTACAGACATTTCTAGACATGGTCCCAGGTATCAGGGGCCAGGAATAATTTTTTTGGGATCTTAATCCTGATTATTTGCTTAAAAAGCAATCCAGCGAACACCATTTTTCTGGTCCATTTGCTTGTTGGCACTGCAGAATACAGCCAGATCCTTTCCATATTACAGCGCTAAACATCCATATATTTAAAACTGTGGTTTGTCTGGATCACATATAATTGCGCTCAAAATTCTGCCATTTCTGGCCTCCATTTAAATTTTGTTGCAGTGTGTTAGCGAAGTTATTGACACCAGTTTGCTGTTAAAAATAGTTACCTACAGGCCAGCTATTTAAAACTGTGGCTTGTCCGTCACACATATCACATATAATTGCACTCAAAATTCTGCCATTTCTGGCCTCCATTTAGATTTTGTTGCTCCAAATTCAGCCATTTGTAGTGAACGTGGAAAATATTGTCCTCCATTTAAATGGGCACGGCGCGTGGCAAGGGACGGGGAACTGCACATGATGGTGATGGTGCACGCAGAAGCAATGCCGTGTGCAAGCTGAAATTGTGCCACAACAAACACCCACATCTTCTCATCTTCTCGCTGGACCTTCCTGTCCCAATTACTAGTGGACCACAGCACACCACTATTGAACCCAGAGCTTAAAGTCACTTTGCCACCACCACCCTATCTTCCACATGGTCAAGTCTCACTAGCCGTGAGTCTGCCAAGTGCCCAGAGACAACTGATCCCACACTTGGACACTCCGAAGAGCTGTTCATTTTTCCATTTATAAATTCGGGCCTCTAGCCCGGTCCACTTGAAGCAGGGCAAGAGGTGATTGCATGTAGCGATGCCCAAATATTTGAGCAGCCACGGTCACATGAAGGCAACAGCGGGAAAGTGTCACAAGAGGTGGACGATGATGTAACACAATTTCCAAAAAGTCAGGAGGAGGACCAGGGTGCAGAAGTGGAAGACGAGGTGGTGGATGATATAGTAACTGACCCAACCTGGCAGGAAGACATGCAGCGTGAGGACAGCAGCGCACAGGGGGAGGGAGGCGAAGCAGTGTGGTGATCGCAAACAGAAGGCGGTCAACTGTTCACCGTAACACCAACATGACGGAAGTTGCCAGTACAACTGTTAGGTCTTCCCGAGTCTGGCTATTTTTTAAAGACTCTGCCGATAACTCCAAAAAGACCATTTGCACCACCTGCCAGGCCAGCATCAGCAGGGTAGCAAAACTATCAGCCTGACCACCACCAGCTTGATCAGGCACATGGCAGCAAAGCACCCGACTTTGTGGGCCAAACCCCTGGGTCCAGGAACAGTGTCTGCGGGTGACACCTCTGCTTCTTCCACTGTTGTGCGTGCAAGTTAATCCCCTGTCCATGGTCATGCGAAGATGCCTCCTCCCCGGCACCTGTCATTGCACACCCTCAACTAGCACCATCAGCAAGCACGTCCACGTCCTTGTCCCAGCGCAGCATTCAGTTGTCCATACCCCAGTAATTGGAACGCAAGGGCAAATATGCAGCCAACACCCCACAAGCCACACTATTAAATTCCCACATTTCGCGACTGCTTGCACTCTAAATGTTGCCTTTTAGGCTCGTGGAGAGGGAAGCTTTCCGCAACCTGATGGTGGTGGCCGTCCCTCAGTACTCGATCCCCAGCCGCCACTATTTCTCCCGGTGTGCCGTTCCCACATTACAGAAGCACGTGTCCCACAACATTAGCCATTCCTTCAACAATGCAGTTACTGGGAAAGTTCACTTAATCACAGACACGTGGACAAGTGCTTGTGGGCAGGGACGGTACATCTTGCTGACGGCACACTGGGTTAACAAAGTGGAAGCCGGGACCCAGTCGGACTTTGGGATGGAACATGTCCTCCCGATGCCGAGGATTGTGGGCCCTAGGTCATTCAGGGTTGCCCCCACAGTCTACCACTCCTGCACCTCATCCTCCTCCTCTTCAGCCTCCATCTCTGAAATGACCACATCAGTCACAAGCTGGAAGCAGTGCAGCACTGCCTTAGCCAAGCGGCAACATGCTGTGCTGAAGCTAATATGCTTAGGTGACAAGAGGCAGGCAGATTTGTGGCTGACACCGCTGAACCTATAGCCAGGCATGGTTGTGTGTGACAATGGCCGGAACCTGGTGTTGGCTCTGAGTCGAGCTCACACACGTACCATGCCTGGCCCATGAGCTTAATCTCGTGGTTCAGCGTTTTTTCAAAAGGGAGTATTGGGGTACTCCAAATTTTTTTCCCATAGACTTGTATTAGTGCCGGATTGCGCCGGATGACATTGCGTTTCTTCCATTTTTCGCAGGATCCGGAAAATCTGCCATTTCCGGTTTCTGGAAAAAATGTCCATAGCAAAGTTTTTTGTCTCCGGCGAAAAAGCCAGAAGTGCCGGATCAGGCGCTTCCGGCTGCTTGCTAGAATGGAAGCCTATGGGAGCCGGAAGGTGCCGGAACTGGAAATTGACGGATTCCGGCGCCAGATTCCGTATTTTTAAACTGAGCATGCTCCAAATTTTTTTTATCCAATAATCTAGATATGCTAGCCGGATCCGTCGGAAAAACATAGTTACATAGTTACATAGTTATTAAGGTTGAAGGAAGACTTTAAGTCCATCTAGTTCAACCCATAGCCTAAGCTAACATGCCCTAACATGTTGATCCAGGGGAAGGCAAAAAAACCCCATGTGGTAAGAGTAAGCTCCACCATGGGGAAAAAAATTCCTTCCCGACCCCACATACGGCAATCAGACTAGTTCCCTGGATCAACGCCCTATCAAGGAATCTAATATATATACCCTGTAACATTATACTTTTCCAGAAAGGCATCCAGTCCTCTCTTAAATTTAAGTAATGAATCACTCATTACAACATCATACGGCAGAGAGTTCCATAGTCTCACTGCTCTTACAGTAAAGAACCCGCGTCTGTTATTATGCTTAAACCTTTTTTCTCCAGACGTAGAGGATGCCCCCTTGTCCCTGTCACCGGTCTATGATTAACAGATCCGTCGCATCAGTTTTTCACAATCTGCGCCGGATCCGGTTTTTCCAACATTTGCCGGATTGTGCCTGATCTAAAAAACCTGATGTGTGAAAGTAGCCTAAGAATAGTGAGGGCTGACTGCTAGCCCTTCAAGAATAGTAAACACCGCCTGATGGCCCTATAAAAATAGGCTTTGTGACTTTCAGAGTCCCTCCTTCATAAATGAAACATGATGTGTCTGATGATGTGTCACACACAACATGGCCAGGTAAGGTTGTAAAATGTTAAAATTACATTTCCCAGTGAATACATTTGTCTTGGTTGAAAGCAATGCTAAAGTTCAAAAACGCATCAAAAACTCTACATGTGAACATAGCCCAAGGTGTGGAGAATTTTTGTTTTTAGTTATTTATTTTGCCTTATATACAAGTTATTACCCTGAAAAGGATGCTCCTTAACATACTTCCCTGGAAAATCCATTTTTGTTTCGTTTTTGTATGTTTTATTGTGAGTCTGTAAAAGTGGCGTAAGACTCTGACAACATTGTTCACAGCAGTGACCTGGGAGTCAGAAATGCTTCCAGGGGTCTTCCCCCTGCTGTTCCCATGTCATTTGAGCACTATTCCCATCGATTTCCGCAATTTCTAGTCCCTCTGCAGACCACCGGGGGGCGCCGGAAAAATGCTCGAGTTTCCCATAGACTTACTTTGGGCTTGTTGCTCGGGTCGAGCACCCGAGCATTCCAATTTGCTCGACCCGAGTTACGAGCAACCGAGCATTTTAGTGCTCGCCCATCACTAATAACAACCAATTAGGCTGGAAGTTAATTCTATGTTTCCTGGTCTTTGTTCAGATAGGAGCTGCAAAATTCTAAGAAATTCTGAAAAGTGTTTGGAAACACCAGAGGGAAGGTTGCAGAAAATTGCTAAGCCTGGACAAAGATTTTTTTCTAGAGATGACTAGACTGTTGTAAATGCAAACAAAACACACTAGAGGTGCCCGTAGGACGTGTGCGCGAAACAAGCCTTGTACAGTGAAGCACATTCTTTGAGGATCATTAGCAGTTTCATTTCTGTGGAACTTGATGGGAAATTAAACCAATGCTGTACATGTCGAGCTTTCAGAGCTCCTTGTTTCATCCTCATCTGATGAGCCACAGCATCATTCATTTGTAAAGGCCGTTTTGTTTTCTGTTGTGGATTTGACTTAGACTGTTTCCTGCCCTTTGATGGCTGACTGTCCACCAGACTGTATGTCTGTTGTGCCGTATGAACTGTGTCATCCCTTCAACTTCTGATCTGTGCGACCATATGCTGAGTTTGAGTTGAAATTTGTTTATCTATGTGCCAAAATCAGATTTGTTCAACCAGGTCTGTGGGCCTCCATGCTACCACTCTCACACCTCTCCAGTCCGTCATTAACTCTGCTGCCGGACTAATCCACCACATTCCCCCCACCCCTCTGCTTCTCCCATCTCCAAATCCCTTCATTGGCCCATTTCCCTAATATATCTAGTTCAGACTACTAACACTAACCTACAAAAGCCATCCATAACCTGTCTCCTCCATATATCCTCCGGGCCCGACCACTGCCTTTATTGACCAATTCTGCACCTGACCCCTTCACTTTCTGTCTGCTGACATTCCCACCATCATCATGGGCGACTTCAACATCCCCATTGACACCCACCAGTCAGCAGCCTCCAAAATCCTGTCCCTTACTTCATCTTTTGGACTTACTCAGTGGTCCTCCTCAGCCACCCACACAGATGGACACACATTAGAACTGGTCTTCACCCATTTATGCTCCCTATCGAACTTCGCCACCTCCCCTCTCCCCCTATCCGACCACCATCTGCTCACTTTCTCATCACTGTCCTCCACACCTGTCACCCATGTCCAGCAACATGCGCACCCCCGCAGAAACCTTGCACATCTAGACCCTCGCACACTCTCTGACTCTATTCAGCCACTGTCCTCCTGTTATGATCCCAATGGCAGAGGATCTCAGAGATTACAGCAAAGTCTGCAAACATAAATACCAGCTCATAGGGAAGTGGTAACTAGGCTGACCATATACCTGATCCTAGCACAAACAACTAACAGTAGCCGGGGAACGTGCCTACGTTGATTCTAGACGTCTCGCGCCAGCCGGAGAACTAACTAACCCTATCGGGGAAAATAAGACCTCTCTTGCCTCCAGAGAAAAGACCCCAAAGTTATAATACAAGACCCCAACAAATAATAACGGTGAGGTAAGAAGAAAAGACAAACGTAAGAATGAACTAGATTTTAGCAAAGAGAGGCCCACTGACTAATAGCAGAAGATAGTAAGATGACTTATATGGTCAGCAAAAAACCCTGCAAAATATCCACGCTGAATATCCAAGAACCCCCGAACCGACTAACGGTGAGGGGGGAGAATATCAGCCCCCTAGAGCTTCCAGCGATATCAGGAGTCACATTTTGTACAAGCTGGACAAAAATATGAACAATGCAAATAAACAAAAATAAGAAAGCAGGACTTAGCTTATCTTGCAAAGAACCAGGACCTGAAGACAGGAGCAAACAGAAATGAACTGATTACAACGATGCCAGGCACTGGACTGAGAATCCAGGAAGTTTAAATAGCAACACCCCAGGCCTAACGAACCAGGTGAGTACCAACCTGGGAAAAGACAATCCAAGTGCCAAACCACTAGTGACCACAAGAGGGAGCCAAGAAGTATAGTTCACAACACCTCCATAGCTTCACTACACGACACAGACACTAGTTTCTACAATGCCACTCTCGCTTCAGCCATCGACTCGGTCGCCCCTGTCATGCATAGCAGAGTGCGACGAATCAATAGACAACCCTGGCACAATAACATCTCTAAAAAGCTTCGGCAAGTATCCAGAATTGCAGAACGGCGTTGGAAGAAAACTCATTTGCAAGATGATTTCACTGCACTCAAACAAGCAACACTCGCATTCAAATCAGCTCTCACCTCTGCTAAACAGGCCTATGTCACATCCCTCCTATCTTCTTTATCCCTCAACCCAAAACAGTTGTTCAACACCTTTAACTCCGTCCTCCGCCCCCCACTGCCCCCTCTAACCTTCCTCATCTCTGCTGAGGACTTTGCCACCCACTTCAAAAATCAGATAGACCAAACAAGGCAAGTCTTTGTTGTCTTACCACCGCATCCCCTGTGTATGCCTGACCAATACCCTAACGCAGTGTTCCCCAAGTCCGGTCCTCAAGAGCCACCAACAGATCATGTTTTCAGGATTTCCTTAGTATTGCACAGGTGATGAAATTATCACCTGTGCAATACTAAGGAAATCCTGAAAACATGACCTGTTGGTGGCTCTTGAGGACCGGACTTGGGGAACACTGCGGCCTAACCCCATAACTTTCCTCCCCAAAATCACTGAAGGACAGCTTGCTCATCTTCTCTCCAAATCACACCTCACCACTTGTGCACTTGATCCCATCCCACCTCCTCCCCAACCTCACCACTACACTAATCCCATCCCTGACCCATCTCTTCAATTTCTCACTAACTTCTGGTACCTTCCCCTCTGCTTTCAAACATACCACAATCACACCTATCCTCTAAAAGCCTTCCCTTGACCCGAGCACTATGTCCAGCTACCGTCCCATATCTTTGCTCCCATTTGCTTCCAAACTACTTGAGCAGCATGTCCACGCTGAACTTTCCTCTCACCTTGCATCTAACTCTCTTTTCGACAGCCTTCAATCTGGCTTCCGTCCCCACCATTCCACTGAGACTGCCCTGACCAAACTTACGAACGACTAACTTACAGCCAAAGCTAACAGACAATTCTCTATACTCCTCCTTCTAGACCTGTCCTCTGCCTTCGACACAGTTTACCACTGCCTCCTACTACAGATTCTCTCTTCCTTTGGTGTCAAAGACCTCGCCCTATCCTGGATCTCCTCATACCTTACCAACTGCACATTTAGCGTTTCATACTCCCATACTACCTCTTCATCTGACCTCCTCTCTGTTGGAGGCCCTCAAGGCTCTGTCCTAGGACCTCTTCTCTTCTCAATCTATACCCTTGGTCTGGGACAACTTATAAAGTCCTATGGCTTCCAGTACCATCTATATGCCGATGACACTCAGATCTACCTCTCTGGCCCAGATGTCACCTCTCTGCTGTCCAGAATTCCAGATTGTCTATCAGCCATATCTTCCTTCTTCTCCTCTCGCTTCCTCAAACTCAATGTGGACAAAACCGAACTAATTATCTTTCCTCCATCTCGCACATCTTCCCTACCTGATCTATCACAATAAATGAATTCACACTTTCCCTGTCCAGATAATCCGCTGCCTTGGAGTAACCCTGGACTCTGCCTTGTCCTTTAAACTGCACATCCAAGCTCTCGTTACCTCCTGTCGCCTCCAGCTCAAAAATATTTCCAGAATCTGTCCTTTCCTCAACCCTCACTCTACCAAAATGCTTGTGCATGCCCTAATCATCTCTCGCCTCAACTACTGCAACATCCTCCTTTATGGGCTACCCTCTAACACTCTCGCACCCCTCCAGTCCATCCTTAATTCTGCTGCTCGACAAATTAATCTCTCTCCTCGCTACACTCCTGCTTGCCCTCTTTGCAAATCCCTTCACTGGCTCCCAATTTCCCAGTGTATCCAGTTTAAACTACTAACATTGAACTACAAAGGCATCCATAACCTTTCTCCTCCGTATATTTCCGCACTAATCTCTCAATATCTTCCCTCACGTAATCTCCGGTCCTCCCAAGACCTCCTTCTCTCCTCCATGCTTATTTGCTCCTCACCCAGTCGCCTCCAAGACTTCTCCCGTATATCCCCCATTCTCTGGAATTCTGTGCCCCAACACATCCGGTTATCCACCACATTTGGATCTTTCAAACGGAACCTGAAAACCCATCTCTTCAAAGAAACTTACAACCTGTAATGATCACACGGCCACCTCAACACCATCGGAGCTACTGCAACCACAGACCTACTGTCTCCTTCCCCATAATCCTGTAGAATGTAAAGGTACCTTCACACTAAGTGACGCTGCAGCGATACAGACAACAATGCCGATCGCTGCAGCGTCGCTGTGTGGTCGCTGGAGAGCTGTCACACAGACCGCTCTCCAGCGACCAACGATGCCGAGGTCCCCGGGTAACCATCGGGTTGCTAAGCGCAGGGCCGCGCTTAGTAACCCGATGTTTACCCTGGTTACCAGTGTAAAATGTAAAAAAACAAACAGTACATACTCACCTTCGCGTCCCCCGGCGTCCGCTTCCCTGCACTGACTGAGTGCCGGCCCTAACAGCAGAGCGGTGACGTCACCGCTGTGCTGTGCTTTTACTTTAGGGCCGGCGCTCAGTCAGTGCAGGAAGCGGACGGCGAGGGACGTGTGACAGACATCAGAGGGTGAGTATGTACTGTTTGTTTTTTTTACTTTTACGATGGTAACCAGGGTAAACATCGGGTTACTAAGCGCGGCCCTGCGCTTAGTAACCCGATATTTACCCTGGTTACCATTGTAAAACATCGCTGGCATCGTTGCTTTTGCTGTCAAAAACAACGATACACAGCGATCTGACGACCAAATAAAGTTCTGAACTTTCCTAAACGACCAGCGATATCACAGCAGGATCCTGATCGCTGCTGCGTGTCAAACACAACGATATCGCTAGCCAGGACGCTGCAACGTCACGGATCGCTAGCGATATCGTTTAGTGTGAAGGTACCCTAAGCCCGCAAGGGCAGGGTCCTTTCCCCTCTGTACCAGTCTGCCATTGTTAGTTTTGTTTACTGTAAGTGATATTTGTATTTGATATAACCCCGTCTCATGTACAGCACCATGGAATTAATGGTGCTATATAAATAAATAATATCTCCATAGTAATCTGCTGATATCTTCCAACACACAACCTATGGTACTCACAGGATCTCCTTCTCTCCTCCACACTCATGCATTCCTCACCCAATCGCCTCAAGACTTTTCCCAGGTATCCCCCATATTCTGGAATTCTGTGCCTCAACACATCTAATTAATTGCCACACTTGGAACCTTAAGGGTATGTGCACACGTTGAGGATTGGTCTGCGGATCCGCAGCGGATTTGGCCCTGCGAATCCGCAGCAGTTTTCCATGCGTTGTACAGTACCATGTAAACCTATGGAAAACCAAATCCGCAGTGCACATGCTGCGGAAAATTCCGAGCAGAAACACAGCGGTTTATTTTCCGCAGCCTGTCAATTCTTTGTGCGGATTCCGCAGCGTTTTACACCTATTCCAAAATAGTAATTCGCAGGTGTAAAATCGCAGGTGAAATCCGCATAAAAACCGCACAAAGTCTGCAGATAATCCCGCAAGGCGTTTTACCTGCAGATTCTGCAGAATCCGCGTGGAAAAATCTGCAATGGAATCCGCAACGTGTGCACATACCCTCAGAAGGAATTTGAAAACCCATCCCCTCAAGAAAGCTTACAGCCTGCAATAACCCCGCTGCGACCTCACAATCACCGAAGCTGCCGCAATCCTCTGACCTACTGTCTCCTTTTCCATTATCCTGTAGACTGTAAGGCCACAACGGCAGGGTCCTCTTTTTTCTGTACCAGTCTGTAATGGTTAGTTTGTTTTCTGTAATGTACAATATGTATGTAACCCCATCTCATGTACAGCACAATAGAATCAATGGTGTGCTAAAAATAAATAATAATGTCCACTTAAGATGTGTTTGACCATGTCCCAAATTCTGACTTGTTCGACCATTTTCCAAATCCAGATTTCTATGACTGTAATGACACAGCTGACAAAAAACTGACTGGCACATCCAGACTAATGTGAATAGGTGCATACCAGGAGGAGCTACCTCCCTATACAATATAGAAAAAAAAGGCTGCATTCTATCATGCTAAAGCCTGTCAATGTAAAATATATGAAATATGAATAGCAGTATGGCTTTTGAATGTTAGGAAAAAATGAGATGCTTAGCATAGAATTTGGTCAAATTATATCTGAACCCACAAGGACATTTGGAGAACCCAGGTTGGCACAATCAGGTCACCTGGCATCATATCTCATTGTGCTTGGTCAGATGCCTAAGCTTGCCACTACCTCCTCTCTGTGGGTGCCCATCAAAAGCGGGGTGCTACTGTCTGGGCTAGTTAGCACTGGATGGCCCAAAGTCAAGAGGTGCTATTTCCCAGCGAGCCTGCAGAAGCGTGAGACTCTGTCATTTGTACTATCTTGTGTACTTGCTGGGAATGTACTATATATTGCTGACTGTTGATGATCCAATAAAGTATCACCACAGTGTGGTACCCTCACCCTGTGTTGCCTGAGTAGTATTCTGCTTGCGGGGAAGGAGTACAAGTGTTCAGTGGGATGAGCCCTGGCCCATGCAGTCTTTCTAAAGTCAAACTGACGAGAGCACCTACTGACCCTCTTGTATCCACAACGACCATGTCTCAAATCCAGATTTCTACGACCATGTCCCGGTTTATATGACCATGTTCCAAATTCAGATTTGTACAACCATGTCCCAAATTCAGATTTGTAATACCAGGTCCCAAATTCAGATTTGTAATACCATGTCACAAATCCAGATGTGTACGACCATGTCCTGAGCTTAGGTTTGTGCAATCATGTCCTTGTTTTAGGTTTGTACGACCTTGTCCTGGGTTGAGGTTTGTAAGACCATGTCTTGGGTTAAGTTTGTATGACTATGTTTTGGATTTAGGTTTGTGCAGCCATGTCCTGGTTTAGGTTTGTACGACCACGTACTGAATTCAGATTTGCCTAACCGTGTCTTCAATTCAGATCTCTAAGATCATGTCACGAATTCAGACAATTACAATCATGCTTTTGGTAACAAATTCACATTCTTTACATACCATTGCAACACTTTAAGGATTTTTTATTAAAAATGACTTATAGAATGCATTCTTTGGACTCCATATGCAAAAGTCAGAATTTAAAGTGAAAATCACAAGATAATTTGTACTGAAGGATTCGCAATGAATTGTGATGCAGTATCATATAGTGCAATCCAGTTGCAAATTTAATAAAACAATACTCAAACTCCCAGGAGCCGTATTTTCTGAAGCACCAAAATGCTAATTTTGGAAGAAGATTGAGCTAAGAATTAGTGATGGCGTAACTTTAAGGCTCATTGTCTATACATATATAAGTCCTTGTTGGCACTTGGCAATCAACCATATCAACAGCTTCTCAATGGCAGGATTAGCTGACAGTGCCTGTAATTAGCACTGTCTCCTATGACCAGTTGGCATTAATAAATGAAAGGGATGGAGACATCACTCCCTAGAGTTTCGCCACCTGAGGGGCATCCATGCATAGCAGAGAGAAATAAGCCAGACTGATGATTCAGGGACACAGTGTGCAATTAAGTCAACAAATGTCCAATTAGGAAAGGTAATAGTGTCACTGTCTGAGGCTGACAAACAGGTCAGAATCCAATAATTGCAAGAGAAAAAGCTGCATATAAATGTACACAGAACAGCTAAGGGTACCGTCTCACATTGGCACTTTGATCGCTACGACGGCACGATCCGTGACGTTCCAGCGATATCCATACGATATCTCTGTGTCTGACACGCAGCGGCGATCAGGGACCCCGCTGAGAATCGTATGTCGTAGCAGATCGTTTGAAACTTTATTTCGTCGCTGGATCTCCCGCTGTCATCGCTGCATCGGTGTGTGTGACACCGATCCAGCGATGCGTTCGCTTGTAACCAGGGTAAACATCGGGTTACTAAGCGCAGGGCCGTGCTTAGTAACCCGATGTTTACCCTGGTTACCATCGTAAATGTAAAAAAAACCAAACAGTACATACTTACATTCTGGTGTCCATCAGGTCCCTGGCCGTCTGCTTCCCTGCACTGACTGTGAGCGCCGGCCGTGAAGTGAAAGCAGAGCACAGCGGTGACGTCACCGCTCTGCTTTGGCCGGCGCTTACACAGGATGCAGGAGGAGTGCAGGGAAGCGGACGCCGGGCACCGGAATGTGAGTATGTGTTTATTTTATTTTATGTTTACGCTGGTAACCAGGGTAAACATCAGGTTACTAAGCGCGGCCCTGCGCTTAGTAACCCGATGTTTACCCTAGTTACCCAGGGCCTTCGGCATCGTTGGTCGCTGGAGAGCTGTCTGTGTGACAGCTCCCCAGCGACCACACAACGACTTACCAACGATCACGGCCAGGTCATATCGCTGGTCGTGATCGTTGGTAAATCGTTTTGTGTAACGGTACCCTAAGGCTACTTTCACACTAGCGTCGTTTTGAATACGTCGCAATGCGTCGTTTAGGAGAAAAAACGCATCCTGCAAAGTTGTCTGCAGGATGCGTTTTTTCCCCATAGACTTACATTAGCGACGCATTGCGACGTATGGCCACACGTCGCATCCGTCGTGCGACGGATGCGTCGTGTTTTGTCGGACCGCCGGCACAAAAAAAGTTTCATGTAACTTTTTTTGTGCATCGTGTCCGCCATTTCCTGGGAACTCTGCCCCCTCCTCCCCGGACATTACAATGCGGCAGCGGATGCGTTGAAAAACTGCATCCGCTGCCGCCGTTGTGCTTTTATTTCACAGCATGCGTCGGTACGTCGGCACGACGTACTGCGACGGGCCCGTACCGACGCTAATATGAAAGTAGCCTAATACAAGAATTCTTCCTCAGAAGTTCACTAAAAACATGATGTACACAAAAACCCCTTTGATTCCATTCAGCCCTGTTAGGCTGGGGTCACAAGAGGGTATAAAAAAAAATTGTTCCTATTTTCATCCAGGCTTGTCAGCCGTGTACTGTCTGTATACAATCCGTTTTTGGACTCAGCAGCTAATCTTTTACTGGACCATTTACAGTTTCCCATCTTACAGAATTGTAATGCATCCGTAAAAATCGGATGCTATACTGATGGTCCGTATTGCATCTAATTTTTTTCTTGCACCCATCATATTTCAGAGTCAAATCACAGAATACAGCTGGGAGAAAATACGCAGATCTGCACTGCCTCACTGAATAACATTGGTTTGAGTGCAATCTGATTTTTTTTTATCCTAATGCACTTGTCTGATTTATACGCTCGTGTGAGCGAACCCTTACTTAAGTCTTAAAACACATTTAACCCCTAGGAAATGTTCATTTTTTATGCTTTTGTTTTTCCTCTCCTTCCAATAGGCATAACTTTTTTATTTGTCTGTTGACATAGCCGTACGAGGGCTTGATTTTATGGGACGAGTTGTGGTTGTGATAGACCATTCAGTTTACGATATGTACTGAAAAACAGAAAAAACTTCCAAGTTCGGTAAAATGGTGATAAATCAAACAAAATGCAATTCCACTATTTTTGGGGGGATTCGTTTTTACAGTGTTCATTATGACCTGGTCTGGTAGCATGATTCCTCAGGTCAGTACAATTGCGACAATATCAAACGTATAAAATTTTATTTCATGTTTTAGTGATGGAAAAAAAATTCTAAACTTTGTAAAAAAAAAAATTGGTTTGTGCTATTTTCTGAGACCGGTAACTTTTTTTAAATTTTTACGTCAATGGAGCTGTGTGAAAGTTTGATTTCTTTTTGCTTGCTGAGCTGTTGTTTTTATTTATATAATTTGGGCTTACATGATGCTTTGATTGCTTTTTATCTAATTTTTTTGTAGTAAGAAGAGCAACTAAAAAAAAAATGTCTTGGTGTTTCCACTTTCTGGCGTTTAACGTATGGTTAACATAACTATATATCTTGAAATATCGAATTTTTAGAGATCAAATATGATGATTTCTTTATTTTTAAAATGGAAGCAGGGAGATGATTTAATTATTATTATTAATATTAATTATATAAGGGCCATTTATTCTATGGCGCTTTACATGTGAAAAGGGGCATACATAGACAAGTACAATAAGCCTGAGCAATACAAGTCACACACAAGTATAGAAGGAGGGAGGACCCTGCCCGTGAGCGCTCACAGTCTGCAGCGGATGGGTGAGGATATACTAGGAGAGGGTAGAGCTGGTCGTACGGCGGTTCAGCAGACTGAGGATCACTGCAGGTTGTAGGCTTTCCGGAAAAGGTGGGTCTTCAGGTTCCTTTTGCAGGTGTCTGTGGTAGGCGAAAGTCTAATGTGTTGGGGTAGAGAGTTCCAGAGTATGGGGGAAGTACGGGAGAAGTCTTGTATGCGGTTGTGGGAAGAAGAGGTGAGAGGGGAGTAGAGAAGGAGAGCTTGAGAGGATCGAAGTTTGCGTGTAGGTAAGTACCAATAGACCATGTTACAGATGTATGGTGGAGACTGGTTGTGGATGGCTTTGTATGTCATACTTAGGGTTTGGAGTCTCTGGACAATAGGAAGCCAGTGAAAGGCTTGGCATAGGGGAGAGGCTAGGGAGTAGCGGGGAAACAGGTGGATTAGTCGGGCAGCACAGTGTAGGATGGATTGGAGTGGTACAAGCGTGCTAGAGGGGAGGCCAGAGACTAGGAGGTTGCAGTAGTCAAGGAGCGAGATGATGAGGGCATGCACGAGCGTTTTTGCAGTTTCTTGGTGAAGGAATGTACGGATCTGTGAAATATGTTTGAGTTGGAGTCTTTTAATCTTTTTTAATGTGTGTATGTACATATATATGTTTTAGCAACTTGAACCTGCGATGACTTGATTGCTTATACTATATACTGCAATATTAATATACTAGTTGGCCCGTGCAAAATTTTCGCATATTGGTTGTAGGGGGCGCAGGCAATTTCGGGAAAATTAGGCTGGTCAAATGTAAATGCATTTAATGAGATGATGAACACAGAGAGGTATGTGTCTCACTGACATATACAGTACAGACCAAAAGTTTGGACACACCTTCTCATTTAAAGATTTTTCTGTATTTTCATGACTATGAAAATGGTACATTCACACTGAAGGCATCGAAACTATGAATTAACACATGTGGAATTATATATTTAACAAAAAAGTTTGAAACAACTGAAATTATGTCTTATATTCTAGGTTCTTCAAAGTAGCCACCTTTTGCTTTGATGACTGATTTGCACACTCTTCGCATTCTCTTGATGAGCTTCAAGAGCTTCAAGAGGTAGTCACTGGGAATGGTCTTCCAACAATTTTGAAGGAGTTCCCAGAGACGCTTAGCACTTGTTGGCCCTTTTGCCTTCACTCTGCGGTCCAGCTCACCCCAACCTTCTTGATTGGGTTCATGTCTAATGACTGTGGAGGCCAGGTCATCTGGCGTAGCACCCCATCACTCTCTTTGTGGGTCAAATAGCCCTTACACAGCCTGGAGGTGTGTTTGGGGTCATTGTCCTGTTGAAAAATAAATAATGGTCCAACTAAACACAAACTGTATGGAATAAGATGCCGCTGCAAGATGCTGTGGTAGCCATGCTGGTTCAGTATGCCTTCAATTTTGAATAAATCCCCGACAGTGTCACCAGCAAAGCACCCCCACACCATCACACCTCCTCCTCCATGCTTCACGGTGGGAACCAGGCATGTAGAGTCCATCCGTTCACCTTTTCTGCGTCACACAAAGACACGGTGGTTAGAACCAAAAATCTCAAATTTGGACTCATCAGACCAAAGCACATATTTCCACTGGTCTAATGTCCATTCCTTGTGTTCTTTAGCCCAAACAAGTCTCTTCTGCTTGTTGCCTGTCCTTAGCAGTGGTTTCCTAGCAGCTATTTTACCATGAAGGCCTGCTGCACAAAGTCTCCTCTTAACAGTTGTTGTAGAGATGTGTCTGCTGCTAGAACTCTGTGTGGCATTGACCTGGTCTCTAATCTGAGCTGCTGTTAACCTGCGATTTCTGAGGCTGATGACTCAGATAAACTTATCCTCAGAAGCAGAGGTGACTCTTGGTCTTCCTTTCCTGGGGCGGTCCTCACGTGAGCCAGTTTCTTTGTAGCGCTTGACGGTTTTTGCCACTGCACTTGCGGACACTTTCAAAGTTTTCCCAATTTTTCGAACTGACTGACCTTCATTTCTTAAAGTAATGATGGCCACTCGTTTTTCTTTACTTAGCTGCTTTTTTCTTGCCATAATACAAATTCTAACAGTCTATTCAGTAGGACTATCAGCTGTGTATCCACCAGACTTCTGCACAACACAACTGATAGACCCAACCCCATTTATAAGGCAAGAAATCCCACTTATTAAACCTGACAGGGCACACCTGTGAAGTGAAAACCATTCCCAGTGACTACCGCTTGAAGCTCATCAAGAGAATACCAAGAGTGTGCAAAGCAGTCATCAAAGCAAAAGGTGGCTACTTTGAAGAACCTAGAATATAAGACATAATTTCAGTTGTTTCACACTTTTTTGTTAAGTATATAATTCCATGTGTTAATTCATAGTTTTGATGTCTTCAGTGTGAATGTACAATTTTCATAGTCATGAAAATACAGTAAAATCTTTAAATGAGAAGGTGTGTCCAAACTTTTGGTCTGTACTGTATATATATATATATATATATATATATATATATATATATATATATAGCCTGTATATATGTTTTCACGAATATTTGAGCCCATGGATCCATTATATGTCAATTTTGCAAGCCAGCGACAAAATCTCGCCATACGGATGTCATACGGATGTCACATGGATGGTTACATGCCAGAAAATCGCATCCTCGCACTGCACACGGACAATATACGGATCACTGTTCAGGGAACATTTCTGCGATTGTCGTCCGTGTAAAATGGACCGATTTTTTTATACGTTGTGTGTGACAGGACCTTGCAAAAGAACAGGGGCAGCAGGATTTTTTTCCCCTCCACAGCAGCACTGCCATCTATCTCCAGTGTAAGGAAGTATAACACTGCCCTATGTATGTGAACGGAGCAGCTCCCTGTACAGCAGTGCCACTTTAACAGTAAAAATGATGAAGGCCGACACCCGGTATGCAGATTGCCATACTGGGGGATTAGTACCAATGTCCACATGGTGGGTAGCTAAGTGCGTCCTCCCAGGCTCCCCTGTGAAGACTTCGGTGAACTCGCTGAGCACCCCCATCAGCTCAGACCTCTGACTGTGTAATAGCTCAGGGTTAAACTCTGCTGACTCCAGGGACTCCATGTACTGAGTCCCAGCCCCCACATCTAGTAACAGATCGGCCTCCCCCTCTTCAGGCAGGCTACAGACAGGTAAGACACAGGTCTCCCTGTCATGATGAGCCTCCAACATATTTACATGAAATACTTTCTGACGCTTTGCATGCTCATCTAGCGTCACCACATAATTAACATCATTTAGCCGCTTATGTACAGTGTATGGTCCCTCCCATGTGGCCTGTAATTTATTCTGTAACATAGGGACCAACACCCAAACCTTCCGTCCCTCCTCCCATGCCCTCAGTCTGGCATTACGGTCATACCAGACCTTCTGGTTGATTTGGGCCTGGGTCACGTTCTCATGGGCCAGGTTGCTCAGTTTTTGCATTCTTTCTCTGAGCCACAGCACATATCAGTTTAGACAACAAGCAAAAAAAAATAAAATATATATATAGTTTAACTCCCATCTCCTCAGGTATTATCAGGAGGGGGGTTGCACGTTTTTTATCTTCTTGAGATACAGATAAGATGGATGAAGGTGTGTTTGCTCCAGTTTTTTGGTGCCAAATGTCTCCCAATATAGGACACACCAAATCCTGAGAGTCGCCGTGCTTTTCCATCACTCCTATGTGGCCAGACGCAGATGGCGGATCTGTGCGGCAAGTAGAAAGTCCTAAAATATATTTTTTAACAAAATGGATGAAGATACAAATCAGCAACTCCCCCCCCCCCGCAAAAAAAAAAGACCCTTATACAACTATGGGGGGGAAATGGCTGCGGAGACAGAGGGGTTAACAGTTACTCCGGCTGCTGTAGTCAGGAATAGGCCAAAATTAGCACAAACATTTGGCTTCAAGCTACACCTGCATTGTGTCAGTGTGTGCACCGTGTAAACGTTAATTATGGCGGCCAAGAAAACGGGACATTTCTAGTCAGACATAAAAAAAATAAATAAAAGAAACTACATCTCCCAAAATCCTTTGCTACTTCCTGCTGCGATCACATGGTATGTATTAGCGAATCAACACATAGCTTTGAAATATAGCGGCAGTAGGCATGCGCGGCACGTAACGCATCCCGAGATTGGACCAATCAGAGGGCGACCGCCTGCGTTTGAATTCTGTGTTGCACCGGAGCCTTCCGTAGTGCAGCGGCAATAACCGAACGAGCGGTGAGTGGCGAACCATTAATATACCGGGACGTGCTGGAGCCTGTAGTTCTACGGTAATCTTTCAAGCTCATTATGCAGTTGGATGCGCTCTTAAAGGGGTTGTGTTTGATGTATATGTGTGTATACTCTTGAAAAGTGGTGTAGAAACCAGGAATTTTACTTTTAATAAAACACCCCTCTGTCAAATATTGAGGGAAAATTACAGTTAGGGCACATGGCTTGTTGCCTAGGTTACCGACCACCGCTGCAGTCTCAGACTAGTCGGTTATCTAGATGCGGCACAAGGCAGGGGCTCTGGGCTTTACCGCTTGCTTGCGCTGCCCAGTTGCCCCTGCCAGCAGCCCGGGAGGTCGCTGAGTTTGGTCTATTGGGGTGATTATGCCTGTCCGTCCTCTGGGAAGCTGAGGGACCGTGCAACCTGATAAATCCCCTTTTACTATATGTACATTTTTCTGTCCCCTTTTGTACAGTGCATTCCCCTGGCTGTATGCCCGACCTGTATTCAGGTGTATATGGAGGCGTCCTCAGACTATAAGGCCCGCTGTTGTCCGACAAATATGTCTTATCAGGATTCAGTCGTTTTTTGGAACTTTAATTCCTCCCCTCCTCCCCCCCTCCCCCACAAAAAAAAACAACAAACAAATAAATTAAAGTTTACATTTTCTCCCCACCCAATGGGAGATGTATGGAATGTCTGGAGGGACATCCATGCTCTGCCCTGTTTCTTCTCTGTGCTTGCCACAAGAAGCCTATGGAATGAATGGAGCTGCGTACCAATGTGTGCCCTGCCGCTCTACTCTAGCAGGGATACAATCTGTATGCCCCCCACATCCTGTGTTGTAGTTGCGTCATCAGGCTCATCTTTAGGGATACATAATCCTTAATGTTATTGTTTTTTTTTTTACAGCTGCCATTCAGGATGGCACAGGCTGGAGATGAGTGGGAACTAAGTAAGGAGAATGTTCAACCTCTTCGCCAGGGGAGAACGATGTCCACCCTGCAGGAAGCTCTCACCCAGCAGGAGAGTGCCAATCACAACGCTGTCCAGCAAAAGAAACAGTGAGTGTTCCACCAACAGGGACGATGTAGGTTGCCTACTAGTGATGAGCAAATATACTCGTTACTCGGGATTTCCTGAGCACGCTCGGGTGTCCTCCGGGTATTTTTTAGTGCTCGGAGATTTAGTTTTTCTTGCCACAGCTGAATGATTTACAGCTACTAGCCTGCCTAAGTACATGTGGGGATTCCCTAGCAACCAGGCAACCCCCACATGTACTTATGCTGGCTAACAGATCATTCAGCTGCGGTGCTGAAAACTAAGTCTCTGCGTACTTGCAAATACTCGGAGGACCCCCGAGGGTGCTCGGGAAATCTCGAGTAACGAGTATATTCGCTCATCACTATTGTCTACGGCTAAAATATGGATGTCCTACACTGGGAGTAAAGTGTGCACAGCTCCGTACACTGCGTAGAGGCTATGTTTGTGCACTGGAGCTCAGATCCCACTGAAGTGAATGGGAGTCTAGTTGCTGTACCCAAGAAGGACAACTACAAGGTGCACGGAGCTGTGGTGTCCCTGCTTACTCCAGGACCTGTAAACGGCTCAGTGGCGGGGGTGGCGGCTATCGGACCTCCATTAGTCTGATATTGATGACTTAAAGAAGTTCTCAGGAATGTGCTAAAATAAATATATAAAATAAATAATACACATTTATATATTAAACATTTTTATAAATAACTTAATTTAGCAAAAACGGTGGCTTTATCCGGTTCAGTCTGTCAGGATTCCAAGATGGCAGCTACCATCCATCACACCTCGTCCTGATTACATGGGAGAGGCGTGCACATTCACGATGCCTGACCGGACGCTGTTCAGATCTGACCTCTGTCTTGTTCTTCACGCATCCCATCCTGAAATCTAGGTGTGATTGATGGTAGCTGCCATCTTGGAATCCTGACAGACTGCACTAGGTAAAGCACAACTTTTTACTAGATGAAGTTTTTAGAAAAATGTTTACCGTAATTAAATTTGTATTTGTTTGAGCACATTTCTCGGAAAACCCCTTAATGGACTGATAATCAGAACCTAAGTCTTGCAAATGGCCCTTCTTTCTCGAGTCCAAATTGGGGTTTTCATTGTGACACAGATTTCTTAAAGGGGTACTCCTGACAAATAAATCACTTTATCTGATCATTAGTCATGTTCTTTGTAGAGTCCAATGTTGCAGTTTCTGAAACCCATGTGCCGTCATCTTGGGTGAGTGAGCGCACATGTTTATTGGCTGCACCCGGCATTTTACCTATAAAGTTTCCAGCTGTTAGTTTGGATTCTGAGTGCTGACCTATGGCTCTCCAGCTAAGGCTTATCAATGTGAAATGTGCATCTGATGAGATATACACGTGGTCAAAATTGTTGGTACCCCTCGTTTAATGACAGAAAAACCCACAATGGTCACAGAAATAAGTTGAATCTGACAAAAGTACTGTATTTTCTGGCGTATAAGACTACTTTTTAACCCCTGAAAATCTTCTTAAAAGTCGGGGGTCGTCTTATACGCCGGGTGCCGTCTTGTACGCCGAGTGCAGACACCAATGTGTACAGCGTCGGACTGGAGTACCTTGGGCCCACCAGAGAAAAATCTTTCTTGGGGCCCACCATGCCATTTAAAAATACCACACAGGATAGATCCTATATACTACACCCCACAGGAGAGCTCACGGATCCTCTATATACTACACCACACGGGAGAGCTGACAGATCCTCTATATACTACACCACACAGGAGAGCTGACAGATCCTCCATATACTACACCACACAGGAGAGCTGACAGATCCTCCATATACTACACCACACAGGAGAGCCGACAGATCCTCTATATACTACACCACACAGGAGAGCCGACAGATCCTCCATATACTACACCACACAGGAGAGCCGACAGATCCTCTATATACTACACCACACAGGAGAGCCGACAGATCCTCTATATACTACACCACACAGGAGAGCTGACAGATCCTCTATATACTACACCACACAGGAGAGCTGATAGATCCTATATATACTACACCATACAGGAGAGCTGACAGATCCTCTATATACTACACCACACAGGAGAGCTGATAGATCCTCTATATACTACACCACACAGGAGAGCTGACAGATCCTCTATATACTACACCACTCGGGAGAGCCGACAGATCCTCTATATACTACACCACACAGGAGAGCTGACAGATCCCCTATATACACCACACGGGAGAGCTGACAGATCCTCTATATACTACACCACATAGGAGAGCTGACAGATCCTCTATATACTACACCACTCGGGAGAGCCGACAGATCCTCTATATACTACACCACACAGGAGAGCTGACAGATCCCCTATATACACCACACGGGAGAGCTGACAGATCCTCTATATACTACACTGCAGAGGAGAGCTGACAGATCCTCTATATACTACACCACACAGGAGAGCTGACAGATCCTCTATATACTACACCACACAGGAGAGCTGACAGATCCTCTATATACTACACCGCACAGGAGAGCTGACAGATCCCCTATATACACCACACGGGAGAGCTGACAGATCCTCTATATATTACACCACACAGTAGAGCTGACAGATCCTCTATATACTACACCACACAGGAGAGCTGACAGATCCTCTATATACTACACCACACAGGAGAGCTGACAGATCCTCTATATACTACACCACACAGGAGAGCTGACAGATCCTCTATATACTACACCACACAGGAGAGCTGACAGATCCTCTATATACTACACCACACAGGAGAGCTGACAGATCCTCTGTATACTACACCACACAGGAGAGCTGACAGATCCTCTATATACTACACCACACAGGAGAGCTGACAGATCCTCTATATACTACACCACACAGGAGAGCTGACAGATCCTCTATATACTACACCGCACAGGAGAGCTGACAGACAGATCCTCTATATACTACTCCACACGGGAGAGCTGACAGAACCTCTATATACTACACCACACAGGAGAGCTGACAGATGCTCTATATAATACACCACACGGGAGAGCCGACAGATCCTCTATATACTACACCACACAGGAGAGCTGACAGATCCTCTATATACTACACCACACAGGAGAGCTGATAGATCCTCTATATACTACACCACACAGGAGAGCTGACAGATCCTCTATATACTACACCACTCGGGAGAGCCTACAGATCCTCTATATACTACACCACACGGGAGAGCTGACAGATGCTCTATATAATACACCACACGGGAGAGCTGACAGATCCTCTATATACTACACCACACAGGAGAGCTGACAGATACTCTATATACTACACCACACAAGAGTTGACAAATCCTGTATATACATACATACATATATACAGACATCTCTACATACTACACCACACAGGAGAGCAGTAATGTAGGTCCACTGTGTGTAGTAAAATACTTACCGGTGGCCATATTCCACTGCAATGAAGAAGACACAAGCAACGACACAGCGGCAGAAGACGGCGACTGCTGCGTATTTTATTACACACAGGGAAGCTTTCTGTTGGGGCGAGACATTGTTTTTATTAGTATGATTTTGGGACAGATGTGATTTTTTTCATCATTTGTTATAGCTTTTTTTGTGTAATTGTGGCGAACAGAAAAAAGGACATTTGGCGTTCTTGAGTTGTTTCTGTTTACGGTGTTTACTGATCGAGTTAATTGTTTTTATATTTTGATAGATCGGACTTTTCTGAACCCAGCAATACCAAATATGTGTTATTTTTTTAAATATATTTTCAATTGGATAAAAAGGGGTGATTTGAACTTTTAGGAATTTTTTAAATTTTGTTTTTACCTTTCACTGGTACAGTTAGCCCCCTTAGAGGACATGAAGATGCGATCATCCGATCGCATGTGCTATTATATACAGTGATGCCACAGCATCACTGTATATAGCAGAAATCATGGTCTCCTTTAAAGCCTGGCCACAGGAAGAAGACCCCTGGCTGTCATTACAACCCATCGGCATCATGGGTGCCAATGGGTGAGAGAATGACGCGCACACATGTTGGCATGTGTTATATGCTGCTGTCAGAGATTGACACTGGCATTTAACACGCGCCATACATTTAAGGCTTATGTCGGAAAGGTGTTAATTACCTGAGGACCCCCTTCACCACTGTGTCACCCAATATCCTGTGGGCCCCCTCCCCCACTATGTCACCTCTATTTTCCTGTGGGCCCCCTCCCCCACTGTGTCACCTCTATTTTCTTGTGGGCCCCCTCCCCCACTGTCACCTCTATTTTCCTGTGGGCCCCCTCCCCCACTGTGTCACCTCTATTTTCCTGTGGGCCCCCTCCCCCACTGTGTCACCTCTATTTTCTTGTGGGCCCCCTCCCCCACTGTGTCACCTCTATTTTCCTGTGGGCCCCCTCCCCCACTGTGTCACCTCCATTTTCCTGTGGGCCCCCTCCCCCACTGTGTCACCTCTATTTTCCTGTGGGCCCCCTCCCCCACTGTGTCACCTCTATTTTCTTGTGGGCCCCCTCCCCCACTGTGTCACCTCTATTTTCTTGTGGGCCCCCTCCCCCACTGTGTCACCTCTATTTTCCTGTGGGCCCCCTCCACCACTGTTTCATCTCTATTTTCCTGTGGGCCCCCTCCCCCACTGTTTCATCTCTATTTTCCTGTGGGCTTAGAGAGGGAAAGGGGAGCCACAGTAAAATAGAGGTGGTTGACACAATGGGGGAGGGGACCCACAAGAAAATTAGAATATCACTGTGGGCCCCCTTCCCTTACCTTTAGGTTGCATGGGGCCCCCTCCCCTAACTGCCTCTATGGCCAGAGATCTACTCAGGGTGCAGGCATCATATAGTTATGTACTTACAGTCACACTGACTGCAAACGTCCCTCTGCTCCTCTATGTTGTACACTATATGGCCGTGCTGTGTGCTGCTGGGCAGGACAGCTGACCAATCACAGCACAGCTCCTTGCCTGAGCTGTGCTGTGAGCTCACACAAAGAAAACTAATGCTGATTGGCTGAATTGCAGCCAATCAGCGTTTACACTGCTGCCCAGGGCTTTGTGGAAGAGGAGCAGCAGAGATACGCAGCACAGGAGACAGGTGACTGGGACAACTGTAGTGTGCGAGTGTGTGTCTCCTCTCAGCCTCACAGTCAGCTGTTCTGCTGACTGTTCTGGCTGAAGTGAGGGTCGGCACACACACACAGCTCTCAGTAATGGCAGCGGCAGCAGGTGATGTGAAGGAGCTGCGCCTGCACTTCCCATCACCTGTGCAGTCTGCCAGCCGGTGCTGGCTATACAATAAAGTGCGCCCTGCTCCCCACAGCTATGAGCATGCAGGGCAGGCACAAATGAAGGAGGCAGGGGCTGGGGGCAGGGCCCACCGGAGGATTCTCCGGTGTCCCGGTGCCCCAGTCCGACGGTGAATGTGTATATGGTGGGTGGGGGGGAGTGGTCCCGATGACGAAGAGGGGGCGTCTCACAGGAAAGTGTGAGTGGAGTATCCCCCATTACCTCGTTGTAGCTGCAGCATGGGGTCTCTGTGCTGGGGAGAGGCGGCAGCTGCTGCTCCTCTTTGTGCCGCATGCGTGCTGTGCTGTGGGGCGGTGGCCGCCGCCGCTCCCCAGCACCCCACACTGCAGCTACAATGAGGTAATGGGGGATACTCCACTCACACTTTCCTGTGAGATGCCCCCTCTTCGTCATCAGGACCACTCCCCCCCCCCCCCCCCCCAAAAGGCACATTAGTCACCGGCCCTATAAGACGACATACGGCGTATAAGAAGACCCCCGACTTTTAAGAAGATTTTATATTTTAACTGGAAAAGTTGGGGGGTCGTCTTATACGCCCAGTCGTCTTATATGCCGGAAAATACGGGTAATAATAAAAAAAAAGAAATCTATGAAAATGAACAAATCAAAGTCAGACATTGCTTTTCAACCATGCTTCCACATTTATTTATTTTTTTTCCCCTGTGGAAGCAAGGTTGAAAAGTAATGTCTGACTTTCATTCATTAATTTTCATAGATATTTTATTTATTATTACTTTTGTCAGATTCAAGTTATTTCTGTGACCATTGTGGGTTTTTCTGTCATTAAACGAGGGGTACCAACAATTTTGACCACGTGTGTGTACATACATACATACATACATACATACATACATACATACATACATACATACATACATACATACATACATACATACATACATACATTTTTTTTTTTATTTGTCATGCGGCTCAGGGAAGCGTGGATTTTCTTGGATCTATTCACACATCAATAGAAATCTCATATCCGAGTGTGAGATCCGGGAGACTCAGGGCAGGTCCTATTCTAATCCGATTTTGAGATCTGAAAAAAAAAAAAAATCAGACGGCACACAGACACTTTACACAAATGTGTTAGTGTAACCTAAAGGTGAGGCGGTATGATCATATAGACTAATCAGCGGATGAGAGACTTCTACTTCTATATCAATGTAATATAAGCGCCTGGGAACCAAGAGATTTTTTTAGTTTTTATAGCCAGGAGGGGAAAGATTTGATTCTTCATTCGTTAATTGATTTCCTTTTTTATTTAGGGCCTTTGAATTAGAGCTTCGCTTCTACAATGGAGACGATCCTCTGGATGTGTGGGACAGGTAGGTCATTAGTTGATGGACTAAAAGGGATCGTTGTTCTCAAGATGGTGATCACCAATCCACAG
The DNA here is from genome assembly GCF_051348905.1 of Ranitomeya variabilis. Classification (NCBI taxonomy): domain Eukaryota; kingdom Metazoa; phylum Chordata; class Amphibia; order Anura; family Dendrobatidae; genus Ranitomeya; species Ranitomeya variabilis. Next base: position 615,542,716 of record NC_135232.1, read on the forward strand.
TAAAGGTGATAAATTATTTATTGTTTGGGCATTCTGGAACCCCCAGCAAATCCATAGAAGACTCTGCCATCCTTAATCTCTCAGAAGTGTCACAATGAAAGCACTATGAGAAGATCAACCCCCATACCCAGATCAGATTTTCTTTGAGAAGACCACTACACTAGAAGAAAACTTTTCAGGGTCCATTTCTCAGAGCTATGACATTTTTCTTTGAGAGAGTGATTATATTGAGGAGTGACCTGATTGGGGATGGGAGGTTATAGACCTGTTTAGAAACCAAGTGAAGCCAGTGAACTCAACACAATGGATCAGGACGTTTCGGAAAAGGGAACCTTTTCAAAATAGATCATTTACTGAAAATATTTCTATAATGCACCATCTGTGACTTTGCTGAAAAACAGCAAGCGCTTTCCTTCCCAGCTTCTGTAACAACTAGTGAAACTTTTTTTAGAGGCATAACAAAGTTCTTATGTTATGGGGTTTGTAATTGTGATTGGTTCTGGGTTAGTTTTTACAATATCAAAATTATTAAAAAAAAAATGAATAAAGAAAAAACTTTTCCTATGTCATAGGTATATAAAATGGACAGAACAAGCATTCCCTCAGGGCGGTAAAGAGAATAACCTGTGTCTGCTGCTTGAGAGAGCAGTTAAGATCTTCCACCAAGAGCAGAAATACTATGGGGACCTACGCTATCTCATGATTTGCCTTAAGTTTGTAAGTTCAGCCAAATAATTTTTTATTTGTAAGCTTTTATGGTTACACCATGTACTCCACTTAACAGAACGTATAGAGTTCAGAGTGAGTTGGAGATAAACTGCTGTATCCTACTCCATTCATTGCTTACATCCCATACCTACCGAGGCAGGTAAGAGTTGCCTGGTGTCGGACCACCATCGATTTCATATTTGTGACCTATCCTAAAAATAGGTCATCCATAGGCAAGTCCCAGACAAGCCCTTTAATGGGTACTTATTAGAGATGAGGGAATTGATTCACATCGGTAATCTCTGGCCACCAGTCGGGAGCACTGAGAACCCGCCTCCTACCTGCCAGCATCCGCGGTTCTTCTTTGGATTAACAAGTCTGGACCACTGCTATGATCACATGAAAAGAGGACCCAGGGATGCTGTTGGGTAAGAGGCAGTTCTCAGGCCTCCCATCTGGTGACCACGTGTATTCAACGTGGCTGCTACAAATCAATTCCCACCAACTCTAGAACTTGATAGTTGCAAGTTTATGAAATGTTTGGGATACTTGCATGATCATAAAATATATATGGACTCGTAGGTAGCGGAAGACAGCCCAAAATCTGAGTAGTGAGCCAACTGTTCTGAGTATTTGATAAGACTTTGTGTTTGTAATCACAACTTTTATGATTAGGATGTTAAAGGAATTGTCCACTTCTTGGACAACCCCTTCTCAATCCTTATGTTTCCCCCTGTAAAATAACACTTATGCTCGCCTCCAGCTCTGACTACCTTGTTTTCTCCTTCAGACATCTGGAGGAAGTGAGAGCTATGGCTACAAGTACTATACCCCTGTTACTTAGAACACTTGTAACTTACTGTAATTTATAAATGATCACCTCACCAGTCGCGAGATACTATCTATTATCTGTTGTTCTAGGCTCATTTCTGCACAGAGCCCGCAGACTTGTACAGCTATTTACACAGCCAGGGGATTGGTATTCTACACGCTCAACTCTACGTCACGTGGGCAGAAGATTACGAAGCCAGGGGCAATTATAAGAAAGCGGACTCCATATTCCAGGATGGCATCCAACGTAGAGCTGAGCCTCTGGAGAAACTCGAAGCCCATCACAAGTAAGAGATTCTCGATCTGTATTCACACACTGCAGATTTGTTACTAAGATTTTTGTGCCTGAGAAAAGAGGATATTTGGTACTTGCCATAAAATCTCTTTATCACAGCCTTTATTGGGGGACCCATGGTTTCAAGCAATGAAGTGAGCAAGATTTGTTTTTGCAACTGTCCCATTCATCTGATACAAAACTATGATTAGGAAAAAGTGTAGGGGGTCACCCAGCGTGATGTACCTTCTCCTCAAACACAAGCAGCTCAGTTTCAGCCTAGTGTCTCAATCGGATCTGCTGTAACTTTTTTTTTTTTTTTGTAATTTTACTTTTTTTTTTTTTTTTTTCCCCTTTTAGTTGCTCAGTGTCCCCCATGTTTTTTTTTTCCTCTTCTACTGGGAGGCTACAGCGTGTACTAAACACACTAGAAGTTCCTCCCTGGTGGTTCCCATATATTCGCTGATCATCCATCCCCCAAGTTGATTTGACAGATGTGTGTCTGAGTCCCCACTGTTATTGCAGGGCCACTGAAGGAGTCACCGTCGTGAGCACAAAGATGGTGGACAGATGAACATCACCTTGCTTCCCTCCTCAGAACGCTTCCAACTACCCCCTTTCTCTTGGTCAGGCTTCTCTCCTATCCCTTACTCCTTAAAAAGTTTAATTTCACTATCGCCTCATTGGAGGACACAGGAACCATGTACCATGGGTGTATGCTGCTGACACTAGGAGGCTGACACTATGCACAAAAAAAAGTTAGCTCCTCCTCTGCAGTGTACACCCCACCGACTGACATTCTGAAACTCAGTTTAGCTTAGTGTCAGTAGGAGGTGGACACGGGTCTTTTATTAGCCCCTTTATCTACCTTAAATGTGCGTCGTTCCCTTTCAGGTTTCCGGAGGGATACAGTGTGAACAGTCACAACTGTAATCCCACAATACAGATTGAGTACGGTGTGTACTGCCACCCCGTATCCTCATAGATCCGACAGCAGGACCAAGACCCCTAACACACAAGCGTGTTTAGGATGTCCGGACCGGTCCTAGCTCCGTCTCCCACCCACTCGCCCTCCAGAGCCTGTCGGTTGGTGGAGACGAGGACGTCCATCAGCATCTAGACGTCTGATCTTATTCCCTGGAATGAGGTACCTCTCTGTCTCTTCCAGGACACTATCTTCATGTGAGTGATCCACGACGTGGGAGGAATAAGGTGAGTATTCATTAGCCCCCTCCTCAGATAGGGACTGTTCTGGGCCAGGGGTGCAGGGCTCGTTCAGGGTTACCTGGAGGCTCTCTCCTCCAGGTACTTCATCATGCCCGGCGCTTTCCTTTTCTCCCAGGGGGTCGCCGCTGTGCCTGGGGAAGGCCTTTTGCAGGTGGCCGTGCTATTTTCCCTCGGCGGCCTGCAGCCGCTCTGTCTTCCCCTCACCGGCGGTCGCCGGTTACTAATTTAGGCCCTGGCTTCTGTTCGGGCCTAGTCCACCGCTGCGACTCCGCCCCTTCCCCTCTCCTTCGGGCGGGCTTTTCTTCCGCCCGTCTTTCACCTCCTTTCCTGTTCTCCGGCGAGCTCCTCCTGGACCGCGCGTCTAGCCCCGCCCACTCCTCCCGACATAGAAAGCGGGCTCACCTGCTGCTCTCGGCGCCTTCTTGGTCCCCCGGGGGTTTGAGGACTGGCTCCTCCGCAAGACCCCAGCGCAAGACTCAGGAGTCAGCGATTTCGGCTCCCTACCGCACGGTTGGCTCCGCCCCCTCTTCCGGCCTTGGAGAGCGGGCTCTTTTACTACCTCACACCCACAGTGTGACCCTGCATCTCCTGGCGGTCGCCATTTTCGGCGTGGGATTCGGCGCTGATTCTTCTGCAGGACCTGCTCTATATTCACAGCCTACAGCCGGAAAGCTACAGCATGTCTGCCGTGAGTAGCTCTGAACTGCAGACTGACACTCTCCTCTGCCCTCCTGTCCCCTAAACCTTCTGGAATTTTCCTCAGGGACCCGTTCATTATGTCTAACTCTAAGGGAGGTCGCTCTCGTCCTCCTACTTCTTCCTCTCCTTCCTCTGCCTTAGTCAAACACTTTGTGTGTTCGTCTTGTAACTGCAAGCTTCCCTCAGGTCAGTCCTCTCCCCTCTGTCAGGCCTGCAGCAACCCCATTATGCCCACCGCCCTGGATCCCCCTGCTGCTTCGCTTGAAAGTGGGGCCTCCACCCCAGGTTGGGCTTCCGCTCTGTCACAATCGGTAGCGAATCTTAACACGGGTGTCCCAGACCCTTGTCTGTGCTCTATCGATTGCCCCTGCAGACTCCCACAGTTGCCAGCGGGTCGCAGGAAGCTCCGTCCAAACCTTCCACTATAGGCCGCAAAAGATCCGGACAGGAACGCCGATCTGAGTCCTCTTCCCGTTCCATCTTGCCCCATGGTCCTTCTCTGCGATCGGCTTCTCCCCGATCCTCCTCCCCTGAGTCAGGCGAAGCTTTCTCTGTTGCGCCTTCAGAGGATAATTTGGAGCTAGATTCGAACCAAATCGCTAGCATGAGGGATATGGTTCAGAGTCTCATTGGAGCGATCAATCAGACCTGTGACATCAAAGATTCCTCTGCGGAACCCGCAGACCAGGCGGTTTCGTTTAGACGGTCTAAAACACCTTCCAAGGTTTTCGCTCCTCATCCTGAGTTCGATCATCTTCTGACCAGAGAAAGAGAGAATCCGACCAGACGCTTAAAAAGAGGAAAGCGCCTTGGCGTCTTATATTCTTTTTCTCCGGATCTCATCGCCAACTAGACTTCTTCTCCCTCTGTGGATCTGCCAGTTTCTAGACTTTCCAGCAACACAGTCCTCCCGCTGTCTGGCGGAGCGTCTCTGAAATATTCCAACGATAGAATCATAGAATCCTTTGCGAAGTCGGCCTTTGAAGCGGCCGCGTCTACCCTATGCCCAGCTTTTGCTTATACCTGGGTTTCGAAGTCTATATCCGAATGGGCCAAACAACTCCGTCGGGGGAATTCTGGCCGGAGCTCCACCAGAACAGCTGGCGGAATTTGCCACCCAGATTTGTCACGCTGGGGAATATTTGGTCTCTGCTTCCCTGGACGCCGCTTCTTGTGCCGCTCAGGCGTCTAGTAATGTTGCTGCCATCCGTCGTACCGTTTGGCTCAAGGCCTGGCAGGCGGATTTGTCATCAAAGTCATCCCTTACCAGTCTGCCTTTTCAGGTATCTCGTCTCTTCGGTTCCAAGCTGGATCAAATTATTAAAGGGAACCTGTCACCACGTTTTTGGAAGATGGGATAAAAATAGCGTTAAATAGGGGCAGAGGTGGGCGTTACATTAGTGTGTGTGTTATGCGTTTATTACCCACCTAAGTTGCCGAAATAACTTTGCAAAGTCTCCGTTTTCGCCTGTCAATCAGGCTAGTCTGGTCAGATGGGCGTTGTCTTCACCCAGATTTGGCGTAGTTTTCCGTTGGTGGCGTAGTGGTGTGCGCATGCCCAAGGTCCCGAATCCTCTTCCAGGGGATTTAAAATAGCGCGGTGTTCGTTATTGCATTGGTGATCGGTGGGCGCGGCCATCTTCCTTTGGCCGCGCGTGCGCAGAAGCGGCGCTCTGCTGGCCGCGGCTTCAGGAAAATGGCCGCCGCGATATCCATCTGCGCACGCGCGGCATCGCGGCGGCCATTTTCCTGAAGCCGCGGCCAGCAGAGCGCCGCTTCTGCGCACGCGCGGCCAAAGGAAGATGGCCGCGCCCACCGATCACCAATGCAATAACGAACACCGCGCTATTTTAAATCCCCTGGAAGAGGATTCGGGACCTTGGGCATGCGCACACCACTACGCCACCAACGGAAAACTACGCCAAATCTGGGTGAAGACACCACGCCCATGCGACCTGACCAGCCTGATTGACAGGCGAAAACGGAGACTTTGCAAAGTTATTTCGGCAACTTAGGTGGGTAATAAACGCATAACACACACACTAATGTAACGCCCACCTCTGCCCCTATTTAACGCTATTTTTATCCCATCTTCCAAAAACGTGGTGACAGGTTCCCTTTAAGGACGCTACTGGGGGGGCACAAGCTCCCTTCTTCCCCAGACCAAACCTCGCCGGCCTCCTCCTAGGCGGCAATTTCGGCCTTTTCGTCGCTTCGCGGTGTCAAACTCCTTTTCCCAGCAGCAGCAGAGGCCACAGGCACATCAAGTGAGGAAGACTGTATTCTTTAGATCCACTCCTTCCTGGCATTCCCGTTTCTCCCAAGGTAGATCTTCCAGGTCTAGGATTGGAAGATCCACCTCGGCATGACTCACGGCAAGACTCCAGTGCACCTCCAAAGCTGGGCGGCCGTCTCCTCTTCTTCAGGGACGTCTGGATCACCTCAGTGGAGGACGTTGTATCCTCAAGATGCAAAATAGAGTTCATTTCATGGCCCCGGGATCGTTTCTTCGAATCCCGCCCTCCAAGAGACCCCGCTAGTTCCGGGTTTCTTTGCAGCCATTGCTTCCCTCCTCAAATCCGGGGTAATCGTTCCCATTCCAGAAAAAGAACGGTTCACAGGTTTCTATTCAAACCTGTTTGTGGTACCAAAAAGGGCTGGCAAGGTTCGGCCCATTCTGGATCTCAAATTGCTGAACAAGAGGGTTAGTCTAAGACACTACAGGATGGAATCCCTTCGTTCGGTAATCGCTTCCGTGGAGGCTCAGGAATTTCGGGGCTCCATAGACATCCAGGACGCCTACCTCCATGTCCCTATATTTTTGGGACATCACAGATTTCTTCGTTTTGCAGTACATCAGGAGCATTTCTAGTTTGTCCCCCTGCCGTTCGGTCTCGCAACCGCTCCCAGGGTTTTCACAAAGATCATGGCAGCACTGATGGCCATCTTGAGGATCAGAGGCCTGGTGCTTTTTCCGTACCTTGACGACATACTCATCAAGGCCCCGTCCTTTTCTCTGGCTCACGAAAGTCTTTTCATCATCCTCGACACCCTATCCTGTTTCGGGTGGCTTGTCAACCGGAAGAAGTCCTGCCTTGTTCTTTCTCAGCGCCTCGTATTTCTGGGCATGCTCTTCGACACCCGTCAGTCCAGAGTCTTCCTTCCTGAAGAGAACCATTCTTCGTCGGGAAGTTCGCTTGCTCCAGGGTCCTCTGCTTCCCTCCTTCCGATCGGCCATGAAGGTTCTGGGGAGGATGGTTGCAACATTGTAAGCAATTCCCTTCACCCATTTTCACTCAAGACCTCTTCAGCAGGCTATTCTCTCACAGTGGGACAGGTCTGTCCTTTCCCTGGATCGCCCGATTTGGCTTTCGCCCCGGGTCAAACACTCCCTCAACTGGTGGATGACGTCACTTCTCATCTCCCAGGGCAGGCCCTTTTCTTCCAGTTCACTGGCAGGTGGTGACGACGGACTCCAGCCTTCTCGGCTGGGGTGCGGTGTTTCGTCACCTGACGGTTCATGGTCGTTGGTCGGCGCAGGAGTCATCCCTGGCCGAGGAGATCTTGGTTTGCGGAGATCGTCAACCTTCTCGCGGACGCCCCATGGCGGCTTCCAGACAGACCAGACCTGCTGTCTCGGGGTCTGATCTGCCACCTGAATTCTCGGTCGCTTAGTTTGAAGGCGTGGCTATTGAGACCGCAGTTCTAAGAGCGTCTGGGCTTTCAGATCGGGTCATTCACACTATGATCCGGGCTAGGAAACCTTCGTCTTCCAGGATCTACTATCGAACCTGGAAGGCTTATTTCCGTTGGTGTGAGTCCAACCACGTTTCACCCATGTCTTTTTCCCTTCCTTCTATTTTGGCCTTCCTCCAAGCAGGACTGGATGCTGGTCTTGCCCTTAGTTCCCTAAAGGGTCAAGTTTCAGCGCTTTCCATCCTCTTCCAGAAGACGTTATCATCCCGACCACAGGTCAAGACCTTCCTTCAGGGAGTAGCACATGCTGCTCTTCCGTACAGGGCTCCTGTGGATTCTTGGGATCTCAATCTTGTTCTAGAGGTCCTGAGGGGTTACCCCTTTGAGCCTCTCAGAGAGGTTTCTCTGTCATTTCTTTTTTGGAAGGTGGCCTTTCTTGTGGCCATCACCTCTATCCGACGTGTTTCAGAGTTGGCAGCCCTGTCTTGTTGACCTCCTTTCTTGGTTATCCACCAGGACAAGGTGGTCCTCAGGCCTCCGCCTTCCTTTCTTCCGAAGGTGGTTTCTAACTTCCACCTCAACGAGGACATCATTCTACCTTCCTTTTGTCCGGCTCCGACTCATCCTCTGGCGTTCTTTGAACAAGCTAGACCTCATCAGGACAGTGAGGGTCTACCTCGCTAGAACGGCCTCTTTTCGGAAGACTGATTCGCTTTTCGTCATTCCTGATGGCATGCGTAGGGGCCTGCCGGCTTCCAAGGCGACTATTGCTCGCTGAATCAGAACGGCAATTTTGGAGGCTTACCGGGTCAAGAACAGAGTGCCCCCTCCGGGGGTTAAGGCTCTCACTCTACCTTGGTTGTCGGCGCCTCCTGGGCGGTGCACCACAGAGCTCCCGCCCTACAGCTTTGCAAAGCGGCAACCTGGTCTTCCATCCACACGTTCGCCAAATTTTACAAGGTCCATACCTAAGCTTCGTCGGACGCCAGCCTAGGCAGAAGGATCTTGCAGGTGGCAGTGGTGAGTCATCTGACCTGATGGAAGTCTGTTATTCCCTCCCCAGGGACTGCTTTGGGACGTCCCATGGTTCCTGTGTCCCCCAATGAGGCGATGGAGAAAACAGGATTTTTGGTTGCTTACCATAAAATCTGTTACTCGGAGCCTTCATTGGGGGACACGGCACCCTCCCATGATTGTTCAGTTTCTTGTTGTTCTGTGTTCTATGAACGTTATTCATGCTTCCAGTTTTGATATCTGTGGTTGTTCTCAACCTTATCGTTTCTCCCACTGCTTTCTCACTAACTGAGTTTGAGTGCCAGTCGGTGGGGTGTACACTGCAGAGGAGGAGCTAACTTTTTTTGTGCATAGTGGCAGCCTCCTAGTGGCAGCAGCATACACTCATGGTACACGGTTCTTGTGTCCCCCAATGAAGGCTCCGAGAAACAGACTTTACGGTAAGCAACCAAAAATCCTGTGTTTAGTGGCACTTTCTGTTTTTATTTATCCAATGCCTCTCTTCTTTCTTTTTCAGTTTCACCTGAAGTTAGTTGGGTATTTCCTACTTTCCTATGCATCTTGCACTTTTTTGCAATGTATGGGTGTTTTCCAGTACCCCATTGTTTCTGCTAGCTTAGAACTGGCCTTGTTGGGCATGGGCCCCTGCTATTTTACCTCACTTGCGTCTTGCGATGTGGCACTTGAAGGCAACGTTCTGAAAACTATAGGCCTCTCTGACTCTGTCATCCAAACCATGCTTGGGGCCTGTAACCCTCAATCTGCCCCAGGTTACCACTGTACTTGGAAGTTCTACTATCCTTCTTTGCACGCAGCTGGATTTCAAATTCCTTTGACGTCTCCATTTCCAAGATTCTCTCCTTTCTTCATTCCAGGTTGGACTTTGGCCTCAACCTACCGTCCCTAAAGGGGCAGATTTTACCCGTTCCATTTTCTTCTGGAATTCCGGAAGCGGAATAAAACTTTCCATTGTACCCCTCCTTACTGCCATCCGGCAGATCTTTAATGTTGTCTTATCTGCTCTTCAACAAACACCCGTTCAACGTCTTGGCAGTATTTCTCCCAGACTTCTTTCCTGGAAGGTGGCATTACAGGTGGTGATCACCTTCCTGTGCAGGGTGTCTCAGCTTGCTGTGCCCTCCCGTAAACCTGCTTGCGGAGCAAGATGATCATGCACCCTATGCCATGCTTTTTCCCAAAGATGTCCTTCTCCCACCTATCCATGGAGCTGTCTCTCCACCATCTGGATTTGTGCCGGGCTGTTAATTGGGGTTGTTGAGTCTTGCCTATTGCGAGGTCATCAATATATGATTTAAAGGGTTTGTCTCATGAAAGCAAGATGTGACCATATATCTCATATATACAACCAGCCTATTGAGACACCTGTACGCCATGAATACAGGGCTTGGATCTGTTGTGTGTTCTGACAGACTGAAGCATTTAATTACCAGGATATTTGCAGGGTTAATGGCGTTACTTGGCATGCTTTGTACTAGGTCATGCTTTGTACTAGGTCATGCATTGTAAAGCTGTTGCATTGTATTGATGAAAACGTTCCAAAAATCTGTCCTACCTCCTCCTTAACTCGATCACCTTTAATACTCTTTCTGCAGACAATTCCAGGCACGAGTCTCGCGACAGATATTGCAAGGAATCGGCGAGGGCACTAGTGGAGAGGATTCAGAAGTCGCTGAACCGCCCCGAAGTTCTCTGGTTGATTTAAAAGCCAAAGGGAAGAATAAAGCGAGAGCTCCAATAAACCGAGTGGGGGATGCCCTGAAATGTAGGCGCTGGATTTTATATATTTTTTTTTTTTTACCGTTTCATATTCTTCCCTTTTCTTTACATCACTGGACAAGGTAGAAATATACTTTTTTTTTTTTCCTCCCAGCTCGTAGCCAAGGGTTAAGTGCCTTGAGTGCTCCTCCACAGCAGATCCCGAGCCACTCTCGTTTTGCAGTCTTTGATGAGAATGCGGGCGCTCCGTTGCCAGGAGGCCTGGCTGCCACAACTGATCAACCGTGGGTAGCATTACCTCCAGCACGAGCAAAGGAAAATGAACAGAAAGCCGGACCCTGGAGCTCTGGAAGGGTAAGTGCGCGATTTGTGCAACTACTCGATATACAACAATAACTGGATCGCAAGCGGATTTCTGTAGCAAAATTTGCACACCTTCTTAATTTTTCTTTTTGTGATTTTTTTTTTTTTTTTTTTTTTGTTATTTTTTTTCTCTTTTCAGCCATCTAAAAGCAGTCATCAGCCACCTAGTGATCCTCCGCAGAGCCTGCCCAGCTTCACGCCATATGTGGATGAAATGGTCCTGCAGCAAACAGTGTAAGGAGTTTGCAAGTTGGCTCAGGACTGCACCCTTTATTTATTTATTTATTTATTTATTTTGTGACAAGCACATTTTTCTCGCTTCATTGGGGGACACAGGTAACCATGGGTGTGTGCTGCTGTCGCTAGGAGGCTGACACTATGCAAATAAGGAAAAAATAACTCCTCCTCGGCAGTATACACCCTCCGACAGGCACAAGTCAACTCAGTTTTTGCTTAGTGTCCGTAGGAGGCGGACCTGGATCTAAGGGCTCATTTCCACATGCGAGGCACACGTCCGTATCTCGCATGTGGAAACCAAGCTGTGGAGCCAGCACTCCAGAGCGGAGCGTGCGGCCGCATAGGAACACATGGAGCTGCACAGCTCCGCTCCAAAGTGTTGGCGCCAGAGCTTGGTTTCCACATGCGAGATATGGACGTGTGCCTCGCATGTGGAAATGAGCCCTTACACCAGATCCGCATTAACTTTTTTTTTTTTTTTTTTTCAGGGATTTGTGTGTGTTTATTAATCATTTTCCCCTTTCTCTTTCAGATTCACTTCTCTGGGTAACAGGGTGCAGCTTCTCACCCGGTTTTCCCCATGTTATGCGACTGAGAGCAGTGTGGTATCACCCACATCGCCCACTCTCAGACCCGCTGGCAGGACTCTGTCCCCTGTCACTCTTACGGGTGTTTCAGGGTGATTCTTGGTGGCCAGTCCTCGCCTTTTCCCCTCCTCACCCCTCTCCTTGGAGAGGGCTGAGAGGAAGTCGGTAGTCACCTGCGGTGACCTCCCCCCTTCTTGTAAGGGGTTGACGCCGTCTTCTGCGCCGTTCTGGATATGGTGCGGGAAGGAGGATCTTCTCTTCCAGGACCCTCTCTATCTTCTGAGGGCTCCTGACGCGATACTCACCTATGAAGAGGGACAGATCTTCAAGCAGGTACAGACCCCCCATCCAGCGCCTCTCTCTGCC